>NC_081184.1:128623926-129271326 GCF_029867415.1 Vicia villosa | reverse complement strand
AATAAAAAACTTTGAATTTTTGACCAAGCCTTGACTACATTCAATACTCTTTGCTTGGGCATCAATCTTCTGCAGATAATTGGAAGACTTTTGAGGTGAGTCATGCTTGGAGATCAAGCCATCCAATTATCCATAGCAATTTCCTTTAATTTTAATCTTAAATAAGATAGAAATTATGTCAAAAATGGATTATATAGAAGTGGGCCTTTGGTCTTGGTCGTGGGAGGCCCATAGTAACGGAATGGCAAAGATGTTTGGTCCCATAAATACTTGGCATCTTTGGAAAAAAAAACAGTTTGGAGGCAATGTTGTATTTCTGCATTTTCCCAAAATTTAGCCAACTTCAACAAGGTGTAAACTCAATTTGTTGTCATAATGAAGGAGATCTTGCACTTTTTGGAATACCCCTAAGAGTCCTCTAACCAATGTCTTGGTCTCATGTCAAAATGATTTTGGTTCTCCTTGTGTGTCCATGTTGAAAAAAGTGTCTTTTTGTTGACTTTGAAATTGACCTGTAATGTCTTTGGCCATATTTTTCAATGGTGAATGCTATGACCATGGATTCAATTGCATTTGAAAGATTATTGAATTTCCTTCAAAATGAGCTTTGGTTGACATTTTTTGGATGAAGGATGAGAGAGTTATGATCAGTCAAAGTTGAGTTGACTTTTCAGGCAAAAACCCTAATTTTGAATCTTAGGGTTTTGTTGATTTTTGATCTTTCCTTGATGAATTGTGATCATCCAATGATCAAATGTTGAATCCTTTGACAAAATATGGACTTTGACAAAAATTTTCATTTTTGACTGTCAGTTGACTTTTTTGGTCAAACGGGTCGTCTGTTGACTGTTTGGAGCTGCTGACGGTGCGTCTGAGTGAATTGAAGTTTGAAAATTTGTATGATGGTACTTTGAGATGTAGTGGATGTATATGAAATCCATTTGAGCTCTCAAAACTTGTTGCTCCTGTTAAAACAAGAAAAACCCTATTAGGGACTGTCTGTATAGGAGGCAGTTAAGCGTACCTGATTTTTGTGCAGTGTTGAGTTTCTGCTAATCATGTGATATTCAGAAGACTTCTAACACAAAAATCTTGGAAATTTGAATTGTGAATGATTGATTTGATTGATTGTACAAATCACTGTGAATTGTACTGTCTGCAGTTTGTCTGTCACCGACTGTTCGTGTACTGAAGCAGCAGTTAAAGTGAAAAATCAACCGTCAAAGTTAATTTTCTTTTTTTTTTTTGTTGTTATTTTTGTTTTTGTTTGGTGTGGAAGCATGAAAATTTATTTACATGACTTGTTAGAAAACAGAAACATAATAAGATAACTGATATTAACGGTATGCGGGCATAAATTACCGATAATAACCTGAAAATTATTTAATGCACAGAAATAGAAAGATATTGACTGGCAAAAATACACAAAATATTATCTTAGTAATTAAGCAATATTATGACAATTAGTACAACATTTAATACTGACAGTATAAATATTACATACTATATTGAAAAGTACGACGAATAAACGGTACGTTTAAGAAAATAAGAACACGAACAAATTTTAAAAATGACGGTTGATGAACCATGCTATGATCATAACATGTAGAGGATTGGGAATGCAACCATGCAGGTCCACACTTCTCAGGACTGTGTAGGCAGAAGAAAGTCATGATCACCGTAGCAATGGTGATGACTGTAAGAAACAGTGTCTCTATCCATTTTGCCATTCTTGCTAGGAAAGAAGAAAGAAAATGGATGATGAAGTAGAAATTTGAAAGATGATTTAGAATTTGATGTGAGATTTGTGAAAAGAAGGAGAGGTATTTATAGATGGAAAGATGATAGAGACGTTGGGGAATGATGTGATTCCGTACAAAAGGAATTTGAATGGAAGTGAGATTGAAAGAAGTGTAAGGTATTGTTGGGAAAAGAGAGATGGATAGAATAAAGTTGAGATTTGTAATTTGAAAGGATGATTTTGAAAAGATTTGAAAATAATGGAATATAGCACAAAAGTTAGTGGAAAACAAAAACAATTGTTACCAGTACAGTGTGAGTTTCCTGCTTTTGCGCCTGCAAAAAGATTTAACCCTGCATGGAACTGTGTTAGTACTATTTATCTGTAAAATAAATAAATAGTATTTGTGAAGTAAAGAACAGTATTTGGCGTTTGGTAGAAATAAATTCCACTGTAAGCCAGTTACTGTGTAAGAAAAATTCTGAAAACCAAGTTCTTCATATGTCAGGATATTTTGAAAAAATCCATGTTTATATGAGACTCTTAATTTTCATATATGAAACTTTCCTGAAAAAAGAAGTGGGCAAATTTTGGGGTATAACAGTTGCCCCTATTCAATCTTCTTAAACCTGAAGAGATTGTCTGAAATCTGAGGGTAGAAGATGATTGAATAAATAGATGCCCTGAAAATTTGCACTTACCTTGATCAGCAGAGATGTTGGAAGTTGCATTTGAATGTTGTCTGTGAATGTTGTTGGCAGATTGAAACATACCTGAGATGGGCTTTCGGATGCCACCTGGACAATGTGTTGATTGGTTTGTTCATCAGAATGAATCTGTTGATTATATCTTGATGAAGGATTTGAAAGTTGATCATTGTGGAACCGTTGAGGTATCACTTTAGATCTGCAATGTTAGATCGTTCTGGAACCGTCTGAGGTTTCGCCTTTAGATCTGAAATGCTAGAATCGTTCTGGAACCGTCGGAGGTATCCGCCTTAGATCTGAAATGTTAGATGATAAATGAGTTGAGAATGAGAGTTCTTCAGAGTGAATCTTTGGTTTGATTGTATCTGAAAGGACTGCTTGTCTGAATAAGATTCAGGATGAACACTGCATGTGAGTGAGAACATCTTTGCTGAAGACATCTGTCTACCTGAAAAATCAAGTTAATAATATGCGATGTCTATGATGCATGTATGATATGAGATCCTCGAGCTAGAGGAGAAATATGCAAGTTATGTTGTGTATGAATATGCGTATGATGCATGATTGTGAATGTGAATATGAGTGTGAAGTGATGCATTGTTATGCAGCTTAGAGCGTGTCAAGCTCCTGATTGGGAAAATAATCCCAGCTTAGTCGTCAAGAAATGAAGGCATTGTGATTGGGAAAATAAATCCCTGCTAGCCATTTGGAAGTGAAGGCATCGTGGTTGTTGATGATCTTCTGTCTCGCTTGAGTACCCTGGGTTGGGGAAATTCTTTGAGAACCAGGATGTTCTATTGAAGGATCTTTGATTACTGCTCGGGGATGAACAGTAGTTTTGAGAGTTCGGACTGTGACGCCCTTTGGAGTGGGAATGAGGAGATGCATAATCCTCCGATGCACTATCTGACCAAGTTTGGGTGCGGAGATCACACCTTCTGAAGACAGTAATCTGGAACAACCCTGCTGGGAATAAGAACTTCTTGCGAAGAAAAATCTTTTTGAGGGATTTGTTGAGGAATGTGTCTCCATTGGGAAACTTCCTTCTGATGCTGGTTTAGGATAATGTCCAAATAATTGGGACATGTCCGGAATGCTATTCCTGTTTTTCCTGGTAAACATCAATCATATTCAAATGCATATGTTCATTCAAAATATCATTGGGATGCTCGCGTATTCAAAACAGAAAAAATGAAAATGTTAGTTATAAGCTGCATTGATTTTTGAAAAGGTGCCGTGATAGGCGGATTAGTATAGGGAGACAACAATCCTAGAAGTAGAAATTGTCAGAAAGTTTGAAAAGTATTTATGAAAAGAAATAGCTATGTGAGAACGATCCAGTCAAGTTTCAATTCTGCTATTGCCAATCTGTCTTCGAGCATCTCATCCCTCACTTGTTGGAAGAAAGTGATTGGACTGATCGGTGTCTTTGAGGTGTTGAACCTTGTCGGTGAGTAGGCAGCTGAGCGGGACATAGTTGTATGCTTTATTCCCTAATTTTTGCCTAGGCTGCCCTTTCAGGTTTTCAGCCTACCGGGATTGTATTTGTTTTGTCTCTAATTTTTGCCTGGATCGCCCTTTCGGGTTTTCAATCCACCGAGACGCTCATTTTTGCCTAAGTTGCCCTTTCAGGTTTTCAACTTAGCGAGCTGTATTTTTTTTTTAAGCAAAGTACTTTTTGACTATGTCCGCATTCACAGTGTGTGGGAAATCCTCGCCATCCATGGTGGTAAGCAACATGGCAACCGCCGGAGAATATTTTCTTGATTATGAATGGTCCCTCGTAGGTGGGGGTCCATTTGCCTCTGGATCACCTTGTGGTAAGATGATGCGTTTGATAACCAAGCCACCAGTTTGGTATGCTTGACTTTTGACTTTCTTGTTGAATGCTTTGATCATGCGCTTTTGGTATACTGCCAGACAGATAGCTGCAAGTCTTTTCTCATCGATCAAGTGTATTGGTCGATCGAGTTTGAATCCAATCGTCTTCGTCTAGATCGGCTTCTTTCATGATCCTTAAGGAAGGAACTGGATTCGATGGGAGAACTGCTTCCATACCGTAGACTAACGAGAATGGAGTTGCCCCTGTTGAAGTACGCGCAGATGTGCGATAACCATGAAGAGCAAAAGGTAACATCTCATGCCAGTCTTTGTAGGTTACTGTCATCTTTTGTGATGATTTTCTTGATGTTTTTGTTGGCGCTTCGACAGCGCCGTTCATCTTTGGTCGATATGGAGAAGAATTATGATGTTTGATCTGGAACTGCGTGCAGAGTTCAGTAATCATTTTGTTGTTTAGATTCGTGCCATTGTCAGTGATGATCCTTTCGGGGATGCCGTACCGACAAATGAGATTGTGCTTGATAAACCTGGCTCACATTCTTGGTGACAGAAGGATATGAAGCTGCCTCTACCCACTTTGTGAAGTAGTCAATAGCGACCAGGATAAAGCGATGTCCGTTGGAAGCAGTAGGTTTGATTTCTCCAATCATATCAATACCCCACATTGCGAAAGGCCTTCCACAGGAGCCGTAACAAGATTGGCGGTTTAATGGAACTGGTAGGTACATTGCACTTTGTCAAAGGCATATATCTGGCATTTGTCATTCCATCTTTCCACTTGATCTTTCTTCAGTAATTTGAAGATTGGCACACAAGTAGGAGTCATATGGGCAATGAATCTGGCTATGTAGTTTAGACGTCCCAAGAATCCTCTGACTTGTTTCTCGGTACGGGGTATAGGCATTTCTTGAATGGCTTTGACCTTGGCAGGATCAACCTCAATACCTTTACTGCTGACGATGAAACCTAAGAGTTTACCGGATCTTACTCCAAAGGTACACTTGTTCGGGTTCAGTCGCAATCTGTATTTCTTGAGTCTGTCAAACAGCTTGTGTAAATGACTCAAATGTTCTTCTTCGGTGTTGGATTTTGCGATCATGTCATCGACATACTACCTCTATTTCCTGATGAATCATATCATGAAATAGTGTTACCATTGCTCGTTGGTAGGTAGCTCCAGCATTTTTTAGACCAAAGGGCATTACTTTGTAACAAAAGGTTCCCCAGGGAGTTGTGAAGGTTGTTTTTTCCATGTTCTTCGGGTGCCATCTTGATTTGATTGTACCCTGAGAATCCGTCCATAAAGGAGAATACCTTGCATTGTGCGGTATTGTCAACTAGTACATCGATGTGCGGTAAAGGGAAATCATCTTTAGGGCTTGCCCGGTTCAGATCTCTGTAGTCTACACACATTCTGACTTTCCCCCGTCTTTTTTGGGTACAGGCACGATGTTAGCTATCCAAGGAGGATAACTTACAACTTTTAGGAATCCGGCATTGAATTGTTTTTCAACCTCGTCTTTGATCTTTTTTGACATATCAGGCTTACTCCTTCGCAGTCTCTGTTTGACCGGAGTGCTTCCTTCTTTGATTGGCAGGCGATGAACTACAATGTCCGTGTCAAGGCCAGGCATATCTTGATAAGACCAGGCGAATATCTCGGCGTAGTCTTGCAACAATTGAATCAGTCTTTGCTTGACACTGTTTTCTAAGTCAGCCCCAATTCTGACCTCTTTCTTTTCTTCGTCACTGCCCAAGTTGATGACCTCAATCGGCTCCTCATGAGGCTGTATGGCTTTTTCTTCTTGTTCTAGAAGTCTTGCAATTTCTCTTGGCACTTCACAATCTTCCTCACTTTCGTCCTCAGTTTGGTAGATCGGATTTTCAAAGTCATGACGGGCAATAGCAGAGTCGTTATTGACTGGATCCAGCGTGTATGTGAATCTGCATGGTAGATATGTGAGTGTGTATGAAGAGAAAAACATAGCTATTTGAAAGCGAATAAAGAAAGAAAAAGGATCACAAAATTTTGAACATGCAAGCATCCCATGATTTTACTGAATGCACATAATCATGATATGACAAACCCTTTTTATAGAAGGACCGTTGTGCTAAGGCACACGGCTTTCAAGCTCATGGTTCGATTGTCCAGGAACCACTTTTATCTTTGCACAATATACACAAAGAAAACAGGAAATGGCATTTACTCCTGATCAAAGGAGATCACATCCTCTGCTTTCCAGTTGTTCAATCCACCGTTGTTAGCAGGGAGCACCCAGCTGTTCCAGTTGCAGTTGTTCTTTTCGTCTTCCGTAGCATTGATTCCGCTAGTGGGAAAATGCGTAGGTAATTCCTCAGGATAAGTTGGATGATTTGTTGGATATGAGAATCCAGGTGGAGGTCCCTCTATTGGCTGAGCGAGATGCTCGATAAGGCCGTCCCATGCAGTAGGAATGATGTTTTGAATAGAGACTTGTGCATCCTGATAAGGAGTGTACTGTGACAGAAAATAACCTTCGTTGTTTGGCATCTTCCTGGCTTCTTCAAGAGCGAAGTTGTCGTCGTACTGTTCGTCCCATCCAGTCGGGACAATGTCTTTGATGGGAGTTGAAAAGCTCGGAGGAGCGGAATATTTCACCATATAGTCGTATTTGCCGCTGGGTTCTCCTAGCGTGTCCCATACTTCTTTGGGTGGATTTTGATATTGCTGAGTGACGGGACTTGTGATACTTCCGTCATTTTGATTACCCTCTTCTGTTGGAGTAAGATCTTCCAGAGCAATGTAAGAATTCTGAGGTGTGATATACTGGTAGTTGTAACCGTCATTTGGTCCTCCCGCAGCATCCCACATTCCCATGGTAATGGGTGGAATTTCGTCTGGATATGGCTGAATGATGTGGTTCAAGTATGTCCCTTCATCATCAATGGCGTTTACTTCTTGGCTGGCGAAGTGTGATATTAACCCTTCAGAGCGAGGATTTTGATCATTCTTTTGATTTTCACCATTATAGCCCAGACCTAGCTTGTCGGACTTGTAGGGTATATCAGGGAGTTGTCCCCATACTGTGCGATCACCCTGTTCAATCATGGCTTTGGCATCTTTGAGAGAAGCCATAGTTGTAGCTGGAGTAGCAGGAATATGCTTGGTGGTAGAGATATCTGGAGATACAACCTCAAAAGCTTGATACGGAGTTTCGATGGATTCGCCCTCCATCTCAACATACTTGTCGTTGCTCAAGTGACTGACCATATATTCTTCTTCGCCATAGACTGTGACAACCTTTCCTTTTACTGGGTATTTTAACTTCTGATGCAGGGTAGAAGTTACAGCGTTTGCCCCATGTATCCAAGGGCGTCCTAGTAAACAGGAGTATGTTGGAAGAACGTCTATTACGGAAAAGATAACATCGAAAGTTTGAGAGCCCACTTTGATTGGGAGCTTAACTTCTCCGTACACCGTTCTTGTTGACCCATCGAAGGCTCTTACAACCACATCACTTGGTTGTAGCACAACTCCTTTGAAGTCAAGTTTTTCCAGTATTACTTTTGGTAACACGTTTAGAGAGGAACCATTGTCTATTAGCACATGAGACAGAGTGGTGCCGTTGCATTCGATAGAGATGTGCAGGGCCTTGTTGTGATTTCTTCCAGCAGGGGTTAGATCCACATCAGAGAAACCAAGACCATTGGGCACTGTAAGACTGGCGACACAATTCTCAAATTGGTCGATTGGGATTTCTTGAGGCACATGCGCAGCTTGAAGGAACTTCATTAGAGCTTTAGCATGAGCTTCTGAATATTTTAGCAGAGATAACATTGAGATTTTTGAAGCAGTATGCCCCAGTTGCTCGACAATATTGTAATCACTTTTGCAGATGATTTTCAATATTTCGTCCATCTCTTGCTTTGATGGATCCTCAGCAGTGATCTCTACCGGATTTTGAACTGGTTCGATCAGTGGCTCTTTGCCTCGAGTGTTGATATCTGGAATAGGAATTGGAACCTGGATTGGACTAGCAGCAATATTTGGAGAAATTTCTGGTGAAAAGATTCTTCCACTTCTCGTGATCTTGCTAGTGCCTGCAATGTTACTTACAGCTGAAGTAGTTAGTGTTGCGTCCTCTTTAGTCGAGGGATCCTGCTTAACTCCATGAATGTAAACATTAGTGTCATATCCCCATGGGACAGCTTTGTCTGAGGAGTATGGAAATGGAGTTGGTCTAGCAATGACTACTGATGCCACTTTGAGTGTAGCAGAAAGTTTGAATGGAGCCTTGGTAGAGATTTTGAATGGTAAGCTGGAGATCACTGAGACGTCTTCCATTCTTATCCCGTTGGCAAAGACTTTGCCCAACATGTCCATAGAAGGGAGCCTCTCAAACATAATGATACGGCGATCCATGTGTTTTTGAATTCCCATCTTTAGATTTTCACAACCATTGGGTTGGCGTGAGCAATAAAAGCAGTCGGGATCACAACCTGGAAAGTAACCAGCTTGGATGAACTTTCTTTTGACTTCGAGGAGTGGAATTGATACTTCGTTCACATCATAAATGTCAACTGTGTCTATGATAGCATTAACAGTTTTGTCATGCTTTGGCATAGGTGCTGTGATGACATTTGGAGTTTCTGGAGGATCGAACTCAATTTCTCCAGCATCTATCATGTCTTGGATTTTATTTTTCAGGGCCCAGCAGTGATCTGCGTCATGTCCTGGACAGTTTGAATGATAGGCACATGTTGCATCAGGGCGATAATTCAGAGAAGAAGTATTGACATTCTTCGGAGGACCCCTTAATGTGATCAGATCCGCTTTAAGCAAGTGCTGCAATGCCTGAGAGATTGGCATGTTGATTTTGGTGAAAGTTCTTCTTGGTGCATCTGGTCGATGCGTATATTTTGGCTGTTGATCTTTTTGAGGTGCAGATGCGGAGATCATAACTGCCCCTACAGATTGATGCTGATCACTTTTGTGACTTGTCTGAATTTGCGCTGTATTGACCTCATTTCTGATGGGCCTTTTTGTAGTACCAGAGGAGGATCCTACTTGAATTTTTCCATTTCGAATGCCACTTTCGACACGTTCTCCGGTCAGTATTAGGTCAGTGAAACCTGATGATGAACTTCCCAGCAAATGGCTATAGAATGGGCCAGTTAAAGTGCCCATGAACATGTCGACTAGTTCGCGATCAGATAAGGGTGGTTGAACCCTTCCAGCCATATCTCTCCACTTTTGTGCATACTCTTTGAAACTTTCTTTTGGTCCCATAGACATGCCTCGCAATTGAGTACGAGTGGGTGTAAGATCAGCATTGTATTGGTACTGTTTGTAAAAAGCAGCAGCTAATTCTTCCCAAGTATGAACCTTGGTATTTTCTAGCTGGTAGTACCATTCGAGTTGTGTACCTGACAGACTTTCTTGGAAAAAGTGAATCCACAATTTGTTATCTGTTGTATGAGGTTGTATCTTCCTCACATAAGATCTCAAATGTAGTTTTGGACAAGAAACTCCATCATACTTTGCAAAGGTTGGAACTTTGAATTTTGGAGGGATGACAACATCCGACACGAGTCCCAGATCATTGAAATCTAAGCCAGGTATTTTTTGTATTTCCATAGCTTTCATACGATCCTCCAACTGTTGGTATTTGTCATCATCCTGTTCGTCTCCAGAATGATCTTCTTCTTTATTTGAAGAGAGAGAGGGTTTAGCAGAACCCTGGTTGCTTTGATTATCTTCTTGTTCACCATTACCGACTATTTCAGGGATTGGTGGCTTTTTGATCTTTTTGACAGGGATCTTGATCTTCCTTCTCAGGTAACTCAAGCCTGCAGATTCTTTGGGCTTCTTCTTCTTCTTGAGTATCAGGGCTTTCAGCTCTTGTTGCCCCTTTGCCAGTTCCAGAATTGCCACTTGAACTTGGGCATTCTGTACTTCGAGATTCTTGATGCTTGCCTCAGATTCCATCTCTTCTGACTGAAATAAACAGCGAAGAGATGAGAAACCCGTCATGAGAACCTGTTATGAAATGTGTATGACTGGATGCCATGTATGCAATGTGTATGCAATGTATATGAATGCAATGTATGAAATGCAATGTGTATGCAATGCATGTGAATGCATGTGTGCAATGTTTTCAAGGATCATAGAGTCTAGATTTGTTAAAGAAGCAACAAACGTTAGTTAATCAATTTATTCTTTTTTCTTTGCCTCATTTGGGCTTACAAGACAGAAAATAAAATAAATGATCTTTCAGGTCTCCCGTGGGCGCTTTTTCTTTGTCCCCAGGAATGCGTTGATTCTTTGTTCTTCTTGAAGCTGTCTGGTGAGCTCGAATAGCCTTCTCTCATAGTCCTGACAGTGTTCTTTGAAGGTGTCTCTTTCCTCTTTGAGTTGAACCCAGGATTTTTGCAACTCTTCCAAGTCAGTTGGCATATCCGGGTGTAGAATAACTTGAGGTTCGTAACCTTCGACTTCTGATTCGATAGTCACAGGTAGAACAGCGGGATAGGGCATCATGAGTTTTTGAGCATGAGTACGCACCCATCTGAGGTAAAGTTCCATAGGAATAGAAGTCCATTGCCCCAGAGTTTTGCTTTCTATTCTATAGACACTGTCCCAAGCCTGTATGAATCTTCGTCGGTGTCTGTGAGAATCATTCTCGTAATCAAACACAATGCCACGGATAATCATGTCATGAGGACCGTTGCTTCTTGCATATCCGAATTGGCGTAGAGCTAGAGAGGGATTGTAAGTGATACCTCCTTTAATGCCAAGGAGTGGCACATTAGGGTATTCTCCACAATGATCAATGATAGTAATGTCTCTTTGAAAGAAGTTGTTCCATCGGATATCTGAATGAGATAAAGACATGATTCTGTAAGACCATTGTGCTCTTTGTTCATTTCTCAGTACTGATCGGGGAAGATGACATGTAAACCACCTAGCCAGCAGTGGTATACAGCACATGAGAGTTCCTCGCTTCTTCGTGGTACGAGTGTGTAGAGAGTGTAGGATGTCTCCCAGCAATGTTGGTACCGGGTTGCGAATTAGGAAAAGGTTGATGATGTGTACACTTATGAACTGGTCGGAATTAGGGAACAAAACCAACCCATAGATCAAAAGAGCCATAACTTCTTCAAAAGCTGGATAACTTTTGTTTTCTAGCAGTAGTCGAGCCTTTTCCAGTAAGAATTTGGCAAGCAAACCCTCAACTCCACTCTTTGTTTCCCAATTGGATTTGATTTCTGACTTTTGCAGATGTAAAGCAGCAGCAATGACTTCAGGTTTTGGTTTTCTTTCTAAACCAGTGAAAGGTAATTGATCTCGGATTGGTAATCCAATTAATTCAGAGAATTCTTCCAAAGTGGGTACCAACTGGTAATCAGGAAATGTGAAGCAATGATGTTCAGGGTCGAAGAACTGGAACAGGACCCGTATCATGTCTTCTTCAAACTTTGAGGTAACCAAATGGAGTAGGTGACCATGCTTTTCAGTGAATTGAGCATTCCTGGGGAATTCTGCTACCAAGACTTTGAGTTCAGATGGCACCGTTGAGATATTGATTCGGATGTAATCTCTGGTGGCGGGAGCCATTACCTGCAAAAACAAAAGTAAACTCTTTGATCCTTGAAATGTGTAGTGAAAAATGATGTGTTTATGATGCAAACATGTGGCACACAAAAACAAATCAAACAATAGCCTTAGGTTTAAAGGCTTGCATGAGGTTGATAGGTGATACCCTCCCCTCTGAAGTTGAGTTGGTTGAAAACCTGTCCTAGAATAGTATTCGGGTTCTATGATCCTTGGAGACAACATCTCAATACGGCGCTCGGACGGCCGATCAAGAATATTCCTCGAGGATAACTAGCTTCGATCAATTTCAAAGCTAGCCACTTAATAGGCCACAAGTCAAGTTCAACTAAAAGGTTCTAAGACAAATTAGTGTTAATGACACTTCGGAAGCCTAATATACTCCTTGATCGCTTTCAAGGGACATCAGTATAAACCAAAGTATCACACTAACGATGACTACCAGATCAACCGTATCGGTACATGCCGTACAGTTTCCTTGGTCTATTGTCATATACTTAAGGTATCTCGAGATTCGGGTTAGAATCTTTCACACAAGCAAAGTACCCAAGCAAACCTGTGAAAAGTAAAGCAATCAGATCAAACAATTGAAAACATCGAAATGATCTATACTCTAAAGGTAACCCCTTTTGAAAACATTTTGAATTTGTATTCCCCAGCAGAGTCGCCAGTTCTGTGGACCGTCCTTTCGGGCCATACCCCTCCGTGGGTGGGATACGTGAACTGACTCTTTTTTGTCGATCGGACGCTTTCGCGTCACTTTTGAAAAAGTTTACAGAGTCGCCACCGACCTTTTATTTTATCCAATGAAGGAAAGGTTTATAAAAGAAACAGAAAAAAGACCTTTGAGAGATTCTGGGTAAGGGGGTAGGTTATACAAAGGGAAGGTGTTAGCACCCTTTGTATCCATGGTTATCCATGGGCTCTTTAGTTTGCTTAGCTCATTTGCTTTACTTTTCAATTGATTCGGAATGCTTTACCTGTGTTTTTGAAATACCTTTGCAAATAGAATTTGTAATGATCCTTGTGCGGATATATACAAATGCTTGTTTATCTTTCGAAAGATGTTTTGAAAAGATCGTTAATTTTGTAATGATCCGTGTTTGGATGTATACAAAATATTGTCTTTTGGAAAATTCGTTTTAAAAAAACAACAGTGTATGAGAATTTTGTTTGTTTTGATTTTGAGCAAGCAAACTAGGAGGTCTACCCTGAGTTAGGAGGTCTTTATCCTTGTTCCCTTTAAAAATCTATCCATTCGTCGGATATAAACAAAAGGTTCGATTTTGTACTCGAAACAGTAGAAATGTAACTTTGATTTTGAAAAGAGTGAAAAGGGGTTACCCTAGGAGGTGCAAATGTGATTATGATTGAATTCAGATATTTATCTTTGAAGTTAGTGATCTGACGGTTCAGTTTTATCTTTGACATACACGCAGTTTATATGGGTGCTGGAAATTAAAATGCGGAAATGTAAAGTGCAGAAAGTAAATCTACGCTATTACATCGATTGTGCGGGAAATGTAAACTAGCCTATTTACATGAATTTGACATCCTATACATTTACCTAGGAATTTTAAATTGCAAGAAATAAAAGGCATATTTTTGTATTTTTGTGATTTATTTTAAATATAATTAATGCATTATTAATTAATTTAAAATAAAGAAAAGATGGAAATATGATTAAACCTAGCAAATAAGTTTAAAAATATGTACAAAATGTTTGTTAATTGATTTTAGAACAAAACTAATTTTTTGGAATTTTTGAAATTGTTTTTGGATTTTTTTTAAGTTAATTAAAACATAATTATGCAAATAATTACACAAATAATTAAAACTTGATGATAAAATTATCCTAAATATGTACAAAATTAGTTTATGATATATAAACAATATTTAACACAAAGAACAATTTTTTTTATGATTTTTTGACTAATTAAAATAATTAACAAGCAAATATATAAATACATACTAATTAATTATGAAAAATATTGAAATTTTGAAGAAAAATAAAATATTTTTATTTCAGAAAATAATATATATTTTTAGAAGTCTAAAATATTTTTTGTGGAATTTTTTGGAATTTAAAACTATTTTTAATTATTTTTGCAATAAAAATAAAATAAAATAGAAAATATAAAAAGGATACTTATCAAGTGTGGAATTTGATGAAGGTGCATGGTGTAGCTGCGTGTGTGAGGCGTTGGATTGGAGATTGAATTGATCCAAGGGTTCAGATCTGAGGTCACATGAAGCACATGATTAAAGCAAGGCATGGGATTAGTGGGAGACCAAAGTCAGACTGGTCCCCACCCTCGCCTGCATGGACCAATGGAAACAGAGGAGAGAAGGTTGAAAAGTTGACTGACGAACCACGCTCGGACGCGTGGTCGTCTTCAACCTCCGTCCCATGCACTTTTTCAGACAGATAGCGGGGGTTTTTAACCCCCTCTATTTCACGATACAAAAACGTTATTTTCGGTAGCTTCCCAAACCTGCAAGAACACACGTTAGCAACATATGAAAACAACCCAGATCCACTAAACATGATGCCCTGAATCCAAATATGTCATTAGTTTCGTGGTTTGATGCTCATAGCTATAGGTTCGAAGATGTTAAAGTATGAACACTCATGAGCTCGTTTTAATGGTGGAGCGTGGTTCTCACGTTGGAACGCTCATGCTATGGTCCAGATCACACATATAGGTCCCCATAAGGATATTAGAGTGGTTAGTTTGCATTGAAATTAGTTGTACATATGAAAACGAAAGTTAGGGCATATATACATGAAGAACACTTATATGCACTACACGACTCTCATAGGCCTATATTTAGAGTTCAATCTTACTCTATTATGTTTGAGAAGATGATTAGAATGCTTGGTTTGTATTAATATTGATTGGAGAATTGAATTTGAATTTTACAAAGTTTTGAGATTTTTGGAGAATTTTTGTGATGAAGAAGGCTATGCTCTTGTTACAAATCGTGTCCTCTTTTTGCTGAAGTATGATGCTTCTTTTATAGCCCAAAGTTGCTTGGAACTCAAGCTAAGAAGCTTTGTTGTCTTTGTTGAAAGTTTGATTTTTAAAATATTAAAAATCTTTGAATTGTTGACCAAGCTTGACTCCATTCAATGCTCTTGTCTTGCTCTTCAATTCTTGCAGAAAAAATGAAGATTCCTTGAAGTGAGTCATACTTGGAGGCCAAGCAACCATTATCCATGCATTTTCCTTTTAATTTTAATCTTAAAGTAAGATAAAATTATGCAAAAAATGGCCAATAAAGATGTGGGCTTTGTCTTGGTCGTGGGAGGCCCATAGTAACATGGCAAAGATGTTTGGACCATAAAAACTTGGCATCTTTTGGAAAAAAAACATTTTTGAGCAATGTTGATTTCGTGCATTTTCCCAAAATTTAGCCAACTTCAACAAGGTGTAAATCCTTCAATTTTTGTCATATGAAGGAGATCTTGCACTTTTTGGAAACCTCAAAGAGTCCTCTAACCAATGTCTTTGGTCTCATGTCAAAATGATTTTTGGTTCTCCTTGTGTGTCCATTTGAAAAAAGTGTCTTTTTGTTGACTTTGAAAATGACCTGTAATGTCTTTGGCCATATTTTTCAAATGGTGAATGCTATGACCATGGGATCAATTGCATTTGAAAGATAATTGAATTTCCTTCAAAATGAGCTTTGGTTGACATTTTTTGGATGAAGGATGAGAGAGTTATGATCAGTCAAAGTTGAGTTGACTTTTCAGGCAAAAACCCTAATTTTGAATCTTAGGGTTTTGTTGATTTTTGATCTTTCCTTGATGAATTGTGATCATCCAATGATCAAATGTTGAATCCTTTGACAAAATATGGACTTTGACAAAAAATTTCATTTTTGACTGTCAGTTGACTTTTTTGGTCAAACGGGTCGTCTGTTGACTGTTTGAGCTGCTGACGGTGCGTCTGAGTGAATTGAAGTTTGAAAATTTGTATGATGGTACTTTGAGATGTATGGATGTATATGAAATCCATTTGAGCTCTCAAAACTTGTTGCTCCTGTTAAAACAAGAAAAACCCTGATTAGGGACTGTCTGTATAGGAGGCAGTTAAGCGTACCTGATTTTTGTGCAGTGTTGAGTTTCTGCTAATCATGTGATATTCAGAAGACTTCTAACACAAAAATCTTGGAAATTTGAATTGTGAATGATTGATTTGATTGATTGTACAAATCACTGTGAATTGTACTGTCAGCAGTTTGGCTGTCAACTGACTGTCCAGGTATTGATGCAGCAGTTAGAGTGAAAAATCAACAGTCAAAGTTAATTTTCTTTTTTTGTTGTTTTTGTTTTATGTTTGAAAAATTAAAGTTATTTACATGACTTGTTAAAAACACAGACATAATAAATAACTAATATATACTGTTACCAGTACAGTCTGAGTTTCCTGATTCTGCGCCTGCAAAAAGATTTAACTCTGTACCAATTGTGTCAGTACTATTTATCTGTAAATAAATAAATAGCATGTGTGAAGTAATAAAGAACAGTATTTGGCGTTTGCGTAAGAATAAATTCCACTGTAAGCCAAGTTACTGTGTAAGAAAAATTCTGAAAACCAAGTTCTTCATATGTCAGGATATTTTGAAAAAATCCATGTTTATATGAGACTCTTAATTTTCATATTGAAACTTTCCTGAAAAAAGAAGTGGGCAAATTTTGGGGTATAACACATACAAAGCCTCAAACGGAGCCATACCTATACTCGAATGATAGCTGTTGTTGTAGGTAAATTCAATCAAAGGTAGATAACTATCCCAAGCACCTCCTTTTTCTAATACACAAGCACGTAACAAGTCTTCTAACGACTGAATTGTTCTCTCAGTCTGTCCATCCGTCTGCGGATGATAAGCAGAACTCAACCTCAGTTTAGTACCTAAAGCCTTCTGCAAACCTTCCCAGAACTTAGACGAAAACCTCGGATCTCTGTCTGACACGATACTTGAAGGAATACCATGAAGACTAACTATCTTCTCGATATACAACTGAGCTAGCTTCTCCATCGGATAATCCATTCTCACCGGTATAAAATGTGCAGACTTTGTCAATCTGTCCACCACGACCCAGATAGCTTCACAATTCTTGACAGTCCTCGGCAAACCCGACACAAAATCCATTGATATGCTATCCCACTTCCACTCAGGAATAAACATCGGTTGCATAAACCCAGACGGTTTCTGATGCTCAATCTTTGACTTCTGGCAAATTAAACAAGAGTACACAAACTCGGCAATTTCTTTCTTCATTCTCGGCCACCAAAACAACTTTTTCAAATCATGATACATCTTGGTAGCACCAGGATGAATACTCAATCCACTACGGTGTCCTTCCTCTAAAATACGTTTCCGGAGTTCAGTAATATCAGGGACACAAACTCGGTCACCAAACCTCAGTATACCATTTTCATCAATTCTAAATTCACCACCCTTGCCTTGATTAATCAAAGTCAACTTATCTATTAACTCAACATCATCCTTCTGACCCTCTCTGATCTCTTCAAGAATGCCACTAGTCAGCTTCAACATACCCAATTTAACACTAGTAGGAGTACCTTCACATACCAAACTCAAGTCTCTGAATTGTTCAATCAAATCCAATTCCTTCACCATTAGCATAGACATATGCAAGGTTTTCCTACTCAATGCATCAGCAACAACGTTTGCCTTACCCGGATGGTAGTTCAAACCAAAATCATAATCTTTCAGGAATTCTAACCATCTTCTCTGCCTCATATTCAACTCTTTCTGGTCAAAGAGATACTTCAGGCTCTTATGATCACTGAATACCTCAAATCTCGAACCATACAAATAATGTCGCCACAACTTTAAAACAAAGACTACAGCTGCCAGCTCCAAATCATGAGTCGGATAATTCCTCTCATGCACTTTAAGTTGTCTCGACGCATAAGCGACTACCTGATGATTTTGAATCAATACACCACCTAAGCCCATCAGCGATGCATCACAATAAACCACAAATGATTCTGTCGGATTCGGCAAAATCAAGATAGGAGCACTAGTCAACCTTCTCTTCAGCTCTTGGAATCCTTCTTCACACTTTGCATCCCAAATAAAAGCTTGTCCCTTTCTGGTTAGTTTAGTTAATGGCAATGCTAACTTTGCAAATCCTTCAATAAACTTCCTGTAATAACCTGCAAGGCCAAGAAAACTACGAATCTCTGACAGTGACTTCGGAGCTTCCCACTGAGACACAGCTTCTATCTTTGTAGGATCAACAGCAATACCATTCTTAGAAATCACAAGTCCAAGAAAACTGACTTCTTCTAACCAGAATTCACACTTCGACAGTTTGGCAAAAAGTTGCTTCTCTTTCAACAGTTCTAACACAGTTCTGAGGTGTTCGGCATGTTCTTCCTTACTCTTGGAATATATTAGGATATCATCTATAAATACCACCACGAACTTATCGAGATAAGGATGAAATATCCTATTCATATACTCCATAAAAACACCAGGTGCATTAGTAACTCCAAACGGCATTACCGAATACTCGTAATGTCCATACCTTGTCCTGAAAGCGGTCTTCTGAATATCATCGTCTTTCACACGAATCTGGTGATACCCAGACCTCAGATCAATTTTACTAAATACTCGCGCTCCAACCAACTGATCCATCAAATCATCAATCCTCGGCAATGGATACCGATTCTTGATAGTAACCTTGTTCAATTGTCTGTAATCTACACACAGCCTCATCGAACCCTCTTTCTTCTTTACTAGTAACACAGGCGCACCCCACGGAGAAACACTAGGACGAATAAATTTCTTCTCCAGCAATTCTTCTAACTGCTTCTTCAGTTCGGCCAACTCAGACGGCGACATACGGTTCGGTGCCATCGACACTGGACTAGTTCCTGGAATTAAATCAATAGAAAACTCCACTTCTCTTTCCGGTGGTAATTCATTCACATCTTCGGGAAAAACTTCTGGAAATTCACACACCACAGGTAATTCGCTACTCGCCACCTTTTCTTTCACATTCATCAATGCGAACAACATAAATACTGTTGCACCATCTCCGATAGCCTCATTCACCTGCCTAGCTGTCATTTCTAGATTATCAGCACTAACCTCTTCAGGAAAAATTACCGTCTTCTCAAAACAGTTGATATGAACACGGTTGAACTCCAACCAGTTCATTCCCAGGATTACATCAAGTTGTTTCAACGGAAGGCACACTAAGTCCATTCCGAATTATCTACCAAAAATGTCAACCGGACAATTCAAGCATGCAGACGAAGTAGTTACTGAACCCGACGCAGGAGTGTCAATAATCATACTTCCATTTATGTCAGATATTTCAAGATTTAACCTCGTAGCACAGTCCAAAGAAATAAAAGAATGAGTTGCTCCAGTATCAATAATCGCAACTAAAGGTGTGCCATGAATGAAACACGTACCTTTAATCAATCTGTCCTCTGGAGTAGTCTCTGACCCGGTCAAAGCAAAAACTTTTCCTCCCGATTGGTTCTTCTTTGGCTTAGGACAATTAGGACTGATGTGACCCTCTTCACCACAGTTGTAACAAGTCACAACCCTCTTCTTACAATCAGCCGCAACATGACCCACTTCCTCACACTTGAAGCACTTCTTCTGATTCAGCTTGCACTCATTCCTACGGTGCCCGACCTCACCACAGTTATAGCACCTGACGAAAGCACTGGAGTCTCCCCCACTAGGCTTCTTCCAACCACCAGTCTTTGGATTACCTCTACCATATGGCTTACCCTTATCCATAGGCTTCTTCCCCTTCCTATCAACTAACTCGCGAGAGTGAGATGACTTCAGCTTGAGATTATCTTCCTCGAAGATCCTACTACAGTCCACCAAGTCTACAAATCTTCGGATTCTCTGATATCTGATACCCTGCTTAATCTCATCACGGAGACCGTTCTCGAACTTGACGCACTTCGAGAATTCACTAGCTTCATCATTGTTGTAGTGGACGTAGTACTTTGCCAACTCAACGAACTTCGAAGCGTACTCTGGTACTGTCATGCTACCTTGAACTAGTTCCAGAAATTCAATTTCCTTTCGACCCCTTACATCTTCAGGAAAGTACCTTCTCAAAAACTCTCTCTTGAACACAACCCAAGAAATAGCCACACCATCAGCTCCCAGTTCAGTCCTGGTAGTAAGCCACCAGTCGTCAGCCTCTTCAGACAACATGTGAGTACCATACCTCACCTTCAGATCCTCAGCACAATCGATGACTCTGAAGATTCTCTCGATTTCCTTAAGCCACTTCTGAGCACCTTCAGGATCATGCGTGCCCTTGAATAATGGAGGATTGTTCCTCTGAAAACTGTTCAGCTGCCTGTCAGCACCGATCGCAGCTCCATTGGCATTTCCTCCCAGCACACCCGCAATCATGCCCAGAGCCTCAGCGATAGCATCATCGTTTCTTCCTCCTCTTCCAGCCATTGTTCTGCTTAAATCACAACCAATTTAATCAGAACAGAAGTATCGACAGTTAACTCTTAGGCTAAATACTCTTTTTGGTCCCTTATGTTAACCTCATGGTTCATTTTGATCCCTTAATTTTAAAAAGTGTCATATTGGTCCCTTAACCCTTCAAAAGGTGTCATTTTAGTCCTTTTTGTCACATTAGCGACGGAAAAACTCAGAAATCAGTCGCTAATATGACAAAAAGGACTAAAATGACACATTTTGAAGAGTTAAGGGACCAATATGACACTTTTTGAAGTTAAAGGACCAAAATGAACCCCGAGGTTAACATAAAGGACCAAAAAGGGTATTTTGCCTAACTCTTACTAGTCGCATACACAGGAAAGTAAAACTGACACTAAGACTCTGGTCATAACGACCGACTATGCTCTGATACCACTATTGTAACACCCCTCTAATAACCAGCGGCAAATAACTATATTTTTAAAATCAGAGTAACACGTAGAGAGGCATCACAATTCATAATTAATGAAAACACACGTCAGTATAAGTCATGCATTACTGAAAACACCTGAAAATCATAACTCATTAATCAAATTCATGTTCTACGCAGCGGAAATACTTCATCAAGTCAACATTATGTCGCTAATGTATCAGACTTCAACCAAAACAATTTAAAATACAGAGTTACAATTAAAACTCCAAACAAACGTTCCCAGTGTTACAACTACCAGAGCATGACACCTGACGCTAACTAAACACTGACTCATGAGCTAATCCTCACCGAGTCGAACAGCCGCTATCCTCAATCTGAAAATGGCAACATGTAAGGGTGAGTCTCATCATAATTAACAAATGTTATAAGGTTATAAAGCAATAACACGTCATAGTTGCATCATTCACCCAATTGTTTCATAAACAGCTATTCAAAACAAGTTAACCAACAATCAAACACATCATTCAACATTTACAACACTGGAATACATCCAATCATGTTATAAATTATGCACATGAATGAACTGACACTATGCATGTGGTACCAATCATCATCAAATGGGGATAACCCATGACCGATCCAACATCGTCCAAGATACGGCCCTGCCAGCACAGATTCCACACGATGGGAATCATGCCCTTCACTGATCCAACACACCCTTATGGATACAGTATCATCAATGAACATGAATGAATGCAACATATATAACATACTTCTACTATCATCATCATCAATCATCCACATCATCATCATCATTCAAGTATGTTCATATATATTAACATCATTCAATTACAATTCCATAATCATCATACACAAAACATACTCGTATTTGCATTAATCATCATACTCAACAAGAATAGCATACATGTATTTTCATCATTCTAAAAACCAATCAATCATCATCACATAGATTATCCTACAAGGTTCGTTTAGCTCAAAACGGCGCATCAAACGGACCAACGGTTAAAAAGTTATGCATCTTTGAACCTTTAAAAATATCTCAAAACACCAACAGCACGCGGCGCCATCACCCGTTCGCGGCGCGCACTGAGCGTCCCAGAATTCATTGGCTCTCTGCCAAGCTGTTCGCGGCGCAAACATCCACACGCGGCGCGAAACGAGAAAAAGTTACGCCTTCGCGGCGCGAACACAGGTACGCGGCGCGACCTGAGCGTATCACAACTTCCTGGCATTCTGCCCACCTGTTCGCGGCGCCACCCTACGCACGCGGCGCGAACTGGTAATTTCAGAAACCCCAACCTGCAGAAAACAGCATTCTATGCATTCCAAACACACCCAATACATACCAGTGCGAACATAGATACATAGATTGCCCAAAACAACACAAATTACGTCTCACAATGCATCAATTACGCATCAATTGAGACTATAACAACACAGACATCATAGATTCACACATAGAGATCAAAACATCATACAATTTGACTCAATCCCTAAACCTATCATATGACTCAATCGACCCGAATTCCACATCTATTCAGTATTATCAACCCCTAACCCGATAATAGATGATAATCAGATAAGTCCCCCCTTACCTTAGACAATTTCTTGATTCTTGGTCTCTCCCTCTACCGTTCTCCTTCACGTTCCTCGTTCCTCAGACTTCTATTCTTTCACGTTCTTTCTTTCTTCCCAATTCCAATTATTTTATGAAAAATAACAATAATAATATTAGTAAAGGGCCTTCTTATCTCACACCCCCCTTCTACTATTTCTCACATGGCCCAAATGCCATAAACCATTATTTATTTATTATTTTTCACAAAATCCTTAATAATTCTAATTATTAATTCAATATTCTTGATTAAATTAATATTAAAATTATACGGGCGTTACAGACTTTGCCATATCAAACCGTTTGATGAGCTCTTGACAATACTTAGTTTGACTCACAAACGTTCCTTCTTTTAGTTGCTTTATTTGGAGTCCAAGGAAGTAGTTTAGTTCACCCATCATGCTCATTTCAAATTCTCCCTGCATAAGCTTAGAAAACTCCTTTACAAGAGTCATGTTAGTAGAACCAAAGATAATATCATCCACATACACTTGAACTAATATTGAATGCTTTTCATGTCTCTTAATGAATAGGGTGATATCAACTTTCCCTCTTGAGAAACCTTGATTAATCAAAAAATTGCTAAGCCGCTCGTACCAAGCTCTAGGAGCTTGTTTTAGACCATACAAGGCACACTTAAGTTTATAAACATAATCAAGATAATCAACGTTTTCAAATCCGGGAGGGTGAGATACATAAACCTCTTCATTAATGAACCCATTAAGAAACACACTCTTAACATCCATTTGATAAAGCTTAAAGTTTTGTGAACATGTGAATGCAATTAACAAGCGTATTGCCTCAAGTCGGGCTACCGGAGCATAGGTCTCCTCATAGTCGATCCATTCCTCTTGGCTATACCCTTGAGCAACAAGACGGGCCTTATTGCGGGTGATGATACCGTTTTCGTCTAGTTTGTTCCTAAACACCCATTTAGTGCCAATTACTCGATGGTCTCGCGGAGGAGGGACAAGGTCCCAAACCTCATTTCTCTTAAATTGTCTTAGCTCTTCTTGCATAGCCAAGTACCAATGCTCATCGACTAATGCGTCTTTGGAATTTTTAGGCTCAATTTGAGAGACGAAAGAATGATAAAAACAAAAGTTACTTATCCTTGATCGTGTTGTCACCCCTTTTGATATGTCTCCTAGAATGTTCTCCATAGGATGGTCCTTAGAAGATTTCCATGCAAGAGGAAGATCACTCTTCTCACTTGGTTGCTCTTCTACTTTCTCTTTAGGTGTTTGATCCACTTCCTCTTCATTATTCTCAGGTAAGAGGGATTCTTTATCTTTCTCAAGCTTGGCATCCAGATCTTTTAATAAACTCTCAGTTGAGATACCTGCACCATTAAGAACACTACCTTTTCCGACAACTTTCGGACAAGACTCATCAAAGGAGACATGTACGGACTCTACACTACCTTTACCGAGTATTGCTCCCTTGTTGTTATCACCATAGGTCACAAATCCTTTCTTCTTAGCCACAAAGTCATAGAATAAAGATAAGTTACCCGTCATATGTCTTGAGCATCCGCTATCTAGAAACCATCTTCTCTCGGATGGATAAAGACATTCCACCTACAAATTTAAACAAGGGAAATAGGTACCCAATTTTCATTGGGTCCTTGTGTGTGAGTGAAACAAAGGTTGCTCTTGGGAGTCCATTTGAAAATGCCTTTGGGAACCAAGAATCTCCTAAAGCGACATTTTTTAACGGTATGCCCCCTTTTGCAACAATATAGACATCTTGAGTTTGACTGATTATCATATTTGCTAGATTGATCTTTTATCACATAAGTGTATCGTTGATACGGATTTATCATACTATTTTTGAAATTTGATCGATCAATAGCATATGTGATTTTGGGTTGTGAAGCCTTGTCTAATTTGGCTTTGATAGTTTTAACTTCTTTTTGCCAAATGTGACAAGTTTCACATCCTCCCCATCTAAACCAAGGACTCTTGTCAACAACGCTTGTGTCTTTGATACTTTTAATCATAGATTCCTTAAGAGTTTCTAATTCCTTTTCGGAATCGGAAGCTTTCTTCTCAAGGTATTTGAAAATTCTTTTATTTGAAGCTAAGCGTTGAAATGCTTCCTTAGCTTCATGATGCAAGGTATCAAAGGCATGCTTTAATTCAAAATAAGACATAGCATCAACATTATTATATTTATCATGACTTACAATCTTTTTCTTCTTTTGATGTGCCATGAGACATAGGTTGACGGTTTCCTCTTCATCGCTTGAGCTTTCTTTGCTAGATGAGTCACTATCACTTTCCCAAGCGATATAGGCTCTTCTTCCTTTTGGTTGCTTCTTTTGAGGTTTACTCTTTGTCTTATCTTTCTTTAGCGAAGGGCAATCCGGTTTGTAGTGACCCGGTTTTCCACAGTTGTAACAAGATCCTCTAGGTTTAGTCTTCTTATACTCATCTTGCTTGTTAGGCTTTGATTGACGTCTATAATCAACTAGATTGTTGTCCGAGTGCTTAATTTCATTCTTTCGAAGATATTTATTGTATCTTCTCACGAACAATCCCATATCTTCATCCGGACTTTCATCTTCGTCACTAGATTTGTAACATCCCGAAAATTCTTATTTAATTAATTTAATCAAGTTTTAAATTAATTATGGGAAATTAACATTTTGTTGAATTATGGGGAAAAATAATGAAATGTTAAGTCATTGGGCCATGCGGTGGAATTAGTAAAGTGGGGGTGTAATTGTGTAAGAGCCCATTTCTAATTTTATGTTTTTCATAAAATAAAGGAAAACAAGAAGAGAAGGAAAAATTAGAACATGGAAACCAGAAGCTGTGAGAAGAGGAACTGAAGAGCGTGAAGGAGAGCCAAAGAGGAAGAGGAACCAATTCAAGAATTAGGCTAAGGTAAGGGGGGATTCTTCTCATTAACCTCTATTATGGGTTGTATGAATGATTCGATGCAATTTGTATGTCAGGATTTCGAATTGGATTATATGTCGGGTTTGGGGTTTTGGGGTTTATAGAACTTTGATTCAATTTAGGTTGTGAATGATGATTGGTGATGAATAATGATGTTAAACATGATTAGAAGTATGTGTAAACGTGCAATTTATGTCGTATGTGTGGTTTATTTTTCTGAAATTTGTACTGGTATGATTTGAGAGTATTTGGGAGGTATAGAATGCTGTTTTCTGCAGGTTGGGGTTTCTGAAATCACCGGTTCGCGCCGCGTGCACAGGGTGGCGCCGCGAACAGGTGGGCTGAATGTCAGGATGTTTTGATACGCACAGGTCGCGCCGCGTACCTGTGTTGGCGCCGCGAAGGCGTAACTTTTTCCTCGCTTCGCGCCGCCTGTAGGTGTTGGCGCCGCGAAGGTGTATCTTTTTCCTCGCTTCGCGCCGCGTGTGGATGTTGGCGCCGCGTGCTGTGCTGTTTGGGATTTTTGTTAAAGTTTAACGATGTATAACTTTTTAACTGTTAGTCTGTTTGATGTGCCGTTTCGAACATAGTGAGGCTAATTCAGTGATATATGCAATAAAATAGTGTTTGAGTTGTGACTCGAATTTAATTTAAACACTTGATTTAATTGGTTGTGGTGGTTTATATTGTTATTGCATTGGTTGATGATTATGATTGTTCAGTTGATTGGTGTTGATGATTAGCATGCGGTATGTGATGCATGCATTTCATAATCATGTTGTGGGCTGTATCCCTTATGGTGGTGGGACAGCGGTAGCTAATTCCCATTGTGTGGAATTGGTGAGAGAAGTAGCCGAATCTTTATGGTGGTGGATCGGTGAGATGGGTTATCCCATGTTTGGTACCACATGCATTTAGTTGCATTGCATTAGGTTGTTGTGTATAATTGTAACATGAATGGAAGTTGTCCAATGTTATAATTTGTGTGTATTTTGGTATGAATGTTGCTATATTATCTGAATATAATTGATTTGGGTGAATAATGTATGGATGAAGTTGTATTGTTTATATACCTATAACATTTGTTAATGCGAATGAAACTCACCCTTACTGTTGTTATTTTTCAGATTGAGGAGTAGCTTGTGTACTTGGTGAGGATTAGCTCGTCAAGTAGTTCGTTAGAGTTAGTTGGGTCTGTGTCATGCTCTGGTCGTGTAACACCGGGAACGTTATTTTAGAATTGGCTGATAAACTTCTGTTTTGTTTATGGTTTATGGTTGAATTATGAGTCTTCGACTCCAGATGTTTGATTATTCAGTTGTTAAGAATATTCCGCTGTGTTAACATGCTACCTGAATAATTTTTGGTTTATCGTTCCTTTATGGCATGACATGAATATTGTTTATTTTGTTGGCGTTGTAATACTCTTCTTCATGTTTTACTCTGATTTTAATGTTAATTTCCGCGGGGTTTAGAAGGGTGTTAGAATAGTGGTATCAGAGCATAGTCGGTCGTTTGAGTCAGAGTCTTAGTGTCGGTTAATCCTTCGTATACGATTAGTGTAAAGTTGATACTGTCGATACTTCTTGTTCTAATGAATATTGTCTGATATTTAGCAGAACAATGGCCGGAAGAGGAGGAAGAAATGACGACGCGATTGCTGAGGCTCTGGGCATGATTGCTGGTGTATTAGGAGGGAATGCCAATGGAGCTGGTATTGGTGCTGACAGGCAGCTGAATAGCTTTCAGAGGAACAATCCTCCGTTGTTCAAGGGCACGCACGATCCCGAAGGAGCTCAAAGGTGGCTGAAGGAAATCGAAAGGATCTTCAGAGTGATCGATTGTGCTGAAAATCTGAAGGTGAGGTATGGGACTCACATGCTATCTGAAGAAGCTGATGATTGGTGGATGGCTAGTAGAGATGAACTTGAATCTGCAGGTGTAGCGATCACTTGGGCTGTATTCAGGCGAGAATTCCTGAGGAGGTACTTTCTTGAGGATGTTCGGGGCAGGAAAGAAGTTGAGTTTTTGGAGCTGACACAAGGTAACATGACGGTGCCGGAGTATGCTTCAAAGTTTGTTGAGCTGGCCAAGTACTATGTCCACTATAACAATGATGAAGCGAGCGAATTTTCGAAATGTGTTAAGTTCGGAATGGACTTAGTGTGCCTTCCGTTGGAACAACTTGATGTCATCCTGGGTATGAATTGGTTGCAATTTAATCGGATTCATATCAACTGTTTCACGAAGACGGTTATTTTTCCGGAAGATGTCGGTGTTGAGGGTGTAGCAGTGACTGGTAGACAAGTGGATGAAGCAATGAAGGACGGGGCTGCCGTGTTTATGGTGATTGCATCCATGGAAATGAAGAAGAAAGTGGTGAGTAGAGACTTACCGGTAGTATGTGAATTTCCAGAAGTTTTTCCAGAAGATGTAAGAGAGTTACCGCCAGAGAGGGAGGTAGAATTTGCTATTGAGTTAGTTCCTGGAACTAGTCCGGTGTCGATGGCGCCGTATCATATGTCGGCATCTGAGCTAGCAGAGTTGAAGAGTCAGCTAGAAGAGTTACTGGAAAAAGAATTCATTCGTCCTAGTGTGTCGCCGTGGGGTGCGCCGGTGTTGTTGGTAAAGAAGAAAGAAGGTTCTATGAGATTGTGTGTGGATTACAGACAGCTGAATAAAGTTACTATCAAGAATCGGTATCCATTGCCGAGGATTGATGATTTGATGGATCAATTGGTTGGTGCGAGTGTGTTCAGCAAAATTGACTTGAGGTCGGGATATCATCAAATTCGGGTGAAGACGGACGATATTCAGAAAACGGCATTTAGAACAAGGTATGGCCATTACGAATATACAGTGATGCCATTTGGAGTAACTAATGCACCGGGAGTTTTCATGGAATATATGAATAGGATCTTTCATCCTTACCTGGATCAGTTTGTGGTGGTATTTATCGATGATATTCTAATATATTCTAAGAGTGAAGAAGAACATGCAGAGCATCTAAGAGTGGTATTAGAACTACTGAAGGAAAAGAAACTTTATGCGAAACTGTCAAAGTGTGAGTTCTGGCTAAGTGAAGTAAGCTTTCTTGGGCATGTAATTTCTAAAGATGATATTGCCGTTGACCCAACGAAAGTAGAAGCAGTGTCTCAATGGGAAGCTCCGAAGTCAGTTTCCGAAATCCGTAGTTTCCTTGGTCTTGTGGGTTACTATAGAAAGTTCATTGAAGGTTTTTCAAAGTTAGCGTTGCCGTTAACTAAGTTGACTAGGAAGGGTCAAGCATTCATCTGGGATTTGAAATGTGAAGAAGGATTCCAAGAGTTGAAGAAGAGGTTGACTAGTGCGCCGATCTTGATTTTGCCGAATCCGGCGGAATGTTTTGTGGTATATTGTGATGCTTCGTTGTTGGGACTAGGAGGTGTACTAATGCAGAATCAACAGGTAGTCGCTTATTGATCGGAAAATAGCAAGTGTACTACTTTTTACCGATGTAGTTATTAAAGTGGAAATTTATTCAAGTATCGATCACAAGGACTGCTGATAAAATATAAGCCAGGACTAAATTTCAATTGAACAAAAAGCTATGGTTGGGTTTTTGATTGGTTTGATAAAAACTGAATAACTGTTTATAATTAACAACGATAAGTAAATGATGATTTGGTACACAAATGAGAAGACATGCTAGGTTGATGTATAAATCCTACGTAACCCCTTGATAACACCGTTGTTCACGAAAAGATGTGACTACAATTGAGTATCAATTCTATAAAATAGTTTTCCCTAATTCCTTAGTGGAGAACTTTTTAATACTTAAAAGTCAATTTCAATTCCTCAATAATTGAATTTAGTATTAAAGCATTATGCATTGTATTCTAGAATGGATGATCACTACAGTAAAATCCTTACTCCTAAGCGATTCACCGGTAATGTTCTAATTCAAAATGCATTAGGGTGGTGTGTCACGCCTAACCCTAATCATAGATCTACAAAATATTTTCCAATATGATGAAGCATGAAAAACTTTGAATCATAAACTCAACTTATAAAAACATCAAATTCATCACAACGGTTTTAACAAGTCATTACATGAAAAGATTTAGGGACATCACCCTAGCATAGTAAGAGTTTAGCTACTCATAGTGTGTAAGCAAATAACAAGAGTAAACGTAGTCATTACAAGAAATTATCGGTCGATATGATCTCCAATCGCGAGTGCTCTTGAAGATCTCTTCCAAAACCCTTGATTGCTCTTTCTCCGTAATTCTCTATGCTCAATGATCCAAGATGCCTCCACCCTTCTCCCCGTTAGGTTTTAGTAGTGTTGGCTCACTTCCTCGGTGTCCGAAAGGTCCGAAATACCCTTAATGAGACCCAAGCTTTCAAAATTACAAAACTTGAATATCTGCCCGCGCCTAACAACACGGTCCGTGTGCAGGAACACGGGTGCCCGTGTTGTTCCTCTGGTCAGCTCTCAAAATTGCCTTTCCACGCATCTTTCCACACGGGCCGTGTGCAGGAACACGGGTGCCCGTGTGAAACCTCTGTTTTTCTTCCCAAAAACATCTTTCCAGCCATCTTTTGACACGGCCCGTGTGCATGCACACGGGTGCCCGTGTTGCCCTCAACTTTGGCTCTTTTGGCTACTTTCTCCTCTCGTGCTCGCCATAAGTCTCTACCTTTCCCGTGCATCAACCTGGCCACACACAAACTAACAACCAACGCATAAAACGGCACTTGAATAATACTCAAAACACACTAACATGCAACAACGTCACACAATCGAAAAACAAGGAACTTAATTCAAAAACATATGACAATGCCACTTAGTATTACCAAGATTGCGAATTTCGGTCGGAAAGAGATGCGGAAACTTACTAGAAATGGTGACCGATCACAACCCCACACTTATCTCATTGCTTGTCCTCAAGTGATGTATAGAGGCAAAACAGAGGTCACCAACGAGATTCTTTTCTCCACAACACAACCAGGTTTTTCGCAAGATTCCTTCACTTAGCAATCGAGTTTAAGGTTTCCTTCTTCAGACTATCAACGGCATTCCCACTTTCGAGCACGTTTTTCACCTGCAAGCTTTTCACACTCTCACAAAATCTCTCTGGGTTAAAGTTTCTACACTCACAGTATCGAGGCACGATATTACTTTCAACTTTGAATAAATTCTCAAATCACTACACACAGAGATTACACACACTTCATGAGGTCTTAGGGTTGTAACGTGGCTTGGGTTTGGTGGGGTAACAAGGAATGGGATAACAAATGGTTTTGGTGCTCGGCCTTTATGTTGGGTTCACATTTCTACTCTTAGTGGTTTGAATCGTAAGAATGGGGTTAAGACCTTCGACATCTTGTTTTTAGCTTTTTAGAGTCATTCACATGGTCTTTCCTATACGTGGGCAAGGGTTAAGGATTTTTTCTTCCTTTTGTTTTTCAAACTTTCTCTTTGGATTTTCACAAGTTCAACATTCATCTTTTTTTTTTCTTTTCTTTCTATTTTTTTCTTGCCCTTTTCTCAATGGTTTACAACCCCACACTTAGATTCTTTCGTGTCTTTCAAGAGAATAACATTAATGCCGAGCGATAACATGAATAGTAAATATGTGGGTGGTAACGAGAATAACAACAATGAACAAAACAAACATTACGGCTCAAAGGGGGTTGACGATGGATATCATGCATACAGGATGGCTAGAAAGGCTCGGGGTTACGAAAAAAACTTGCCTCAGTGTGCGCTCTCGTAGTCTGCTTGTGTTATGAGAACATACACAAAATCAAAGTGAATAGTGCCATACCTGACTGGACTCTCATGTGGAGTTATGAATTTGGCTCTGAAATCTCACCGGGTCGGTTAAGCTTGCATGCTTCGAGGTGCTATTGGTGTCCTGCAGTTTCCTTTCATCTAAAGTACACCATACTCCTCTCTTGGTTCAGTGTTGACTTTTTGCGTCCTACCTTCTTCCCTTTGATTGTGTCAGCTTCCGTGGTGCCTGCGGAGATCAAGTGTGGAATGTGTTGTTCAACCACTAGCTATTAGTTTGCTCCCCTCCGACTTGTATCAATCACCTGGTAACACCATGACAGCACTGCACCATACAAACTTGAAAGAAACATACTTTAACATAAAAGTAACACAAACGAACACACTCAAATCACCCAAACTAAATTCAAAAACGGAAAGCAAAGCAATAAAATAACAAAAGAACCTCCCCCACACCTGAACGAAACATTGACCTCAATGTTTCAATTCGAGATAGCGAGGGTGAACTCACAGAGGGTACTGCGACTCCAGCTTCCGCTTCCTAGCTTTCACCAGAGAGACCCACTTTTCTTTATTTTCTGAAAAACAAAACAAAAAGTAAACTGCATTTAAAACCGTGGGTTGCCTCCCACGAAGCGCTTCGTTTAACGTCGCATGGCTCGACGGTCCATTACCCTTTATTAAGGAGGGTACTTCCTCCTCCAAACCTGGTTGCTTGTCACTTCTCCAAACCTGATTGCTTTTCTCTTCAAGCTACTATCCACTTTCATCTTCTCACTTTGATTTGCTTCTTTCTTTTTCTTCTTAACTTCTATAGCGACCTTAGGACTTTTGATAGAAACATGAGCTAGTTCCACCTGAGAAGCTATGCTTGAAACTTTTTCTTGGAGATGTTTAGGGCTTTTGTATTCTCCCTCACTTTCGATCATACCAACAGAAGCTTGATCATGTACACCTTCACTTTGTTTCTTGACTTCTAGCATCTTTAAGGTTAATTCTTCATTAAAGGCTTTCACCGTTAGAGTCCCTTTCTCAATGTCAAAGTTGCAACGACTTGTCAACAAAAATGGTCTCCCAAGAAGGATAGGAGTTTCTTCATCTTCAGGAATGTCCATGATGTGGAAGTCAACAGGGAATACAAACTTGCCAATCTCCACTAGTACGTCTTCAGCTATCCCATATGATTTCTTGATGGTGTGATCAGCGAACTTCAACTTTGTCTCACTTTCACTTATCTTTCCCAATTCAAGCTTTTTAAAGATAGATAGTGGCATTAAACTCACACTAGAACCCGAATCAATGAGTACCTTTTTAAACATTCTATTCTTGATAGTGCATGGTATCGCCGCCGCTCCAGGGTCTTTCTTCTTGATGGGGATCTTCCTTGCTGGAGAGACTATACTACACTTTTCTGTTGCAATTTCTGGTTCTCCCCCCATTGGCCTCTTTTTACCGATAACCTCCTTCATAAACTTTTTGTACAAAGGCATTTGCTCAAGTGCTTCAAAGAAAGGTAGATTAACCTCTAATTTTTTAAACAAGGCTGCAAACTTCTCAAAATCCTTTTCTATTGAATTCTTCTTTGTCACTCTAGAAGGAAAAGGAAGCTTGATTGCCGGTTTAGCATCTTTCTTATTTTTCTCTTCAAGTTGCTTAACCGGTGGTATCACAATTTCGGGCTCTTTCACATTCTCTCTTATCTCCAAATCTACCTCAATCACCAAGGGATCATCTATTTCCTCCTTTTCTTTTTCCGGTTCTGCCACTTTCTTACTCCTTGTAGTAACAGCATTAATCTTCTCTTCGTTTTTAGGATTTTTTACAATTGAGCTCGGAAGGGTACCTTGTGCCTGTAGAGTGAGATGTTGTGCTATCTGACTCATTTGAATTTCCAGATTCTTGATTGAAGCGCTGGTGTTCCTTAGATTGCTCCTAGTTTCTTCCTGGAATTGAGAGTTTTGAGCTGCCATTTTTTCAATAGAGATCTCCCAATCTTCTTTCTTCGGTACCTGTTGTTGAAATTGTTGTTGACCTTGAGTTTGGAACTGTTGTGGATGGTGTTGGAATTGTTGCTGGTATGGTGGTTGTTGTGGAGGTATGTATTGATGTGGCTAAGCTTGAGATTGATATTGGTTGGGTCCCTGCTTTTGAATATTTCCTTGTTGGTCTTTCCATGCGAAATTAGGATGATTTTTCCATCCTGGATTATATGTGTTGGCGTATGGATTATTCTGCCTCAACATATGAATCTGTTCAACCTGTTCCTGTGTTGCCACACAATGCATAGCAAAATGCGGTCCACCACATATTTCACATATAACTGATGTGATTGGCTCAACCTGTGCTACTTTCTGTTCTCCAATATTCATCTTCTTTAGTCTTCTTTCTACCTCAACCGCAATCTGATCTTCCATTTTAACAACCTGATCTGCAAGCTTTAAATCAATTTTTCCTTCTGGTTGGTTCATTGTGCGATCATACAACTCAATATGCTCATTAGCGACAATTGCTTCTATTATCCTTTTGATACCAGTGGCTGTTGAGAAATTGGTTGAGCCACCGGCAGCAGTGTCTATGAGTTGTTTTGTCTTGAGTCGTAAACCATTCACAAAAGTCTGCATTTGCTCAGTTGGGTCCATGTTATGAGTAGGACATGCAACCAAACACCTCTTAAACCTTTTATATGCATCTCCAAGTGATTCCCCTTCTTTCTGTTTGAAATTGATAATGTCATATCTTTTGCGAATGAAAACTGAAGCAGGGAAATACTCATTAAGGAAAGCATTTTCCATCTCTTGCCATGTCGTGATACTCCCAGCTGGAAGTGAGTAAAACTATTCTTCCGCATCTTCGGATAAAGTGAAAGGAAACATCACAAGTCTCTTGGCTTCTTCAGAATGGCCTTCGATCTTCAATGATGTTGTTGTGGTGAGGAATCTCTGTAGATGCTTATTTGCATCTTCGTTGATTCTTCCTGAAAAGGGCTTGCTTTCCAACTGGCGAATAGTAGAGGGATGTAGTTGGAAGTGTGCCACATTGACCGGTTGATTTACGATTGTCATTCGGCCAAGTGGTGCGTTCGCCCTTCCATAATCACCTAAAAGTCTTTCTGGAGGAGGTGGTGGATCCTCTGCCATAGTTTCAGATTCTGAATCTGACTGCTTGGATGGGCTCGATAGTGTTTCTTCGTTTTCCGATTCTGAAACTATGGTTGATTCTTCTTTGGATGTCAGTCTTTTTTGCTTAGCTTCTCGAAGTCGTGCTCGCAATGATCTTTCTGGTTCTGCATAAAAAAAAAACAAAATTCTGCCGAGGCCTTACCTCGCATACAAGATTAGACAATGATTAGTTGAGAGGAAAAAAAAATAAAAATTGCTGAAAAATAAAATTTTAGTTGCAGAGCAACAAAATTTCAATTGACTTATTAATCACTTATATTTTGGCAATCCCCGGCAACGGCGCCAAAAACTTGATCGGAAAATAGCAAGTGTACTACTTTTTACCGATGTAGTTATTAAAGTGGAAATTTATCCAAGTATCGATCACAAGGACTGCTGATAAAATATAAGCCAGGACTAAATTTCAATTGAACAAAAAGCTATGGTTGGGTTTTTGATTGGTTTGATAAAAACTGAATAACTGTTTATAATTAACAACGATAAGTAAATGATGATTTGGTACACAAATGAGAAGACATGCTAGGTTGATGTATAAATCCTACGTAACCCCTTGATAACACCGTTGTTCACGAAAAGATGTGACTACAATTGAGTATCAATTCTATAAAATAGTTTTCCCTAATTCCTTAGTGGAGAACTTTTTAATACTTAAAAGTCAATTTCAATTCCTCAATAATTGAATTTAGTATTAAAGCATTATGCATTGTATTCTAGAATGGATGATCACTACAGTAAAATCCTTATTCCTAAGCGATTCACCGGTAATGTTCTGATTCAAAATGCATTAGGGTGGTGTGTCACGCCTAACCCTAATCATAGATCTACAAAATATTTTCCAATATGATGAAGCATGAAAAACTTTGAATCATAAACTCAACTTATAAAAACATCAAATTCATCACAACGGTTTTAACAAGTCATTACATGAAAATATTTAGGGACATCACCCTAGCATAGTAAGAGTTTAGCTACTCATAGTGTGTAAGCAAATAACAAGAGTAAACGTAGTCATTACAAGAAATTATCGGTCGATATGATCTCCAATCGTGCTCTTGAAGATCTCTTCCAAAACCCTTGATTGCTCTTTCTCCGTAATTCTTTATGCTCAATGATCCAAGATGCCTCCACCCTTCTTCCCGTTAGGTTTTAGTAGTGTTGGCTCACTTCCTCAGTGTCCGAAAGGTCCGAAATACCCTTAATGAGACCCAAGCTTTCAAAATTACAAAACTTGAATATCTGCCCGCGCCTAACAACACGGTCCGTGTGCAGGAACACGGGTGCCCGTGTTGTTCCTCTGGTCAGCTCTCAAAATTGCCTTTCCACGCATCTTTCCACACGGGCCGTGTGCAGGAACACGGGTGCCCGTGTGAAACCTCTGTTTTGCTTCCCAAAAACATCTTTCCAGCCATCTTTTGACACGGCCCGTGTGCATGCACACGGGTGCCCGTGTTGCCCTCAACTTTGGCTCTTTTGGCTACTTTCTCCTCTCGTGCTCGCCATAAGTCTCTACCTTTCCCGTGCATCAACCTGGCCACACACAAACTAACAACCAACGCATAAAACGACACTTGAATAATACTCAAAACACACTAACATGCAACAACGTCACACAATCGAAAAACAAGGAACTTAATTCAAAAACATATGACAATGCCACTTAGTATTACCAAGATTGCGAATTTCGGTCGGAAAGAGATGCGGAAACTTACTAGAAATGGTGACCGATCACTTATGCGTCGAGACAACTCAAAGTGCATGAGAGAAACTATCCGACTCATGACTTAGAATTGGCAGCAGTGGTATTTGTGTTGAAGTTGTGGAGACATTATCTGTATGGTTCGAGGTTTGAAGTGTTTAGTGATCACAAGAGTCTGAAGTATCTCTTTGATCAAAAAGAGCTGAATATGAGGCAAAGGAGGTGGTTAGAGTTCCTTAAGGATTATGATTTTGGGCTGAATTACCATCCGGGTAAAGCAAACGTGGTTGCCGATGCTTTGAGTAGGAAGTCCTTGCATATGTCTATGCTGATGGTAAGAGAATTGGATTTAATTGAACAATTCCGAGATTTGAGTTTAGTATGCGAAGACACTCCTGTCAGTGTTAAGTTGGGAATGCTGAAGCTGACTAGTGGTATTCTGGAAGAAATTCGAGAAGGTCAGAAAGCTGATGTAGAATTGGTGGACAAGTTGACTCTGATTAACCAAGGCAAGGGAGGTGAATTCAGAATCGACGAGAATGGTATTATAAGGTTTGGTAATCGTGTTTGTGTTCCTAATGTTTCCGAATTGAGGAAGAGTATTCTCGAAGAAGGACACCGTAGTGGATTAAGTATTCATCCTGGTGCTACCAAGATGTATCATGACTTGAAAAAGCTGTTTTGGTGGCCTGGAATGAAGAAAGACATTGCCGAGTTTGTGTATTCTTGTTTGACTTGTCAGAAGTCAAAGGTTGAACATCAGAAGCCATCTGGATTTATGCAACCGATATTTATTCCTGAGTGGAAATGGGATAGCATATCAATGGATTTTGTTTCGGGTTTGCCGAGAACTGTTAAGAATTGTGAAGCTATTTGGGTCGTGGTAGACAGATTGACGAAGTCTGCACATTTTATACCAATAAGAATGGATTATCCGATGGAAAAGTTGGCTCAATTGTATATTGAGAAGATAGTTAGTCTACATGGTATTCCTTCGAGTATCGTGTCAGACAGAGATCCAAGATTTACGTCGAAGTTCTGGGAGGGTTTGCAGAAGGCTTTGGGTACTAAGCTGAGACTAAGTTCTGCTTATCATCCGCAGACGGATGGACAGACTGAAAGGACAATTCAGTCGTTAGAAGACTTGTTACGTGCTTGTGTGTTAGAAAAAGGAGGTGCTTGGGATAGTTATCTGCCTTTGATTGAATTTACCTAAAACAACAGTTTTCATTCGAGTATAGGTATGGCTCCGTTTGAGGCATTGTATGGTAGGAGTTGTAGAACTCCATTGTGTTGGTACGAAGCTGGTGAGAGTGCTGTGATTGGACCAGAAATTGTACAACAGACTACGGAGAAAATTAAGATGATTCAAAAGAAGATGATAGCTTCTCAGAGTCGTCAAAAGAGCTATTATGATAAAAGGAGGAAGACACTTGAGTTTCAAGAGGGAGATCATGTGTTTATGAAGGTTACTCCTATGACGGGTATTGGTCGAGCTTTGAAGTCAAAGAAGTTGACTCCGCGTTTTATTGGACCATTCCAAATTTTGGAAAGAGTGGGAGAAGTGGCATATCGTATTGCGTTACCGCCAATGCTTGCCAACTTGCATGATGTATTTCATGTGTCTCAATTGAGGAAATACATTTCGGATCCGTCCCACGTGATCCAAGTGGATGATGTACAGGTTAAAGACAACTTAACGGTTGAAACGTTACCTGTGAGGATTGAAGATAGAAGACTGAAGCAATTGCGGGGCAAGGAAATAGCTTTAGTCAGAGTAGCTTGGGGAGGACCAGCTGATGGAAACGTCACCTGGGAGTTAGAAAGCCAGATGAAAGATTCCTATCCGGAACTATTTGCTTGAGGTATGTTTTCGAGGACGAAAACTCTTTAGTGGGGGAGAGTTGTAACATCCTGAAAATTCTTATTTAATTAATTTAATCAAGTTTTAAATTAATTATGGGAAATTAACGTTTTGTTGAATTATGGGGAAAAATAATGAAATGTTAAGTCATTGGGCCATGCAGTGGAATTAGTAAAGTGGGGGTGTAATTGTGTAAGAGCCCATTTCTAATTTTATGTTTTTCATAAAATAAAGGAAAACAAGAAGAGAAGGAAAAATTAGAACGTGGAAACCAGAAGCTGTGAGAAGAGGAACTGAAGAGCGTGAATGAGAGCCAAAGAGGAAGAGGAACCAATTCAAGAATTTGGCTAAGGTAAGGGGGGATTCTTCTCATTAACCTCTATTATGGGTTGTATGAATGATTCAATGGAATTTGTATGTTAGGATTTCGAATTGGATTATATGTCGGGTTTGGGGTTTTGGGGTTTATAGAACTTTGATTCAATTTAGGTTGTGAATGATGATTGGTGATGAATAATGATGTTAAACATGATTAGAAGTATGTGTAAACGTGTAATTTATATCGTATGTGTGGTTTATTTTTCTGAAATTCGTACTGGTATGATTTGAGAGTATTTGGGAGGTATAGAATGCTGTTTTCTGTAGGTTGGGGTTTCTGAAATCACCGGTTCGCGCCGCGTGCACAGGGTGGCGCCGCGAACAGGTGGGCTGAATGTCAGGATGTTTTGATACGCACAGGTCGCGCCGCGTACCTGTGTTGGCGCCGCGAAGGCGTAACTTTTTCCTCGCTTCGCGCCGCGTGTAGGTGTTGGCGCCGCGAAGGCGTAACTTTTTCCTCGCTTCGCACCGCGTGTGGATGTTGGCGCCGCGTGCTGTGCTGTTTGGGATTTTTGTTAAAGTTTAACGATGTATAACTTTTTAACTGTTAGTCTGTTTGATGTGCCGTTTTGAACATAGTGAGGCTAATTCAGTGATATATGCAATAAAATAGTGTTTGAGTTGTGACTCGAATTTAATTTAAACACTTGATTTAATTGGTTGTGGTGGTTTATATTGTTATTGCATTGGTTGATGATTATGATTGTTCAGTTGTTTGGTGTTGATGATTAGCATGCGGTATGTGATGCATGCATTTCATAATCATGTTGTGGGCTGTATCCCTTATGGTGGTGGGACAGCGGTAGCTAATTCCCATTGTGTGGAATTGGTGAGAGAAGTAGCCGAATCTTTATGGTGGTGGATCGGTGAGATGGGTTATCCCATGTTTGGTACCACATGCATTTAGTTGCATTGCATTAGGTTGTTGTGTATAATTGTAACATGAATGGAAGTTGTCCAATGTTATAATTTGTGTGTATTTTGGTATGAATGTTGCTATATTATCTGAATATAATTGATTTGGGTGAATAATGTATGGATGAAGTTGTATTGTTTATATACCTATAACATTTGTTAATGCGAATGAAACTCACCCTTACTGTTGTTATTTTTCAGATTGAGGAGTAGCTTGTGTACTTGGTGAGGATTAGCTCGTCAAGTAGTTCGTTAGAGTTAGTTGGGTCTGTGTCATGCTCTGGTCGTGTAACACCGGGAACGTTATTTTAGAATTGGCTGATAAACTTCTGTTTTGTTTATGGTTTATGGTTGAATTATGAGTCTTCGACTCCAGATGTTTGATTATTCAGTTGTTAAGAATATTCCGCTGTGTTAACATGCTACCTGAATAATTTTTGGTTTATCGTTCCTTTATGGCATGACATGAATATTGTTTATTTTGTTGGCGTTGTAATACTCTTCTTCATGTTTTACTCTGATTTTAATGTTAATTTCCGCGGGGTTTAGAAGGGTGTTACAAGATTCACTATCACACGTGTCTTTGGTGGATGACTTAGAACTTGAAGCCTTTAGAGCGATAGACTTCTTTTCGGTATCCTTTGACTTTTCTTTCTTTTCTTTCTTCTCGTGTTTGTTTAGGTTCATGAGATCTTGCTCATGTTCTTCTATCTTTCTAAATAGAGCCGTGAGATCCAATGTAGAGAGATCGTTGGCTTCTTTGATTGCCGTGACCTTTGGTTGCCATTCCCTACTAAGACATCTCAAAACTTTGTTAGTAGCTACGGCATTGGGAGTAATATGTCCCAAAGTGTGTAAACGATTGATAATGTGAGAAAATCTCTTTTGCATATCCGCAATGGTTTCACCTTGCTTCATATGAAAGAGATCAAACTCTTGCGTTAATGTATTGATTCTAGCTAGTTTAACATCATTAGTTCCTTCGTGGGCGACTTGTAATGCATCTCACATTGCCTTAGCCATTTGGCAATGCGACACACGAAAATACTCATCAACCCCTAAGGAAGCTATAATCATGTTTCTAGCTTTCCAATCATACCCGTAATTCTTTTCATCTTTTTCATCCCATTGTGCTTGAGGTTTAGGTCTGGTGATGCCTGCATCGTTGGTTATGGTAATAGCCATAGGACCATTGACGATGACATCCCATATTTTTCTATCAACGGAGTTGATATGAATGCACATACAGTCTTTCCAATAACTATAGTTTTCTCCAGTGAAAACAGGCGCTTTATTGTACGCCCCTTTTTGACCGCTCTCCATTTTCTAAAAGTTATATCAAGCACAAGAATGAACCGGAGCTCGTGATACCACTTGTTAGACGATAGGAATGGTCTAGAGGGGGGGTGAATAGACCACCTTTTTCCGACTTAAGAAAATTTTAGCTTTTGAAACGTGACTTCCCTGAATCACTTAATCGTCTAAGAGCGATTATGTTATCGGGGACCGGATACGTGCACTAAACCGAACGGATGAAAATGTCAAGTAATGAATTACGTTTTAACGAATATATCAATTGTTTCAATTGCACACTATATGGTATATTACTCACAATGAACGTTTTCACTAAAATTTGAACAAAAATTTGATTGAGTAATTTTATCGAACACTTGGTGATCGATATTTACCAAACCTTAGTTTGTGTTCAACAATGGAAATAAACGAAAACAAATGGAAACAAGATAAAGTAAAAGCGATAAGGCACACGATATTTGTTTAGGCAGTTCCTCTATCGTCCTCGCAGGAGTACGTCTGCCCCTAATTTCAAATGAAATTAGGAAAGTTTTATTTGATTGCAAAATGTTTAACAAGGATAGAAAGTACCAATCACCAACTACACACATGCAGTAAAATCGAATACAATTCGATCCTCCCCTTGATTCAAGTTGAATCAAGACCCCGATCGTTCCTTTCTCAATCCTCCGGTTGTAGCAAATTTGTTGAGCGGATCTTTAATCCCTCAATCCCTTATGCACGGCTGAATTGATTACCAAAGAGAATCGATCGTCAAAAACCTTCGAACAAAATCTTTGATGAAGAAGGAAAAACCCTAAGGTTTTATACAAGAAACACCCTCAACAATCTTCACTCGAACAAGATGAATGTCTACCGTCGAATCTCGAACAAGACAAATATCTACCGTCGAACCTTATCAACACACGTTCCTTACTTCGATCGAAAAAGATGATTATGTGTGATTCTCGATCAATAAGCGAAAGGTTGAAGATGAGAAGAAGCTTGAGTATATTTTTCACGTTTCTTGTTAAATGCTTAAGAATGATCATTTGAGTATTTATACCACACACAATGCATAGGCTGATTTGAACACAGCAAAAAAACCAGTTTGAGTAGCGACAGGTCGACCTGCTCCCTGCATAGGTCGACCTATGGAGAGTATTTTACTTGAGGAGAGCTAAACATGACACTTGCGTCGACCTGAAGGGTTGGCGTGCGCATTCCCGTGAATTCCTCAAAATCTCATGCGTCGACCTATTCCTTCAATGCGTCGACGCATTTTGCTCTTGTACTTGAGTCATCCAAAATTTGATGCGTCGACCTGAAGAGTCAGCGTGCGCATACCCGAGATAACATCAAAGTTCCATGCGTCGACCTATGCAAGTAGTGCGTCGACGCATTTACCCCTTACATAGAATTTTTTCAGAAACAACTTGCAGTAGGTCGACCTATGGTGTCTATGAGTCGACCTATTAGTGTCTTGTAGCCAAAAATGCTTGTCTTGGTTGCCTTTGCATGGTTTCTATGATTCCACTTAAGTTGTAGTTGATTCACAATGTTTTGACATCATGAAAACTACACCATTGCCCTCACAAGAAGAAGATGAAGATCACCTGAAGAAGCAAATCAAAATAGAGCTGTTGCTCTAAATCTGCTTATGAGAAGAAGGAGAAGATCTCAATTAGAAGATAAAAGAAGAAGACTACAAGTTCTATTATAACTTATAATACAATGTTAAACACATAGAGTTGTTGCTCGTAGTGTGATATATCTTAGAAACTTCTGATAGAATGTTTAGGCTCTAGAAGTGACTTCTAGTCAATGAGTCATAAACATACGTATTGAGAATATGAGACCATGTGCTTTATTAAGAAGCACACCTATAATCTCCAGAAGATAGATGAACGTTATATCCTGCTGGGATCCCTGAACGGTTCATCATCTAAGGTTAGTCACAATGGTTTGCTGTGTGGGGTTAGTCACAACAGGATGGTTGTGCAGGGTTAGTCACAGTGGGTAGACTGTGCAGGGTGCCTGAGTCAATGGACGTTATATCTCACGAATATCAATGAACGGGTCATTGTCCAGATGGTTAGTCACAGCAGTTGGCTGTGCAGGATGGTTAGTCATGACGGAGGTTCGTGCAGTTGTAATCAAGTTTGGCTATAGTGGATTAAGACCTCTGTTGAGAGGCAAATCACCTGAAGAAGGTGGACTGGAGGTAGCCTTAGTTAGAAGGTGAACCAGGATAAAAATGAATGTGTCTTTTACGTTCTGCACATGTCATTTTAACTTAGAACATTCACGCAAAAGCTCCTCAGAACTGTACTGAGCAAGTCAGAAGTTCTGATGACAAACATAAGTTAAAATGAACATCTAATTGGTTATGTAGTTCTAATTCCTCATGCTTCCGCAACATCAAAAGCATAATCCAATCGATGATCAAACGAATGAAAGAAAAGACGTTAAAGAAAAAGAAAGGGAGTTTTAATTGATAAAGAACACAATTCAACCCCCCTCCTTTCTTGTGTTTTTCTCACCCTTCACACGTTACCAACAAAGGGTAACATTCAAACAGAAGGGTGAGAATTCAAATCATTATGAAGGAAGTATAATAAAGTACAATAATTTAATTAACAATCATAGGAATTCATCATATCTTGCTTAATCATATAAATAGCATTATCCAATATATCTTCACATGTTCAAGTATGCAACAAAGTTCAATGGTATAATATTCAAAAGGATTCAATACTATTATTCCAAATGTGTACACAAACTATCATTATCACATATTCACATTTATCACCAAATTATGTATCCATACATCACCAAATTCAATTATCACATCTCATACACACATAACAATCACATAATTGCATATATTCAAACATCACATAACACCAACGTGACTAAAATGCAAGACATGTGACTCTATGCATGTAGTACCAAATGTGAACCAAACGTTTCACCGCTTTCCGATTCAATATCTAGAATCCAAGTCACATTTCCAATCCGGACAAGAACAAAGCCCACCAAACGTAAACATATAGCTTACCGCTTCTATATCCATCTCAAGGATCAAGCCATCGCTTCTATTTCAAAGCAAACCACCTCTATCTCAAGGCAAACTATACTATGAATGTATGTACAATTATCACAAACACATATGCAATTAAGATCATCTCTACCATCTTAACATTCCGCATATCACAATAATTCAACTCTATGAATTATCCACCCATTGTACATATACACATTTATAACGAATATACTATTCACATATATATGCCAATTATCAAATAAGAACACAAATTCCAATTAACACTAGTAATCACACTATCTCATGTTAATTCACATTTGCCAATATATATGAATACACACTTTCACAATCAATCAACTAATCGCTAGGATTCATGCCATACGGCTACCCACAGAGAATCATTATCTAAACAACATCATTGGCATAACAATATATTATTCTCAACATAAATATTCAACCAAAACACAATTACGGTCAAATTCTCAAAATACCGTAATTTACCGGTAAACCGGAAAATTGATCCAAGTCCAAGTATATTTCAATCAAATAGACTCATTGAAATTAATTCAACTCTTAATCATCAATTAATATCACCTACTGCCAACAAAACTATTTTTATTGAAAAGAATGTCACGCTAGCTTTCTAACGCTTCGAACGGTACTCAAAACGGATCCACAGTTTGAACGTTATGAATTTGTAAAGTTTTAACGAGAATATAAACACTGACATCCTAAAGACAATTCTAAACATGTCAGAGTTACACAAAACAATTAAAAGTATGACTCTTAATAACTCAAAACAACTCTGACAATTTTATTGACAATTCTAACAACTCTATTGATAACTCTAATAAAATTAAAATTAATTTAAATAAACTATTATCTCTAACTCAAATCTCCCAAAAAAAATTATTATCATTATACTTATAATACTAAATCATTATTATTAATGAAATATATACATATTAATAAACTTAAACACCAGAATTGATTTATCACTTTGGCACACAATCCACTGTTACCTAAACTAAATTGCTATTCTCAAGCATTAAAAAAAACTAAAGCTTTGATCATTAAAAAAAAAAAAGATATCTATCCTAAAAATATACATGGCCCTGTTTATATTTTACAATAAAGTATCATTTTAGATATTTGATAACTAAAATATTTTAACAATTGGTAGAAACCACCGTAGAATATTGATTAGCAGAAATTTTACAAAAGCTAGCAGAAAACACTGTAGACTAACAAGCTGTACATTTAAGTGTTGATTGAATGTATCTTTGGCAATTCGAAAAACATCGTAGACTAACAAAACACTACTATATTCAATCACTAAATAAGACATATTATCAAGAGTATCATCAAAAGTAACAATGTCAAATTCATAAAATTAGGGATTTCAATTTAAATATGTCAAAACTTAAAAATTGAAGAATAAAATTTTTAAATCATATTAATCTACCTATTGACCCAATCATATTAATCCATAATAATAAGGATTCTCCCCCTTACCTCTTGTTGATTTCTTGAAACCCTAGCTTTTGCTCTTCTCCTCTCTTAGTTTCCTTTCTCCCCTTTCTCTTCTCTTGAAATGAACAAATAAAAATGATATCTCCAACTCTCATCAACCCTTACTAATTTATTGTCTTAATGGGCTTAAGAAAATCACACCCCCAATTTACTTCTACTTCTAATAATTAGGCCCAATAGATATAATCCTCTAATAACTCAATGTCTCATATTTTCAGTCTAATCTTAATTACTCGGAAAATTCTCAAAACACTAAATATTAACTCATTAATATTTCTAATACTAAAAATATTAAATTTTTCGATTAAATATCAATCCGTTATCCTGAACTAATACTAACTAAATCGTCCTAAAACGCGAAAATTTCAATAAACATCACAAATGACTAAATTAAGCAAATAATTATTTTTTCGGGCGTTACAAAAACCACTTGATGTTACAACTGACCCCGAACCTAATAAAATCGGTGGTGAAAAAAAAAAGTTGAGTAGTTCAAACTTTGAGCTAATTAGTAAAGAAGTTGAAGTCATTAAATGTTTATGATTTAAGTTCACGTGAATGAAAAAAGTATGCTCACTTGCATTTGTGAATAAAAAACTAATAGACATGAATATAAAATTTGCTGCCATATAATTGAATTAAATCAACAGTACTGTCCCAATAAAATCTACTGTTTTTTCTTCTTCACATTCTATTATTTTACATTTATTCATTCACGTCCCCATCATTTTCTATTTCCATCACAATTTTTTTCTTCCGTAATTGCATGTCTCTTACATTATATACGTAAATTAGGCAATTATTTATTTTTTTCGCAATCTTTACCCAATTTACTCTAAACATAAAGAATACTTGAAGTGCATTGGCAGCCATCATTTGATACAAATATATATCGCAACTGCCTCAAACCAATTGCTTCACGGGATGATGTACTACATCTATATATTAATACTCTGCCAACTCAAGGACTCATCACAGTATTAATGTATGTATTAATTGCTTGATTTATTAATGTAAACTTGTACTAAATATCTAACAGAATAATGTCTCGTAAATGTTTCTTGTAAAAGTGGTAGAGTTAATGTGTTTTCAGTACACGTTTGAGGGAATCCGATCATGTAGGAAAGTGAAAGAATTTTTTTCTTGGGTTAAAAAAAGTAATTTAAGTGTTTTTTTATTCTTTTTTCTTGAAATTTTTTAAAAAGTTATATTTATGTCATACTTTACTACTAAAATTTTATCTGACTTATGAAGTTATTTACTATTTTGAAATTAGGTGAACACTCCAGTACCTTTGAGTTTAGTTGGGTACCGGTACTCTTATCCAATCAAATAAAGTTATTCATTGTCATGTCACATTTTAGATTATTTTTATTTTAAAATAAATTAAATTTTTTAATTAATTTGCACTAAAAGTACTGATACCCAACTATTTATCATGGGTATCTAAGAATTTACCTTGAAATTATATGTCTACCTCATCCAACTAAAATAAGGAAACATGACTAAGAAATTGCTTTGGACAGCTCTTCAGGACTTGCACTTGTTCTTAGTAGTTTAACTTGCACTTGATTAAGGTGACATTTTGAGAAAGAATGAGTTTAAATTTTTTTTTTTTAATGATAATTAAGCAAAAAATTACATTTTGTGCCTTGTGAACAATAACAATTATCTAAGTTCTTTCTTTAATCTGATTGGGATGCTAGTTAAAACGATACCATATAAATTTTGAGCCAGTTTGTCTAACTCCAAGTTGCTAACCTACTTTTTAAAAATATCTCACCTTAACTCGAGTCTCATAACAATTTGAATGTCCTAAAAAATATGGAATCACATTGTAATTTATGCATAAAACTTATTCAAGTCTACAATTGAATGAATCATGTTCTAGAATTTGAGATATTATCTTGTAAATACTTGAAAGACATTGTTGAAACTGTGATTAACACTTTGCTATGCGCGTGCGTGTGTGTGATCTAGAGGTGAAAGCTCGAGTTTTGAGGGTATACTCCCTTCAAGGTCTCATATTCAAGTTCTTCATCATCAATGTTGATGTTCAATTCTTACAAATCTTTTAATTCTTTGTAATTTATCATAAGCTACTTTCTTAATTGTTAGAAAATAATTAAAATTGGAGCAACATTTTGTATTTTCATCTTGACAATATATCTATGTTTGAACGAATTGCATAAGTTTATTTATCTAATTTCAATTATTAATTCATTTAACTGCCTGTCTCCCTTTAAATTAATTTACAGTTTAGCTTAACTTTAAAAAAAAGAGTGGAATTTGTAAAAGAATGAGATTAGGTATTCATGCACTTTAATTTTCTACAGATGGATGTGAAACTTTGAAACTAATATTTTTTAAAGATTAATTGTACTTTTAAGTTCACTAAGAAATTAAGGGTTATCTTGAGATTATAGGTTTAATCGCTAAGAGATTAAGATTTAGAGGTAGAATTATTAATATATGTAGATCAGGTTAATCACACAAAGTTAATATTTAAGTAATGTTCTCTCTGATCTATTTATTCATATAATTTCAAAACAATTTATTTAGTTTAATTTTTAATATTGCAAGCAGTCACAAACCATAATCTTTTATTCAATTTATTTATAAAATGTAATTCAATACTATACAAATATTTTTGCATTTGATAACTAGTATTCTTACTATTTTAATTCTTTGAAACAATTCAATACACTTGTTGATATTACTATAAGTACATGCTACCAATTTCCCTATCAATCATACCAAAATTTATCTATTTTTCATCAATTTAACAGTACTAGAGAATAACTTATTTTATTTTTTTTATTTATATAAGTTTAATTTAATAACTAAAGTTTATACACAAATATAAGATAAACGTGCAATAATCTGCGTCACTATTTCTTTTTGGATGAAAAATTAATCCTCTTAAAAATTACATTCATACACTTAAGAGATACACCATTGTTATTCATAAGTCTCTGGACTTCTGCTTCTGGTGTTGGGAAACCAAAAGTGTCAAAAATAAATGGTATGAAAGTGTGTTATTGTCGGAACATGCTGTCTCATGTTTGACCACTTTACTTGAAGAAGCTTTAATAGTTGTCTATCACACAGTAAAACCTCCAATTCTTAATCCCACAAAGGGAGAAACTCCAGTCAAGTTCACACAAGTATATTTTCTTCCTACCCACCCACACACCATAACATTTGTTGGCCTACGTGTCAATCTCCTCTCATGTGGATCAGTCAAGAAATTCACATGTGCCTTTCTTTTCACAGATACTTCGACCTACCGAAATATATTAAAAAGAACATCCATAACAAGCTCATGTTGGTATTTAAATCATGGAAACTCCATACAATGAATAGTGTGTTTCCCAAATGTATCCAAATACGCCTTACGAAAAATAGAGCAAACCTCATTAATAGAAAATAAAGGAATCATAAGGTGGTATCTTAGGATAATAAGCTAATCCACCAGTGACATATGTTAGCCTAGCTCATCAATAAGAATATCAAGGAGAAAGTCCTGAGCATATGCAGCTTGTAAACAGCCAAAAACTACTCTTTTATCTTGTGGTCATGTCAAACTTTACATTCATGCCCTTAACAGTTCTATTATAAAGTGAATTCGTCAAAACCTATTGTGCTATAGGAGGGATGGTGTCTTTGCTAGTAAAATTGCTAAGGTCAAAATCTGGAATCGCAATCCTAAGACCATCCAAAGCTCTATCGAAATTCGAGTTCATACCATATACCCCCATTGTATCTCAATATATGATGATGTAACACCCAATATTGGGCCCTAGAATCCACAAAAGCGTATGAGACAACCTCTACTGTCGAGTACAAATCCAATCTCCCAACTCTAATAAGTAACGAAGTCGCCCTCTATTAAAGGTCCTCGAAGAAAGTACCTCCACCAACCACGATGTCTTCAATCGCCTTTCGCAACTCTTTATCAAATCAAATAGCTACTTCCTCCAAATGATTAGGCTGACACTTTCTTAGGACAAAAAGTAATTTAGTAATACCCATGCAGCATCAAAGTAGTAGAAGCTCACTCTAAGGATCCCTTAGTTGTGGTAGAAGATGCATTAACTCAATAGCCCTGTAACCTCTCTTCTTGACAACCCTTTGATAAAATTGTCATCTCGACTAACTGCCCCTCCAAACAACTTCATCTCCAACATCAGCCTCCCAATGTATGACAGAACAAATTCTCACGAAGTTTACTACCATCTCATGAAGGCCAAAGGATCCCACTCTTACCAATATTCAATTCGAGACCTATCCTTAGATTTGTCTCCGGAATGATATCTAGTGCTTTAGCCACTCCTGTGACTCCCCTACAATAATCTCATCATAAAGATACCAAACAAGAAGAAGAAGCTTACAATTGTCTCTAACCACATGAATAAGTTGGGGTAACATAAGAGAAAAAAGGAGCGACCCTAACAGGTCACCTTGTTGCACTCTAGGGCTAACATAATATGTCCATCCCCAAGGTACAAACTCGCTGCTTGACCATAAAGAAACTCAAACCACAAAGAAATAAATGGGCGTCTCACTCTCACCTCATGCAATAGGGCTCGACTTGCCATGTTGATGAAAGCATTCAACAAATCTACTGTGAGCATAGCCAAAGAACCATATCTGTGTCACTTGCTTAACACCATGTTGACACTATGCAAAATGGCCTCAACACTACCTGATACCCCAACCCCAACTCAAAAGACATTGAGATAATATGTCATATCTTTACTGACCCCTTTCATAGCAATTTTGAATATCATCCGCCTCCAAATAAAACCCACAACAATTGGTTGTAACCCACCAATAGGCTTTAATAACAACGTCAAGGGTGCATAGACAATAAACCTTGTCAAACTCTCTTGGAACATTTTTCTCATAACTATAAGTTAATAACTAGAATGATTGTATATAAAAGATCTCGTGCCACAACAAAACCTTCTCCACACAATCTATCTATACTAAATTCTGTAACACCGCCCCTTAAACTTATAATATTTCTAATTTCAATAACAACTTTAAAGATAAGCGTTTCTTATGACAAGGAGATTAAATTTGTAACCTAACTCTAAGTTGGATGGAAAGATTATAATTTCAGGTAAATGACTTAAAATATGGGAATGTATCCAAACAAAAGAGATTAAGGCTCAAATGAGTTTACATAAGAATGAAATATTAATAAGATGTCTTGAAAAGGCTCTTAGCACCCATGAAAATTGCCTCAGTGAAAATTGCACAAATGAGTTGCATGCATACATTTTTTTATAGAAATAAAAAAAAAAGTGAAAAGTTTTTTTAAATGAAATGAAAAACACATTTTATCTTAATAAAAAAATGATTTTAGAAAATATAATATTTACCCAAAGCGTTGGGTTTTTACTCGCAGCAATCAAAACTCAGGCCATCCAAATAAAGCATTGTACAAAAAGTAGATACTTGCCCCACCAGCTCATATCTTTAATTATTTATTTAATGCAACTTCTTAATTCAACAGTGACAGTACACTACAATGTCACTAAAAGATTCTACCAAACTTTGTAAGTTTCATAAAATTTCAGCAATATACTCTTTCTGTCATACAATAGACGACACACATATATTTGTTTTACACCATTTTCTTTTGGTTACAATTTCTATTATTTGTTTTACACCATTTTCTAATGTTATAGTTTCTTTTTCTTCTATTTGATTTACACCATTTTCTTTTGCTTACAATTTCTTTTATTTGTTTTACACCACTTAAAATATATTATAAAAAATTGTTTTTATTTTTATTTTTTTAATTACTTTTTATGAAAATTGATTCAAAAATGGTAGAAGTCATTTTGCAATTCATTTCTTATTAATTAGAATATTAATTTTGACGTTAAAAAAATTATATATTTATCATTAAAGATTTTAACATAATAAAAATCACATATTTTAGAAGATAAATTCTCTAATTTTTAAGGAAAGATTACTCAAAATAGTTCTCTAATTCTTTTGAAATATTGTCCAAATAAATTTATAACAAAATTTGAAATACATAAAATGAATTTTTATGAGAATTTTAATCAAAATTGAATATTAAAATTTGTATAAAATCATGAAATGCATAAAATTAGTTTAGACCTTATAAGTATATGATTTTTTCTTTTAATCCCTACAAAATTTGTTTATATTAAAATTTCTATGGATAATTTTTATTTTAGTCTTTGTTTTAAAGGAATAAAATTGAATATTCTATACTGTAAGAACAAATTTTAACATGTATATTTTACATAAATTAATGCAAAACATTAAAGATCCAAAATAAATCTTAGCATCTCTATAAGACTAAAAACTATTTTTTAACACAAATAACTTATGGCTATACTGAGGCCAATTAAAGACTTAAGCTATAATATTTTATAAAATTATTTGTATTGAATATTGACATATTTATTATTATTATTAATATTATTATTATTATTTTTTTATTATTATTATTATTATTATTATTTATTATTATTATTATTATTATTATTATTATCATTATTATTATTATTATTATTATTATTATTATTATTATTATTATTAATATAAAGTAAAATACAATGACTTGATGTATTGCATATAACATTAATTATATACAGTACAATTAAAAATTGATATAAAATTAAAAACTTTAATAAATTATTATTTTTTAATTGTAATCTCTCAAAAATTATTTATTAAAACCATACTTTTTCATAAATGCTTATTTGGAAGAATTCAATTATAGATGAACTTTCACTACTATAAAAAACACATCTAACATCGGACACGAAATATGTTTGATTGCGTCCACGGAAGCGAGGTAACGAATGACATCATGGAAAGCTACCCCTTACCACCTCAGTTATTAAAACGCCAAGGGGTAAAGTTAACTGCACGTGGGTTTGATTTCCAACATCAGCATTTTTATTATTTTTAGAGCTGGATGGCGCACCGAATATTAACATTCGGTATTTTGAAGAACCGAGATAATAAATCAATATTCTTAACAAAAAGAAAACAACAACAACAATAATGAAGAAAAACAACAACAAGAGCAACAAGAACAAGATATTTTCACTTGTGCTAAAACAAAATTGTATAAGCAAACAAAGTTCTATAAGGGTGCTTATTACAATTTTGAATCAATATAATATTGAGTTAGAATATATAGACACCAAAAACTTTCTTACATGGAGAACTTGAAAAGACAATATACATGTATCAATCTATTTTTTTTGTGTGTAGAAGATAAGGTTAAGTTATATTTGTTGAAGAAATTCATGTACATGTTCAAACAAAGTCTAAGGAAGTGGTATGGTCATTTAGATGTATTTCTTCTTAAACATGATTTTGTAAGAAGTAATTATGAAAATTGTGTATACATATTGAAGAGGAATGATAAATTCATTCTCTACCTCTTTTTGTATGATGATGATATTTTGATGACAAACTCTAGTAAGAAAGAGATCATTAAACTTAAGGAAATCTCAAATGGTGAATTTGAGATGGAAAATCTTGGTGAAGCTAAAAGATTTGTGGGCATGGATATTATGAGAAACCGTAAGAAGAGTGAATTTTTATTATCTCAATTTAGTTAATTGAAGAAATTAGTGGAGCTGTTTAAAATGTAAGATGCTTAAACTTTCAAAACTCTTTTGGATTATCACACGAAGCTTCGGTTAAACAATGTCCTCAAACCTGGGAAAGGAATAAGATAGTACTCCTTATGAAATTATGCTTGGGAGTATTATGCATAGTATTGTGCTTGAGAAGCTTTGAAGTGGGTGTTGAGGTATTTGAATGATCCTCTAAAAGGTGGATTAAAGTACAAAAAGATAAATCATAAGAAATATGCTTTGGAGTTTTTGTAGATTTAGAGTATTAAGGTAATATGGGCACTAGAAAATCCATATCTGGTTTCATATTTACGTTCTTTAGGATAACTAAAAGTTGGAAGGCCAATCAACAATCATCGGTCACATTATCTACTACTTAAGAAAAATAAATTGTCCTTGTTGAAGGGTCAAGAAATCCATATAGTTGAGAGACATGATTGGGGAGTTATTGATCACTCAAGAATTTTTGAAGATAAATTCTGATAGTCAAAGTGTCATTCACTTGAATAATCGTCAAATTTATCATCAGAGAGAAAAATACATTGATATTCGTCTACAATTTATCAAAGACATGATATGATCAAAAGAGATTGAGGTTCAAAAAGTACCCTTAGAAGATGATTCAGCAAATATGCTCCTTAAATCATTTCCAAGATCAAGTTTCTAGCATTGTTTTGATTTGATCTTTTTTAAGAGTGATTAAAGCTTTGGAGATATCAGCAAGGTGGTTGGTGGTTATATTGATATCACCATTGATTTAGAATTAAGGTGTAAAATTGTTATAATATGTCTTAAAATCTTAAGAGAGAAAAAAGAGAAAAATATTTTTTCTTTCAATACTACGATTTTCGACCAATGGAGGAGGTGTGACAAGGGAACGGGTGATCCATCGACGACGTCAATTCGACTGGGTCTCAACTCAGGTTGGATAAGTTTGCAGATCCTTTCGTTAATGTGTCATATATTTGCCTGGTTAAGGTTTTAATAATTATAAATATGTGGTGCGTAGCAATCTTAATAAGAAGAAAATGGTAGAAATTCATAAAATTATATATTTTTGGGTTTGTCAAATTTTTGGAGTTATCAAAGAGATTTGAGAAACATTTTGTGTTTGTGTGCTTTTTACATTAGAGATGAAAAAATATTTGGGTAGATAATATGATTTGCATTTGAAAATTTCAAATATTATTTTCTTACAGCTTATATCATAATATCTTTTACAATTTTTAAAATATAATGAATTAGAGAGTTGTTCTCTATCTAAAACATAAATAAATTTGATTAAACTAAATAAACAATTTTCTATATATATGACACCTTTTATGTTTGTGTTGTTTAAAATCATTTTATTGATTTTCATTATTTTTTAATGTGTTAGAACTTTAAGTTATTCTTTCACAACAATGATATATTTTATTTATATTTATATTGCTCTACTAATTAAATTTTTTAGTTTCCTCCCTAGAGAGGAAATGCTGGAACTTCTCTTCACAGTAATATCTTCTTTGGATGATTGTTGTTCTAGCTGACTTTTGATGAAAATAAAGAGAAGCAAACTTTACATTATTATATATTATTATTATTATTATTATTATTATTATTATTATTATTATTATTATTATTATTATTATTATTATTAGGCTAAATTACAGTTTTGGTCCCCCTGCTTTGACATTTTCACGATTTTGATCCCCCTATTTTTTTTTTAAACAGTTTTGGTCCCCCATCCCAATTTTGAACCAACTGTTCATGTACTGTTCATGTACTGTTCATGTACGGTCATGTACTGTTCATGCACTGTTCATGTACGGTCATGTACTGTTCATGTACGGATCATGCACTGTTTATGAACAAAATTGGGATGGGGGACTAAAACTGTTTAAAAAGAAAATAGAGGGACCAAAATCGTGGAAATAACAAAACAGGGGGACTAAAACTGTAATTTAGCCTTATTATTATTATTATTATTATTATTATTATTATTTAAAAGTGATGGCGACAATACTATAGGTGAAGGATTCTATTGCATTTATATATAGTAATAAACTTAGGCTGCTATAGGTGAGGGATTCACTTGCATTTATATTTAGATTTAAACATAGGCTACTATAGGTGAGAGATTCACTTGCATTTATATTTAGTTTTAATTATATTGTACAATTTAAATGTAAGAAAATTGTCGACATCATGAAGTTTTCTTGATGTCAATATCATAGACAAAATTAATTTAAAATGGGTGAGATGGCAAGGATCTCTTCCAGCTTAACCAGAGGTCTTGGGTTCGATCCCGACCCTGGGTACGCAGCAGTTTTAAATCTCTTGAGGGAGAGCTTTACCGCCTATATGGTCCTATACCCGGCTCGAGGGATTAGTCTCTGCAGTTGCGCGCAGAGGATACCCCGGTTTATACCAAAAAAAAAAAATATAAAAAATAAAAAAAACAATATGACAATATATGTAGCATGATATATAGTAGAGATGATGTAACATTATTTTACTAAACTAAACTATTGAAATTGATAATAAAAATTAAAAACTAGTCTAAACATTTTTCTTCCCTAAAACAACAACTACAAAGAAGAAACAGGTGTTAAAAGAAGTGTTATTTTTGGCCTAATTAAGTCCTTTATAGCTAAACAGCTACCATAACTAGCTACTACTACAGTACATTACAGTTACCTAAATCTCTAGCTTCATCCAAGGACAATGTTCATATCATCAGATTCATTGACCAAACCAAGTATGCTATTCCAATAATGCTTATTCTCTTCCAGATTCACGTTACACATCATGTTGCTGCTTTCATCCAAGTTTTCATGATCACCACCACCACCACTACCACCATTCTCGAGAGCTTGAGGGATGTTATTGTCAAATCCACCGCATGATGATCTAAATGCCTCAACAGCCGCCATTATATCGTCGTCTTCATGATCACCTTCTGTGTTCTGTTTTGTTAAGTTGAATTGTTTCCATATCTCATCATCATTGTTGGTGTTGTCGGGTAAAGGAAGTGGAGTTTGATTAAACGGTACAACGTTGTTGTTGTTGCTGTTGTTGGTCATAGGAACAGAAACAGGAACATGAACAGGAAGAGGAAGAGGAGGCAGAGGAAGCAGGGTTGTTCCAGGGAAGTTCAAAGTAGAAGTTGGAGATTCAAGATTCTCATCATTAGACAACATCATAGCATACATACTATGCATTTTACTGCTGTTGTTACTGTTCAACGTTTCGTTGCTCTGTGTTGGTTTGGACCAAGAACTCTGCCATGCTTTGAGAATATCAAGACAAGGTGGAAGTGAGGGTTGAACAAGCGGTGTGATTTTGTTGAGGAAAAGTCTGGCAGGTGTTTGAGGTTTGGAGGATTCAAACTCTAGTTGTCTTTGAACTTTCATTTTGTTGGTTTCTCTAACGAGTCTGGCTTCAGCTTCTAAACGAGCACTTTCCCACTGAGCCATGTGGCTGAGATTTGCGGAGTCTTTGGAGTACTGACAGTTGCTACTTCCACCACCAGATGTGGTATCTGTTTTTGGTTTGTGAGTTGTCGGGTCTATTCCCATTCTTGTTAGTCTTTTCTTGAGATGTGTGTTCCAATAGTTTTTTATCTCGTTGTCTGTTCTCCTTGGAAGTTGAGCTGCTATGGCTGACCATCTGTGTTTGTGCAACCAAACCAATCATCAACAACAACATAGTATTTGCTAATAATTATGTACTAATCATGTTTCAGATACCTCTTGTCCTTAAATATTTTTTATATATATATATCGAATAAATAATGTATCTGGTCTATATATAGTATCAAATTTTACCTGTTTCCGAGAAGAGCGTGAAGTTGAATAATGGTTTGCTCTTCCTGTAAGCTGAACTTTCCTCTTTTGATGTCTGGTCGGAGGTAGTTAGTCCATCTTAGTCTGCAGCTCTTCCCACATCTTTGAAGCCCTTTAACAAAAAATACATCAAAAATGTTAATATTATGTATCATAATTTATATATAGATTGATATATAAATATATAAATAAACACATACCAGCTTTTGAAGGTAATGCACGCCAGCTTCCATGACCAAACTCTTCAATGTAAGCAATGAGTTTTTGATCTTCTTCAGGAGTCCATGGACCTTTCTTCAAACCAACTTTCTCACAGCAAGGTGACCTACCCATTTTGGAGATACCAGTGTTGGTTTCTAGCACAGGATTAGGAGTGGAATGAAAAAGAGAGTATAAGACAAAAACTAATAAATTGTTCAATGATGGAAAACTCTAGGAGAATGGTGTTATATATAGAGGATATACGTAGAGCATATGGTTGTACAGGTTATTAATATGCACTGTACGTGACTTTTTAAATGAGAGGTTCTGTATCTTAATTTTCCACACCGGTACCTGCGAAACGGATACTTATGCAACGATCATAATATTCGATAGCTATACATATTTATTCATTTACTTCAAAAAGAATTATATATATATATATATATATATATATATATATATATATATATATATATATATATATATATATATATATATAGAGATATATATATGGAACAAAAAAAGACCATTGGGATGAGATCTTAGATCGACGGAGCAAGTTTTCGGTGAGACTGAGACAGAGAGCAAACTTGCAAGGTTCGCACTCTGACATTCATGTTAGTGAGAGAATAAGAAATAGTGAGAGAGTGGGTGGATTTGAATCATACATTTCTCTACACGTGAGACACCTTCTATATAAAAGTGGTTTAAGGTGTTTCATGCTTCACGACTGAGAATTCAAGTCACTGTTAGATGATATCCAATGATGATCAGAGATATATGGCCAGGAATAGGTATGGAACTCTATAGCATGATTGGACTATACATCCCTCGTTATGGCGAAAAAGGTCTTGGATTGATGATTGGGTCTTTCTCTTATTGGACTTAGCCGAACCAAAATAGTTGTCCTCGAGGCTTCTCGTGACGCAGCAGTGAGAAGTCTTTTAGAAAATTGGGTCGAGTTCTTCGTGCTGTGGTCGTTCCTTGGAGAAGTGGAAGAGGTTTGGCAGCCGATGTGAGTAACCTAGGAAAAGAGTGCATTAAACGTTAGTCTCATCATTGATATGTTTCACATGATCTTTCTTAAACGCGACCCTAGGGTTCTAGAATAGGGTGTGGTGCTTCCTCCTATGATGTTCAAGTGCACTCAAATGACGTTGTATTCACAAGGTAAAATCCAACCGTAATTTTCCGTCTCCTTATTTTCTTTCATTTTGGGTCATTGATTAGCATGTCTTGATCCCCTATATAAGGGTCACTTAGTATTTCAAATGCCTTTTCTACTCTTTGCGTAAACTGTAAACTTCTTATCTTCTACAAACTCTGATCTTTACTCTCCGAGGTTCGACGAAACCCATTTTATTAATCTTTGTTCTTCTTTGGGTCCTATATTTCTTGGTGCATTGTACCCTCAGATTCACCCCTTTTTAAACGGTTACCTCAATTTTTGACTTTTTTAGGTACCATTTCTCTCTTTCTTATTTACAGTTTATTAGTTTCCCTTTCTTCATTTTAATCATGGCCAACATAAGAGATGCACTTTCACACACACACACACACACACACACACACATATATATATATATAGTAGCGTTAATGCTTATTTTGATATTGGGATTGTGAACCTAGAAAGGCCCAACACCGAACCTTTAGAGGTTAACCAACCAATCGCAAACTTTATAGTGCTTAATGATAGTTAAAGAACTGGTGAGGGTTTTATTAAAGATGATAGTGAACCTTCTAGTTCTTATCCTATTAAAAGTACGAACGATTCTTTTGAAAGAGACGACAGGATGAGCTATGGTAGTCCCATAAGTAGGGGTGCGCATGTCGGTCCTTCTTCTCCCCATGACCCTTTGTAGATCTAGAACCCGCTGAGGTTTTTTGGGATAAACAAAGGACTTTTTATTTTACTGATTCCCTTAGGATGGGGAATGGTCGAGATTCCAGTGATATGGAGGTACGGGATCACATCGACTTTTGAAGCCATTTCCGGATTCATGAGCAACATTATCTTTTTCATGAAATTTGGGAATACATGGTCCGAAAGGAGTGGCAGGCTCTGTTGCGACATACTAATGATGCTCAATACCATTGGGTGGAGTCAGAATCAGTGGGGAAAATCTCCTTTGTCAACAGTGTTGCTAGTATGGAGGACGCATACACTAACGTGGGACCGTCTTCAAATCAGCCGGTCTCTCATGTTGATTCTTCCAATAGAATCTATAGCTCCTTTGATGGGAGCTAGATCCCTCTTTTTGAATGCTTGATCTCCAAGTTAAAGCTTAGGCTGCCTTTAAATATTTTTGAGAAGGGTGTGCAGAGACATCTAAGAATCACCTGGTAGCCTGGGCCTTCGTCAAGATGATCAGTATTTGTGTGATTACAGAAAAAAGAGTCGTCTTTGAATCTATTCTTCAAAATTTTCACTGTGACACATACCTTTGCAAACAGGCACCAGTGGAAGAGACAACTTTCACTTCGTCAACTAGTTAAGGTGTTTAATGTTTACCTTGAGAGTTGGTGAAACGTCAAGGATCATTATTTCTTTGTTACCCCTCATACCTCAGAAGCTCACATCTTCTGCAAAGTCCCATATAGTGAAGCTTCCTTATCCGCCCCTAGTTCGAAGCCTGTGAAATGCAAGGATATGATTTAAAGATCTTGGTCCTGAAATTCATTTCAACTGGGAATTGAAAATATATACCTTCCCATTTGACTATCTGACCTTGGAGGAAGAATCATTGAAGGGTGAATTGGTAGTCTTTTGGGGATATATTGGGCTACAAAAAGGAAGTCGTCTTTTGGGATGTGTCTTCTACCTAGCAGAAAACCCAATTTATTAACACATGGACACTTGTGGATGCACCCACTACTATTAAAAGGGATTGTCTCTTTGGTGAAGAGAGATACAATATTCATTTTTGTTTTTGTCACTCTCATAATATTATGTGTACCATACTTTGTTATGTTTTGCAAATACCATGTTGTTCCTCAAGAATAACTTCAGGAGGAAGAATGCTCTGGTTGTAAGTGAGATGCTCACACCCAATTTCCAACTCCAACTCTGGCTCTAGTAGAGGTTTCAGTAAAACACCTCTGAGGGAAAGAGAGGCTCCACCTGGGGGCAAGTAAATATGTTGGAACAAGGGCACCTTTTCTTTGATATCCGGAGTAAGAAATTGAATGAAAGACCTACCTCTATTATCGAGGACAAAAAGGGATTGGGGCAAGAATTAAACACAAGAAGGATCACATGTCAAAAATTTCAAAACATCAGCATCTTTCCTTGGAGGGATTGTCCTAGGAGGTGGCGACACAACTCTTACTTATTTCAAGTTTCCCCAAGTCTTCTTATCACAGAAGCCTCACATTGCTAAGGAGGTACGGTCTTGCATTTCCAAGGGGGTATTATGCCTATCTTTAGATCTACCCCAGCAACCACCGGGAAGGGGTCTCACTTCTTCTAGAGTCTTCCCAGTATCTAAAGACCATCATCTTTATGATCCCAAAAGATCTTAATTGTAAAATACATCTAACGACTCTCCGCAAATGACGACAAGCAAATAGCTAGTTCGTTATTTTCCCCCCTCTCTCTCTCTCTCTCTCTCTCTCTCTCTATATATATATATATATATATATATATATATATATAGTAAGCGCCAAATTGAGGTGACAAGTTTTCAATTCAATTTAATTTCACTCTTCTTTCTCATATACTAACTTGAGCGTTTGAGTGCTAACCTTTTAGGTCTCCCCACTCCACTGCATTAGAAGAGACAATCCTCCATCACTGTCGTTCATCTTCTCATGTCTAGTTCCCGAATGTAACAATGGCGTTGTCTATGAGAATCAAATTTTTATTCCTAAGATTTCCACAAATTCACATTCTCTCTCTTGCTTTTTAGTTTACAACTTCCTCGGATTACCGGAACAAAAACATTCACGATCGACCGCAATGATCCATAGCATATTAACTCATCCAAGTGTAATCATGATTCTATTTTCCTCAAATTTCTATATCTTTGTACAATTTTTGGGTATGGCTGGATATAAGGCTACCTGACCTGCCACTGCCTGCGAAGCTGCTGCGACTGCTCTAGCAGCAAGAAATCAATAACCTTTTCCTCCGATGGAAAGCGCCATAGGTCCTGAAATGGTTGTTCCGCTGTATCTTGATCTGGTTCAAGCTTCACAATTGGCCAGATATGTTCAAGTAAATCTGATAGAGACTCATGTTCCACTCCCGATTACATAACATGAATACTTCCCTAGCCTCCCTACTCCCCAAGAGAATCTGGGTATGCAAGGTACTAACAAACTATTAAATAACATGCTTAACATGGTTCGACAACAAAATTCACAAGCCTATGAAGTAAGGCTGCAGAGCCTAGAACAAATCATTTACAACGCTCCCTCCCGCAAAAATACGGTTCAAGAAGTTGCTTCTGGAAAAACTCATGTTGTTGTCCCAAAACCAGGCGAGACAAAGAGATATGAAGCTCCTCAGTCGAAGGATCAATGTAAAAGCATAAAGGATTTTACATCTCCTCCCAGCGATAAGTGCTAAAATGTCGTTATTTTGAGTACATATTTGTGGCACTTATTGATTATATTCTTTCGGTTTTTATAGTAAAACCCAAACTTCTGTGTAAATAATAGGATACTTGAGTTTTTGATTTGTTTAAGTATCGTTTGACCAATTTTCATTCATTTTATAGGTATTGAAGCGTATTGGAGCCTCGAGCAATAAAGTGTCGAAGGCACGACTTCGAATACGCAATTTTGGAGCAATAAAAAGTAAAAATTCTACACAACCCGATAAGCTCAAGATGTAGCGCACTGCCACTCTTCCTTCCAGAGGCAGAATTGATTTCCCGAGCTCGCTTAGCGCGGTCAACCCGCTAAGCGCGGTCCCTTTTACTTAGCCAGATATTTTCCAGAGTTGATAGACTTGGAAAAGGAACTCATGAAAGGGAACATAGTTGTTGTTGAGGAATACACTTTATAGCTTCTTTACTGGATGCTTGTAATTTTGATGCCGCATATGGAAATTGTAACAAACCTGTACATAACAAATTATGATTTTTCTGTGATGATTCATCATTTCCTTTTTGTTAAGTGCTTTGACTTGCTTCTTTATTTTTCCTTTCATGATTTTATTTCATCATCCACGTGCCTAATATTTTGTTTTATCTATACGTCTGTCGTAATATTATTTCATCCTTCAATTTCCTACTATTTTGTTTCATCGTATTGTCTTTCATAATTTTATTTCATCATTTAGTCGTCCACTATTTTGTTTCATTGTATCATCTTTCATGATTTTAGTTCACCATTTAGTCGTCCTCAAATTTGTTTCAATGTATTGTCTTTCGTGATTTTATTTCATTATTTAGTCGTCTTAAATTGGTGACTTGAGTGTGATTCCACGTCTCTAGGGAATGTGCCCCGCCAAAGGTTGGTTCCCCTTCCTATCCCTCAGGTGAAGACCCAGTTCGAGGTCGACGTATCCTTGGTTTAATCGCATGTGCTTTGAAATGGCTATCCTCCTATAAATTCCTATATTTCAACAGGGATGACATTTTTAGTTCCATAGGTAAGTCGAAAGGGAGTTTAGCATGTTGTTGAGTGGGGTGTGGTTTTATATTCCCAAAGGGCATGTGAAAGCTGATATGCCCAACTTCCCTTAGCTGCCTCCAGTTTTCGCTTTAATCCTTTCAACAAAACTTGGTTCGCCACTTTAGCTTGCTCGTTGTTCTGAGGACGTTCCATTAGGGTGAAGTGTTTATTAACCTTCAAATCTTCCAATAGTTTCTTCAAATTCGTATAAATGAAATGTATCCCATTATATGTTATGATGAATTCCATACCTAGACAAAATGTTCATCTTAAAGAATTTTAGAATGTTGGCATCATTAATCTTCACTAAAACCTCTACTTCAACCCACCTGGTGAAGTAATCATTTACCACAATTAGGATTTTTAGTCGACCTAATGTTAAGGGAAAGGAATAAGAATGTGCATAGGGTGAAAAAACGAGCCCGACCCATTGAGCATGCCTATTTTGTCCGCACTTTAATGTGGGGCGGACCAAAGGTTTAGGCGTGCACCTCTAATGTGTCTGCTCCATCCCGCCCCGTTTTTTTGCGGACTTTAGTGGTTAAAGGCATTAACGTAATCTTTTTTATACATTTTTAGACTTAAAAAGGTTCAGTATCTACGGGCCCTCCTCGCCCGGCTCTCAATTTTTTGCGGTGCGGGCCATGCTTTTAGACTCGCACCCTCAACTATGCTCGTCCTGCCCCGCCCTGTTTTCTTGTAGGTTTTTGCAGGGTAGGTCTAAATAGGGCCAAGATTATGTCAACATGTGCAATTTTGATGGAGGGGAATTATAGATATCCTCATGCCTCTTGAACTGATCACACATCTTCAAATAATATATGCCATTCTGGACCATAGATGATCAACGTGTTCTTAGGACTTTCTTGGCTAGGGCCTGGGCACTCAAATGTTGTTCAGTTATCCTTTCGTGTACTTTGGTGAGGGTGTATGTGGCTTCTTCCTCTTTTTGGTATTTCAGCATGGGGTTTGATAAGTCTCCCCTATACAAGGATCCTTCTATCACAAAGTATGAAATGGCTTTTCTCTTAACTAGGGCGGCCTCAACTGGATCGGAGGGAAGTGTTCCCCATTCAGTATAGATTGTAATGGGCGATATATAGGAAGTTGTGATATTTATTCTATAACCATCATCATTTCTCATAGAGTTTCAATGCTTAAGCCCCCTTAACATCTTCCGGATGAAGGAATGATTTACTCCAAAGGACCTAGGGCTAGAAATTTTGGAAAGGACATTTACTCTAGTTTTATACTCCATTAGGACATGCAAGATTTTGAAGGATATATTTAAATTTTCCTAGTCTTTCTCTGCTCAAGGTGAGATACTAATGCAATAATGGGTCTTTTGTTTGAGCATTCCTTTTGACTTGTGATACCACGAGCTAAGAATATGTTCGTAATTTTTATGTTTTATGTCACCATCTCAACAACCAATGTGAGATCGATGATGACAGTTTCATATTCGGCCTGATTATTTGTGTTAGAGAATTCAAAACCTAAGGATACCTCAATCACCAATCTAGTTGCATTCTTCAAAATGAGACTCCCCCAACTTCCTAGAATATTGCATGATTCATCTGTAAATACGACCTAGGTGTGGGGCGGTTCTTATTTGTACGAAGTCGTTTTGGCAATGAAGTATGCAAGCAATTGGGGTTTCAAAGCTTTTCTTGCTTCAAAGGATATTTCAAACTAGGATAGTTCAATAGACCACTTTGTCAATTGTCCTTCTAAATCTTGGCGGTTAAGCAATTGCTTCAAGGGCACATTTGTCCGTACTATAGTGCCATGTGCTAGAAAGTATCGTCATATCTTCTGTATGTGGTCGCCAACGTTGCATTCTTTATCTTTTGATAACATATTTCTAGTCTAATTAAGTCCTTGGAGATAAAGTAAAATGGGTCTGAGTAGAATTCGACTCTCGCACGAGGATGACACTAATGGCTTCATCGAATATGACCAAATGAAAGAACAAAACCTCCCCAATGGAAGGCTGGATAGTATTGACAGAGTTGATATGTCCATTTTCAAGGATACAAATGTTTGCTCGCATTGAGGATTCCATTCAAAGTGTGATTCTTTATTCAATAGTTTGTAAAACACTATGGCGTGTTAAGCTGACTTTGAGATAAACCCGTGTTTGCTTCTATGCCTCTATCCATTAAATAAAAACCCAGACATTTTTTGGCTTTAGCCCAAAGGACTATTTGAAACATGTGGTTACAATGCATGTCGTGTTGCTTCTTTTCACCATATTTAACAATCATGTTGTCCACGTATACCTCCATTGTTTTACCTATTTATTCCTTGAAGACCCTACTCATCATTCTTTGGTATGTCGCTCATGCATTCTTCAGGCTAAAAGGCTTCACGTTGTATCGTTAATTGGCTTGCGCGGTCATGAAAGCTATTTTCTCCTTGACCAGCTCGTACACGAGTATCTATAGAATAACCAAAGAAACATTGGATCTTATGGATAAATATGCATGTTGGACATTCACACTCTAGAGCAGGTACCCACAATGAATGTTCTAGTACTTCATAATCTTGAGATAGACTTGTCCTATAAGTACACCCGATTAGAGCTGACAGAATCCTATAAACCGTTCGATGGTACTCCTAGGATTCTTCTAACATATTGAGGTTGAATTATGAATTCTTATTAGATACAAATTATTCGAAAAGGAAAATGAACAATCAGTCTCCCCGAACTTGACAGTCTGAGTTCTTGTATACCTACCACCTTCGAACAAAAACTAGAAGATCGTTTTGATATTCTCAATGACCAACGACACGTGAATAAGAAAGTGTATTCTAAATTACTTGTGATATACCTATTTTATTTTGTAGGTTTTTCCTTCTTTTATATATATATATATATATATATATATATATATATATATATATATATATATATATATATATATATATATATATATATATATATCCCATGAGAATGTCATTTTTATGTGAGAATTTAAGAATGAATCTGAACCATTAGATTTTAAAATTAATGGTGGAGATTATGTGTCATTCTTTTATATATATATATATATATATATATATATATATATATATATATATATATATATATATATATATATAAAAGAAGTATAACACAAAGTTTGTCCAAATCGATCCAACCAAAACTCGACAACAAACACTTTTCAGGAAATGCAAGAGTAGTTGTTGGATTTAACTAACGAATACAGTATATGTATCCTTTACTGTATGTATATGATGGAGCACTCCACTTTGTTTTCATCAATTTTTCTAATACATTTTTTTTATCAAAAAAATTGAATGCTCCACTTTGTTTTCATCAATTTTTCTAATACATTTTTTTTATCAAAAAAATTGAATGATAAATATTAGGGCATCAAAAAGAAAGGTTAGAGAACAAAAACAAAGTTTAATTCCCTGATAAGATATGATAAATGTATGATATATTTTGTTTCATTCTAGTATTTGATGAGATAATATGATATATAATTTATAAATTAATCTTTAAACTAATCATATTATGTCACTTTGGTTAAATATTATCTTAAATTAGAATTGAGTTAGAAATTAACACAATAAGTTAATAAAATAAATTATTAATTTAATCCTAATAAATATATTTTTTAAATTTTTTTAAATGTTTTTTTAATATAATATACACGACTAATTTTGACTGATAACATCTCAATTGACTTTAATATGTCAAACTTAAATGATAATCTCAATTGACTTTAATTTTGTATCATAATTTTTTTGTATTGGATTGAAAAATTATATCAATAAAATTTATTAATTTATAATTATTTAATATATTAATAAAATGCATTAAAATTTATTTAAAAAATTGAAAAAAATTATATATATATATATATATATATATATATATATATATATATATATATATATATATATATATATATATATATATATATATATTTATTTATTTATTTTAATGAAATTTTATAAAGTTTTAATTTATGAATTTTATTGACATTTCAATTAATTTTTAATTAATATTAAATTTTATAAACATATTTTATATGATAGTAATTTTCAATCAATCGTTTGATTTTGTTATAGAAATATGTAATATTATAGACGTTATTTAATCCTAACTTTTATATATATAAATCTAGGGGCTTATTCTCCTACTGGTAGGTCATGAAAGCATCCCCACCACCAAAAGAGATCCGATATATGGACAAAATATTGCAACATAAATTTGATCATTATTAATCAAGCCCTCAATGATTTTGAAAGCAAAGTTTTGCATATATAGTAGACGTGTTGAATTTAATTGGTGGGGTTACATTCTATCATGCTCTGACAAAAGAAATTCACTACCTTCATTTACTACTGTTTGGTAAACCATATGAATGTGATCAACCTTTCAATATGAAATACAATGATGCACTTGAGTATCGTATAATATGTATTTGTACAAACCGACTTAACTTTTCTTAGAAAACAAGTTTGGTATGTAGATGTAGCCTCAAGTATTATCTCCTTTCATCCACTAGCCATTTAACATACTTACTTTTGCATAAAACATAAACCAAGCTCCACCTAATTAGCCTTTTATATATAATGGATTTTCCTATTTTTACAAATGGTTATTTTATAATGGACGTGTTTTGTTTTATCTAATTTATATCGTATCTTATATAAGATATATATTTCTACAACAATTCAAGCATTTTTTGTTTGTTAAACAAAGTGATCGGCTAAGGTGGCACTTAATGAGTTGTATTTTTCCGAAGTATATAAAGGAGTTTTTATCTTGACATCTCCCTTTATTCTTGGCACCTCTACATAAGGACTGCAATTATATTTATGTCCTTAATAAAAATTTCCATTGTTTAAGAAGTTTAAATAAATATTGGATTTTTGATGCAGATACCGGAATTTTAATTCAAATATTACCGTTTGGATGAAGAAATACAGGATATATTGTTCTCTTACCGAATATTTTTTCAATTGTATGAAGAAATACCAAACATCCTGTAAATTGTTACTAAAAATTCATGGAATTCTAGAAATTTGTTGAATAAATATCGTATTTTTGAAAAAGTCGGCACAAAACTACCAAATTTTAAAAAAAAAAAATCGGTTGAGTTATACTAGATATTTGAAAAAATCTGATAACCTATAAAACGTATTGGATATTTTGAAAAATCCGACACATGCCAAAATTTCCAGAAATGTTTAAAAATCCAATAGGGAGTTGTGAAATGATTGAAAAACCTGTTTTTTTTTTTTTTTTTTTTTACATTTTTAACAAATTATACCAGATAAAACATATACATATAATACAAAAGTGTATAATATCATTACAAAACAAATTATGTCGACTTCCTAGTTTCTTCTTCATGGTGCTTAATACATCTCACATATGTTGATTCTCATACTCTTACAATTTCATTACAATTCTGTCTCCATCGGTCTATGACGGGAGACAAAGGAAAATTGAGTTTCAACTTCACCTGAACCCAATGATTATTTTATTGTCAACAAAACCAACTACAATAATTTTGTGTCTACTTGAAGCTATACATGGAGCTATCACTAATGGGAAGAATGAGATGTTAAAGTTCCTGGACAACAAGACTAATATAATATTGTATCTAGAGGCAATAGGGTAACCCATACTAGGATCGTCACCCACTTATCACGATCCTACACACCCAAGCTAGCTACCCGCAAAGCACTCATAATTTTCGGTAGTGTGTCATAGAACAATTTGGAATACAATTGATGGTGTTGATAAACTTTAGCATCTAACTGTGTCCGAATAAAAGGCCAAGACTCCTCGCCCCATCCAAGTAAAGTTGAAATAACCTGAAAACCACAATTTTCATTGTTACCCACATCAACAGCGTTATCAATGTACTGATGTAAGAAAATAGGAAACTTAGTCAAGTATTTTAGTTTTGAAGACATGTTACACGATTGACTTTTAGTTGGTTTTGTACATGATCTCTTCGTACTCTGACTTTCCTGCGAGCCCTCAACATACTCCTATTGTGAAGGATTACGATGCACATCATTCTCTTCATCCTTTTTACTCTTTTTATTTCCTTTTTTGACTTGTACTTCACTGGTGGTGGACACATGGAAGTTGTGGATGAATGTGTTAGTTCTCAAACTTGTTTCTCCATCATCCTCCGGCTTACAATATCCAGTATACAAAAATCCTTCTTCACACTCTTCTTCTAAATCCAATTGTGTCCCACTTTCTTCTTCAATGACCTCATGCTCTTCAATGAATAATTTCCTCCAAAACACATGAATTGATTCTAACGGAACATAAATTGAGTCTAATGAAGCAACCACGTACAAATTTGTCACAACCAACAAATTTTATCCTTTTTAGCTCCTTTCTAATGTGTTGTATACATTATCTTGAAACATAGTCGTGCAATCTGGAGTAAAATAGAGTGTTATAGCTATGCTCAATGTCGGCAACACTTTTCTGAAATGATACTCGAATTGAACCTAATTGCATCTTCAACATGGTGTTAACAACATCCCAACTTCTACGTAAATCTCCCCTGCTAGTTGTCAACATATTTTTTAGTCTCCAGTGAGCAGACTCGACCCTAAAAACATAAATAGAAAAATAATGTAATTATCTGGTACTCATTTATTTTGTATGTATAATAAATATCAATAACTTCCAACCCAGTATCAAATAAATTAGAATAGAAGCAATTGGAGCATGCAGTGCCTGTGTGTTTTCTATGTGCAATAAAAAATCAACACAAGATGAAACTTGTTCAACAACTTCACTAAATCAAGGTGCGTCCAAAATATATCAGCAACAATAATGAAAGAGTCCTTGTTTCTAGTCCAATACATGTATTTCTCTTCATGAATAAGAATTATCAAATGTTGTATTTCAGTCAACAAACCTCTCTTGCACATCTTATATGTATACCTTGCCTTATATACCTGGGTAACGCTCTTCAGATTTTCTGGATCTCTATCTTTCAAAGCCTCAACTATGTATCTAGGAGCCATATTGTATTTGGTCATGTCATTCACAAAATTTCTTATTATCTTTTAAACAACCTAATACGTCATGGCCATTTAAGTCGTTAGCTATAGTATATGATTGTGAAACTCACACCTAACCGTAACCTTCCAACCGCTTCCACTTGGCACAGATCTCGGTATAAATGGACATTTCACTTTCATAGTATAACTTCCTTCAACCTCATTCTTCTTCTGTAGTTTCCTTCTCTCTCTCTCACAACTCATAATTAATTCATCTTTCCTCTCTCTCATCCCATTAGTGGTATCGGAAAGAATAGTAACAATAATAATACCATGTTGTTTACTTACGTACTGTGTCCATGCAAAAACGTCAACTTAGAAGGAAAATATCTAATAACATATACAAATAAATTATCAATGTTAGAGATATCATAAGCCTATTTGTATTTGATCTATTTAAAGATTAAACATGTATGTAAAACATACAACGTTAGTGTTAACAAATCAAGTAAAATCCATATAGGAACCATCAGGATCAGGACTGCACAAATGAAGCATAATGAACTATCAAATTTTTAGGTTTATGCAAAAAATACAGTAATATCAGATTTTTCAAAAAAAAAAAACAGTAGAATTAAAAATTTTCCCGATTTTTTTGAAATCTCTTGTAATAACAACGTTATAATTCAGCAAATCATAGCTTTTTTCTAAAAATTTGGTAAAACTTCAAGATTTTTCCAAAAACTTCCAGTAAAACTTCAAAGGGCTTCCGGATTTATAAAAAATATCCGGTAAAACTTCAAGGAATTTCATATTTTTCCAATATATTTGGTAAAACTTCAAGAAAATTTAGGACTTTTTCAAAAATCCCGATAAAAACATATACCATATTTTTAAATTTCTAGTAAAAAAATGCATAAAAACCCTTCTTGTGAAATTTTTCGTACCAGATATTTTAAAATAACTATTAGATTTTCTTTTTATTTTTACAAAAAGATATTTTTTTATAGAATGTGAAATTTTGATAGGTAAATAATGTGAAAGGATATATTTATCATTATGAAATATTATGTTGGTGTTAGGTGTAACCAAGGGGTGAGGTGGAGGTGTCAAGACAAAACCTCCTAATAAAGGAGATAAATATTCATAGGGTCTTTAACAAGGGTGACCCGCTAGCCCACTGTCTTTCTTTCTTGTGGTTGACGAGTTGAGTGGTATGATTCATATTGTTAATTCTTGCAAACCCCATGGTTCTAACTAATCTCGTAGTCACGTGAACGACTCCTACCAAATAGGATAAATGATGCCACTGAAAACCTTATACGTAAAGGAAGACTATGAAGTTTCACCCACCGGGAAAAAAGCATATAAAAAAAGGAGGTTAGTAGAAGGAAACACGCAGAGGAAGAGAGACGAAGTGGACCAAATAACCAAGAAATATTAACAATCTTATGAGGAGGAAGAAACAGAGATACCAATGGAATATATCATTGCAAGAGGAGTTTCTACTGAATGCGAAAGACTTCTCATTCTTATGAACATCAAGGGAGATATATTCCAATATTGGAAGACCCCCCATTAACACCAAAATAAAACATGAAATTATGGATTAGATGTGTAAGAACAATATTTGGTTATGCATCTGGCCTTTAGTTTTTTATGATAACAATACATTATTTCTTAAAGAACAATTTTATACCCTAATGATTTTTGTCTAGTGTGTAGCTTTTGCTAATAGATATTGACTCTGATAGAATGGCGGGTGACGTCACCAATTTCTGGAATCAATACACTCGGACTCTGAAGAGATAATAATGTGTGGTTTACAAACAAAAGTAAAGATTTGGGATGCTCTTTGATAATGCTTCTGATAGAATGCATATCAAATGGCTTATGACTCTGATAAAAAGGCTGTTGAAGATTTTCAAGCTCTGACATTTGGAACAAGTTTTGAATACTCTGAAGACAAGGTTATGGAGAACAAGTTCTAAAGACTCTGAAGACAAGGTTATGAAGACTCTATTTCAACATTTAATCCTTCAAAACATGCTTCATCAATATGCATTCTGAAGCCTCTGAAGATTAGAAGATAGTATCAAAAAAATTACGTGAGAAAAATAGTACATGGTATAAGATCAAAGATTCCTTCCACTACACTGAGTTTGTGGTACAAGGACTGTACTATGGTACAATTTTGTCTACCACTCTCACTGACTGTTATGCAAGAATACAACTAAGAAATATGAAATTCCATCTTCACCCTTCAACAGATATTTGCGTGCCTATATAAAGAAGTCTCGGAAGAATGGAAAAGAAGAACCTTTTGACAAGAATTACTCTCACGCGAATGTTTGCACTACAATCTTAAATATTTCATTTTTGTGAGAAAAGTTGTATTAAAGCAAGGAACTTTTGTTCATATACTTTCTCTTAACTTTGTTGTGTTATTTCATTGTATTTCATTTGTGTAATCTTCTTATTAAGAAGCATATTTGTAAACACGCCTTTGTATTTCAACTTGTGAGTTGATATTGTTCCTTGAGAGACTAGGGTATAGTCAGAAGTCTCAAGAAGACATTGATAATAGGCCTTTATGTGTAATCAATTTGGTTATAATGGATCAAGTCCTTGTGAGAAGGAAAAATCAACTTGGCATGTGGACTGGAGGTAGCTTCATTAACAATGAACTGGAATAAAAAATACTATGTAATTATTTTTAATCAAAGTTCTTTGTTTGTTTGTATTGGTTGAGAAAAAGTTTTCATTCTTGAAACTCAATTCAACCACCCCTTTCTTGTGTTTCCTTTACCTTAAGATGAAGTCGAACATGACAAATAATCGCCACAATGGAGCTTGTTGGCATCCACATGGGTGTTTTCTAGAAACTTTATCTATTCCCAATGGGCCTCATGCAATTCAGTTATTATAAAAATAAAGGAGATGATGCTCCAAGAGAAGAAAACATACCAAAAATAGACTAAGAAGTGTTGGTCACCAATATAGTTTTATGACAGTGACTTAATTAATGGCTATAATGGAAAATTATGATGTTTTAAGTGTCTTAATAGATTAAGAAACCTCATGAGATATAATATACACCAACCTTTTGGGAAATTTGTGCCTGACAAGGGAAAGAAGTCCTTAATTACTAAAAAGAATCAAAGGCAAAGGAATCCCATCAAACCATGGTCAATTTTTTGGATGTCTGGCCTGGGATCAAAGCTGACATCGGTGGGTTAACGATAGAGAAACTGCCAATTAATGGGGCCTAGATAAATCAAAGAAGATAGTCTTTAATGCCAAAAGATTAAGGGTTCCATAAAACGTCTTCACTGATGTTTAATCGCAGTTTCCTTTATGCATGAATGGTTTTCTCCACCCAAAATTTTATCTTATGTTTCCAAGCATTTAAATTAAACATGATTTTTATGCAATGACGATCAAGTAAAATTATTTTAAACTTACAAACAACTCTAAAAAGGAGAGATTGGAGAAGTTAAAGTAATATCCTTATAAAAGTACCTACGAATAAATAACCTCACTCCCAATAGTAGGAAAAGTAAATGATAAGCTACATACGGTTGGGAGGGGACCTCGGTCTTAGGTTGTCCATCGGGAAGAATAGTGGTTTCCCACGAGCAATCCTCCCTTATTTCAAGTCCAAATACTATATTAGGGTTTGTCAAAGGGTATCCCTTGACCGAGAACATCCATATTGCATAATTCCAACACAACAAAAAACAAAAAATAGACAAAATCAAATCAATGTCCATAGTAACTATTTTAAATGAAATAATTATACCTACTAAACAATAAGGAACTAATGTTAGAATGCGGGACAATATCATTGACATAGTAAAGTTCCCAAAGAAAGAAGTTAAATCAGGGTCATGCCCATAAAATTATGTTCATGTTACAAAATGAAGCAATTCAGGCATAGGCCTTAAAGGCAAATGAAAATAGAAAAGTAAAAGCAAAACTATAAACACATGCTAACTAAATCCTACCATCCTTTACAATCTTGCAAGGATCTAGACCCACGATCTTCAAGAATATAATGAGGTTAAAAACCCGAGTTTGAAAAATGAAATTTTCAAAGCTCAAGATGACGAGGTAGTAATTTCTACCTCATACTCATGACTTAGCCGCCCAATTTGAAGTACCTCAGAGTAAGCTCAAAAATCCTATTTCATTTTGAAGGAAAACCTCTCAATGAAGTCTCTTCAGTTATGTATTTCTAAAACCAGCAAAGAAATGTCTCCTTCAACGTCTTTGGATACCACTTGACCATAAAATTTCTTAAGAAGTGAATTTTTTTTTTCAAATTTAAGGGAAGAAACTCTATTTTATGAATTTAAAAAATTACGTTTCCACAATCTTCCTTTTTTCATCAATGATAGACATTGACATTTCAACCTGATTCTTCTATTCATCATGAATATGGATTGGGCATTTGAGGTAACTTTTAGTTGCTTGGTTATTCTCCATGAAGGGTTCTTAACTTTTCTGGAAATAGTGGAGTTTTGCATCCTGCTGTCTTAATCTCTTATAAGCCTCTCCCAATCTTCCATGAGCTTGTAGGAGAGATCATATCTTCTTGGGCTTCTAACTTAGCCTTCTTTAACTCGCCCTGAAATGATCATTCAATCGATATTTATTGAAATGTGATTTACAACTTCATGTTAATGCACACTGACTCATGAGAAGTCTTGGTTAAAAGAGATACAATTACAAAAGAATAGAAAAATTCTCAACATGGCACAATATGAGTTTAAAGACAGGGAAACTGGCACAAAGATAACCAAGTTATGGGTATGTTTTGAAAAATCTCATTTAATGTGAAATATGACGTAGAGTACTGAAGCATGAGGTTTTAATTTGAGATAAACACACAAATGTTGAGAAACTAGAATATGGTTCCAGGACGAGATAAAAACTAGTGAGGGGACAACAATAAACTCGATAATAATTAATGTTCAAAGGTGGTGAAAGGAAATCCTAAGCCATAAACATATAAGGTAGGTTCGTTCATGGGAAATCAACACAAAAGGAAATGTCCACCCATTCGATCGTTAGTACTAGAAGGATCTCAACCCATTCCTCCGGTTTCCCAAAGTTTGATCGAGCATCAAAGTGCTGCAGACTGTCAGAGTTAGGGAAACTGGATCAAAAACCCAAATAAATTTGATTCACGCGGTGTTATAAAATTTTAATCTCGCGAGGACAATAAACTAACCAAGAGGGCATCATTGAGATTCATCCATAGATACCATCTCAAAATGGATGTGTTGGAAAAATTCCTCCTCACAAAAAGTATACAATCTCCCAAAAATTATTTACACAGAGATCCCACAACGACAAGATATGTCTATAGAGAGGGAAATGAGACAACATCACTGAAAGAAAGGAGCAAAATCACCCCCAACACACGTTGGCACCACCATAAGCATAAATTAGTCATTATCATAAGTAAAAATCAAGTATTTCAAGCAAGAATTGTCAATATTGAAAGGTAAGGACGAATTGTGGGAAGTAAACTCATACACATTTTACTCTTAATATCATCTTAATCTTATGCTTATCTTTTCTTAAATTGTCGATCTCAAATCCATTCCATTTGGCCCTATGTCGCTATAAAGGATATCAGAGCCACTGTTCAAGAACAACAATTTTCCAACTGCATCCATTTCTAGTTTTCGTAATGGAATATTATGAAAGCTAATCACTCACATTCATATGCATTTTATCTGGAGAGGTTTGAAAGGAAATAATAAAATCTAGGGGTAAGAGGTAAGAGAATTTATGGGTAAAAAGGTCTAGGGGTCAGAGTTTTTAGGCTTTTTAACCCAGTCCTTTTAGGAAGGTGGAGGTGAATAAAAATATCATAAACTTATATTTTATGGTGTCAAATTTTTGTGGTTAGATATGGGTGTCATGCCTGCTCTCACTTTAAAAAGTAGATGTATTAGGGTTATTAATGTAATTTCATACAAGTGACATCAAATTTCTCTATTAGATTATGTGAGAGAGCTGATATTTGAATGATTCTCTAAATGTGTTAAGAAAGTGGTAAGAAATAAAATGGTAACATATTTTAGTTTTGAAATTTACACTACTACAAATAACACATTTTATGACAACGATTTTATTTTTACCTCAAGTAACAAAAAACCGAGGTAAAATACATGTATGCGCCATTTTTTTTCTTAAAAAAATCTATTCAGTCTCTTTTAGTTGAAAACTGATGGATAAACTAATTTAGGATACATGCTTCAAGTCCCAGCAACTTCAGTTAATGTTTTTATTTTTTTAAAAGTGGCATATTCTTGCATATATTATTTTTAATCCAAAAATAATCCACTTTTTAAATCTGTTATGTTTTCTAACTGAGGTGAAATTGTTTCATATATATATATATATATATATATATATATATATATATATATATATATCTCGTGTAGCTTTCAGTTGCACTTGCCTAAAAATAACACACACAAAACTCTAAATATAGCTTGTAGCTTTTAGCTGCACTTGCCTAAAAACAACAAACACAGAACCCTAATGAAGAGCCCTAAACAACGAGAACCATAAACACATATCATCCTCAATATGAAGATGATATGTATTTAGGGCTCTCGTTTAATACTGTCATAATGAAAGATCAAATAATTTCTTTCACTTCTTCTTCAAATATCTGGTACGTCAAACATCACTACTCTTCTTACATTAACGTTGTTGTTATTGTTGTTGTTGTTATTGTTATTATTGTTCTTGTTATTGTTGTTCTTGTTGTTGTTGTTGTTATTGTTGTTTGTTGTTGTTGGGACCTCAAACCCTAGAGGTTTAATATTGTTGTTGTTGTTTAAACTAAGATATTTGTTTTATATGTTATTTGTTTTTGTTGAGATAAGTATGTTATAGGTTTTATTTAGATTGATGTTCTAGGTTTATTGTTGATGTTAATGTAGTTTTATTGAGAGATTGTTTTTTTTTAATTGTTGCTTAATGTTTGTTGTTGTTTAGATTGAGATTGAATATGTTTTTGTTATTATTTAGTGTTGTCTTTGAGTTTTTGATGTTGTTGTTGTAGTTTTTGTTGTTGTTTAGTTGTTCTATTTCACAAAGTTATGAAAAGCTATATGTTGTCGTTTAGTTGTTGTTATTGAGTTTGAGATGGATATTGAGATTATATTTTTGCGATTATTTGGGCAACTCTCATCTTGTTCCGTTGAACATGTCATTAAGACATTATAGTGACAAAAAATACAATTGAGTGTATTATATCTAATGTCGATTTTTTTGTTTCACTAACCTCTCTTTGAATACATAACCTATTAAATTGACTTAGGAAATAATAATTTAAAAAAATTATGTTGTATTTGGAAAACATCTTACATTAATGAATGTTTTTCGAGCATTTTGCAACTCATCATTCATTTCACATTCTTTAATGGTTAAAATCTCTCTCAATACTTCTTTTTTTTTTGTTCAACTTTCTTCTAAACTTGTTCATTTTGCAAAGCAGCAAATTTTATGCCTTGAAGGATGAGTTAGTAGAGAAGAAAATGTTGAATTAAAAACTTGAAATATTGAACGAGATTGTAACCATTAAAGAACGCGAGATGAATAATGAGTTGTAAGATGCTCGAAAATTATTGATTAGTGTAAGTTGTTCATCAAATATAACATAATTTGTTCATATAATTATTTTGTAAACCAATTTAGAAAGTTGTATGTTCAATTGATGCTTTTTAAAATAAGCAATTAACATAAGATATAATAAACTCAATCGTATTTTACCTGTCGGTTAATAGTCAAAATCGGGGGGAAAGATGTTTTCGCCATTTAAAAAATCTACAAATGGTCTCTCTGAGGATCGAACTTATGACATTTACACCTTACCCGTCGTTGGAGGTAAAACCGAGAGGTAAAGTGACGCACATTTCATGACGTCTTCCGTTGCCTCACATATGAAACAGAGGTAACACCTCATATCCAACTAAGGTTAAATGTGTTTTTCGTAGTAGTGTTAGATGAGAGAGGTAACCATCAAATATCATTTTTCGTAAATTAATTTTTGTTTTTTAAGTAACAACATTCTATAGGAGAAAATTTGGGAGGTTGGTAAATGGTATATGATGTTAAAAATATGGTTTGCACTAACTCAACCATCCAAATTTGACTTGTATGATGCACATTGCCCCGCTCCCACTTATAATCATATATTCTCTGATGTGAGGCTCTTCACACACTTTTTCACGTCTATGACTGGACATCTAGAGCGTGAAAATAAATTGTGAGTGACCCCCGATATAGAAAACTTGAAAGCATGCGGTCCAACAGATCTTAAACGAGACTCTTGATACCATGTTAAGAAATATGGTAGGGCATAACTCATCCCTACAAATTTGCCTTGAAAGGTAAGGATTGTCTCTAGTTATAAACACATGTTCAAACCATATATTATCCAATATTAAACTCTAAGCACACTCTCACGCCAAGACTAGGCATCTAGAGCGTATAAATAAATGGTATATGGTACGATAGTGAAAACTTTACAATAGATTTTCCAACCGATCTTAAACATGATTCTTATACTATAGTAAAAAACGTGGTTTGATCTGACTCAAACATACAAAATCGATTTATAAGATGATGATTATATATATATATATATATAGGGTCTGTCCTTTGAATTTGTGTGCTTTGGGCGATTCAAAAGAGTGGTGTCCCTATAATTTTTTAACAATAAATACATAAGGATAAAAAAATATTTGGATAAAAAACACATTTTTATTTGACATTGTGCAAAAAGAATAGAAATATAGATCTTTGAATCAATGTTTATACTACATCAAAACATAAACCACTATAAAGAGACTTACTATTCTTCTTCTTCTTCTTGATCCCGTCTTTTTTCCTATAAAAAATTGACCAAACTTTTAAAATTATTTAAATATCATCCTCTTAGCATTTTTTGTTGCAAAATCGTTAATAATTTGTTCATAATCATGGTTCTTCAAAAAATTATTTTCAATTGAAATCAACGTAAGACTATTTAATCTATCTTGTGACATGGTAGATCTCAAATAAGATTTTAATAATTTTAATTTAGAAAAACTTCTTTCAGCAGATGCAACACTGATATAAATAATCAATATTACTCTATAATCTACGCGTGCATTAGGAAAACAATTAAAAGTCTTTAAAGAACTCAATATCATATAGCTTGATTTTGATTCAATTGCTAAAACTTCTCTAATAACTTTCAATTCTTCAAACAAAATTTCACCATCAATATCAAGAGGAATTGTCATGTTTTAAACAAGTTTCAAGATGTTTACAACATGCTTTCAAGTTCCTATCAAATAATGATCTAAGCCTTTCAATACTAAACAAGAATCCAAACATATTTTCATATGTGAGCCAATTGTTTGATCTACAATATATAAGAAATAATGATTTCGAAAAGACTCTTCAGTAGACTCGAGATTCAGTTGTGTGGGTTGAGATGAATTTTCATCATGGTGTTGTTTTCTACTAATTTGACGTTTTTGAATAAACACACATTCAATCTCTATTTCATTCTCAATCTTTTCAGCACTAGCCTTAGCATTTACAAATCCAAATTCTCTATATTTTTTCAAATACTTTATCAAACCTTTTACTAGTTCTATAGCCATATCAATACTCATGTCTTTTTTTTTTGCAAACTTTTGCTAATTTCATTAACAACAATTAACAAGTCAAACCAAATAATCATAGCTACTAAAAATTCAAAGTTTCCAATTTCATGAGTTGCTAAAGATTCGACTTCACTCTTATTTTAGGGATCATTATCTTGTTCAGCTAGTTGAAGTAGTGCTTCACTCTTAATTTTGGGATCAATAATATAAAATATTTTCTATATTATTGTTTTAATTTTAGTGACTCAATTAAACTCTTTAGTTGCTAAAATTATGGATATATTAATTGATTTTATTTTAGAGAAATTAATTGATTTTATTCTACTCTATTTTATTTATGAGAAATTACATTCTTTTATTATAATTTTGTTAACCATATTATTTTAAAATATATTTTTTTAGCAAGTATTTTTATAATAGAAAATTCTCTTTTAATATATTATGGGACCTCTAAAATTATGGGTCCTGGGCTCCTACCCTGCGAGTCCGTGCTGAGGGTCACCCATATATATATATATATATATATGGAGACGACTCAAGTGAGAACACTTGGTTATTATGAGAAATGAGAACAATGAATCACAGCCATTAAATTTTGATTTTGTTGATTTTAATGGACTGGATTGGTTTCTCTTTCTATGATCCTTAGTATTTATTTTAAATCAACATAGAAAGAGAAACCAATCCAGTCCATTAAAATCAACAAAATCAAAATTTAATGGCCGTGATTCATTGTTCTTATTTCTCATAATAACCAAGTGTTCTCACTTGAGTCGTCCCCATATATATATATATATATATATATATATATATATATATATATATATATATATATATATATATATATATATATATATATATATATATATATATATATATATATATATATATATATATATATATATATATATATATGAGGGCATATCATATGAGAATGCCTTTTTTATATGAGAATGTGAGAATGAATCTGAACCATTGGATTTTAAAATAAATGGTCGAAATTATGTGTAAATCTTTTTTTTATCTCTCTTCAATCTCCTATATTAATGATGGAGGAGAGAGAAAAAATGATTCACACATAATCCCGACCATTTATTTTAAAATTCAATGGTTCAGATTCATTCTCATATTCTCATATAAAAAAGACATTCTCATATGATATGCCATATATATATATATATATATATATATATATATATATATATATATATATATATATATATATTTGGTTGAGAAAATATTTTGGTTGAAGATTTGATTGCATTAATCAAAAAAACGCTTCTATCTTGAATAAAAATGGTTACGTAAAAAGTTCTGTAACACGTAACTGATAGTATTGAATCAGTTGACATTTTAACTCGCACACTATCAATTGCCATTTAATTAGTGATCAAAACATGGGGAATCCAAACATAAAGTTTTAAACTATTTTAACTTCATCTCATCTAACTTATTTTTATGAACCACCTCATCTAACTTACATTTATACTAAATATATCTTTCATAAATATGATCGGTTCTTCAAAACGTTACAATATTTTCTATATATGATAATAATATAGTACACGTACGTAAAAGAGTGTTATTAAATCACCCAAAAAAGGTTATTAATATTATAGTTGGATAAACATATTGTCAACTAACAGTACCGCCATTGTAAAAGACTACACAGTAAATATTTATTAATTAGCTAGGTCTGAATACGAAATAATAATTGTAGAATTAAATTCATTCTGGAATGAAAATACGTGATATTAACTATTTGTGTTTCCGTAGTTATTTTTGTTGGTTATATTTACTGATCTTAAGATTAATGCACGGGTGAATCCAATGCTGCAGTATCGTAGAAGGTTCGTGCAACTGCATATGTTACTTTACTTATGCTAACACAAAGACAGTAGTAGTAATAGTAATCGTAATCTTTTTGAAAAAAGTAGCACTGTCACAGTTTGCGGTTGCCGATTTCCGTACTACAGAATAACTCTTTCTTGTAATTGGGAAGAAGCATGCTTTAAATAGTTTAATCACTCTTAGCTTTTTTTCTTTTTTTAGGCCAATAATCAAATATATCATTAGAAGACAAGGCATCATTTGCTTTTTATAGAAGACATGATTGAGTCTATGGATGTATAGGGATGGCAATGGGCTGGGTTTGGGCAGGGTACTATAGTACCCGTCCCCATATCCGCAGTTTAAAAAAATCTCCGTACCCGAGCCCAAACCCGCGTGGGTATCAATATTCATGCCCGTACCCGTACCCTGTGGGTACCTCAATGCCCATACCCGTACCCGTTTACCCGCATTTATAGTAAAATTAAATCGTTTAATTACAAAATAACATATAATTTAAGTCTTTTTAACAATATTAAAAAAATTATGTATGTTATTGTTGAGTTAAGAAACAAATAAACATTTTTATTAAAATGTGTAATGATTTAACAGCGATATATTTAAAAAAAAATTAGAATCATGCATTTTTATATAATAATATAAATGACATTATAGAAATATGTAGTGTGGGTATGGGGCAGGTTGGGTAGTAAGATACTCGTGCCCGCACCCATACCCGCATATTTTAATGGGTAATTACTCGTGCCCGTGCCCATACCCATTTTTATGGGTATTTACCCTACCTGATATGAGATTTTTTGTGGGTACCCACTGGGGATGGGCCAAATTGCCATCCCTACTAATGTATTTATCAAATCATTATCTTGACGAAGTTCAGTAGGGTTGGATATCGGTTCAAGCCGGTTTGAGTTCGGGCCAAAATTTTAATCTGGTCTAACTTTCAGGTGACACATATAAGCCCAATTTCGATTCTATTAAAAATCGATTTTTTTCAGGTTTGGGAAAAATGGTTTGGATAACTTGAGCGGTTTAGTTCGGATCTCATTTGCTGTTGGGCCAATAAAATCTAACTCAAATAATAAATCAAATAGCTTTTTTCTATTTTTTTATAAATAAATTCTTATTAACAGTCTAGTAATTTGACCACTCAAATTTCTTCAAACTCAATTTTAATATGAATTTTATTTTAATTTTAAAATGACAAAATTAACTAATTTTTTATAAAAAATACTGATTATTTTAATAAAAAAAGTATTATTTATTTGCACAAACACAAAGGGTTATTTTTAGCCATTCTAGTTCATCCTTCTAAGGATTATTGAGCCAGTTTAGTTCATCCTTCTAAGTTATTGTTGGAACATGATACCCAATAAATTAAAGCCATTACAAATTTATAAATAAAATAACATGACAAGCCAAGATAAAATAAAACAGCCAACATAAATTACAAATTATAATTGTTGTCCATCTTCATGCTTCATACTTCTAGCACCTAAGTTTATGTTCAACTTAAGGACATTTTCAACAAATTTGATACTGCGGTTTATGTACGACATAAGGGCATCTTCAATAAGTTTGGTACTGGGCTTCAAGAGTTGCTCTCTCCTCAAAATATTTTGAGTCCAGTTCATCATGTGCACTCTGTACAACCATCAATCAAGATCAGAAGTCAAAATTACAACAAAAAAAACTCATACAAGCAATTGATATTCATTGTTATAGACCTACAAACTCATACAAGAAAAAATAAAATTAACATAAGAATATATACAAACTATAAGAGCAACTGACAAATTCGCACACAATGTTTCTAATAAACAACGTGATAAAGATAAAAACTACTCATTCTTTAATTTACTGGTGGCTTGAAATATTCTCCTCATCATGCAAATGTAAGTATCCTATTATAGACCTGCAAATTTGCAATGTTTTTTTATGCACTAAAGAGAAAATGTTTGTACTGGTATGCTAGTATGCAGCTACTGATTGTAACAAGAAATATTAGCTAACTAAATGATACAGATTATAATATATGGTTCCAGTAACTATAAAATTTAGGGAATATACCTATATCATGGAAGACTCCCAAGACAGAATTTTTGGCATTACTCAATTATCTCATTCACAGCATAATATAATTGCTCAATTGCCCTACATTAAATTAAATTAGTGAGTTGAAAAAGCACTTTCAACTTTCATTCTGTTTCCATATTCACTAATATCAATGAGATGTTTTCTTTACAATTCCAGCATCACAACAAAATATTCCCAACAGAAAAATATTACCACCAACCTGAACTGATTTATTTCAAAACCAGCTTTAGACAGTATAGAGATGGATTTCTCTATTATTTTGGTCTTACACAGACCTACAATCAAAATAAATAACTATCAAACCAACTTTGAATCAAAACTAGCTAACTAAAAGTTAAAATAAATATAAAATCATGCAACAAATATGTGAAGTCACTTGCTCATCAACCAACAAAAACAAAAAAGCTAATGAGTTTCTTTAGCATAACACAATAGAAATTAAAAGGAACAGATGGAAAACATAAAAGATGTCAAATAAGAGAAAAAAGGGTTGAGTAACACATTGAAATTATAGATCTGAGACAGAGTGAGTGAGAGTTATTACCTTTGCAAGAGAGATGCTAAGAAACTTAATCAAGAATCATGGAGAAATTGAGTGATGCGGAAACAGATGGAAGACTTGTTAATGACGATAGTAAAGCTTCAAACCGATGGAGTTAGAGAACAGGGCGACAATCTTAATTTGATGCAGAACAGAAACCCTAATTTAATGCAGAACGACAACCCTAGTTTGATAATAGTGGAGCTATAACCTTATAAATATTTACTTTGGGCCATGGATTGAGGGCTAGCTTGGGCCAAAGTAACAAAAATATAGCTTTCATATGTGTATGATTAGTCAGATTCAGATTCTGACGGGTCAAATATCCTCAACCGATCCCGACCAAAATCTCCCAATGTTATCCAAATTGATGGCCTGTTCTAACCCTTAACCCAAACTAACCCGGCCCGTTGCCCCAAATTTGGTTTGGATCGGACGGATTGCATCGGACGGTGTTTTTTTGTCCACCCCTAAAGTTCAGATATTGCTTGAGTTTGATTAAATTTGTTGAAGAGTGATTCAAGATTTAAAGAGAGCAACAATGTGGTTCATGAGTATTGAGAGAATGAAAATGAACATGGTGAAAAGAATTCTCATTAGAAAATAAGGAGATCACAAGTTAAGTTATAAAGAAATGAGGTGATTTGAACCATAAGCTTCTACACGTTGGAACACCATAGTGTTTCTTATAGTATAAGCAACTAACACTAACTACTTTGTAACTAACTTTCTAACTGAAAAATGTGAGGTAGTTAGTGATGTATATCACTTGTTCTCATTTGTCTCATTGTTATCATTCACATGCTTTAATATTCCTTTACAAGTTGAAGGTTGGTAGGTGTCTATCATCTTCAAATTGGATAATAATTCATTAAAGGGCTAAGGATATATAATGCCTTTGTGAACAAGTCAACAAGTTGGTATTTTGATTTGAATCGAAGTAAATTCATAAAACCTTTACTTTGTTTTTCTCTTACAATATCACAATAGATCTTCAAGTGTTTTGTCAATTAAATGAAATGTGGAGAGAAGGAAAGAAGTAATTTGTTGATAATAAAGATAAATATGAAAGAAGGAAAGAACATGATATGTTTATAGAAGTTCACTTAAAAAATATCAAGCTAATATATTCTACCCGCCCAGGTGATTTCGCCTTATCAACAAGGTCTTAATCCAATAATTTCAAGATTATTACAATGCACAAGCTAACCGCGAGTGACTAACTTACAACCTCTAAGACACACAAATTTTATACTTAAGAATTCTGACCAACTAGTCTCTTAAGGCAAAGATCAAACTACAGTTTGAAAGAAAGTTTGTTTACAATATATGCTTCTACACAAGCTAGAGTAAACAATATAATTAGATTATAGACTAAAGAGAATGAAAAGCTTATGAACAGTCTTTCAAGAATATATGAAGAGCGTGTGAATTAGAAGCCTTTCTCTTTGAGTCTTCAAGCCTATTTATAGCCAAATAAAATAATATATCTGTTGAATGGCGTTTCTGGAATTTCTAGAAAGTTGGAAGCTTGAAATTACGTGGGAGACAAGATAGTACAATGCGTCTGTCCTTTCATGTTAGTAGAGCAAAACATTTGCTTGTACTGTGTACCATGTACCACGTAATCATTATATTCTATTCTTCTTAGACTTTAGAGGCTCTGGTTAGCATGAGTTAGAAGAAATAAAATAAGCCTGGGTTATTCAAAGCTTCAAGTCTTCTTAGTCTTCAGAACTGCATCTTCAGAGTCTTCAACACTCGGTCTTCAGTACCCTTTTATCTTCATAAACATGAGTCTTCAGCATCTAGACTATTCCTTCAAACTTTTGTCTTTATATCTTCACAATTTAGTTTCTTTAGATAGTGTATCAGAGTGACAACTTCAGAGCCTTCTGAAGTGGTTTGTTACTATTCAGCAGAACTGGTGTAGCGCAGAAGCGTAACTTGGTCTCTTTTGATGGTTTGGCAGCGCCTTTCATCATATTCAGAACTTGTTTGTTAAATACTCAAAATAACAAATATTAGAGTACCAAAGTTTTTCATACAAACATACTCATTTGTTATGATCAAAACTCAGAGGTATTATTGAAGAACCAAATCTTGTTCTAACACTAGTATCTATGCATCCTGCTCCGTCACCATCTGAGTAACCATTGAAAACCCTACGAACTTGTTAAATCAGGTGACCGTTTAAACCGGCTTAAGAAGTTTAGTACAAAATTCAAAATTATGTCTTTTAATGATCCGTTGTCATTCTAAACTATTGCAAACCTTCATAAAAATATCTCAAACTTTTGCATTAATTCATAGATTTTTCTTAGAATGTACTTAAGGCAAAACATATTAGTTTTCATAACACCTCTTTCAATCGAAAAATTCTACAAAGCTTTCTATATAATTTTCATTACAAATTTCCATACTTAGATGCTTTTGAGAAAATTTTCATGTCATTCTAAAAGCATCATTGAGCACATCCAGAGTTTATGATATTGATATTTCATATTTGAAAGAGAAGAAGACTTTGGTCATTCAATTAACTCTTGTCCATTATACAAACTTTCTTTTTATTCAAATTATTGTTGTGTTATAAATTCCTAAGTACCAAGGATTGTTTGATATTAGGTGTGTCTATTTATCATCCAGGATTGTTGGAAATAAGGTTAAAAGAAAAGAGAGGAATGTTTTTTTTCTTGTGGAACAAGTTTTGAGAGTATTGTTCTTGATAACTTAGTTATAGTCTTGTTTAGGAAGATCTAACAATAATAAAATCTTTTACATGTGGTAAGGAGACTACACTTACTCTCGGATTATGAGGGGAACAAGTGTAAATCTTTGGTGTTCTTTATTTTTTGCATTTTACCGCTTTCATCACCTACCCATTAACCAAGAAAAAATTGAACATCATCTCTAAAGACAAGAAAATTTCAACATACCTAATTCACCCCTCCTAGGTGTACTTTGTACTTGCAAACTTGATATGATGATTGTTGTTTAATTATAGGTTTTGGAACTTTATTAATAATCAAGGTTGCAAATTAAAGGGAAAATAACTAATATGCCTTGGGAAGTTTGGATTGGTACAAGATGACTCTACCTACATTCAACAGGTATTGGTGTTTTCTCTCAACTCTGCCATTATACAGAGGATTTCCAACACATGACCTTTGATGTAGTATGCCTTTCGGTGCATAAAACTCATGTAGCATGAATCCAAGTCCATTGTCTGACCTGACCGTGTTCGGTGTAGTATGGAATTGATTAATGACCATAGTAATGAAGTTTTGGACTTGTAAAGAGACTTCAAATTTGGAGTTCAAAAGAATGATTCAGACAAAGCATGGGTGTTCATCAAGAACTATAAAAAAATATTTGTGATTATGTTTGGATGGAGTAGCTAAGGGTCTCCAAATATCAAAGTGTAAAAGTTCAAATTATGAGAAGCAATAGAATTACTTAAATGGTAAGGTAACTTTCTTTGTTTTGAAAAAATGGCAAATATCACAAGTAGCATTATTGTCATATTAAAAAGAAGAGTATAATTTCGACATTTTTTTCAATTATCTTAGATGACACATGATCTAACCTAAAGTTCCATATAGCAGACATAAGAATTACAATGTTTTGGGAATGCGAAATAGGAAATGGACTGGCAACATGGGAAGTATTGGCTTGTGTTAGAAATTTGAATTTGTGATAAATTTAGTGACTAGAAACTTCATCTTCAAGGTGAGTAGCCTTTAGATGAAATTTATATATGTTAGCTCCTTATTTTTGGGGTTGGCAGGATTTTGCTAAAACATGGTGCTTGAAGGATGGTAATCAAGAAGTCATAACATCTTGATCTCTTGTTTCAACTAAGTGTGAGCTTACAGAAAAAACAGATATCCTGACTAATATCGTGACATCCTGTAACAAAAGATCAACACGGGTTGTTTGGAATCTTGACAGATTTGATTTGTTTTAAATTTATTTTGTGATATTTCATTTGGATATATTTCAGTAATTTACACACACTACAAGAAAATTGGTGTTTTACGACACAAAAATTGCGACAGTTAGTTGATAACTGTCGTAATTGGCCTATAGAGACAATGGTTAAGACGGTTGACACCAACCGTCCCTAAAATTTATGTCACGACGGTAAAATTAACCGCCCTAATATTTTTGTTACGACGGTAAAACACCCGTCGCGCCCCTTAACCCTTCATCATCACCTAAAACTATGTCACGACGGTAAAATTAACTGACCTAAAACTCATTTCACGACGGTAAAACACCCGTCGCGCCCAAATAAAAACATACTTTTTTTATTCCATATTCTAATCTATTAAAAAAATAACTTTTTTATTTACATTTTACCAAATAAAAAAATCCAATTTTTTAATATTGTTTGTCCCGCTCATTCGCTTTCGTTCTCACCCTCACAGAACTCTGAGAGTTGGAAATCACCCTCAACCTCTCAAACTGTGAACTCTAACTCACCCTCAACCTCACAAACTATGAACTCTAACTCACCCTCGATCTCATGAAATCAAAAGTCACGAACCAAGTACTCAAACTTATCCCTCGCCGCCACAATCTCAAACCTTGTCGATTTCACCTCCGACTATTTCACCCCGTCGATTTCACTGTTGTGAATTTCACCTCCACCTTCTCATCCTCCACTCTTCTCTACAAATCGAGGGTTAGGGTTTCAACCATGACTTCAATTTTCAAAACCTTTTCGCGAAACCAAAGGGATTGTAACTTGTCGACATTCTATCCATGACGGCTATGATCCCGGAAACCAAACCCATGTCTGCACGGGGTAGAGAGGAAATTCAATAATACCGAGCCTTGTTGGATCTGACAAAACAGGGGTAACAGGGGTTTATGATTTTAATGAGATTTATCTTACAGGTTGAAATTACTTACAAACATTTCCAAGTCTCTACCAAGGAAATCGTTACCAACATGATACTTTAAGGCAGGCCAAGCATTCTTCAATGGTGGTCCTATATCATCTTCATAATTCACCTACTCCTTCATTTGTGACCACTTGTAATATATGTTATCTTGACATAGAAACAGTCCAATATTTTGCTGAGTGTTTGTTTTCTAATACGATGTCCTAATTTTTTATCAGAATTTGATATTTATGGATCTTAATTAAACAATTGTTGAATGTATATATATATATATATATATATTTTAAATTTTATAAATATATCAACTGTGGACTTACCTGCGGATTTAAATAACAAAACATCCTATAAGATTACGACGGTTCGAACCGCCAGGATATCACATTAACGACGGTTTTAAACCATCGCGAACAACAATAAAAAGAAAAAAAGGCATATTCACGACGGTTTTTAGCAGTCGCGAACAACAATAAAAAGAAAAATCAAAGGCATATTCACTACGGTTTTTAACCGTCGCAATTTATAGTTTAAGTCAGTTCCAACCCGTCGTGAATTAGCGCGACGGTTGGAGTGACGGTTTTTGCAACTGTCGCGAAACATGTTGGGGACGCACGATTCTGCGACGGTACTTCAACCGTCGTAGATTGTAAATTGCGGCCGTTTTAACCGTCGTAATCTGCCAAAACAACCGTCTCAATCTATCAATTTTCTTGTAGTGACAGGTCAAGAAAATTTAATCTGGAACAAAGGAATCTAATCTCCACCAGAATTAAAGTTTCTAAAATAAGAAAATTGAAGCAATATTTATTTTCAAGATTCAAAAAGATTTCTCTGCACATTTGTTGCAACCTCTCAGCTTGTGGATCAAGTAAATAATATCGAAGCCCATGGAATGGTGAAGACTATTAAAAGAGTTCCCTAGACCTAATGTAACTAAGTTTTTCACTATTGTAAAAAATTAGGTGTAGGTTAGAAAGCTTAGGTTTTAAGAGTCTCTTATATTTTAAGTCTCCCACATATCTTTTGATACTTTGTGGTAGACTGTATGTAGCTTGACTATTTGTCAAGTTGTTTGTTCTCACTCAAAAGCCTTTAGGTAATGAGTTTAGTTCTTTGTTATCACTCTTAAAGCTTTTAAGCAAAAGAGTTGAGTTCTTGTATTGGAAGTATGATCTTTTAAATTGGTTTTTTTATAAACTCATTGGGAATGGGGTTGTTAGATAGCACTACGGTGATTAGAAGTGGTATGGCAATTTCTCAGGTCTAGATGTCGACTTCTAGGTAGAAGTAGCGCTTGGTAGTGATTAGGCGATAAGTTGTAAATGGGGGAGTTTAGCTTTAAACTAATACTGCTGATAGTGGACTTCCTTCCTAAATTGGTGGCCGCCAAAGTAGATGTTATTTGCATTGAACTGGATTATCATCTCTTTGTGTTATTTTTCATTCTTTAATTTTAATTACGTATCAAATTCAATATGATGAATCTGGACTATTTCTAGATGTCATAACATCTATCTTGACATCATGTGAGACAATTATGTTAGCATGTGTTATTCCTATACTAGAAATTTCAATATAGGCTATTCTCTTTACTAGCCAGACCAACCACCCTCTTGGTATTCATTTTCTGCAAAATGCATTGATCAATAGAAAATACAATTGAGCATTTCAAATCTCGACAAAGTTTAGAAATAGAAATAAGGTTTAAGTTAAAATCTTGTGCAAACAAAACATGGTTAAGATAAAAGATGAAATAAAAGCATATGTTACTAGCATGATGAACCATAGTACAATTACCATTAGGAATAGTTATTTTAATAGGCTTCATCTTATAGTAAGAATTAAACAGGTCTAGAGAAGAACAAATGTGATCACTATCTCCTGAGCCTAAGATCCATGTCTGAGAAGATATATTAGTGCGAGAAATGGTATTGCATACAATACCTGAGCTTGATCAGCATCAGTAGAACTAGAGGAAACCTGATTGGTAATGGAAGTAGGTATTGATGATGATACATGAGAGTGTTGAAGTAAATTAAGAAGTTGCTAATATTGAGCTTGAAATATAGGAATCTAGTTACTTGTATAAGAAACATCTTGAGGTTCATCAGCTGGTTGAGATGCAGAAGTGGACTCAACTTGAGTTGCATTGATAGAGGACTCATTTTTGTTGAAGTTGGGGTGGTGGTCATGATTCTGATGGCATAAATCTATCGTGTGGCCAGTTCTATTGCAAAATATGCACACTCTAGGAGCATTCTTGGTGTTATTGAAACCACTTTTATGCTTGAAATCTGGCTTGTATGCAACATTCACCAAAATAGAGTTGTCTTCAACAGGTGTAAGGTTCTTGTGATGACTCTCTTCTTGAACCACAAGAGAGTATATGCGATTAATAGATGACAAGGGATCCATGAGAAAAACTTGAGTTCTAACAATAGAGAATGTATCATTCAAGTCGGTGAGAAACTGAATGTCTTTCTCCTCGAGTATATATTCTCGAGCTTTTATAATAGCATTACAAAGACATCTATGATCACATGTGAAAATTGGTAATGGTCAATAAGAATTTAGCTCCTCCAATAATCCCTTTAAATCAAGAAAATGTTCCATAACAGATTTGGGATCTTGTTTTAGATTATTAAAAGAGGAATGCAGAGTTAAAATTCTAACACGGTCATCTTTGGAAAATCGTTCATGTAGATCATTCGAATCATCTAATATATTAATCAAGTGATGTTGCTTCATATGTTGAACAACTAATGGTACTTGAAGATCAATATTAGGATCTATGTGTTTGGATCTAGTTTTGATGATGTTGCTCATCTTAAAGCTATCTTAAGCCTAATCAGAGAGAAGACTAAAAATTCCATAAATTTCTTTAGTCAAAGATAATGTATCAAGGATCTTGAAACTACAAAGTTGTAAAAGAGAGTAAGTGTGAAAGCTCTCTTGGTCGGTCGTGCACTTAGCACAATGTCTGAATGACTAGAGTATCGTAAAATGATAGAGTAACTCATAAGTTACTAAGGCAACTCTCTCACACTGACAAAATGTTTTTGAGGACCCTCTGTGTTTGATATAATCACCAATTTTTTCTGCATATAGCCAGTTGATTACAAGTCCAAATAATCAAATATGATGGAAAATCACTTTAGACAGTCGATTATCCTTTATGCTTAATCAATTATCATCTCATAATTGACCATTAGGTTTTGTAGTCGATTAATGGCAGCGGATTAAAAACTCTCCATTTTTGAGATACATAATTGATTATTGGATACACATAATCAATTATGAGCATTAAAAATCCCAAAAATAATTTTCCTTTTATATCTACATTTTCTCCTATATAAGGAGGACGCCTCCTCACTATTTCATACACCGAAATTCAATTTTAAATCATTATTATATGTTTAGCCTCTCCCAATTATATTATTTTTTACACTAAAATTTTCCTTAGTGTGTCAGTTAAATACTTTTGTGAGGTTTTAATTATACTGGTGTTCATCTATTTTATTAAGAGGATGATTCTCTTGAAGTATCTCTTGGTTGGTTTTGGAGGTTATCCATCAAAACCTTTATTTGAGTTCTGATATCGGCCAGTAAAAATATTGTTCTTAGTTTTTGAGCTTAGCATGTGAATAGTTCCACTTTTCGTTTGAGGGATCAACCATTAGAAAATCTCTCAGTTGACAGTACTAAGGTTCGTGGGCATAACCTAGTAAAATCTCAACAAATATTATAGTGGAACTCTAAATAAGTTTGTTTTTTTGGAGAGAGGATTAGTCCAAGAGACCAATAGAACCTCGATAAATCTTGATGCAATCTCTCTCAACTCTCTCTACTTTCAATCATTTACTTTCCTTTATATTTTCATCCTTATTTTCCACTGCTATATTTATTCATGACTATATCAACACAAACAACTATTTTAGTAATTAATTTAAAAATTACACACGAATTTCGAATACCACAATTCACCCCCTTTCTTGTGCTTGGAGTCAGTTGTTCAACAAGTAGCATTAGAGCCTTACTCCTATTAAAGACTAATCATCTTAGAATGAATAAAATGTTGAGGTGATTCATTAAACAACCCCCCATAATTAAATGGAGAAGGGTGTGGTTTATAGAAAGAGAAGACGAAAATCTTCATTGAGCAGACGGATCGTGGTATTTGAAAGGCTATGAAAGAACATCCATTTGTTCCCACACATGAAATTAATGAGGTTGTGCTGAATAAATACAAATAGGATGATTGGACCAAAGATGAGAAAGAAAATGTGAAACGTGGTTTGAAAGCAAAAAGGATTATTGTTATTACTCTCGATCTTGATGAGTTCCTGCATGTTTCTCACTATGATCCTTAGGGTTGCGGTTAGCGAGCCTACCCTTTTAAATCCTAAAAAATAAGGGTGCCTAGAAGTCATTTGGGGAGATCGAAAGTCGTCGGATTTGAGGTGGTTCATTAGTGAAAATAGGTTTTCACCACAAATCACATCAGGAGAGAATACGATAGAAAGATTGAGGATAGAAGCACTATCCAAGGAATTGTCAACAAATGCTTTTCAAATTCCTTCTTCTAGGGTTAGATTGTAAATCTGCGATGAGTAATCGTAACTAGTTTTCTATTTTGATTCCAACCATGGCATTTATATAATTCTTATTAAGTTTTAATATTGACGAATTCTCCAGTCTTACTGCTTATTTTTTATTAGCTACCTAAAACATGTTTTCATGGTATGTCTTGATATTCCAAAGGTACTAGTCATTACAAGATCCAAGTCTTTCATCTATTAGATGTTAAAGTCTATACATAGATTTAGGTTTAATATTTGCATTTAATGTTAATATTGATGGAGTTGTCATTAATATTCGCATTTGCTATTAAAATTTAATTCTAATGTAATTGTTAATAGGTTGAGATATCATCTATTATGTAATGTGGGTGATTTCCCTGGTGTCATTGATCAGGTCAGTTGCCCACCTAAGTTATGTCTCATTTTCCTGTTCAATAAATTATGCATGCCTCCAAGTGAGCGTGTCAATTTCGATTGGCAGCATGACATTAGCGTTATAGACCATATTGAAATAAATTGTCACTTTGTTAGAGAAAAACTTAAATCAGGTAACATTGTCACAAGCTCTATCAAACGTGTTTACACAATCCTTACAAAGACCTAAAACTAATTTTATATATATATATATAGAGGGCATATCATATGAGAATGCCATATTTATATGAGAATGTGAGAATGAATCTGAACCATTGGATTTTAAAATAAATGGTGGAGATTATGAGTGAATCTCTTTTTTCTCTCTCCAGTATCTTGAAATAAATGAAGTAGGAGGGAGAGAAAAATATTCACTCATAATCTCCACCATTTATTTTAAAATCCAATGGTTCGGATTCATTCTCACATTCTCATATAAATATGTCATTCTCATATGATATGCCCTCTATATATATATATATATATATATATATATATATATATATATATATATATATATGGCAAGCTTGACGAGTTTTTAAGGAATCGTATAGTTAAATCAATTTTGGAACAAAAAATTAAGGAACAAATTTAGAACTTCCTATTCCGAATATTTTTTAATATCTAGATATTTATGCTCATAATATTATTACTTCAAATAATTTTGTTTACTCAAAATCATATAAAGTTGTTAATCTAAACAACAAATGCCCTATAATGTTTTAATTCATAACATATTTTATTAGTTTGTATGTCAAATTTTATTTTCCTATAAAGAATAGTATAAGAAATTTAATTTGCTTTCAAATGACATAGATAACATCTTTTTTGAATAAATTTATTTCAAGATGTGATATCATAAAATATAATAAAGCTAAATGAGAATTTGGGCAAGTTTGCCACTTGTCCTGTTCTTAGAAGCCTTCCTATTTTTATATTTTCTATTAATAGTAAACTTACTAAAATTATCTTTGTATATTTTTTAACTTTTTAATTTGTTATTTCTTAATCTCTCAATAATTAACATTTCAAAAGATGTTTGATTAATTTTAATAAATTTATAGGCAGTCAAAAACCTATAGTCAATATTGTTTCTCATAAATATAAATAACCAAACAAAAAGTGACTTAAAACCCTTCATATGGACATATAAGCGTATTTTACATCTTGGAATTCCAAACACTTATCAGAAAATAACAATCTCATATCAATACAACAATTCGGCGCCGCTTCACCGATAAACTTCCTAAACCCTAACTCTATTCCCAATCTAATTTCTCTTTTCATGTACCTAATAATGTCATCATATATTTTTTTCTCCCAATTCATTTTGTAATATGGAATCGTTGCTACAATTTTCCAGGTATTCAATATCAATTTCTTTCGCTTAAACGCATATAAATAGGAACAATTTCATCGATTCTCAATCATACTCCTTCTGATACGTTCATCTCTGCATATTTTCCTCTTTTGAATTCTCGATTATGTATCAGGTTGTTGTAATGGCTGCTGTAAGAAATGATTTTGTTAAGGAATCATTGGACATTGTTGTTTAGGTGATTCGCTTATGGTTTGTACCAGATATGAATTCGAAAGATTTTTTTTTTGCGATGGAGATGGTTCTAATGGATGAGAAGGTTGTCGTTGTTGTTGTTGTTTCCTTTTTGTATTCTCTGTCAATTATATTATATAGTTTTATTCTAATTCGTTCTATCTATAAATTTATAGGGGGACAATTACAAATGTTGTTTATAGAGAGGTTTTCGACAATTTGTAAGCATATGAGTTCAGTATGTCATTGTTCTTAATAGCGTAACTTTATCATGCCATGTTAGTATTAATTGTTTTGTATGGTTTTAATATGATTGTTCTAAATGTTGCGTTCTGGTTTTATACGATTTAAAATGTGTGTTTCTTATATTGCTAATGTCGTTTTTACTACTGCTATATGTTATGTTTACTGCTACTAGGTTCCATTGTTATTTAAACATGGTTTTGAAGAAAATTGAATGAAAAAATTAGTGTTAACTAAATTAGGTGGTTATGAAGCAGTTAAAGTGTTTATGCAATAATAATGTTATGATTATGTAGAATTGGATACAATACTTAATCTTTTAGAACTCCTGCCAAATTGATTATTTGCTATGCACTTTTGAATTGTTGAATGTTTTGCTTGATTTTATTTAAATTTCAAATGATAATGATGTTGATGATGTTGTTTTGTCGTGGATATCTTATGCAGGAAGATTGACATAATTGAGGGAAATGGATAAAGATGCAATCACATATATGATGGTTGAAGCATCGGTCTTGGATGGCTGTAAGACTTGAAGGAACTCTATTTGGTAGTCTGTTGGCATGCATCTTGTGTAATATAAAAACCTCTGTTCCATTTGTAAGGTTGAATTTGTGGGTGATTTGGGAGGAGGGTGTTATTTTACAATGACAAAACAAATTTATTGATGATGTTGGGGTGTTTGGCTTAGGCGTTTTGTGTATTAATTTTTTCGGTTCCTTTGTTTCCTGTCTTCCCTTTGTTCTGATTTTCAATCTATTTTTATAGAGGAAAGAATTAGGTCGCATAATTGAATATGAATGAAGTTTGTTTTAAATGAGATTGTGATTTTGTGTTGTTTTTGATTGAGATTTGATTTGATTTTCAAATTGGTTTTGGAATTATGGAGATTTGAATTTGATTTGATTCATCATTTTGGAGCTCAAGTTTATACATATAAAAAGATTAGATGTAATAGGAAATATTATATATAATAGGCTGCTAACTTTTGAATGTTTAAGGATGCATTTGGAAAGATTTTTGGTGTATTTTTCTTATGGTTAATAGATAGAGAGAGTAGTAAATAATAACAATTAATAATACTAATAATAATCCTACTACTTAATGATAAAATATTTATTGACAAAAAAATAAAAATTGAAATAAAAATACGAAAAATGGTTAGAAATTAAAATAATAAAATAAAAGAAACATAAGAAAGAATTTAAAACTGAAACTATTGATTTATCATAGTTGTCGATGATGTAAAATTTTTGTTAACATCCCAAATTATATATTGTTAATATTGTTTTATTTATTTTCTATTCATTCAATTTATTTTGTTAATAGGTTTTAATTTTTGATTAATAAATAAACCATAATACTTTTGAATTTGGTCATTTTTATTCCTTTTAAAAAATAAAAAAAAATAATAACCAGGATTTTTAGAACCCTCACGGCCCCTTTTCCTTTTGTAGGATTTTCTTCTAGAAAAATACGCTTTGTGTTATTCAATACTAGAAACAAAATAAAAGAAAAATAAAAAACTAATAAAGTAGATTTAAGTGTCATTATCAAGATAATGTCCATAATTTTGAGTTATAATAATTTATTCAATTTGGAGGAAATTTTATATAATCTCGAATTTTTGATTTGCTGGAGTTATACCTTTAAATTTTCATATTTTTTACTCACATTAATATTTACTTTTACTATTTCTATTTAAATTTATTTATTTATTGATAAAATTGTGTTTTTTTTTATAGTAGAACAACTTTTAATATATATTTTCTTTTTTATCAATGACTACCTATTAATCATTTTTTTCCGAAATATTTTGTATTCAATATTTAAATGGTATTAGATTTGTTCAGTACTCATTTTTATTTTTTATGTGCATTTTATTTATAGAATATTTGAAATTAAAGAAAATTTTATCAATATCTTAATAATCCTCTGTTATTTAATTTTGTTTTTAAAGGTTAATGTACAATTTTTTTAATATTATTTTCAACTAATAAAAATATTAAATTATTCAACTAATTAAACTATAAATAATTATAAAATAGTTTTGAATTTAAAAAGTTTTGTCCCGTAAGGCACGGGTATACACACTAGTCTTCTTTTAATATTATACGCACGGGTTCTATTCTGTTACACACATTTGGATACATCATTTATTTTAAATAAAATATTAAAAAAGAAAAAATATTTAAATAACTAATTGATTATTTCGTATATAAAAATATTTAGATCAATAATAAATTATTTCCTGTATATCATTCTTGGATCAAATATATTTGATCATAAATACCATTTCTTATATATAAAAATATTTAAATCAATAATAGACTTTTTCCCATTTACAGACTTCATTTTTGTTTAGCTATCATTTACAAAAATATTTGGATCAATAATAAATTTCATATATAAAAATATTTAAATCAATAGTAGATTTTTTCCCGTATATCATTTTTGAATAAAAAAATTTTGATCATAAATACCATTTTTCGAAAATAATAGATTTTATATAACTATACAAATATTATTTTTGTTTAGGTATCATTTACAAAAATATTTGGATCAACATTAAATTTTCGTATATAAAAATATTTAGATTAATAATAGATTTTTTCCCGTATACCATTTTTGGATCAAAAATATTTGATCATAAATACAATTTCTCGTATATAAAAATATTTAGATCAATAATAGATTTTTTTTCCTGTATACAAACTTCATTTTTGTTTAGGTATCATTTACAAAAACATTTGGGTCAATAGTAAATTTCGTATATAAAAATATTTAGATCAATAGTAGATTTTTTGCCGTATACTATTTTTGAATAAAAAATATTTGAATCATAAATACCAATTTTTTTTGTAAATAATAGACTTTTTCCGTATACAAATATTATTTTTGTTTAGTTATCATTTACAAAAATATATGGATCAATATTAAATTTTCATATATATATATATATATATATATATATATATATATATATATATATATATATATATATATATATATATATATATATATATATATATATATATATATAGGCTAAATTACAGTTTTTGTCCCCCTATTTTGGCCAATTCACGAAATCAGTCCCCCTGTTTATTTTTTAAACAATTTTGGTCCCCATGTCCATTTTTCGTCAAAAAAAATGTTGATTTTTCAGTTTTTTGTATTCGTGGGATATTTTCAGAACGAGAGAGAACGTAGAGAGCATTTTTTGGTGAATGAAAGAGATGGACGAACAAGTTGGGAGAAAAAGACGACGATTAGAGAAGACAATTAAAGGAAGAAAACGTCGTCAATAATTAATATTTCTTATTCCAAGTCAATAAAAATATGCTACGTATCTAAAAAATATTACACAACAGTGTTTTTTTTAATGAAAAATGGACATAGGGGGCCAAAACTGTTTAAAAAATAAATAGGGGGACTGATTTTATGAGTGGACCAAAATAGGGGGACCAAAACTGTAATTTAGCTATATATATATATATATATATATATATATATATATATATATATATATATATATATATATATATATATATATATATATATATATATATATATATATATATATATATATATAATATATATATATATATATATATATATATATATATATATAATAGATTTTTTCACGTATACCATTTTTGGATAAAAAATATTTGATCATAAATACCATTTCTCGTATACAAAAATATTTAGATCAATAATAATTTTTTTTCCTGTATACAGACTTTATTTTCGTTTAGATATCATTTTCAAAAATATTTGGATTAATAATAAATTTCGTATATAAAAATATTTAGATCGATAGTAAATTTTTTTCCCGTACTATTATTGAATAAAAAGTATTTGGATCATAAATACTATATTTCATAAATAATAGATTTTTTTTTCCGTATACAAATATTATTTTTGTTTAGATATCATTTACAAAAACATTTGGATCAATATTAAATTTTTGTATGTAAATATTTAGATGAATAATAGATTCTTTTTCCGTATACCATTTTTAGATCAAAAATATTTCATCATAAATACCATTTCTCGTATATAAAAATATTTAGATCAATAATAGATTTTTTCCCGTATACAGATTTCATTTTTGTTTAGGTATCATTTACAAAAATATTTGGATCAATATTAAATTTCGTATATAAAAATATTTAGATCAATAGTAAATTTTTTCTCGTATACCATTTTTAAATAAAAAATATTTTGATCATAAATACCATTTTTCGTAAATAATAGTTTTTTTTCGTATACAAATATTATTATTGTTTAGGTATCATTTTCAAAAATATTTGGATCAATATTAAATTTTCATATATAAAAATATTTAGAACAGTAATAGATTTTTTGAATAAATTTTTCCCGTATACCATTTTTGAATAAAAAATATTTGGATCATAAATACTATTTTTCCTATATAAAAATATATAGATCAATAATAAATTTTTTTGTGGAAGAAAGAAGTGAGAAAGTGATGAAAGAGAAAAAAAAGAATGGAGAGAGATTTGGTAAGTTTATAAAATATGAAAGTTGTATTATTTTAATAATATACTTAAGAACTTTGGTGTGCAAAGACCAAATTAACACTATGCCAAATTTGTCTTTTAGCAGCACCCCTACTAAAGCGCTTTTAGGAGAAAGCGCTGGTATATGTTTCGCTAAAAACAAAATAAAAAAAAACACGCAAAAAAATCGCTCTTAAAGGGGGGGGGGGGGTTACGAAAGCGCTTTCAAAAAGCGCTCTTATAGGGGGGGTACGAAAGCGCTTTCAAAAAGCGCTCTTATAGGGGGCTTATGAAAGCGCTTTCAGAAGCGCTCTTAAAGGGGGGGTACGAAAGCGCTTTTACCCTAAAAAGCGCTGGTAAAGACAGGGCTACCAGAGCGCTTTTTAAAAGCGCTTTCATAGCTGTTTCGTTAATTAAAATTTTTAAAATCAAAATAATAGCTGTTTCATAATCCCTAAATCTTCTTTCACTGCCATCGCTGCCCAGAACGAAGAAACGAAGAACCATCGCTGCCCAGAACGAAGAACTCCATAAAAACTCCTCAAAACCGTATCTCATCCTCAAAACCGCAACACTTAATCTCCATAAAAACTCCATCGCTGCCCAGAATACGAAGCTAGACGAAGAAGAATCCCTGCCCAGAAAACGAAGACGAAGAGAAGACGAAGGTACACGATTTATAGTTCTGTTTTTGACATTTGAAAAATTAGTGTTTATAGGTATTTTATTCAGACCTTTACTAGACCTTTCAAAAAAGACAGTGTATGTTTCTTCAGAAATAATGCATTTTTGTGTTCTCTGAGTGATGTTGGGGATGGAATAGACCAATGAATATATATTGTATTCAGGGACAATGTAACATAACTGTATAGTTCAGCTTGTGTACCCATTCAGCTTGAGAGATTACTATGTCGTTATGCTGCCGAATCGATATGTTTGTTGCTGTGAAAATTCTGTTTTTATCTTTGAAAATTTAGACATTAATCTACATATAATTTAATAGCTGAATTTTAAATATGTTTTGAATAACATTATATCAAAACTAAGTAATGTGATGGAGTATCAATTTGTTTGAGTTGTATCAATATTTGAAGGCTAGACCTTGGGTTTGTTAAACTTGTATTGTTTAAATAATTGCTGAAGATGTAACCATGCTATCTTTGAAATTGGTGTCAACTGATCCTAACTAGACACACCAGTATGTTAAGGAGAGGGGAATCTAGTTCTGCTAAAAAGGAATAACAAAATTTGATTATCAGAACCTTGTATGTTGACTGTGTAGATTGCTTTAAGTGGCTGGTATGCTTGTAAATGAAAAGCGAAAATATGATTAAGAGATAGCCCTTTATATATGTTGCTTCCTTTCTGTGTTATATAGGTTAGTGTATGTCCAGCAATGGTTTTAGGTTGTAGTTTGTGCTACAGTTTGCATATAGTTCCTTCACTTTTATGATATTTGTATTTAACTGCATCGTGTGTGTTTAATTTTACAGTTACTTTGAAGTCTCTGGTTTCTACTTGTACAACGCCGATTCAAACCTACCCATCTCCCACATGAAGTCTAACTCAGGTTACTATCCCTTTCTTCTTGCTTATAGTTTGTTGTTTTTTGCTTATAGTTTATTGTTTATGGTTCTATTTAATATCAAAATAGTACGTTACTCAATCAGTTTTTTGGTTTGTGGACTTATATTACCTTGAAATAAGGTAATGTCTTCTTTAAGAAATCGGGTATTCTGATTAGGTATTCTGATTAGGTATTCTATTATTCACACTTTATAAGATCTCATTAGCTAGGTATTCTGATCAAGACATAATGATGATAACTATTTATTATCTTGACAGAATTCCTTAGTACCTGATAGAGAAACCAAGAAGCATTTGTTTAGCTTAATTAAGACATGGATAAGACATGGATGAATTCAAACCGATTGTCGAAAGAGTACGAGAAAGGGGTATGGGAATTCGTTGAGTTTGCGGTTGCGCACTCCGAAGACCCGATTCGAATGTCGTGTCCTTGCTTGGGTTGCTATTATGGGGATAAGGTTAACGGGAATAAGTTGGCATCGCATTTACTACGGTTTGGAATTGATAGAAGTTATACATGTTGGACAATGCATGGTGAGAAAAGTAACGGGAATGCTGAGTCGAGGTGTAATAGGAAGTATGCTTCAAACGACGATTGCACAGACACATACGATTGCAATCGAGTCAAAGAGATTGCAGAAGCGCTTGAAGAAGATCTTGAGGATTGTCCCAAAATGTTCGAGAGGTTGGTAAGCGATGCAGAGAAACCGTTGTATGATGGTTGTTCAAAATTCACAAGATTGTCTACGGTGTTAAAGTTGTACAACTTAAAGGCGGACAATGGATGGTCGGATAAAAGTTTCACAGAGTTATTAGCCCTTATGAAAGATATGCTACCAAAGGATAATGTTCTTCCCAATCGAACGTATGAAGCCAAAAAGATGTTGTCCTCTATTGGCATGAGCTATGATAAGATACATGCATGTCCAAACGATTGCGTTTTGTTTCGAAACGAGTATACAGCGTTGAATGAGTGTACTAAATGCGGTTCCCCTCGATATAAGAAAAAGTTGTCTCCTGCCAAAGTCTTATGGTATTTTCCTATAATTCCGAGATTTAGACGCATGTATCGTAGTGAGACCGATTCAAGACACTTGACTTGGCATGCAGATGAAAGAATTATTGATGGAAAGTTGCGACATCCGGCAGACTCACCACAATGGATGAAAGTTGATACTGATTATCCTGAATTTGGAAAAGAATCAAGAAACCTTCGCTTGCCATTGTCTACTGATGGAATAAACCCGCATGGTATTCAAAGTATCTCGCATAGCACATGGCCTGTGATTCTTATGATTTATAACCTACCTCTGTGGCTATGTATGAAGCGTAAGTACATGATGTTATCTATGCTAATTTCTGGGCCTAAACAACCAGGGAATGACATAGACGTATACTTGGCACCCTTAATCGAAGATTTAAAGTTTTTGTGGGAGAACGGTGTGGAGGTTTACGATGGGTATAGGAAAGAAAGTTTCAACTTGAGGGCGATGTTGTTTGGAACAATTAATGATTTTCCAGCATACGGAAATCTATCCGGGTACAGCAATAAAGGTCAAAAGGTGTGTCCTGTTTGTGAAGATGAAACCGATACGACACGAATGGAGCTTTGTCAGAAGAATGTCTTTCTCGGCCATCGTAGATTCTTAAATTCTAATCATCACTACCGTGGATGGAGAAAAGCATTCAATGGAAAGGCCGAACATCGTACAGCCCCGCCTTTTTTGTCAAGTGATCAAATTTTTGAAAAGGTGAAAGATGTGAGCACTCAGTTTGGCAAGCCTTTTGCACATTCACTTGTCAAGGGTGGGTGGAAGAAGAAGTCAATTTTTTTTGAACTTCCATATTGGAAGTCGTTGTACGTAAGAAATTTCCTGGATGTTATGCATATTGAAAAAAATGTATTTGACAGCGTCATAGGTACGTTACTCAATATACAAGGAAAGTCTAAGGATGGCCTTAACATAAGGAAGGACATGGTAAACATGGGAATGAGAACTGAATTGGGACCCGTGACGAAAGAAAGACGAACATATCTGCCACCTGCTGTTTACACTCTATCTAGAAAGGAGAAGAAAACATTGTGTAAGTTCCTCAGTGAAGTTAAAGTTCCAGAAGGCTACTCTTCAGATATTAGAAGACTTGTGTCCATGAAAGACCTCAAGTTAAAGAGTTTGAAGACGCATGATTGCCATGTTATAATGGAACATTTTTTACCAATAGGTATATGTTCTATTCTGCCAGAAAAAGTAAGAAGCGCAATAACTAAGCTGTGTTTCTTCTTCAGGTCAATTTGCAGTAAGGTGGTCGATCCCGCGATCTTACCAACATTGCAAAAAGAGATAGTTGTTACTTTATGTGATCTTGAAATGTATTTTCCTCCCTCGTTTTTTGACATAATGGTTCATCTAGTCGTTCAACTTGTGAAAGAGACACAATTGTGCGGACCAGCTTATATGAGATGGATGTACCCTGCTGAACATTATATGAAAATATTAAAAGGGTACGTGAAAAACAGAAGTCGACCGGAGGGTTGTATTGCCGAACGATACGTTGTTGAAGAAGCGGTTGAGTTTTGTACTGAATATCTGTCAAATGTTCAATCAATTGGACTCCCCAAATCTCATATTGTCAAAAAAAAAGAAGGAAAAAGGCTAATTGGAAATAAAGTTGTGACAGTATCAATGGTCGAACGGGATCAAGTGCACTTGTATGTTCTGCACAATGAGATTGAGGTTGAGCCGTATGTTGAAATGCACAAGGTTGTTCTCCGAGATTTAAATCCGAATAGAAATGAGAACTGGATAGTACGAGAGCACAATCAAAGTTTCATACCGTGGTTTAGGGAACATATTTATTCAAAGTATCGTTCAGATCCTGCTTCAGTAACAGAAAGGTTGAGATGTTTAGCCTATGGTCCAAGTGTAATTGTGTTTTCTTATAGCGCATACGCAATTAATGGATACACATTTTATACCAAAGAACAGGATGATAAAAGTACTATGCAAAATAGTGGTGTTACCTTGGTAGCTGAAGCAATGCACATATCAAGTGCGAATGACTTAAATCCGAAATTTGCAAATTTGTCATATTTTGGGGTTATCGAGCGCATTTTGGTGTTTGATTACGTGAAGTTTCAGATTCCTGTATTTGGTTGTAAGTGGGCTGAAAATAATAGTGGCATACGAATGGATAAGTCAGGATTTTTGCAAGTGGATCTCAATAGGGTAGGGTACAAAGTTGAGCCTTTCATTCTAGCCTCTCAAGCTAAACAAGTGTTCTATGTCAATGATCCGACAAGTACGAAATGGTCTATAGTGCTTTTATCTAACAAAATAGTTGATGAAAACATTGAAGATCAAGGTGATATTGGTGTTGGTATTGAATCTTGTACAAGAAACAATCAAAATGAGAATGAATCTTGTACTAGAAATGATCATAATGAGGGTATTTGGATCAATCCAACCGTCCGCGTTGTTAAGAGACGCGTAGAACACAATCCTACCAAGAAAAGAAAGAGACGTTAGTGATAAAGGTAATAGTATACATATTCCGACTAATTTGCTTTATTCAATTTGTACCGATTGTTTTATTCAATAGTATACTTATTCAATTTTGGTGCATATTCTCGTTTTGTACATAACTTTTGAACCATGTATCCGTTTGTCGACTTCTTTACATGTAACCATACTATTTTGACGATTCCGGAGCTGCTCATGAACTTATCTTTACATTTCGGGACTGTTTTTTTATCGGTTTTGCTTCTGCCCATAATCAAAAGTCGGGTTTAGGGTCTGAATTTCGGAAAACCGACTTTATTTTTGAGTCCGTGGGGACGTTTTACCATAGCCATGTAAATTTCGTTCAATTCCGACAACTTTCTTTTTTGACGCTTATTTTGATTTCACCGATTTCGTTTCCGATTTACTTGTACATGCATGGTTTGACTTCCATTTGACTTGTATAGATTGTTATCTTATTAATAGTGTACTAATGTGCTTTAGTTTGTTTGATACAGGTTCAATGGCTCCGGATAGAGATGCTCCACCTGAAAACTCACAAGAAAACTCACAAGAAAGAGATGCTCCGGATACAAATGCTCCACCTGATACTGAAGCAAAAGAAGTTGCACGAGGCATCACCATTATGAAGGGAATCATTCGACATAGAGACCAAGGATTAGTATACCATTTGGAATGGAATTCTGATAACCAACCAATTGGTCCTAATTCTGCAAAGTTGACAAGCTATATTGGTACACTTGTTCGTATGCATATTCCAGTCTCCGTAGCTAAATGGAATCTTAAAAGCGAAGAGTTGGATGCGAAAAAAAAGCGATTTGGGACGAGCTTCAGGTATCATATATGGTTGTTGTTATTATCTTGACGATAAATTGTTTAAATTACTTATACTAACACACTATGCGTATGTTTTTTTGCAGAGGACTTTTGACATACCAGATGAGCGTAGACGCTACATACTTAGTTTGGCCGGAAAAAGATATAGAGGGTGGAAAGCTTTTTTGACAAACACCTATCTTAAGGATAAAGATGGAAACTTTCTTGAAGAGGCACCGGGACGGCCAAAAAAGTATGAGATCTTCATTGATGAAAAAGATTGGGTTGAGTTTGTAAATCAAAGAGATGAAGCTTTTCGGAAAAGGAGTGTCACAAATAGTGCGAGAGCATCAAAACCCGCGTATCCATACAAAAAAGGGCGTTTGGGATATGCACGCTTAGAGGATAAAATTGTAAGTAAATAGAAATGTGTTTTAATTAATTGTCTAAATGTGTTTTATTTGACGATTTTATCATTTGTGTCAATGCATAGTTAGAGGAGACTAAAAGTGAGGAAACCTCACTTCCTGTACATGTGTTGTGGAAGGAAGCTCGTGTGGGCAAGAATCAAGTTGTCGATCTCGATGTTCAGAGAGTTTATACTGAATGTGTAAGTATAATACTGTGTCTTTAATTAAATCAAATGTTTTTTAATATATAAATGATTTTTTATCTCCACTAATAATTATTGAAATGTAAATGAATTACAGGAGACCTTGTCGCAATCGGTGTCCACCGGTGAGGACCAGGATGATAGGAGCGTACTTAGTAGAGCACTAGATGCTCCTGAGTATCCCGGTCGAGTGAGGGGTAAGGGTCATGGTGTGACTCCAACCTCTTTTTACAAGCATCCTAGGAGAAGAAATCCTACCAATCAAGAAGTGTTGCAAAAATTGCAGGAATTGCAAGCACAAGTCTCTGAATTGCAAAGAGATAAAGATATGTATATGAGAGAAAAGTGCAATACTGCATCGGTGAAAGAAACTAGTGATAAAGCTAGTTTCAACTGTCAAAGAAAACTTCCCGAGGTAATTAAAAATTTCTTTTCCTTACAAATTGTTCTATTTTATTAACGATAATGACTTTATATTTACTATTGGTTTAGGGCATTTCTTCTTGCCAACTATACTTATCGTCACCGAATTATCGCCTAGTTGGCAAGGGAAAAGTGCACAACACTGTGGGAGATTTACTTCACCATAGACCGCTCCCGGATGGACACCCGAAAGTATCAGTTGATGTTGTATTAGATCATGATGCGGTGCTACCGGTACCTGACATGGTCTCAGAGACAACATTGATGCAAGATGCAATAGGGTCATTTGTTGCATGGCCCTCGGAGCTCATTATCATTGGTGATGAGGTATATTGAAAACCATTATGAATCAATTAGTTTTCGAATGTCAATTCTGCACCGTTACGTTAATTATTTTGTACATTTTAATTTTAGACTGCTCCTACAAAATCCGCAATTAAGGGCAAAGGGATTTTACAGGAGGAGGAGTCTGTTGCATCACTAAAAGAGGTACATTTAAGGTGTTAATATATAATTTGAATCTAAAACTGCATGATTTTATATTTTATCGATCGTTATATGATTTTTAGGCATCTGCTCGGGGGTCACAACAAGTGACACAGGAAGTTCGTAGCGTACCACCTAAGGGTCCTCCGAAGCAAGCGGCAAAAAAAGGTGGTGCTTTTGTGCCTCGATACCGGACGACGCTCGGAACACTTGTTGATATGTCCGATTTGAAGGAAGGTGCTCTCCGTCAAATCAATATGGATGAACGTATCTTTGGTGTTGAATTCATGTCACATATTGCAATAGATGACTTGGAAGAGATTTTTACGCATGAACAACTAGGCGTCGCTAATATGCACTCGTACATCCGGTAATATTCACTCATCTGATATATTATTTAATTATTCGAACAATTTATTTACACATTATGTTTATTATGTTTTTTACTCATCCGGTAATATACACTAATATGCACTCATACATCCGGTTATTCACTCATCCGCTAATATGTTTATAATGTTTTTATTTAAGGTTGTTGCATGAAAGAGTGTTGCGCGGGACTGCATTGTCAAACAGATTCCGTTTCGTGTCTTCCGCCCATTGCAGCGGAATGACAATTGCTTCGGAACCGGAATCAGTTAGACAGCGCTTAGTCGATAGATTCATGTCATCCGGCAATACAGAAAGTCTGATTCTTTGGGCGTATAATACCCGACCAGTAGGTTTAGTTTCTCATTCTTGGTTCATTTAATCTTTGTTTCTTTTGCGTAGCAAAATTTTCATATAACCTATTGTTTTAATTTATAGAGCACACTGGTTGTTGCTTGCTATCAACCCAATAAGAGTAGTGGTATATTTTCTGAATTCGGTAGATGGTGAGTGGAGCAATTATCCGGCTATGAAGGAAATTATTGATTTGTAAGTGGGATCGTTCTAAATATTCTTGTATATTTATATATTTAATTATTTGTGAGATTGGTCTAAATATATGCTTTTATATTTTTGTTAGATCAATACAAGTGTTCCGAAGTCAACGAGACGCACAGGTATCCCGGACTAAATCAAACAACATTACTTGGATCAAAGTGCAGGTACATTATTTTTCACAATTTTGCTTATAATATTTATGCTACTTGATAAAACAAGACAACTATAAAATCTTATTTGTTTTTCTATGTAGTGTCCGATACAGCGAAACAGTTCAGACTGCGGATACTATGTTTTGAGGTTTATGAAAGAAATCCTTCAAATGAATCAATTAGAGATTCCAATCACGGTATGGATTTATAACTTAATTAGATAACTTCTTATAATTTATTACATTTAACTAAATCATTCATATTATGTTTTTATTCTGTAGTACTTTGACGAATTCTGTGCTGCTTCTTACACGAGACTTAAGTTGGAAGAAATCAAAGAGGATTTGTGTCAATTTTATATTCATCAGCTATTCATGCAGTAGGATTTGTGTCAATTTGAAGAGAATATTATAGTACTCTAGGATATATGGTTACTAACTTTGTTCATATTGTTGCCAATTAATATTTGAAGTATAATATTGTTGATGTTAGAGATTTAGTTTGTTTGACATAATGATATATATATATATATATATATATATATATATATATATATATATATATATATATATATATATATATATATATATATTATAATAGTATTATATTAGTATATATATAGTCCTACCTATGGTTGAAAATATATCGTCGAAAATATATTACAGGTCAAAAATATTACAGGTCGAACTGGGAGGCTGAAATTACAGGCTGCACTTTAAAATACCTCATTTTTTTTTTTGGAAATCTTGGTATCCGGCCTTGCGACCGACTAATCCAAGAGGGACCAATCCCACCGTCCACTAGCGGGGGCCCCGTTTAAAGCCAGAACAAAGTTCTGTATGGACTGGCCCACGCAAGAATTGATAGCACCTGGCAGGATTCGAACTCAGGACCTTGAGAGGAGCACACTCTCAAGACCCAAGCCTCCACCACTAGGTCAACCCTTGGGGGTTTAAATAGCGCTTTTAAAAAGCGCTCTTAAAGGTCCACATACGAAAGCGCTTTATTATAAAACGCGCTGCCAAAGATTAAAAAAAAGAAGAAAATAAATGCAACCTACCAAAGCGCTTTTGGAAAAGCGCTCTAATAGGGGGGCTACCAGAGCGCTTTTTCCAGCAAAAGCGCTCTTATAGGGGGTCTACCAGAGCGCTTTTTCCAGAAAAAGCGCTCTTATAGGGGGGGGTCTACCAGAGCGCTTTTTCTGGAAATAGCGCTCTTATAGGGGGGTCTACCAGAGCGGTTTTAAAAGCGCTTTCGTTACCTACGCCAGCGCTGGCTTTGGCAGCGCTTTAAAGCGCTGTTAAAGCCCAAAAAAGCGCTTTCGTTACCTACGCCAGCGCTGGCTTTGGCAGCGCTTTAAAGCGCTGTTAAAGCCCAAAAAAGCGCTTTTGTATGTCTTCCGTGTTGTAGTGTAAAACAATTTTATTGTGGTGGCAAAAAATTAACTAAGGGTATTTTAGATTTTTCTACAATAATTAATTTTCTTATATTTAATATAGATATAGTATGTTTTCTGTTTTGAACACTTATTTAATTAATGATACTCTCTAATAAAAAAAGGTAATGCTAACGAGTGTCCTGATGCACTGGTTAAGAAATTAAAAAGGTAAGTTGAACTTTATTTAATAAAATAAAAAATATGTTTTAAACCAAAATATATGTATTCAATACATTGTAAACATAAATAATTAGTTTTTCTAAAAAATATTGTGTGTGTTCAAATGCAATGAATTTAAGATATTTTCTTTATTTAAAATGTTTAACTAGTGTCCCAGAAACACTCGTTAGCATGATCCATTAAAAAATCGATAGAATTAGATAATTGAGAAGAAAAAAAATGATTTTCTGAACTAGTAGTTTTATAAGAACTATTATTACCTTGTTAAATGAATAAACTAACACTAATTCCCCTTCACAAAACAACAACACCATCATTTATTGATTTAAACTTTCTATGTACATTTCTTTTGGAAGAATCATCTAATTCATGATTTGGCAAAACAACACCATCATTTATTGATTTAAACTTTCTATGTTTTGGAAGAATCATCTATTGTTTAGCTCAAACTATAGGAAAATCTCTTTCTATCCATTTTTCATCTTGATTTGAATTCTCAAATATTATAGTAATTCTCAAAGATGTAAATGTGTCGTGGAAAAAATTAAAAAAAGAAAAAAGGAGTACTATTCCTTAACCCAGCCGTTGGAGATATGAACTGCCGATTTCAGTAGAAACAGTCATTCTTTATGGGAAAGAGTTTCACACGCTGATAGAAAAATAAATACAAGTTAATATCCACTTAAAGCTCACTGTCTCACTGACAACTCGGCTAAAGGTATGCAAGTTGAGTAAGAGGAATATCTATGGATGAAATGAAATAGTACACCATTTTTATTTGTTTAATGAGAAATGGTCCATACAACATGTTTTTTTTTTTTTGACAAGGTCCATACAACATGTTAGATCTTCAATTTTCATAAATAAAAAATACATATGGTTAACAATATAAAGAATTTTTTTTTAAAAGGATATAGCTGTTGAAAAAACAAGTGTCAGTTAAAAAGTGTGTGGGAAAAATTTCACTTATTAGAAAAATAGAAAATAGAAATTTAAACATTTTTAAGAAAATTTAAATATCTGTCATTTTAAAAGTTAAATGAATATGTGTCATGTTTCTCACAATAGTTAATAAAAAAAAGAAAAAATTTCAACATAAATACTTTCTCGTCTTAATATAAGAGTCATATAAAGAATGTATAATATTAAATCTATGAATATAATTTATTGACTTATGTCCAACAATAATTTAAAATATAAGAGTCATATAAAGAATGTATAATACTACAATGTGTGAACATAATTTATTGATTATTTGTCCAAAAAATCATTCAAATCAAAATAATTATTATCAGTCAACAACAACAAAAAAGCAGCAATTAAAAGATGAACCATCATAAAAAACATCATCCGCTAATGTGAGGAATCAACAAAGAGAGGTGGATGAGCCAGAGAGAGGAATCAAACAATTCAAATTAAATCAAGAAAAGAAAAGCATCCAAACATTAAAACTATTAGATAATAGAATTTAGTTAGGAAGTTAGTTATGGTAATTTTAATAGCATAACTAACTTCTCTGAAAATTATAAGGGTTAATACTTGTTCTCCTTGTTATATGAGTATTTTTTGAAAAATCTCCTGGAAAAAAAAAGTTGCATGAATTTTTCTAACATTTGAATATATTTTTATTTTTTACCTTCATCACATTTAGTCATTAAAAAAATTGACGTGGCAGGTTTTTTTTTTTAATTTTTAATTTTTTTTATTGACTTGGATGGCCAAATGGCTTATTGGTGTGTCACTTGGTCATCCAAGTCAATAAAAAAATTTAAAATTAAAAAAAAAATCTGCCACATCAATTTTTTTGATGACTGAATATGATGAAGGTAAAAAATGAGAGAATCTTCAAATGTTAGGGGAATTCATGCAATTTTTTTTACATGGGGATTTTTCAAAAAGCGCTCATATGACAGGGGGAAGAATAGGTATTAACCCAAAGTATAAATATGAATGACTTGTGCATCATTCAAATAATGAGAAATATCATCAATAACCAGCAAAGTTTGCTTTCTCTCATCACTTCTCACCATGAATGCACTTCTCTATTGTGTTATAATTCTTTCCCTTTAAACTGGATATCATACGCATAAAGGGCCATAAACTTTTCGCTGGATCAAATCATTCATTTGCATCATCTTCTTCATCTTTCTCATTGAAGTTTTCAGTTTCCAAGAAATTGAGTTCACCATTGTAGGAAAGAACTGCACCTAAGCTACATCGGTTAAGCTTTAAAGAAGCTTCTCATTGTGCCTCAAATTAGATCTCCATTGGAATTCAGATAATCAAGAATGGTGAATCTTAAAAATTCACCACAAGGTGTACAACATGAAGTTCAAATTTCACAAGCTACATCAAAACTAATGGTGTTTACAAGTTCGACCAACACATTCGCTCAAAAACTCTCCATTAAGCCCTCCAAAACTGAAAAATGATCGATTTGCAAACATTGTATCTGAAGCTTACAAAGAGTTGATCGTGCAAGACCAAGCCTTGTTCACATGGTTGCTATCAACAATTTCAGAGTTCGTGCTTCTTAGAGTACTCTCATACAAACATGCATACAAGGTATGGGATAAAGTTCACAGGCATTACAATTCTCAGATGAAGGCTTATGTTCATCAACTTCGTGTAGAGTTTAAAATGAGCAAGAAAGGAACCTGGACAATTTCAGAATTTGTGCTCTGAATTAGAGCTATTGCAGACTCACTCGTGGCTATCGGTGATCCAATCTTAGAGCGTGATGAAATTGATTTCGTACTTCAAGGACTACCTGAAGAATACAATTCTTTCAACACGATGGTATAAGGAAATATTGGTCCATTGGACATATATGAGGTGGATGATCTATTGTATGTTTAAAAAGCTCAAGTCGATAAGTATCGTCAAGAACTTGTTGCACTTAGTGCCATGACCAATGTAGCTCAAGTAGTCGGTAACACTCAGTCTACTAGAAATTCTAGCTCAAGAGGTTCAAGTCAATACTCTCGTGGCAGAGGCAAGCTTACTCGAGGAAGAGGTCAAGGAAGAAAAAACTAAACCACAGGAAAGCGTCCAACATGTTAGTTATGTAACAAGTATGGGCATGTAATGATGGATTGCCAACATAAATTTGATGAATATTTTGAACCTATAACAACTAAATCTCCGGCTCAACCTTCTACATTCATCAACACATGTAAGCTTGAGAAGATAACAAGAGTCAAGACACATCAACTACACCAGCTAATGCCTACCTAGCTCATCAGGACTAGTTTCAGATACCACAAGGACTCGAATCTCAAGCATGGTTTACCGATTCAGGTGCATCTCACCATATAACCTCTAGAAACTCAAATTTGCAATATATTAAGTCATGCGTTGGACCAAATAAAGTATTTTTTGGCAATGGTCATAGCTTTGAAGTTAAGTCAATTGGAAACACAAGTTTTCAATCAAATCTTGTGTCAAATTCATGCTTAAAGTTAGCTAATATATTGCATTTGCCTAAAATAACTAGAAATCTCATATCAGTTTCCAAATTTGCCAAAGATAACCAAGTGTATTTTGAGTTACATCCTAACAAGTGCTTTGTGAAATCTCAGACATCTAATCAAGTGCAGCTCGAAGGATTCCTAGATGAAAGTTTGTTGGAACAAGATTTGTTCAGACCCTTAAAATGTTTTGATGATAAAGAAGTATTTAAAAGAACAATAGGGTTTTAACTGTGGTTGTTCAAGTGTGCATGATAAAAGACATTAACCTTGATATAAATCAAGATAAACATTTAGAAGAATCATCAAGAACGATACAAAATTATTCTCAATCAGAAGGATCAGAACAAAGCTTTCATGCTTTGGAGAAGTCAGACTCAAGTCTTTCTCAGATGATGTGTTGTAGCTTATATGGAAATCTAAAGACCAGCAATATCTAAAGACTAAAGACATTTGAAGCAAGCAAAAACTGTCATAGGAAATGAGTCTGCAACTTCTGAACAAGCTTCATCAATAGTTCTGAAGTCCCTACTTCAAAGTATTATTGTTTATATCAAGTCAACGATGCTAAAAGCATTCATCCAGACTCGTTCTGATCAAGACTCTGATAAAGGAAAACTCAAAACCTGTGAACTCAAGACTCTATAGTCCCATTATACACATGTTTTGAAGACATACTTTAACTTCTGATCAAGCTTTAACTAATTCTATAAGAAGCCTCTTATACATAAAGTTAAGTATAAAAGATAACAATGAATCTACTCAAGCTTCAACAAACGTCTACAAGAAGTCTCTAGTCATAAGTTATCTTAAGAGGTTCTCGTAACAACGTACAATTACTTTATGTCTATTCAAGAAAGAAATGTTTCCAGGATCCCATCTTTTCAACTGCTCTACTAACTCTACTCTGCTCATCTCAATGTCTATATGCTAGTTGTACTTAGACTTCACTTTGTGTATTCTAGCTAAAGACCTCCAATTACTACTTGTACTATGGCAGTATCAACCTTCAACGGCTACTAATACTGTAAGTGGTCTCAATCTTCAACATATTTATTTTCATATTCCAAATGAAGAAGAAAATTGAAGAAGAAGAAGAAGAAGGCATGCGTGTGTAAGACTGTGTACACAAGAATGTGATACTAGAATACACCATGAGAGCTGAGAGATAAACTGTGTCACACAGAGAACACATTTTAGAGTAACACACAAAAGAAGAAGATATCCAACTATAAGGGGCTATTGTGTGTTAAGAGAGTAAAGCAAGACATATTCACATCTGACTATGAGAGTCAAAAGGAAGAACATGCGAATATGATCAGCAGATCAATAGAAGAAAAAAAGCACAACATATAAAGATCATCTGTGCAAAAAATGAAGAGAAAAAGAATGATGAACCCATTCTTATACACTTAGGAGTTACTTAACTTATATCATGCTCCAAGTGTAAAACCTTTGTGAATCTGCTTAACTAGGAAGCACACAATCAAACACTAAGGTTAACAACATATTCTTTTAATAATAGAAACTGGAGTCTTTAGCATTCATGCTTGAGCAAAAGTCTCTTTCAGTTTGATTGAGCAAGAATTCCTGAACTGAGGTTTAGGCAAGGAGGCCTATTGTCTGAGGGCTTGAGCAAGAAGTCTTGAATAAGTAGTTTGAGCAAGAAATTCTCGATCAGGTTGGTTGAGTAAGAAGTCCTCAACATGTAGTTTGGGCAAGGAAGTCACTATCAGGTTGATTGAGTAAGAAGTCTTGAATAGTTAGTTTGGGCAAGGAAGTCTCGATCAGGTTGATTAAGAGTAAATCATGATTCCACTAACACAGGCTATGATTCGAGTCGTGAGTTGGTCATGATTCGACTCAAACTTGACAGAGGCTGAAGAAGGATTTGTGATTCGAATCATTACAAAATGTGATTTGATTCATAGAGTGCATGATTTGAATTAAGGCAAGATGTGGTTTGACTCACAAGCTGCAACGAAACTGTGATTCTTCTCTGCCTTGCTTTATTCGACTCAAGGGAATGTGTGATTCAAAAAACACATCTAAAATCTCAACAAAAAAACTCAATTTTTCAAAGATGTTTTGAGATTTTACTTTTTACATGACTTGAATCAATCTCAATTATGGTTCTTGTTTCAAAAACTCGACTAATATACTTAAAGCATAATGTTCATACTCAAACGCAAACAATTTGAATTATGCATGTTAAAACACGTATCAAATACTCGATCCTTAAATATGTACAATTTAAGAGGAAACTCAAATATAAAACTAAATTCAAAGTAAAACTTAAGGGACAAGCAACAAAACCACATAGAGGTCTCCCCCTTAATGTATAAGCGACATGCAACTTCAAGATCAACTTAAAGTGGTGTGGAACAAATGAGTCATCAAATGTGTGCCACCAATATCTCGCAAGGTGACCATATTTTCCACACATTTGTCAAATGGTATGATTAGAGTTGGTAGTTCCCCTTGCCCCAAATAAAGCGACTTATGCCACGAGAACTTGAGAAACCTCTAGGTAAACTATTGGTTTGTTAACTGGTGTGAGCGATGTTTATAGAGACAGAAAACACAACTAATCATTGCGTAAAATTGTCCAATTATGCCTCTTGAACATAAGGGAAAGCTTCATCCTCACAAAGTGTTGGTGGATCATTACTCCCATATATTTTCATTACAAAAGGATAGTACTATTCAACAAGACCACTGAGAATTGAATCAATTTGATTTTGTTCTAACATTGAAGCCCTAACTACAATAAGGTAAATATAAATTGTTTTGATTTTAATAATAAACTCACTTATTTAACAATTTCATTTTCTTTGTTGACTTCAATTCCACATAATCGACAAACCCTTGCTTTCATTTGTACATTGAAGTATTTATGAATTTTATCCCAAACTTCATATGAATGTTTAGACAAGAGAATTATAAGTAAAACATATTGAGAAATTATAGAAAGTAACCATATGAACAAAGTTTGGTCTTGAATAATCCATGACTCAAATACATTGAAAATGTTATCTTCACGACGATATTGTTCGCTCTTAAACTTCAACACAATTTGGGGATTCACCATGAACTTGTTCATTTTCTATGTGGGAATCACTCCTTCAACTTGTTGATTTCATATAAGCTAATTTTTATCTTGCAACTTTATCAATCACTTAAGAGAAAAGGAATTATTGGAATTTGAGGGGGAGAAGACATACGAAGCAATTTGCGATTGAACTACGTCTTTGGTGAAGGAAGTTTGATGTTCAGGAGTTCCATCACTACCATGAGTTTGTGATTGATATATGAGGAAAACTAATCACCATTTAATTTATAGCTCACATTGGAGCTTTAAGTGTATGATAAAAAGTTGTAAGACAATCAGAGAAGCGACATTGAATCGAACAAGCAATTGATACCATAATAGAAATGGAAGAATAAGGTTTTTTCTAAAGCTTTATTATCTTTCTTAGAACTTGCAAATACAAACCACTCTTATTTATTTTAGGTAAGCACAATTATTAACTAAAAATAACTAATTTAATAGCCTCTAACTAACTCTATTTGTCTAATTACAATAGATAAATATGGCTTGCATCATCTTTTCTCTAGCATTTAGACATCGAAGTATAAAACTGCCACTCACGTACCCCACACACGCAGAGAGAGAAAGAGAGAGTTTAAATTATATGAATACATAAATAGTTTAAAGTATATAATTACATTAATAATTTCATTATTATATAAGTAAACTATTAAATTAAAAATGAATTATAAAAACAATTCATTTTAAAACTACAATAGTAAAATTAACGAGGGGTAGTTTATTACACTATATATGTTAATCTTAAACCCTATGAATTTTCAAAATTATCCCTTTCTTCTCATCCTAATAGCAAAATTTGTATGCATCCTATATGTTTTGTCCCGAATATTCTATCCGGACAAACATCTAATTCAATTAATAATGTTTATACATCATATTATGCATCTATATATTTATTTGAATAATAATATCCAAACAATTCAATTTTGATATTTGTGGCCGTTGAACCCGCCATACTGTTCACATTTAGGCAACCATAATTTATCCGTTTTTTATCGTATTTGCACAAATAATATTATCTAGAAACCTCCCAATTCAATTAATAACCATGTTTAGACATCATATTTTTTTTACCTATATCATTGTCCAGATAACACTATTCAGGCAAACCACTAACTTAATTAATAACTATGCTTATTTGAGAAACATCATTTTGAGATATGTAGCAGCCGAAACCACCATAATGTTTACATTTAGACCACCATCATTTATGAATTCTTTTGTAGTATTTTTTCAGATAATACTAGCCGAACAAACCCTTGATTCAATTGATAACCATGTTTAGATTTAGAAACGGCATTTTGGAGAATTATGGTGGCTGAAATTGCCAAAAACACATTTATATTACCACAGTTAACCATTTTTTATAGTCTTTGTTCGTAGAATATTATTTGGTCCAATCCAATTTTTGAGAATTTTGACGACTAAACTTGCATATTGTTTACCGTTTGATCGTCACATTGCACCAATTTTTTGTAGTGTTTGTCTAAATAATATTATAAAAAAAAACCCAAAATTTTGAGATTGTGGCAACTTTAACCGTCATAATATTTACATTTAGACGATACAATTTATCATTTTTTTTGTGGTATTTATTTGGATAATATTATTCAAACAAACCTCTCACTCAATTATATAATCATATTTAAGCATCATATTTTGAACACATACATTTGTCCAAATTTTCTTTTTTTTAATAAACTATTATTTGTCCCGATGAATTTTTTTTGAAACAGCAAAATATATTACCAAAACGCAAGGGCATGAGACATGCTAATATTCCATACATCATATTAGTGAGGTTACAAGCTTGAAATTCAGTTACAGACCTATTGACCAACACAAATACCTCAACCAATATTACACTAGAGCACAACATTATATCACAACAATTACAATTCATAAATTGAAGAAGCACCTTATATTAGATTAACACAAAACTAACTTTCTCCATTAAGCTTAGCCACTTCAAATATTGTTTGGAGATAAGTAAATATGATACATTGCCCGCACGCCGCTGCCGACACCGAACCGCCACAAAGCCCAACAACCAGATTCTCCATCCTCTAAGCACCCGACTACAAAAACTATTGGCTCCAAGCAGGTAAAGTACCATCACAGTCACACGGACGATACTGTCTTGCATTATGCTGCCACACCAACTATGAAGTAGAGTACCATCTTTTATGCAGTACGGCTGCTGCTACTGCTAAGCAAGAAAACGATCGAAAACGATCCAAAGACTAAACTGAACTCCACCTAGAACTGACCTTCATCGTGCTGATTCTCGCCGCAATAGGAAGATCAAAACCAGCCGAGCACATGAGCGGCCTCCGCACGACAATATGAATCAGCTGCACCAGCCCCGAAACAGTAATGAAACCAAAACAACATATAGGGTAGAACGCAGAAAACTCCAGATCGAGTTCCAGCGAATCCAAAAAATCTTTACCACGAACCAGATATCTGAAAACACAAGCCACGCGTTGCCGCCGCCACCTGAGCTCGAACTTCTTTTAGCCATACGAGGAAGGGGGGAGACAATCAAACTCCAAATCAAGACACCTGCACTACAAAACATCCACAATGCTAAAGAGAAGATAGAAAACCACCTAGACTGTCCTGCAAACATCATGTATTCTTATGACTCTATACAGCCTAGGAAGGCCCTAGGATCTACATACCATTGAGCTATGTTCACTTTTATATTGATTGATTTTGTGGACAGCCACCTACGGGAATACTCTTTTACGTCCTCGAGTAATTTTCCAGAATTTATCCCCTTGTTGCGAAACATTATCTCATTCCTAGCTTTGCATATGCTCCAGAAGCACGCGAACCATACCACACTGACTTTAGATGCCATTTCCTTTCCGCCTCCAAGCAACCCTTCAAATTAAGAGAAATGCATTGTTCCTTTTCTATGTAGTGTTGAGTATATCCTGAACCATTTGCAGATGTTTTGCCACAAACCTGAAAATAACCTACACTCAAAAATGAATGAGAAATTGTTTCTTCACACCCACACTCCCCAACACAAGGATATACGTTGGAACAACATCCAGACTAGGCTAGACACTTTCAAAGGGATATATCTATTCCAAGCCTTAGACCATAAGGGATTAGTTTGGTTAGGAACACATTCCAGCTAATCCCAATAGGTTTCTTTAACAAAAAAAGAGGCTTGAATTTTCCCATTCACCTATATCAATGTCGTTCACTTTGTTCCACCACTTTGACGCTCTATTCCTCGCTATTCCACTAAGGTCGTCTAGTCTTCCATATCTGTTAATCAAGGCATTGTACCACATACCGCTCCTTTCCGACTTAGCTCTCCACTTCCATTTGCCTAATATCGCCTTATTGAAAACTTTCAGATTTCTAACACCTAGCCCCCCTTTCATCTAAAGGCCTGCACACCTTCTCCCATTGAATCCAGTTGATTCTCCTCACGTTCTCGCTCCCACCCCACAAAAATTGTTTGAAAATAGATTCGAGTTTAGAAATAATACCTGTCGGAGCCTTGAAGAATGAGAGAAAGTACACTGGAAGCGCAATAAGGACTGATTTTAATATCACCACTCTACCACCAAATGAAAGAAATTGAGTCCTCCATCTAGAAAGTCTTGATTTAACAACTTCTATCATAGGATACCACGTTTCTAGTCTCTTTGAATTGGCTCCGATTGGGAGACCAATATATTTGAATGGAAAAAAGCTCATTTGACAGTTCATAATCTGCGATGCTTCTTCAAGCCTCCTCTGCTGAATGTTTATTCCCACTAACTTGCTCTTGTTAAAATTCACCTTTAGCCCAGACATTACTTCGAAAAGTAAAAGATTTGCCTTTATGATACGAATATTTGGCCAACTTTTCCCCCGATTATCAAAGTGTCGTCCGCATATTATAAATGAGTGAATCATTCTTCTCCATTCTCGAATTTGTACCCGCTGTATTTACCGCTGTCCACTGACTTTTTCATTAGCATGTTAAAACATTTTGCAACTATAAGGAAGAAAAACAGTGAAATATGGTCTCCTTGTCTTAACCCTCGCTCCATTCTCACTTCCTTAGTCGGGCTGCCATTAACGAGCTCTGACATTGATGATGTTTTAATGCACTATGTTATCCACTACCTCCACTTATCATGAAATCCCATCTTTGACATGATATGATCAAGAAAGTTCCAATCCGCAGAGTCATATGCTTTCTCGAAGTCGACTTAAAACATTAGCACTTCTTTTTTCCTTCTTTTAGCCTTGTCCACAATTTCATTAGCAATCAATATCCCGTCCAAAATTTGTCTACCTGCTATGAAAGCTGACTGGTGCTCTGATATCACGAAACCTATAACTTTTTTAATTCTGTTGGTAAAGACTTTAGAAATCACCTTATAGATACACTCTATTATCGAAATTGGCCCAAAATCTGAGATTTGCAATGAGTTTTTCTTCTTCGAAATCAACACGATGAAGGATCTATTAGAGCCCTTTATACAATTTTCAAAATTTATAAAGGTTGATAGGAGATGTATTAAACAACTCCATATTCGATTTCTTTGGGTCTCATTGCCTCCCACTTGCATTGTCGAGTTTATTTGGAACATTGGCCCCCCACAATCCCGCAAGAGACACTTGGCACAAATATTTATTTATACAGGTGCATGGTTAATAGTTGCAACAAGATTTAAATTTTGCAGTATAGCAATGGTAAGTTTTATGTTAATACTAACAGTCTAACACTATAACCTCAGAAAAAAAACAGGCCTAGTAATATTTTATATTTATTTTTCTTCTACATAATTGAATTCTAAAACTCATACATTAAATATTGATAGATAGATAGATAATTGTATATTTAAATTTGCACATCAACTTTTCATTTGTAAATAAAACTCGTTCAAAGTGCATGAAAATAATTTTTTTCTCTTTTCTTTTCTTGGTCGAAACTTTTATATTGGAGAAAAACAAACACACACACACATATATATATATATATATATCCAAATGTTGGAATATAAGCCGATCATATAAAATACAACAAATCGAAATTCAAATTAAATCAAACTAAATTAAAATATATATATATATATATATATATATATATATATATATATATATATATATATATATATATATATATATATATATATATATATATATATATATATATATATATATATATATATATATATATTTTTATTTGGTTTAAAACTCAAATCGGACTAATAAAAATCGATTTAATTTGATTTTCTTTTTATTTTTATTTTTAAAAATTGTATAATCATCTTATGCTTACATTCAATGAATAGTTGGTCCAACCTAATATTTTGCATCATTTCACAATTTTTTGGTTAATTTTCTATCTCTTTCAATCTTTGAAAATAAGTTAGAATTTTATTTTAATTATATTTGAAGATGAATTTCTATCATCATTTTGAGTATGTAGTATAAACTTAATTGTATTTGATGGTAAGCTATCATCATCTTGAGGATATTGTATGAACTTATTTAATTTGAGGATAAAATATATTTATATTTGATGGTAGATTATCATCATTAATTTTGTTGTATGAGGTTATTGAATTTCAAATATGTTGTATGAAGATATTTAATTTAATTTGTAGTTGTTTGAAAATTCAGAACATGAAAAAATATGTTTGAAGAAACTGATAGTTTAAAAAAAATCCATATTATTTTATGAATAAAAATACCGAGAAGAATAACGCCGAGAAGAAGGCGCGAGACTTCAAGGAACGTGCTTCTAAGACCGAAGGTTCACACCACCAGAAAAAAAGTAATAATATCTCTCCTATCAAAGATAAGACCGCGTTGAGAGAATAAATAATATGGCAGAATGCTTATGCCTTTGAACACTCGCTGGTAACAAATATAACATAAGGTTCTTCACATGCGTAACATTCTCATGCCTCTAGCACTGAAGGCAGATGTAATGCATCCTGGACTAGAAAGATATTGCAAGTTTTATAGGGTCAAGGGACACCACAGTGAGGATTATTACCAACTCAAGAAAGAAAACGAAAAGCTGATTTAGGAGGGACACCTTAAAAAATATGTGAAGTGAGACTTTTCCCATGGAACAGACAATCCAACTGGCGAGGGCAAGATGACGCGAGAATCCCCGGGTCCAACAAAGCGAAGGAGATATCCTAAGACGAGGACAGTAAAGCTATGCGCCACATACTCAACACCATAATAGAAGGATTTTTCAAGGGCTGGGAGATTAGTTCCGCCCATAGAAGATACACTCACCAAATTTTGCATATAGAAGGTATGCCACCACTAAAATTCAAGGACCGTGTAGAGAAAATGAGACTTGGGTCCACCTTATGATTGTATACTTATAATTTATTAAGAAAATTTCTTTAGCCACCTCCCTATGGGGGTCACCCCCAGCGAAAATCCCAAAATACCCCTGCTTCGGAAATGAACTTCCGAAGCGCTTTTTTTTTTTAAAAAAATTTCCACAATTCGGAAGTGCATCTCCGAAAACACCTCATGGGGGGTGTCTTCGGAGATGAACTTCCGAAAACACCTCATGGGGGGTGAATTCGGAAATGAACTTCCGAATTATGCAGAAACTGTGTTTTTTTTTATGTTTTTTCTTAACAGTCTCGCATTTTAATTAAACGCAAACGCCAAATAAAATAAGCAACAGATAAACTGAAAATACTAATATGATAAATCCAATCCAAATAATATATACAAACCGAAAATAATAATAACATTGTGCAAAAGATACAATCCGTAATCAAAAAATAAATAAACCCGACCACTACTGGGTGTGCCTAACCCTCTCACCCTGGGCCCTCCTCTGCCGCCTGTACCCCGCCGCACGGCCCGCATCAGTGGCGATCATCTCCATCACAGCGACTGCCTCTGGACCGCCCTGATCAACGATACCTCGATCCAACGCGTCCCGCCCAAGCATCTCTATCCGCTGGAAGATCGGCATGAGATCAATGGCGTGGTCATCCTCGGCCTGCTGGTTCTCCAGGATCTCTTCGTGTGCTGGCCTAGGAGCGCCGGGAACGTCGGGTCTCAGCAGAGGATGGGACACCCGGTAGAACCATGTGACGTACCCTTCCTCACTGTGTTAGTCTTGTGTGACCCGAGTGAGACGGTACTCCTGCAGTACCACATGATGCTGCCAGTCCGCCCATATGGCAGTGAGCTGCACTCGGGTCACTGTGTCGGGAGCAGCCTCAAAGGGTGACTTGGGTATCCGCTGCACGAATCCGAACTGACGCATGCACCGCTCAGGGAGATACCGGACCATGATGTCGGTCCCGCATGCCAACCAGCCTGAATATAAAGCAATGCCGTCAAAGGGTACAATCTGAGCGTAGTCGACGAACGGCATCCAGGTGACGTCGTCGTGCATCGTGCGGTCCAAGTACAAACGGTATGGTCCCACCGCATCGTTCCCCCTCTGGAGAGCGTATCTGGCGGCCCTGGGCATGGCGTCCACGTATGCAGGATTGATGTGAAAGCCGTGGATGCGGGAGAAGTAGGAGATGATCCAGCTCTGAAACAGAAACACGATAATGTATTAAAAATAAATACGAAACATAAATAAATAAATAAATACGATAATGTGTTAAAATAAAACGTACCGTAAGTAGTGTGCAGGATCCGACCAACTGCCTCGTCCTCCAGTTGGAGGCCTCATTCAGCTTCTAGTAGAGGTATGCCAGAGTAGCTGCCCCCCAGTTTCACTGGTGAACGGTATCCAGGTCCATGAAGTAGCGGAGATAGGTCACATCGACGTACCTGGCACTCTTATCCACAAAGCATGCAGCGCCTACCACATGCATGTACCAGCATCGGTGAGCGCAGCCGCGGTGATACTGTGTGAATAGCTCGTCACCCTCACCCTCAACCTCGGCAGCCGCGTCCAGGTGGTGCTCAAAATAAGTGCTCAGTGTGGTGAACCGGACATGAGGCCCAGATGTCGTGGCGCACTCAAAGTGAGCAACCTCGTGCTCCATGCCCAAATAGAGCGTCATCCATTCAATGGCCTCGATCCTCTGGATCTTGGAGTGGGTCAACAGCGGCCCCCTAATCGGCAGGTGGAGAAGACACTGCACGTCATGCAAGGTGATCGTCATCTCCCCAACCGGCAAGTGGAAAGAGGACGTCTCCTTGTGCCAGCGCTCCACAAATGCCCCCTGCATGCCGGTGCTGATGGTGGTGTACCCCGTCATGCAGAGCCCGCTAAGCCCTGAAACTCGCACATGGTCGTTAAACCACTCAGCTGTTGGTTTAAACAGACTGAAAATATTTCGGGCGTGGTTCACCATTTTCAAAGGCTCTCGCTCCTGTTACAAAAAAAAACAAATAAGCAACATATATTAAATAAGCGACAAATAAACGGTTAAACTATAAAAAATGGTGACAATTAAACGGTTAAATTATAAAAAATACCTCTCCCTCCCAGATACGCCGAGCGACGTGATCGTGGTAGCTAATCAGCACAGAGGTGTCAAAGGGCCCTCCCGGATAGCCATCCTCCTGCTCATCATCCTCCCCGGCTGGAGGGTCAACATTCGGTACCCCCTCCGGCTCGTGGTAGGGCACTGTCGCCGCCTCCTCCTCCTCCTCTCGCTGGCGGGAAGAAGATGCCCGAGCAAGCCGACTCCTAGATCCTGAAGCAGATGTACCCTCTCCCTCGCCCACGGGAACTCGCACACGGCGTCCCCGACCGTGCCCCCGTCCCTGGGTCGACACCAGCTGCGCCGCCGCCCGCTCGCGTCTAGCCGACGCAGTCTGGGTCTCCCTACCCTGTCTGATGCGTGCTGGTTGGTTGCCTGACATGTTCCTGTAAACAATCGAAATCGATTAATATGCGAGACAAATGAAAAAACAAAAAAAAAATGCACTTCTGATACAGTTCGGAAGTTCATTTCCGAAAACTGGGATGGAGGTGTTTTCGGAAATGAACTTCCGAAACACCCCTGCGCAGAGCTTCTCTACAACCTCCAATGGCAGACCCCAAAAACCTAAACCAAAACTATTTTTATGCCTACTAAACATCCTAATATCAGTACTAAACTATCTTAATGTGATTTTTTCAGTTCCTAAACACCCTAATAGAGTTTATTCAAATAGATCTAAAACTTGAAAAAACAATGATAAACTTACCAATTAGTGTTTGATGATGAGTTTGGTTGAGATTGGAAGAAGACTTGGGCAATCTCTTTGATCTTACACTTGCTTTTTGCAGAAAATTTGAAGAGGGGTTGTGTTTAGAATAGGATTAGGGTAAAATGTTTGGGGGAGGGGGCTGTTTTGCTTAATCTGCAAAACGCGCAGTATTTCGGAAATGAACTTCCGAAATGGTGTTTTCGGAAATGAACTTCCGAAACAAGACAATTTTTTCAAAAAAAAAAGCGCTTTCGGAGATGCATCTCCGAAAACACCTTTTTCTTGCATTTCGGAAATGAACTTCCAAAGTCAGAGGTAGTTTGGGTTTTTCACCAGAGGTGGGCTAGAGAGTTGGGAGGTTGACAAAGAAATTTTCTTTATTAATAGCTTATTTTGTGATGTTTTTCATATTTTCTTGCGCTTTTGAAAAAATATATTTCATTTAGACCCAAAATAAACATTAGTTTATTCATTACGTATATACTTAAAAAATAAACAAATAATCTATAGATGATAATACTCAGTTTTAGCGGAAATATAGCTATGATTCACCTATTTGTTTCTTAAAGAAGTTTTTATAATTATGCTAATAATTAAATTTTATGAACTAAGTGGGACAATGTAGTGGTTGTTTATTTTTAAATAATAATCATTATTAAAGAATCATTTAAGTGTGATCTATAGATTATGAGAATTTGATTATTGGGTGATAATGGGTTTTATTGGCTCTTAATTCTTTAGAGTAGAATCAAGTTTAGTCTTTGGTCTCTAAACTTGCTTTCAACATATTATTTAAAAATACACCATCTATATTTACACCAAGAGCTTGGAAAGAATCAAATACCTTGCACTCACAATATTATAACAATGGCTAGACAGAAATACAATTTTTTTTTCTACATTTTGTTTATCAATCTTATTGTTTCTTTTGTTATCATCATCAAGAGATCAATTAAAGTTCAATCCTTACATATATTATATTTCATGAGTATAATGAAAGATAAAATATCTAATGTAAAAAAGATTTAGAGACCTAGAAAATTTAATTTATGTAGGTGTATTGGTGTTATTTATGACACTATAAATTATGACACTATAAATTAAATTTCCCAGCAGCACGAGCAGATAAATGAATTGACTAATTTGAACAAACATATTTGTAGCATGGTGTCACCTTGTACTATATGAAGAGTAACGTTGTAATATAATAATAATGTAGCTTCTGCTATGGTTATAGTACTTGAAGGATTCGATAAGGTGGTGGGGGTAGTGTTACTGTAACATCCTTTCATCAACTTTCATTTTCTTTTCAGATTATCATTTACTACTTACTCTCTTGGTATACTATGTAGTAGTACTATATACAAATCATATATAGCTTTCATTTGATCATTAATTTGGTAAGACAGAAGGGTTGATGATGTCAATGTTGTTCTTGTGGTCCATGATCAATCCTCAGTTATTATATCTAGTCCCCCACGTTTACAATGTTAATATATATACTTTTATTTCTTTCAAAATCCAACCAGCTATATTCAATTATGCATCCTTCTGTAGTCTAAATTTAAAAATGGAAGCATATAACCCCCTTTCACATATCCTGTGTGACTTTATACGAAAGAGAAAATCTCATTACACTCCTTGAATCTCTTAACCACTTGGCGAAATTCCAATTATGCTCCATGTTTTCGTAGATGCATATATGAAAATTTGTTTGAAAGCCTCTCACAAAAAAGATGATTGTGAGGTAACAACGTTGTCATATAAGCAATATTTGAAAAACGTAACGTAGATCTTAAAGACTACATTGAATTTTTAGAAAATAGGAATGAAACGCTAAGATTGGAAATGGTTAATCTTAGAAACCAAACTGGTAAATGTGAGACTTGTGTCTGGATGAAAAAGGAAGTGAAAATTTTGCATGAAACCTTAAGTAAATTTACTAAGTGGAAATAAAACCTAAATTTGATTCTATCAAATCAAAGATCTTGAATAAAATTGGATTACGGTTTAAGTGGGATCCTGGCGGCCCACACAGGCGATCAAGTTGTTGGATGCTTAAGTGGGATCTTTTCTGCCAATAGAGGCGATCAAGTTGCTGAATCCTTATATGGGATCCTTGTCGCCCCGAGAGGCAACTGAACCACTTGAACCCTAAGTAGGATCACTGTTAAGTCCCTTTTCTAGTGCTTAAAAACAATCAAGTTATTGCAAGGGAGCAATGATAATAGACGCCCTCAGCTAAGAGCCAAAGGGTTAATTGCACAAGGATAACTATAGAATATAATAACAATAAAGACAATTAACATAAAAGCGCTCCCGAGGGACGCTGTTGTTTATTGCAATTACAAAAAGCCCCTGAAGAGGCAAAGAAATACAACAAAAAAACTCAAAGGGAAAAAGACGCAAATCCGCTAGGGGCCAAGAAACAACTAAACCATTAATCCTCCTCATGGGTCATCTTCTCCCCGGTGGCATTCCCTGGCCAAGGGACTCAATAATCGCTTTCTGTCATCTCGCCCTCATCTCGGACATCCTCGAGGGGAGCGTGACTTTTAGGCTTTAGAGAGGCCATCGCATTCTCATCCACCACACGACTCTGAGAGAGTTCATTTGGCCCAAGTCTAGATTGGAATAGAGGAAGAAGATATGCTCATTAGTACGCTCGAAGTAGATACCAAAAGTAGACACCGCCTCATCTTTAAGCTTTGACGCCTCCTTCTCCAGATCTTGTTGGCGAAGGAGACCCGCCTCCAGAAATCCGTGCAAGGAATTTTTCTCGCTGGAGTTCTTCTCCGCCTTGGACTCCATATCTGCCATATTTTTTTCCCATTTATCCTTGTCTTCCTGGAGGACCTTCACCAGCCTTTGACTCTGATTATAGGCATCCACATGATCCTGAAGCTTTTCCCTTAATCCCTTCTCAACTTTATCCCGCTTCTCTTGTTCGACATCCTATAGCATGAGCGCGCTAAATAGAAGGTTATTCTTCATACTTACAATAACTAATGTATGTTTTGAGTGAAAGGCCTGATAATCAACAAGAAATTCCTTGGTGAAAAGGATGTGAAAACTTTTGAATCAGAGGGTGTCGAAACCGACGTTGCTTCACAAATTCATAGGAGACAGGAGAGGCCTCGCCTTTAGTGCCCGCCTTCCTAAAATTATGCAAGATTTTGATAGAAGCAGATGAAGGATACCTCTCTAGCCTTTGAACCCTTACATTGGGAAAAGCAGGAGTCATGTCCTCATCTTGCTTTTTTTTCCCTTGACATTAAAACCCTCGGGGTGACTTTGGGATTGTTGGTACCCGAACTAACAAACTTGAGTTTCCCCCACATCAGTCTCCTATCTGAACGTGCATGAAACACAAGAAAGGGGGGTTTGAATTAGGTTGCACAAAATGTAATCTTTTCGCAACTTCAAACACAAAGCTATCAAGTTAATAAAAATAGATGAACACAATTATTTTTTATCCTGGTTAACTGTTAACGAAGTTACTCTAGTCCACCCACCAAGGTGATTTCGCCTTATCAACAAAGACTTAATCCACTATAATCCATCGATTACAGAAAACTACAATAAGTCCGATCAACCTTGTTGACAAGTCCAAACAAGTCCGTTGATCTTTAATGCCAACCTAGAGATGACCAAACTAAGTTCGATCAACCTTGTTGACAACCACAACAAGTTTAGCTGATCCATAATATCAAGTTGTAGACAACTCTACTAAGTTATACCGGCCTTGCTGACAACCCCAACAAGTCTGCTGATCCTTATTACAAACCATAATGATCGTAGCCAGTGTCTTCTTGAGAATTCTGACTAAACCTAGTCCCCTAAGGAATTGATCAACAACCGTTAATTACAAAGTGTTGTAATAAGCAGATTACACAATGTTTAAGTACAACAACGTAAAAGTGTTGAAAGCGGGATATGAACAAAAGCTCCTTGCTAAAAATACAAAACTTTACAAAGAATATCTCAATAGAGTTTGTGCAGCGTTTTGGTGTAGTTTTGTAGAACTGATTAGTTCATTTCAAATTCATCCGAGTCTTCCTTTTATAGATGAAGAAATATATTCGTTGGAGGGTATAATAGGAAACACAAATCCAGTTGTAAGTTCCCAACGATCATGGTGGAAATGGAAGATAACAAGTACAAATAGGATTGTCTTTATGCTACCCTATAAGAGTAGAAGTCACAATATACTTTGTACTTTTATGCTCACCATATCACGCAAGCCATTCTTGATCATTTTCTTCTAATCTTGAGAGGCTTCTGATTGTATGTTGATTGAAGCATGTTGTAGAAGGATCAGAACTTAAGTCTTTTTAACCTAAGTCTATGAGTCTTCAGAACTTGTTCAGTAGAACCTTATCTTCAGAGTCTTCTGCACTTATTCTTCAAAAGTAATATCTTTAGATCTTCAGAACCTTGACTTCGGCATCTTCAGAACTTAGGACAACAAAAGCAAAACTTTAGAAGACCTTCAAAGCTTCCTTGCAAAAGTCACAGTAAAAAGTTCTTGTACTAACGTTTCTTAGAACCGTTGGATAAAAAGCATTCTAGAATCTTGACTTCCTTTGTAACACATCATAAGTATTTTTCCAAAGTGTTGAGTTCAAATTTTTATGACATCGCATGCCTTCATACTAAATTCAGAACCTTTTTAGCAAAAGCTACACACTAAAAAAAAATCATTAGAGTACACAATTGTTCTTTAAGATAACATGTAAAGTTATCATCAAAACTCAAGGCCAGATGCAGAACCAATCTTGTTCTTACATTATCCTTACAAGATATCCTTGCCATTTGATATGCAAAATAACACGTAGAGGTCACAAATACCATCTAAAAAAACCTACAAAGGGAAAGCAGTATGTGACTTACCTTAGTAGGTGGGGAGATGTTTTTTGCCTCCCAACTAAATTCTAATCACTTCACGATAATCGATAATATTGAACATCCACAAAAGGCGGACAATCCTTCTCTCCTCGAGAGTAAGGAATGCCTGGTCATAACCTATGATCACCACATGAGCGTTTTCCCGAGGGAATCACCTCTCCCCCTCACACGGACAAACTTGTCCTTCTAATATTTGTAGTGATTGGAATGGAACGTAAAAAAGGCTTTCCCCAGCCAAAAACTCAAAGAAACCCAGCTATCCTTTACTGGTTTGGTGGTATAGAAGGAGAAAAAGATTCCCACAGCCAATGTAATGACCAGGTCTTCACAGACCATCTCAAAAAACACTGATGTAACCCCAACTATTAGGGAACAACTAGGAGGGCGCAACATTAAAGACTCTTAAGACCTCCATAGAAAAGGGCTATATACATGAAATTTCATTCTTAAATAAGTTTAAAATAGGCAAAATACCTTTTTTGGTCCCTTAACTATACCCCAAGGTACATTCCGGTCCCTTATCTTTAAAAAGTGTCAAAGTGGTACTTTAATTGTTCAAAAACGTCCACGTTAGTCCTTTCCGTCCAAATTTTGCTAACGGCGTCAACTTTTCCACGCTGGCATCTGACGTGTGACACATGTTTATACACGTGGAGTTTGACATGGCATATGATTATTAAGGTCATTAAAATTCTGAAAAAACATTCCAAAATATTGGCTTTAGCCAGGATTCGAACACAGGCCATCTTACTTACAAGTGATAACAACTTACCACCACACCACTTCATAATTAATGTTTATTGTATCATTCAAGATAATATCAGTTATTGATGTGCAGATCTTGTAAAAAAAATTCCTAAGTTTGTAATTGATTTTCTTAATGTTTCTCATAGCAACACGGTATAGCCTAAGAACACCATGGCGGCGCCACCGTCCCCAACCCAAAAACCGGCCAAAACCTCATCTAAACACCTCTCCAAACACAAATATGAGTTCAAAATAACCTAAAACCTTCTTGAATACTTAGATTTGTGCCAACAAATGGAAACCCTAATTTCCTTATATCCCATAATTGAACAAAAAAGAGTGAAACTAAACCTCCATTAATAGTAGAAGAGGGAGACGAAGAAGAAATTAAAATAGCAGAGAGAGAGATATCAGAAGGGGAGAAGGAGAGCAAACTCATCGATTTGGTTTATTTTTTGGATTTGATTTCATCTGGATATAGAATTGGGTTTTTTGAAGATATCAGAAGGGGAGAAGGAGAGCAAACTCTTCGATCTAGGTTTTTGAAGATTTTGATTATAAATTGTATGAGATAATTTGGAGGTGGGTTAATTTTTAAGTTTTCATAATTTGGGGCAGGTTGGTGATTTTCTCTGTTTATGCACGAAGAACATTATGGCATTCTTCAGTAATTTAGTGTGTTGTTCATAATTTGGGGCAGGTTGCTTTTTCATGTGTGTTCTTCATTTGCTTAATCCATATTTTTAAGGAATTTTAAATAAGTGGATAATAATAATAATAGTATTGATAATAATAATAATAGTATTGATAATAATAATAATAATAATAATAATAATAATAGTTTTGATAATAATAATAATAATAATAATAATAATAATAATAATAATAATAATAGTATTGATAATAAAATTGAATGAAATATTAAGTAGCAATTATAAACTGGTGTGGTGGAAAGTTTGTATTGCTTGCAAGCTAGGTGGTATGGGTTCGAATCTTAGGAAAATATAAAATTTTGTAATGTTTTTCAGAATTTTAATGAACTTCAAGATGAATGTGTGCCAACTCACGTGACACGCCTATGACTCAGCGCCATGTCAAATGTCAGCATGGAAAAGTTAGCCGTTAGCAAAATTTTGACGGAAAGGACTAACGTGGACGTTTTTGAACAATTAAAGGACCACTTTGACACTTTTTAAAGATAAGGGACCAGAATGTACCTTGGGGTATAGTTAAGGGACCAAAAAGGGTATTTTGCCTTTAAAATACTATATTGCATAGTTATAAGCAAGTGCATGCTTGTGACTATGCAGACATGAAAACACTATAATTTATTTGTGGGTTAAATATACAACACCCTCTATAATATTAGCGAATTTCGCATTAGGTCACTGTAAAATATTTATTTAAAACCCCCTCGCAATTTCTAGATTCCCTCAGATACACTTCTGACAGTCACATTGCAGCAAAGATTCTCTCTAACTGCATACGTGGCAGTCCACGTGGTACTTTTAATTTTTTTAAATCCACGTAGATTTTTTTAAAATCTTCTTTTTTTACTTTTTTAATTATATTATATATTCTATTACTATATTTTTCTTTTTTCATAATTTATATTAATTAATATTTTTCATTTTATTTTTAATTTTAGAAATTGATTAAACAAAAATTTATTTTGAATCATATTGGGGTTATGACCCATTTACTCTAAACCTGTTTACAATTTAATGTTACACATGTGTGTTTGCTTTATAAACACTAATATGTTTTTCAGACAAACCGATGTGGGACTAACAATATCACTTTTTCCACTTTATTCTTTGCAGTAGAACTGAAGCAAGTAGAAAAGTAAACTGATTCATCTCAGCCTCATATTCCATCATAATCATGGATAGAACAAAAGAAGGAGAGGAATATACAACACAAAATGAATAGATGCATGCATCTTTCAGATCGAGACAAAATAATGATAATCAAGTATAACAAAGAGTACATGAATTTATGCCAAATGATAACTTACTGATAAATGCATTAGAAAATGAAGTCATTGAAAATTAAAGCTTTAGATACGGATATTCATTTAGATTTATAACTAAAAATCAAATTCAAGGATCATTTTTTATCATAACAGAAGAAGTAAAGAGAAATTACATGAGATTGGCAACAATAATCTCTTATAAAATTGGAAACAATGTTCTCTTCTTGACAGATTCAGATTCCACCATATAGATCAACAATATCGCATTGTCTCACATGTCAAAATGATGACTTAATATCACATAAGTCTCACATTGTCTCTCGCCTTGGAATCATCACTCAAGAACACATGAGCTGCAGTTTCAGTACTCCGTAATGGTGAACAGATAAGTGGTTTTAAATCTTTCAATATCATCACTCAAATGATGACTAATAGTAAGTGTGGAAGATTAAGTTGCAGTGTTAGAAACTAAGTTGAAAACGAAGTTTGAATGTTAGAAACTAAGTTGCAGTGTCGTATTTATAGTTGAAGCTTGAGGTCATTTACTGAAGTAGTAACCGATTAATTATTTTCTCCCTTCTACTTGGAGTTGGAAGAGGATTAGAATAGTGAGTGATTTTAGTACTACTACACACGCCATAGCATGCTACTTATGATTCATTTTGTTGTTGCAAACATATATGAAAAGTTATGGAAATGCTTAGAACATTGAAGTACTCCACATCTCTTGTTTAAATATTATTTTGTTTGGTTTGGTACAGAAACTACACTTTTATAGTCCCACATTGATTGGTATAGAAATAAAATTAGTGTTTATAAAGCAAACTCCCTGTTAGACTTTCAAATTGAAAATAGTGAGAGTAACTGGGTTGAACTTGAAACAAATAAAGGCCTAGGTCCAAAAGTAATATTTTATTAATTTAAAAAAATAATTTCTAAAAAATATTAATAAAAATAATTTTAAAAAGCGTAAAAAATAATTAATACAGAAAAGTAAAAAAAATGATATAACAAAGTAAAAAAATTAAAAAAAAACAATAAAAAAATAAGGAATTCCATGTGGCTTAAAAAAATTTAATAAAAAATAAAACAAAAATTCAGTTGTATTGCCAAATCATTGAAAATTAGAATTTTGGCTGAAATAGTACATTAAGTGGTTATAACCAAGGAATCTGGATATTACGAGGGGGTTTTACAAAAAAAACTTCACCAATGACTAAAAACAAATCTCACTAACATTGCAGGGGGAGTTATATATTTAACCCTTTATTTTTTACTATCAATAATTTATAGGGTTAATACCTATTTTTCCCCTGCCATATATGCCTCTTTTGAAAAATCCCCCTACAAAAAAAAAAACTTACATGAATCACCTCAACTTTTGAAAAATATTTGTCTTTCACCCTTAGTTAGGCCACATCACTTAAAATGCTGATGTGACATGGTTTTTTATTATTTTTAATTCAGAAAACTATTTTGAATTAATGGAATAAATGCACGTGGCATAACTTTTGAATTAAAAATAATAAAAAACCATGTCACATCAGCATTTTAAGTGATGTGGCCTGGCTAAGGGTGAAAGACAAATAATTTTCAAAAGTTGAGGTGATCCATGCAAGTTTTTTTTCTTTCTGCAGGGGGTTTTCAAAAGAGGCCTATATGGTAGAGGGAAAATAGGTATTAACCCTATAAATAATAGTATTATCAATAAATAATATTTGTTTAATGTGGTTGCAAATGCAACCTTACATGCTTCAAAACATACCTAAATTCTCTCAAATAGAGGACCACCACTAAAACCAACGCATTGAATCTTAACTGTAGAATTTGGATTTGAATCAACAATTCATTAGCATACCTCCTCAAATGTGTGAATTGTTCATGACCAGTACCTTGGATCAAACCTGCTGCTTTTCTCTTGGCTTTATAAGCTTGGTCTTTCGACAACTTCACGCCCAATTTCTGAAAGGTTTATGCAATCAAACCTTTGGTTCTCATTTCAGGATCCTGTCTTAAAGTATAAACAAATTTACTAGATACCCAATGAGTTGTTGCTTCTCTGTGTCCTATGATAGTTATGTTGCTTAATGAAGCTAACTAGTTGCCAAATTGACAGTCCTCATACTAAATCTTATATAAAAGGGACAACCTTCCATGCATCTAACAACCATAATTTTCTTGTCATTTTTCTCGAGGACAACATTCTTTTTGTTTTCCATCGCAAAATCTTTTATAGCATCTCTAATTTGTAACTTATCTTTGAACATCATACCTAACTCAAATTTAACGCCTTCCTTAATAATGGGAAACCTCTCCATCTCAACTTCAACATCACTTTATGGCGGTTGTGGAGTTCATCTGAATCACAACTCTCGTTATCACAAATAACATAATGTCTAGAAGAATATTCAGGTAGTTCATTGGGAAGAGCTGTTATCCAATCTACATAAACATCAGGTCCTAAATCATGATCAGTTTCACTTTCATGATCTTCCTCACTTTCCTCATAATCAGGACCACTTTCACTTTCATCATCATAAGCATCCTCCACATGCACACCAACTTCAACATCCTCTATATCCACACTAGTTTCCACGTCCTCCATATCCACACCAACTCCTACATCCTCCACATATACATCATTAACCAGAGCATTAACATTTACAATATTAACTTCTTCAACCACATCTTCTGTGATGTCATGTATGTCAACATTGTGTTCAACATAAATATCAATCACTTAAAACCCTTTAACATCTTCAACAAAATAAAAGTCAAAACTTCTTGGTCATTATTCAACGGTCTAAGCCTTCAAGTAAAAGAAAACTTAGGGTTCTAATACCAAAGACACTTATTCACTTTTTTAAATCATTTTTTCAATTTGCATATAAGACATTAAGTCCACGTCCTAGTCCCAATTCATTTCATACAAAGTTTCACCAACATACCACTTTACAGGATGGATGACCAATTTTCTTTTATGGTGTATTATAAGTCTGACAATTTATTTCTCTATTGGCCTACACAAAAAAGTTACAACAAATAACCAATCCATACATGAGGGACCGCCACTTTGAAATAAATTAACCATTACATACTTTAAGGACATGAACCGCACGTCAACAATAATATAACATCAACAATTCAAACATTAAGGATCACATGTCAACAATAATATAACAACACACAGTTCAAGACATCAAGGACCACACATACTTAAAAAACTCACTACAACAACCAGTAACAAAATTTTAGGGTTTAGACCATGATGAACTCAAACGTCAACAATAATATAATATTGTTAGGTTTTACTAAAATAATAGAAAAACAATAACATTTACCTTAATACAAATGATGGGTTTGACATCTTGATGATTTCAAAAGCGACCTTGAGTGCTTGAATGAACCAACAGAAGAAGCTGAGACGAACCAAACAAACATAACTTGGAAGCACAACTCCTCAATCTTATGACGATGATGAAAACGTTCTTCTTGGATGGAGAAGATGATGATGAAATTAGGCGTTTTTCAGTTTCTAGGATTTTTGAAATTTAAGAAGACGATGAGTCTTGAGAAGCAAATAAACATGTTTAGAAAGGAATCATATTTCAATTTGGTAAAAATAAATGATTCATGTTTTTAAACCTTTTCATGTTTCATTTTGGTAAAAATAAATTATTCACATTTTAAAAAAAACCTTAAAAAATGACATAATAAAATGAGTTGGAATAAAAAACAAATTATAATACTGACTTGGCATTGACACATCATTATTATCCCTGCCATGTCATTAAAAAATGCTCTCAACTTTGAAGGACTAAAATCCTAAAAAAATACTATAAAAGGACTACAAAAACTGAATTTCAAAATAAAGGAACTAAAAAAAAAGAGAATAATAGGAGATCAAAGTTGCAATTAAGCCTTAAAAGAAATATCATACAAAGAATATGATAGGATATACACATAATACTTATTGATTTCTCTAAAAAATTAAAAAAATATAGGCTTATTACGTGTTTTTAATACATATTTTAGTCCTTTAACTTAATTTAATGTTCCGTTTTAGTCCCTTAACTAAAAAACGTTACAAGTTACTCCCTTAACTTCTCTTCTGTTATTCTATTTGGTCCATTCCGTCAATTTCTATTAAAAAACGTTAAGTTCTAGTTTCGTGGATGTACAGTAAGACTCAAGGTTCAAATGCGACTCAACATTTGTACTATAAACTAGAGTTTCCACTTAATGTAGCCTTATTGTGACCATCTCTATGACACTAACTTAAATGAAAACCCTACTCTATAGTACAAATACTTTGTCACATCTGAACTTTGAGTCTTATTGTACATCTACATCACCAGAACTTAACATTTTTTTATCAGAAATTAACAGAAAAGATCAAATAAAATAACCATAATGAAGTTAAAAGACTAATTTGTAACATATTTTTAGTTAAAAGACTAAAGCAGAATACTAAATTAAGTTAAAAGACTTTAGAAATAAATATGCCAAATGTAAAATTTTGTAATATAATGTTGTTTGTTACACAAATCGAACCGAAATACACAAATCAATTTTTTTCTTCCATTTTTATTTAATTTGACTCGATTAACAATTTTCTATGTTTTGCTTTCCTTCAACTCCATTTTTGGTCTCCAATCAAACAACGAGAAATACAAAAGCTTTTCCCCCCGCACCAAACCCCAACATCGAAACCCAAACCCATTACAGAGAAGTGGCACCTTGGCAGCATCAACTGTTAAGAACTTCAACTTCACTCACTCACGACAATGGCAATGGACGATTCACATTCATCTCTATTCAACTTAGGGATTCTCGACACTCTCACCCAAGACGAACTTCACGAAATCCTCGACAGCTACAACGCCTTCTGCAACGCCACACAATCTCTTCTCGGCGGCGCCGGCGACCTCTCATACGGTGCTCAATTTGTTTCTCATGTTCACTCCCTCTGCAAACACGGCCTCGAATCACTAGTTCGCGACCACTTTCTCAGAGTCTTGGAGGTGCCCAACAAAATATTTCATTACTAGCATTACAAAGTTCGAATTTTTATTGAGTATAGATAGTTCCCTTTGGTTTCAGGAAACTTTTGAGCGAAATGGGGCATCGAGATTTTGGCGGCACTTTGTTCCGTATGTTGATTTTGTTGATTTGAACAAGAATGATGATATCAATGTGAGTATTTATGAACCTAACTTTTCGTTGTTATGGTTGTGAATTGTACTTGATTTTGTTTTTGATGAAATGAAGCAGATTGATGAGGATGAGATTGAGAGTGTGTTGTATAATGCTTTGGAAGAAATCTCTTTGGAGAAACAGTATCAGGAGAAGTGTCTGTTAATATTGGTCCATGCTTTACAATCTTTCAAGGATCAAATGCCAGAGGAAAAGCATAATTTTGAAGCGGAAAGAAATTACCTTACCTCTAAGTATCAATGGATTGTCTCTTCTGTGCTTATGGCTACACTTCCTCGCGTTTTCCCTGGTTTGTAAGCAGTTAATTATTATTTTTGTTTATATGTAATGAAGGTTTAGGGTTTAGGGTCTAGAGTTTAGCGTTAGAAGTGTGCTAAGATTAGACATGAAAAATTAGAAATGAAAATATTAGAGAGTGTTGGGGTAACACCTATAGTAGAAAAGACGGTGAAAAATAGATTTAGTTGGTTTCGGCATGTAGAGAGAAGACCTATAGATTTTGTGTTAAGGAAAGTAGATCAGATGAAGAGAAGTCGAACAACTAGATGTAGAGGAAGACCTAGCAAAGCTATAAGAGAAGGTATTAAGCAAGATCTTGAGATTAACGGTTTTCATAGAAGCTTGGTACTGGATAGAATATTGTGGCGAAAGTTGATCCATGCAGCCGACCCCACTTAATGAGATAAGGCTTGGTTGTTGTTGTATGTAATGAGGGTTACCATTTCATACTCTAAATAAATTTATTGTTTTCAATTTTGATTATAGAATGTTGTGAATAATGCTCTTGTTTTCCACCGCATGCCTAATTTTACATCCAAATTTGCTGTCTTTAATATTCCAATGATATAGGTCAGTACTTTGTGAAATGGTTTCTTTGATCTTCAAAGCACTCTAGTTGCTTGAAAGTTTTGCTTATTAGAAGTATAATTACTAGCCTTCTTGTCATCACAAACTCTCTTTGATGATTTTTATGTGAAACACTTGATTTTTTCTAATTGGCCTTTCTATTTTTCTCTCTCCTGGTTGCTGCCGTTAGCTATATTGCATTGGTATTTTAAAAGAAGGTTGGAGGAATTAAGTACAATCATGGACGAAGAGTTCACTGATGATGTATCTCAAAATAAGGATGGCATGGATTTAGATGAAAAAGGAAAAATATGCAACGAGGATGGTGAGATGGATGTTGATGAGTGTTATAGCAACCGTCGGTTCTCAGAAAACAGTAGACTGGTGAAGAATATTGGAAAAGTTGTTCTTGATCTCAGAAGCCTTGGATTTACTTCTATGGCCGAGGATGCTTATGCTTCTGCTATATTTCTACTTCTAAAGGTGAACATATGTTTATGAAATTCAAAATCTGGATCTTCCAGTTTTCCTCGGTCTCTTTTACGGTTTTGCCAATTTTGGTTTCATCTTTGTGTTGCACTTATCATGTGCATATCTGTCTAATCTTTGGGTGGGTCATTCCTCTGAATTACAGGCTAAAGTATATAATGTAGCCGGAGATGATTTTAGGAGTTCTATCTTACAATCTATTCAAAGCTGGATACAGGTTTGTAGTGCTTACATGTTGTGTATCTGTAAACCTGTGTGCACACCTATGCTAGCTTGTATAGATACAGATGTTTTTATGATTCTAACATGCGATACCTCTAAAATCATTCAGGCTGTTCCTCTCCAGTTTCTCCATGCCCTTCTTGTCTATCTTGGTGACTCCGTTAGTTATGAAAGTACTTCATCTGGTCTCAAATCACCTTTAGCGCCACAACCATCATCATTTTGTCCTGGAATTGATACCCCCTCTGAAAGTCTTGTCAGATGGAAATTGCGGCTGGAATATTTTGCTTATGAAACACTACAAGATTTAAGGATAGCCAAATTATTTGAGATAATTGTTGATTATCCCGAGAGGTAGTTTGTTAGTTGTAACTCCATGTTTTCCTTCTGGGTTTTCTGTTTGAAAATTAATTATTCTATTATGTCATGTGTTTATGCAATTGTTTTCTGAGCATTTATTAGTCTTTTCTCTCTGATGATACTTGAAGCTCTCCTGCAATTGAAGACTTGAAACTTTGTCTGGAATACACCGGACAACATTCAAAGCTGGTGGAGTCATTTATTTCTGCTCTGCGTTATCGCCTTCTTACTGCAGGCGCATCAACCAATGATATATTACACCAATATGTTTCGACTATTAAAGCCCTAAGGACAATAGATCCTGCAGGTGTTTTCCTTGAGGCAGTTGGTGAACCAATAAGGGATTATTTAAGAGGAAGGAGAGATACGATAAAATGCATAGTGACCATGCTGACAGATGGGTCGGGTGGTTCATCAAGCGCATCTGGAAATCCTGGAGATAGTCTTCTTGAAGAGTTGAATAGAGATGAAGAAATTCAAGAGAATTTTGGTGTTGATGACGACTTTAACACTGATGATAGGCAAGCATGGATCAATGCCACACGGTATATTTATATTATGGATTTTGATTAACAGTTTTCACCTCTTTTTCTGATGTGGTCTGCCTGCCAGGTCATGAAATTGATGTTTCTTCTAAATGGGCTTTTCCAAGCAGATGGCAACCTGACCCTGTGGAAGCAGATCCATTGAAGGGAAGCAGAAACCAAAGGAAGGTTGACATACTTGGGATGATTGTTGGCATAATTGGTTCAAAAGATCAATTAGTTCATGAATATCGAACTATGCTTGCTGAGAAACTTCTAAATAAATCTGATTATGATATTGACTCAGAGATACGTACTCTAGAACTCCTTAAGGTGCTTATTCAAATAAAACTCGTGTTCCCTTTTTGTTTAACTAAATATGTTGTTAATGTTTATCATTTTTGTGTTTAATTCTTTGTTTCTGCAGATACACTTCGGAGAGAGCAGCCTACAAAAATGTGAGATTATGCTGAATGATCTAATTGGCTCAAAGAGAGTCAATACTAACATTAAAGCTACCATAAGTCAGCCATCTCAATCAAGTAATTTCCAATTTCAAATATCCATTATTTGTGATCATTGCTGAAGATATTTTTAACTATTATTTACTTCAATTCCTTTTCACTGAAATTTGGGTTATACGCTCTTAGGTGTTGAGGCTGACGACAATGCAATATCCATGGATAAAATAGCTTCGACAATCATATCTTCTAATTTCTGGCCTCCAATACAGGTACTCAGATAAAATTATTTTATTGATCATTTTTTGAAGTTCAGATAATATGAAAAAGTAATTTATTTATGTTATGACTTAGATTACTTCTGATTCTGACTACTCAGCCCGTATGTTATACTTAGGTTCATTAATATCATTTCTTAAACGAAAAGATCAACAAATAATCTTCAATTAGATCTTGTTTACTATTTATATGTGCTCATCACTGCTAAGCTGTACTCAATGACTTTTTTTTTTACTATATAGAAAATGACTCCTTTTTACTGATTTTTGTTTAATAAAATTCACTTCTATACCTGAGAGGCAGGGATTGTAATTGATCCCCTTACACTACATTTAAAATTTCAGGGTTCTCGTGTTACTCAATAGTCAATACTGTAGTTTGTAAATACAAAATCATTTTAGGAAACTCATACTCACCTTACCTTAAGTAATTCTAATCCAAAATTTGAGCAAACTTTTCTTTTCATGCCCCCATCTTTCCCACTGTCATCATTCGTATATTTATAATTTCCAAAAGTAAACGTGTCACTGTCAGGAGAAAAGACTTAATGCCCTTCTGCAATGTTATTCATTCTATAAATAATAGTAAGAGCCTTTACATGTAATTACAACTCATTATGTCAAATATTCTATTGCCTAATTTGTCTAGCCAATTCTAGGAATGTTAATATACACAATTAAGAAGACACGCTAATTCCTAATTCACACATCCCCTTAAATTGATGCACCTGGTCATGGAGCATCAATTTGCTAACAAGAAATTGATGGCGCGAGTTAGTAACAGCTTTGGTAAGAATATCCATTACCTGAAGTTGAGTTAAGGGATTGAGATAACATGGTTATCATATGCCCCATTGATATAATGACAATCTACTTCAATATGCTCGGCGCACTCATGAAAAACTAGATTTGCAACAATATGAATAACACTTGTATTGTCAACATAGAGAGACTACCCACGAGTTGAACAACAAATGATATGTTAGATCGAGTAATGGTCAAGTAACTAAGACTACTTACGAGCTGCCGATACTATAAAAGATAGGTCAAAAGGTCATCCTCATCATGGTGGTATTTAACATTAACTTTAGGAGGGGTATCCATCTGATTAACTGATTGGAGACCAGCCATAGGAACCAGGTCGGTGGCATACTTATGCTGATGGAGAAGTATACCCTTGGAGGTAGAACGAACCTCAAAGCCAAGAAAATGATGGAAATTACCTAGGTCTTTCATATGAAATGAGGTTTGTAATTGCTTTTTATGTTCTTGAACGGATGCCTAATCCCAACCAATAATAACGATATCATCAATATGAAGGAGAAGAACAATGCCCGTAGATGTGCGGTGAATGAACAGAGCAGTCGTATTGACTTTGATACACAAACATTCTGAAAATCAGAGAGTATGGCATCAACATTAGTGATAGGAGGAGTATTACCATCAGCGATTTGAATTTTCAGAGTAACATAGTAAGAATGTATATTGTGCAAATATTCAGAAGAATTCGTCATATGATTGGATGCGCCGGAATCAAGAAATAATCATGGATGAGAAACATTATATGACTTACCCTGAATGGCATGCCCAAGGCTGAAAGTACCATTTGTTGAATCATATCAGACAGTAGAGCACCACCATAAGCTGCTTAATTGGTGGAAAGACAAGCTGCTCTGGAAATTACGATTCACAATTACGATTCAACAGCTACTCTGGAACAAAGTTATGATTCACAATTACAACTTATAGAAAACTGACACAAATTACACACAAACAAAAAGACGAGAACCAGTTTGGTTCCTCCCAAGAATTCGAGAGTCTTGGATCTCTCCCTTCCTAAATGTTCCAAAATTGAGTCTATCCCAATAACCACCCAATAACATCTCAATAATCCCTTTCTCTCTGACCCATTTCCTATTTACCCTGGTTATAACACCCTATTAAAACATAACTTACACGACTACTTAACATAACTACTCCTAATATAATAGTTACCACTTGTAACACAAACCATAACTGAACAAAGTGAGTTTTTAATGTTTATGTTCAGCAAAAATATATTTTTATCTCTTGCATTATCATCAGACCAAGCTGTCTACTCTGTTCAATAAAATGAATTGTTCAACAAAAATATATTTTTATCACTTACATTGTTATCCGGCCAAGCTATCTATTCTGTTCTACGATTGACTTTGAAGCGAATTACAGGATGAGCCCCTTAACCTGCCTGAACCTGTTGACCAGCTTCTCTCTGACTATGCGAAGAGATTTAGTGAAATCAAAACACCACGTAAGCTTCAGTGGAAAAAAAGTCTCGGTACTGTCAAGGTTAGTAGTGTTGTCCCTTACTCACCTTTTACAGTTTTAGTGCTAAATTTCTCCTAATATTATCATATCCAATGGTATAGCTGGAGTTGCAGTTTGAAGATAGGGTAGTGCAATTCACAGTAGCCCCTGTTCTTGCATCTATCATTATGAAATTTCAAGATCAAACAAGGTATACTCACAATCTATCAATAGCTTTGGTCTTTTGTTTTGACTGTAGTGTAATATTATGTTTCTGCTTTCAGTTGGACCTCTAAAAATCTCGCGGCTGCTATTGGGATACCCGTTGATGTATTAAATAAGAGAATATATTTTTGGATAAGCAAGGTAGGTCTGATACATTTTGGTATTAGTAAACATTTTCGTCGTATGATTATTTTTAATTTGTGAGACAAATATTATTGTCTCTTGTTCACAGGGGATAATTGCAGAGTCGCCAGGGGGAGATTCCCTTGACCATGTATACACAATTATGGAAAACATGGGTGACACGAGTAAGAATGGAGGAGGCAATGGCATTCCTCAGGAACTTCTTGGTGGCGATGAGGAGGAAGACGGATCTGTGGCCTCGGTAGAAAATCAACTTTTGAAAGAGATGACTGTGTATGAGGTAAATGAAATAGTTTTTTTTAATGAAGATATCTAACTAGAGGGAATATGCATTGCATACGAATAAATATATCTTAACATGTATTGTTTTATGGCAGAAATTTATCTTGGGGATGCTCACAAACTTTGGTAACATGGCATTAGATCGTATTCACAATACTCTCAAGGTAAGAACGGTTTTTCACCTTTAGATCCTTTAACCATAAAAGAGGTGTTTTACACATTTATAAATGTTTTGGACACATAACATGATCAACAATGTGATTCTTTCTATTGCCGCAGATGTTTTGCATTGCTGATCCTCCGTATGACAAATCACTTCAACAACTACAAAGCTTTTTATCCGGTCTAGTCTCTGAGGAGAAGTTGGAACTTCGGGATGGAGTGTACTTTTTAAAGAAGTAGTGATCCTCTTCTGGCCATAAGTTAATAAAAAAAAAAGGTGAGTTTTCAAAATGGTTTTCAGAACCTGAATTTTTGAATTTGTCATTTTTGTTTGTTTGCCTAGTCCATAACTCATCACACAAATTACTATTGAGTAAATAAGCATCTCAGTCCTTGAAAAATATAAGCATCAATAAATATATTGCTCAAATTTATGAAATAGCAGTTCAGTCTTTTAAATTAAAAAACACCAATTAATTTAGTGCCTTTATCAAGTCTAATTTCACTAAGTGGGGTCGGCTACGGATCAATTTCCGCCATAATTTTTTATCTAGGACCATGCTTCTATTCAAATTGCTAATTTTGAGATCGTATTTAATAACTTCTCTTATAGTTTTTCCAGGTCTTCCTCTACTTCTAGATGTTTGACTCCTCTCCATCTGACTTACTTTCCTTATCATAGAAGATACAAGTCTTCTTTCTACATGCCCAAACTACCTAAATATATTTCCCCCATCTTTTCTACTATAGCAATCCTAAAATCTCTCTAATATTCTCATTTCTAATCTTATCATGTTTAGTCCTATCACACATCCAACGCAACACCCTCATCTCTGCTACACTTTATTCTCGTGTTGATTCTTTACTGCCCACATTCTGTCCCATACAACATCGCAGGTCTTACCGCGGTCCGATTAATTTTTTGCTTTAGTTTGAGCGGTACCTTTGTGTCACATTAAACTCTTGAAAATCTTCTCCATTTTAGCCACCCAGCTGGTTTACACCCCCCTTCTATTTCTCCATCGTTTTGTATTACAGATCCAAGATATTTAAACCACGTGACTTGTGGGATGATACAGTCTTCAATTTCACCTCTAGGTTAGAAACACTTCTCCTTTTGCTGAATTTACATTTCATATACCCCGTCTTGCTTTCGCTTCACTTAAGAGAAAGCCATGCATTTCTAAAGCTTGTCTCCAAGTCTCCAACCTCTCATTTAAATCCCCCTTCGACTCTTCAAGTAGGACTATCTCATATATAAAAAACATACATATCGGTGTTAGCTCTTGGATGTGTTCCGTGACTACATCTAAAATTTAAGTAAAAAGGTAGGGACTCATGTTTGAATTGAACCTTAATGCAAACCTATTGTAATGGGGAAATCGTCCTTCTCTCCAATCTGTGTTCGCACACTAATTGATGTCCCTTCATACATATCTTGGATAGCTCGAATATATGCTATCCTAACCCCTTTTTTTTCTCTAGGTTTTCCACAAATTTTCTCTAGGCTTTCCACAAATTTTTTCTAGGCACTCTATCAAACGCCTTTTCTAAGTCAATAAAAATTAAGTGCAAGTCTTATTGGTTCATCCGATATCACACGTCGTAGACAAGGTTGACCGACATTGTTCAATTTAAAGGACGAAATTACCATTTCATGAATTTCAATGATTAAAATGCATAGTCACTCAATTTCTTTCACTGCATCCATCATGACTATCCATGTCTTTAATGATTGTTGCTATCATTGAGTGTTATTATCATACTTTTGGACTTTAATGAACAGGTTCTGATAAGACAATTTGTTGATAAACTTTGAAGGTAGACAGCAAGTTGAGTTCCCCTTATTTTGTTGCCATGTATGTGTTGTTGCTATGAGGAAACTGACACTTGGCATGTGTCAGTAAAAATGTGAAGCTTTTATGAACTGGTCGAGACATGAGATAACATGGCTTATGACATGCTTCTTCCACACGTTCCAATCTAGAGTTGACACTAACAAAAGTACTCCAGTGTTCATCTTTGCTCTGTCGGATTATTTCCAAAGCTGCACCTTTTATGATATTTTTGATTAATTTTTCAATGTGTCACTTGTTTAGCCTGATAGGAAAACTCATCTATATTTATTGTTTTTTTTTTTGTATATATCATAGATCTGTATGACATTTTTATCTAATATATAGCTCTGTTCAGTTTTAGTCCCACAGCGATTCATTGTTCATTGATGTAGCTGGCTATCACTGTAAAATTTGAATGAATAGTACCATTCATGACATTGACAACACTCTTCTCTTTCAAATATATGGCATTCAAGATTTTTCATGAGAATTAAGAAAATATAGCCATATTTGATTAATTAATCTCGATTCAAATAGTCAAGATTATATAAATTGATCTTTTCACTCTATAAAAATGTTAAAATTAAGGAAAAGATGAATACCAAGACTCCACATTAGAGAAAAATATATGCACATAAATTGTTATATTAAGTCCTTATTGAGAAGGCAAAATTACCTTGGCGGATGGACTAGAGGTAGTTTCGTTAACAACGAATTAAGATAAAAGCTGTGTCTTTTATCATTGTTATATTTTTGTTGTTTGTGTTCTTGAATTGTGAAAAAGTTTTGATCTAGAAATCCAATTCAAACTTCCCCTCCACCTCTTTCTTATGTTTCTTTGCACCTTCAAAATTATCAAGACAAGGTTGAGAAGAAAATGAAAGATGATTTTTTAGAAGATAAGCATAACAAATAATTAAAAGAAAAATTGTTGCACTCATTGATTTTGAGTCTATTATTAATAATTTCAACTACTCAAAGATGATAAATTATTTTAAGATATTTTTAGTCATGCTCTTCAATAATATGATGTTAAATTTTGTATTTATTACTTTCTCTGTCTCAAAATAAAAGTGTTTTAAAGTTGTTACACAAATAATAAGAAAAATAATGGTTGAATATAAAATATAATTTTTTTATAAAATTGTCCTTAAGTACTATTAATTATCATAAATTTAAGGGTTTTGCTAACCAGTGCCCACAGGGCAATGGTTAAGTATTCTAAAAAAAGAAAATATTTTATAAAAAATTTAATATTTTGATTTTCGAGATCTTAAATACGCATATTATCGGGATAAATTTACTATTTTGAAATACTTAACCATTGACCTGAGGACACTAGTTAGCATTTCTCTAAATTTAATACCCTAAAGTAGTGTAGATAATATTTATTAGGAGTAAAGTTGATAAAAATTAATTGCTCTTACATTTTAAAAGTAAAAAGTAAAAAGACTCTTATTTTGAAACAAATTCTTTTACCTAGAAAAATACTTATTTTAGGACAAAAAGAGGATAACTTAAATATTTTATATGCATTTTAATTTAAATACTTTATTTATAACTTATAATTTCTTTTAGTAGTAGACTTTGTCTTGTCATTGTCAGTAAAATAATTTTACACCGCCATTCATTTTAGCACATGACAAGAGAAATTTAAGTAAGAATTATTTATTAAAATGATTTAATTATGGTTTTTTATTTTTATTTTTAATTCTATATTTATATGTCAAAATTATTCATTGGATGATGGTGTAAAATTATAATTTTTTCCCATATGCCACAGCTGCCAAACACATTTCCATAAATGCCACATTCTGAAATTAATTTCCCAGATTGTCACACTTTTTCTCCATGTCGCCAATCAATGTGGAGACATGGCGGGCCCCTTCTACGCAAGAAAGCATGTCGCAATTCAGCATGGAGACATGGTGGGCCCCATCTGAGAAAGGGAGCATGTCACTATTCAGCATGGAGACATGATATTTTTTTTTTCATTTTTGTTATTTTAACTATTTTTGTTATATATAAACTATTTTCGTTATATATATTTATATTATATAAATCCAATAAATAATTTAAATGGTTTAAAATCATTTTTTAATTAATTTTAAATAATTAACAAAATAAATTAATTTTTTTAAACATAATTAATACTAAATAAACTTTAATACAAAATATTAATTTTAAAACAAATATTATTAAACATAATTAATACTAATACAACAACATCTCTAAAGCAGTCAACAATGTCTAACTAGTTAGAAGGGCCTGCTGCATTTGGGCGATGCGGACATTTTTTCCGCATATGTAATCCTTGACAGATTCCACATCATCTTTTTACTTTCTCAACAGTGTCCATTTCAGTCCTAATCCGAGTGCTGTTTGGGGCTTTGGGCGATCTTTTTTGTTTCGTCTCATTCTTTCATTGTGTAAAAGAATATCGCCTTAATATTGAGTCCATTGATCTTCTTTAGGAACACCGATGAAGCTTTGTTCGTATACCTTGAAGACATTTCGAACTCTAAATACAGGAGGGATAAACATCAGATAATTGAGTCGGACATGAGAGCAAGTTGCAATGTCATGCAAGCAGGGCACATGGAAAGTTTGAAATTGCCCACAGTCACATGTTTGTTTTTGGAGGTCGACGTTATAATAAGTAAGTGGCCGACACTCGTTATTATTAACCGTCTCTTGGACGACGAAATAGTTTCTCTCACGATCAAAACTCATGACATTATAACTGTGAGATTTTTCTACTTCTTTCGTCATCCCTTTCATGCAATTATCTGTGAACTCCTTCTTTGATGACAACATTTTTGTCCAATCATGATCTCGCCTCCCAAACAATGTGCCCATCCTGAAGTATGTTGATCTTACCAGTGCTGTAATAGGTAAATTCCTTGTTTCCTTCATCATCGAGTTCAACGATTCAACAAGGTTGGTTGTCATGTGACCCCATCGTCTTCCACTGTCATAAGCTCGCGACTATTTTTCTCTTGGAAGATTCTCTATCTAGTTGAAAGCTTCCATGTCTGTTTGTCGGATTTCCTCCCGATAGTAAGCGTATGTAGACTCCGTCAGAGCATACCCTGTGTATGCATTATTAAAAACTTTAGTATAATAAAAATATGAGTTTAAAAGTTGAAGGACATAACACTAAAAAAAGAGAGAATAAATTACCCATGTTTACAACTTTTTTGCGAAGGTCTTTGTCCTTGATCGCTCGCATAAAGTTTTGTGCGATGTGTCTGATGCAATACACATGCACTGAAGGAGGATTTTGCCAGCCATTGTCTGAGTTTTTGTATGCACTCTTTATAGCATTTAATCGCAGGTACTTCAACGATGATGGCATTCTAATTGAAGAAGTAACACAATTAGAGACCGATGAGGATGTGCGTAATATGTTTTATGTTTATTTATGTAATATTACTATTTATTACAGCTAGATGATGAAGATATACATGAATTTAGATGTAGAACTCACCAAAAGTTGGAGCCATATCCAGCAATCGTCCCGTATCTAATTTCGTCCGATTTATACCATGTTACGAAAATACCATCAATCCAAATAGACAACCGATTAATTTTAACATTATTAGAAAGATGGAGGCCAGAAACTCACACTTTTCATCTTCCGACAGGTGAATGCACCATCACGTTGGAGGATGTTAACATGTTACTGGGACTTCCTGTTGATGGTACGCAATTAAATGGTCCTTCCGAGGTAGATGATGATGTATGGCCTGCAATCGTAGGGGAAGTCCCACCGCAAAATGCTTTACATGGTTCCGCTGTAAAATTGACATGGCTTAAAACCATTTATCAAGCAGAAGCAAATATACCAACAGAAGAGCATAAAATTAGATATGCTCGAATTTATATAATGATTCTCATTGGGCAACTTTTGTTTCCCGACAAAAGCGGTAACCACGTCCACCCAAAATGGTCGCAATTCCTCTCTGTTTTAATCAGTGTGGCACATATAGTTGGGGTTCTGCTGTTTTGTGTAACTTGTACAGGTAGATGTGCGAAGCTTGCGAGTTCAAAGTAAAAGAAATATCAGGATGTCTTTTACTTCTTCAAGCTTGGACATTTACACGATTGCCTATTATTTCTCCTGCATATGCGTTCCCTCCAGCATATCCTCATGCTTCGAGGTAAATTATAATTTAACTTCATTATTTATTTTTAAATTCTTTTTGAATAACTTTTACATTTTTTTTTATTTTCTTTAGATGGTGTGTTAAAGGCATGAACTTCAAGAACAACCCCCGACACTATCACCAAGGATACCGGTTCCAAATTGATCACATGCAACCAGATCGGGTTTCTATTCATCAGCTCTTTTGGTAATATATTTTGTTTTAACTCTATTTCGTTACACTAATAAATGTATTCAATTAATTATACTTGTCAGATTAAGATAGTTCGATTTGGAGTGCAAGAACGTATTTAATTTGTTTCCATCTTGTTGAAATGCATCAAAGTGATCGGGTATCAACAACATATACTCGATACACCAATCTGCCTTAAAGAACATCACAAGATGAAAACAAACAAGTCTCGCTTAACTCCATGGACTGAACTATACCGCGATGAGCAACAATGTTGGACAGATAGGGAATCTTATACGTTGGAGGGAACACAATTACAAGAGGAGACGAAACCATCACCACAGTACATGCATTAAAATAGGTCACTTCCATTCATATATGCATCGTACAAACACTTTCTCACTGACACGCGTTCAATTCCAAATTCAACAAACCGTCCAAGTGGGTCTCAATAACAACATCAACCTAAAACCTTCTAACAACAACCTCTACCCCAACTATTTCAACAACAACCTCAACACCAAACCTTCCAACAACAATCTCAACCCAAACTATTTCAACAACAACCTCAACACCAAACCTTCCAACAACAATCTCAACCCTCATAACAGCACCATTTTAACCCCAATTATTCCCAACAACATACTCCTAACCCATACATTGACCCACAATACTCTTCCTACACCCAATACACCCAATCTCATTCGCAAACAAATTATAACTATCAAACCCAACACCTACAAACTTATATCCGTCCACCCATGCAATTCACACCTATCACGCATCCAAACTTTGACTCCCCTTACGTCCAACAAAACCCTTCAACCTTTAACACTCAACCACCCACCATTAATTATATCCCAACCTTGACCAACCCTGACCCGCCGCACACACAATCCACCCCAAACTTAAACTTCAATCTTAATGTCAGTGATTATGAGATGTTAGGTGAACTTTGGTCTCCTCCACCTCTAACACAAACGACAAAAGACGACCCTGGTCCAACTGAAGAAGAACAACAATATGGCCGTGGTCATCGTACGCAAAGACCACCTCATTGTGGTACCGATTGGTCATTTGTTTCGTCAACGTTTTTTTTTTTATTTATGTTGTTGTATTAGTATTATTATGTTTAATAATATTTATTTATAAATTACTATCTTGTTATTTATTATTCATATTTTGTTGTATTAATATTACAACTTGTGTAAATTATGTTTAAAAAAAATTAATTAATTTTTTTAATATTTAAAATTAATTAAAACTAATTTTAAATCAATTAACTTATTTATTGGATTTATATAATATATATAACAAAAATATATTAATTCACAAAAAGGAAAATAAAATAAAATAATAGCATGTTTCCAAGTCAAATGGCAACATGCTTTGCAGTCAGCGTGGACCCTACCATGTCTTCCAATGAGATGACGACATGCTTTGCAGTCAGCGTAGACCCTACAATGTCTCCATTTGGATTGTCAACTGGTCTAAAAGTGTGATATTCTTGAAATTAATTTTCAGATTGCAGCATTTGAGGAAAATCAGTTCAGAAGTGTGATAATGGAGGAAAAAATTCGTAAAATTACTTTAAGGTGTATTTAAATTAATTTTTTATGAGTGAACAAATCATGGAAGAATAACACCATAATTGGCCTACTAACATTCATGATTCCATCCAAATCCAATCAGTGATGTGTATTTCAGTCAAACTATAAAGAAGCCAAAAACAGTAACAGAAAACTATATCATTCAAATAAACGACCGTTACATTCAGAAACATTTGAATCTAAAGCCACACTTTCAAAAGAGTTACAACAACACTTTTAAAAATTCAAACACAAAAAAAGAAAAACCAGAAAAATGGCGACAACACCAGAAGAAGAGCACATGCAAAATCTCAGATCCAGAGCAACAGAGCTTTTCATCAGAGAAGAATGGAACCCTTCAATCGAAGCTTACTCCCAGTTCATCACCCTCTGCACCCACCACCTCTCTCTTCCTCAATCTGACTTCAACTCACTCAAGCTTCGCAAATCCCTCTGCATAGCTCTATGCAACAGAGCAGAAGCGAAATCAAGACTGCGCGAATTCAACTCCGCGTTGCTAGATTGTGATCACGCTTTAGAAATTGATGCTGCCCATTTCAAAACCCTAGTTTGTAAAGGTAAGATTTTGCTTTCGCTTAATAGATATTCTATGGCTCTTCATTGCTTTAGAATGGCCCATCTTGATCCTCAAGCGAATGGGAATGATGATTTTCTTGGGTTTTGGCAAAAATGTAGAAAGTTTGAATTTTTATCAAGGACGGGGTTTCTTGATCTTTCGGATTGGGTTTCGAATGGGTATCCGGGTAAGGCTCCCGAGCTTGCTGAATATATTGGGGATGTTCAGATTAGGAAATCTGAGATTAGTGGGCGGGGGATTTTCGCTACTAAGGATATTGATGCAGGGTCTTTGATCTTGATTACGAAGGCAATTGCGATGGAGAGGAGTATATTGGCAGGTAAAGATTTGAGTGAAGATACACAGTTAGTTATGTGGAAGAATTTTGTTGATAAAGTTATAGAATTGGTTAGAAAATGTCATAAAACTAGAGATTTGATTGAGAAATTGTCGATAGGGGGAAATGAGGATGAACTCGACGTGCCTGATGTAGATCTGTTTAGACCCGAGAGTATTGGTGAAATGAGTTCACGCGAGGAAATTGATATGGTTAAGTTATTGGCTATATTGGATGTTAATTCTCTGACTGAGGATGCGGTTTCGGCCAATGTTTTGAGGAAGAACAATGATTGTTATGGTGTAGGGCTATGGTTGCTTCCTTCGTTCATCAATCACTCGTGTACTCCTAATGCGAGGCGTTTGCATGTTGGGGATTATTTAATAGTTCATGCTTCGAGAGATTTGAAAGCGGATGAAGAGCTAACTTTTGCTTATTATGATCCACTTGCTCCGTTGAATAAGAGAAGAGATATGTCTGTGACATGGGGGATTCAATGCAGGTGTAAGAGGTGTAAGTTTGAGGTGGATATCTTGTACAACAAGAAAGAGTTGAAGGAGATTGAGATCGGTATTGAAAAAGGGATGGATGTTGGTAGTTTGGTGTATAAACTCGAGGAACAAATGAAGAGATGGAAGTTAAGAGGGAAAGAGAGGGGATACATGAGGGCTTCGTTTTGGTCGTTGTATTCGGAGGCTTATGGTTCGGAGAAATGTATGAAAAAATGGGGAAGGAGGATTCCGATATTCGATGCAGTGGTTGATAGCATCACAGATGCAGTGGGAAGTGATCACAGGGTGCTTAAGATTCTGAATGAGGAGTTGAAGAAAAAAGCCAGTGGTGGTAGTGGTGATGGAAATTTGGAGATGGAGAAAGTTTTTAGGTTAGGAAGAGAAGTATATGGGAAGGTAATGAAAAAGCATGCAATGAGGAAATTGCTTGAGCTAATTGATTGATTCATTGATTGTTACAAATAAATGGATTCATTAACAGTTCTTTATGAATTTCCTTTTTCATTTGATGTATTCTTTACTTACTTGTAATGTAAGCAAGAGTTTGTTTCATGCCATGATCAACTCAAGTTGTTATGGCTACCACCAATGGTGTGGAATTCAATTTTATCAATAGAAAATCTCTATTTAGATTAATTGTATTCAGCTTCTACTTCTGCTCAATATTCATTTTTCAACAAGTTAGCCAAATTAAGACTGCTGAGAATTTCACATTGCCATGCAAATGCAACCATAAAGGGTTTGTGTATGGCATTATGGATATTGCAGCCTACTACTAAACCAAGTAAATTTTTGTATATCAAATAATGGTCCAACTTTTTTTAAGCAACAAATTATTTAAGAAGGCAACTTCATTACCCAACAAAATAAGTTGGGTAACATTACCCATATGAATTGTAAGCAATTGATTGGTTTAAAAATATGGCATATGACATGTCATTAAAAAAAAAAATATTTACAACTAGTTGCTTTATCTTTTAATAATTGTAAATTTATCCTATGTAATTAAATTGATGTTAGTTTCCAATGCAGAATTTTAATTAATGATCATCACCACAAATTAATTCACTGTGCGTAGAAAACAATACATATGATTTTTTTCTCTTTACATGATGCTTCGGTTTTCGTTTTGATGTTTTCATTATTATATTTTTCTATTTTTTAAATACTTGTTTAAAAAAATACTATTCTTAATACTAATATGATTTACAATTTTTTTTAATAAAAAATATATGATATATTTAAATCAAGATATGTTGGATGACTACTCCTCATAAAAAATGATTGAGTGTAGTTTTAAAAAATCAATAAAACAATAATAAGCAAACTTATTTTCATTTACCCATAAACTTAATAATAAGATTAGCAATTTTATTTCGTGAAGCTCGTTTACCACTGGTAAACGACCTCAATTGCTTAGTTACTTTTTTTAATATTTAATTTATTATAAAATTGAGTTTTTTAATTATATATCATAAATATATATTGCTTCCACATCCAAAATAATCAAATTCAATTTTGAATTTTAATTTTCAAATTTTTTATTTTATCATAAATATTCAATTTCATAATTTTAATTACACCATTATTTAGTGAAAAAAAATTTTCAAATTTTTTATTTTACCATATTATTATTATTATTATTTTTAAACAAAAGAAGAAGATATCATTAAGCAAAAGGAGAAGACAAAATACACAAGGGGGACCAAACCAAAACCCCTTAAAGACAAACCATAAGTCTAGGGGTACCCGACTTGTCTAGCAAGTAATCTCTAATGATCTCTTCATGAACAAAGTTAAATAAATTAAATGACTTGTAAACTAAACCCAAATTAGCCAAGGAGTCCGCACAAAAATTGGCTTCGCGAAAATTATGTGTTATCATAAACTCAATTTGAATTGTATAGTCCCAACACAAGAGCCAACGAGATCGAAACTTCCAAGGCACTAAATGACGATTCTTGAACATATTCACAACAAAAACACAGTCCGTCTCAAGCCAAAACTTAGTGATGTTCAGCCTTTTAGCTTGCTCTATAGCCAAAATAGCAGCAAAAACCTCCGCATTCTCAGGAGTGTCGTGCCCAAGGAACTCACAGAAGCTTAGGACATGAGTAGCATTGTGGTCTCTAAACACACCACCACAAGCAGCCAGTCTCGGGTTACCGGAAGCTACGCCATCAATATTGCATTTTGTCCAACCAATGAGAGGTGGAGACTAAAGCACTTCAAGGAGAGATGTAGGCTTTTTATAATTCATAATAACATCAAACTTCTTGAGCAAGCAGAAATTGGAAATGGACGAATTTGAAATCCTGCAGGTGTTGTTCCCAGTTAGTTTAGCCTGGGCAGCAACCTTCACAACACAGGTCTTCCAATGCACAGCCTTATCCTCGAATCTCGCTTTGTTTCTAGTCGACCAAATATGATAGAAAATGCTAGCTATACTAGCATGAACAACAGACCTGGCCTGAGGGGACCAGTTTTGGTCCAGGAGTTTCCAGCAATCATCCAAGTTTTGAATCACCATATTAATTTGAAGGATATTTAAGAACCAGTTCCAAACACTATTAGCAAACTTGCATTCGAAGAAAAGATGAACAGAATTTTCACAAGAAGAAAGGCAGAGATTGCAGAGAGAGGGAAACAAGAAGCCTCTAATACAAAGATTCTCATATGTGGGCAGCTTATTGTGCATTAATCTCCATAGGAGCATTGAGTGAGCAGGGGGAGTGTCAACATTCCAAGGCAAGGACTTCCAAGAAGAAGAAGGGCAGGGTTTAATGATGTTGTTATAGGCTTCTTTAAGAGTGAGATGGCCATCTTTAGTGGTTTTCCAGATGGAAATATCCTCATTTTCAAGAACATGGATGGTGAAAATGAGTATATTGTTAATTGAGGAAGGGTGACGCTAAACTTATTTTCATTTACCGCTCAATACATTTCACCGCTCAATACATTTCAGTGTGTGCAAGTGGTAATTTAATTTTTAATAATAATTAGCAAAACAATGTAAATATGTTATATTTCAAAAGTAATAATAATAATAATAATAATAATAATAATAATAATAATAATAATAATAATGGTTAACTTAATAAAATTTTAATAATAATAATATTCAATGCATCCCTGACATGGTTCACACAGAGTCGACCATCATCAGTCGACTATCTTCCACGGTTCACATATAGTTGACCATCATCAGTTGACTATCTGACATGGTTTATACATTGTCAACCATCATCAACTGTCTATTTTCCATGGTTCACACATTGTAGGCCATCATCAATTGACCATCTTTTATGGTTCAAACATAGTTAACTATCTTCAATGCATCCCTGACATGGTTCACAAATGGTTTATCATCATCAATTGAATATCTTCCATGGTTCAAACATAGTTGACCATTTTCAATGCATAACTGACATGATTCACACATAGTTGACCATCATCAGTAGATTATCTTCCATGGTTCACACATAGTTGACCATTTTCAATGCATCCCTAACATGGTTCACGCATAGTTAAACATCATCAGTTAACTTTCTTCGATGGTTCGCACATAGTTAATTATCTTCAGTGCATCACTAACATGGTTTATACATAGTTGAACATCAAAAGTTGACTATCTTCCATGATTCACACATAATTGACCATCTTCAACGCATCTCTCACATGGTTCAAACATAGTTGACCATCATCCTATGCATCTATGATATGGTTCACACATACTTGAACATCTTCAATGCATCCCTGACATGGTTCACACATAGTCGACCATTCCATGGTTCACACATAGTTGGCCATCATCAGTTGACTATCTGACATGGTTCATACATTGTGGACCATCATCAATTGACTATCTTTCATGGTTCACTCATAGTAGATCATCATCAATTGACCATCTTCTATGGTTCAAACATAGTTGACTATCTTCAATGCATCCCTGACATGATTCACATATAGTTGACCATCATCAGTTGACTATCTTCCATGACATTATTCATACATAGTCGGACATCATCAGTTGACATTGTTTACTCATAGTAAGAAATCATCATTTGATTATATGACATGGTTCACACATAGTCGACCGTTTTCAATGCATCCCTGACATGGTTCACACATAGTCGACCATCATCAGTTGACTATCTTCAATGGTTCACACATAGGTGACCATCATCATATGCATCCCTGACATGGTTCACATATTGTTTTCCATCATCAATTAACTATCTTATGTTGTTCACATATACTTGACCATCTTTAATGCATTTATAACATGGTTCACACATAGCTGACTATCATTAGTTGACTATCTGACATGGTTCACACATAGTAGACCATTATCAGTTGACTATCTTTCACGGTTCACACATAGTTGATCGTCTTCTATGCATCCCTGACATGGTTCACACATATTCGACCATCAATAGTTGAATCTCTTCCTTGGTCTGTGGTATCTGAATACTCTCAGGAGTTCCTCATCTAAGTCTGTGGTATCTGAATACTATCATAGTTTGCCCCATCTTAGTTTGGGGCATCAGAATTCTCTCATGAGTGCCTCATTCTAATATGTGGTATCTGAATACTCTGATCATGAGTTCCTCAACTTAGTTTGTGGTGTTTAAATACTCTCAGGAGTATCTCATCTTAGCAAGTGGTATATGAATACTCTCGTAGGAGTTTCTCATCTTGGTTTATGGTGTCTAAATACTCTCAGGAGTTTTCCATCTTAGTCTGTGGTATCTGAATACTCAAGAGTTTCTCATATTACTATGTGGTATCCAAATACTCTCATAAGAGTTTCTCATCTTACTTTGTGGTATCTGAATACTCTCAGGAGTTCTTCATCTTACTCGGTGGTATCTAAATACTTTCATAAGAGTTTCCCATTTTACTTTGTGGTATCCGAATACTCTAATGAGTTCCTCATCTTAGTTTGTGATTTCTGAATACTCTTGTAGGAGTTCCTCATCTTAGTTTATGGTGTCTGAATACTCTCAGAAGTTTTCCATCTTAGTCTATGGTATCTGAATGCTCATGAGTTTCTCTTATTACTCGGTGGTATCTAAATACTCTCATAAGAGTTCCTCATCTTACTTTGTGGTATTTGAATACTCTCCGGAGTTCTTCATCTTATTCAGTGGTATCTAAATACTTTCATAAGAGTTTCCCATCTTACTTTGTGGTATCCTAATACTCTCATGAGTTCCTCATCTTAGTTTGTGGTATCTGAATACTCTCATAGGAGTTTCCTATCTAAGTATGTGGTATCTGAATACTCTCATAGGAGTACTTCATCTTAATCTTATATCCTTTGAAGACTTTCCAAAAAAATTCCAAAGACTAATATTTTTAAATTATATTTTATTAATTATCTCATAGTTAAAATCACTTAATTATTTTTATCAATATATTTTAAAAAATTGATATTAAAAAATATTATATTTTTAATGTTAGTAACAATTTAAAATTTTGATATTTTTAAAAACACTGTATTAAAAAGATAAAAATTTTAAAATATTATTTTATCAAAAACAATCTAAAAATTAATTTATTAGTTAATATTTTATTTTAGTTTATTTTATTATAGTTTTAAGATTAATCAAATGAAAATTATTTAATTTAATTTAATTTGAATACTTTTTTTATCATTTAAAATATGTTGCAACGTTTACATATTAATTAATTAATAAAAGGGATATTATTGCTATATAAAAAAAAATATATGAAATTAATTATGGGGAATAGTTCAACTTAATCTTCACGTGAGATAATGTAGTGCCTCATATATATAATAGTAACAATAACTTAATGAAAGTGCACTGACGGTGTAAATTAACTTTACACATATAACCAATCAAAATCTTTATATTTTTCATGTTATATTAATTTTTTAAAATCAAAATTATATTTTAATTAAATACATGATTGTAATGGTTGACATTATAAAAATATTTTATACTGTCATTGTATATCTCTTTTCCTCTAATTTAATTTGCATAAAAACATTACAGTTTAATTGGAATTAATATGTGTTTTATTGAAATATTGAAACATTATTCTCACTATGTCAGTATGTATAATTGGGAGTTTTTTTATTGTGTGATAGTGCACCATTCTATCATGTAATCCAACGGTTCCTATTTATTTGTGAAAAAAAGAAAAAGAAATATGAGGTCTCCTACGTGAGAGATCTATAGTAGCCCACGCTGAATAGGATCTAAATTGGAGAATAGTGAACACTCAATTGAATTGGAAATAATAACCTACATTTAATGTATTTGGGGCAAACTTATAATTATAGAATAATAGTATCTATGGCTAATTAACGTAATAAAGTGTCACATGAACCATTCAAAATTAAGATGGGTAAAGTTACTCAATATTTTTAAATGGGTAAATAAGAATCCACCATTATTTAAATATCTATAGACCCCTATAAATCACATATCTAACTTTTGTCATAAATGTGAAAGTATTGGTTGGAAATTAAATCAAGTGAATACTAGAAGATTATAGAAGCATGATGTGTTCAACTTTATCATTAAGCAGAAGTTTTATTGGACCACAAGAAATTGGAGGCATCATTTTATTTGACTAGTATTTTCTTGTCTATTAAGTTTTTTTTTAGATATTAAGATTTTTATTTGTTTCAGCTTTAAAAAAGTAATTTTTTTTATATTTTTAAAAATAGATTATCTAAAACCGTATTAAATTTTTTTTTATATTCGTTTTTTCTAAAATGAAACATTAATTTTGACATCCTATAACAAAAACATACATTATTATGAAGGATAGAAAAACACTTAGAAAGGGGGGGTTTGAATAAGTGTAGTCTTAAAAACTTGAACGATAAAAATAAATTGCACAGTTATTTTTATCCTGGTTCGTTGTTAACTAAACTACTCCAGTCCACCCCCACAGAGTGATTTACCTCACCTGAGGATTTAATCCACTAATCGCAACAGATTACAATGGTTTTCCACTTAGTCCGCGACTAAGTCTTCTAGAGTATCCTGATCACAACCTGATCACTCCAGGAACAAATGCTTAGACACAAGCTAAGACTTTCTTAGAGTATCCTGACCACCACGTGATCACTCTAATTACAACTGCTTAGACACAAGCTAAGACTTCCTAGAGTATCCTGATCAACACTTGATCACTCTAGTTACTTACAAATTAATGTAATCAATTCTAAGAGTATTACAAATGCTTCTGAAAAGCTATAATCACAACAGTGATATTTCTCTTAACGTTTAAGCTTAATCTCACTAATATATTACAACAGCAATGTAGTGAGCTTTGATGAAGATGAAGTTTCTGAGCTTTGAATTGAACAGCGTTTCAGCAAGTCTTTCAGAATAATTTCGTTCAGAATTGGTTCAGAGTTGTTGACCTTGCTTCTCATCAGAACTTCATATTTATAGGCGTTTGAGAAGATGACCGTTGGGCGCATTTAATGCTTTGCGTGTTCCGTACAACATTGCATTTAATGTTTCACGCTTTTGTCAACTACCTCGAGCCTTGTTCACGCTGTGTCTACTGACGTTGCCTTTAATAGCTTCCAACGTTCCTTTTGTCAGTCAGCGTAGCCTGCCACCTGTACTTTCTTCTGATCTGATGTTTGTGAATAAAATATTTGAATATCATCAGAGTCAAACAGCTTGGTGCATAGCATCTTCTTGTCTTCTGACCTTGAAGTGCTTCTGAGCGTGATACCATGAGAACTTCAGTGCTTCTGCTTCTGATCTCAAGTTCTTCTGATGCTTTCATAGACCCATGTTCTGATTCTGCCTTGACCATCTTCTGATGTCTTGCCAGACCATGTTCTGATGTTGCATGCTGAACCTTCTGAGACAAAGCTTCTGAGCGCTGATTTGTGCATACTCTTTATATATTTCCTGAAAGGGAAATTGCAATGTATTAGAGTACCACATTATCTCACACAAAATTCATATCCTTGTTATCATCAAAACTAAGAATATTGATCAGAACAAATCTTGTTCTAACATATTAAAGACTAAAACTTAGTCAAAATCGCAATTTTTTCAAAAAGTTATATTTCTAAAATGATTTTTATGAAAATCTATTTAAAATAGTTTTAAAATTAAGTGATTTTTTAAAAATTTAATATCTAATTTTTTTCTCATAAATAGATGAAATACCTAAAATTATCTTTTAAAAATAACTATTCAACCAAAATTTTTATTTGAAATTTTTATAAAAAGTTTTTTTATAAATTTTTTTTCCACAAAATTATGTAACACAAAAAATTATTTAAAAAAAAAAAACCAAAACAAACGGGCCCTAAATAGGATCACCTCTGTGTTTTCTTAAGATAAAAGAAATTAAGCCTATAAAAGACATATAGTAACCATTGTGAAGTATGAATTCAAATGAATAATATAGTGAGTTAATTGTTTAATACTTTTGTTTGTCTTGTGAATTGTATTCAACTGGTATGTCTATTTCACAACAAATTGGTAGTGTCAAAAGTATTTTATTATGTAATAAATAAAAAGAGTTTTTATATTGTTAAAAATTATTGCGATAGTCTAGATCATCAAACATGTTTATATATAATAAATTTCGTTTGAGTTCTGAAATATAGTTCACGTTGCGAATAAGAAATTCACGATCATCAAACATTTTAAGTCCGAACATACGAATACCATGAACCTTGCAAGCTGTATTATCACTAAGGTAAACTACTCCACCTTGCACCAGCTTCAAAGTCTCAAAGTATTCTATTCTTGAACACATGTGATAAAATTAACTTGAGTCTATGACACAACTATCTTCAGTCTACAAACTCAATACCACTAGTGCACCGACATCCTAATAACCATCCTCATCCAAAGTAACCACAACTTGAACAAAATTATCATAATCCTTCTTGAAGTGGCCGGTTTTTGGACAATTAAAGCATTTTACCTCTGACTTGTCGAATTTCTTTGATTTGGACAATCCTCTACATTCAGTTCCTCCTCTTGAAACACTCAAGCCTTCACCACTATCTTCAATATTCAAAGCTTTCGCTTTTGAAAATTCTTTAGATTTTACCGCCGTCTGGACTTCATCCAAAGTGATAGTACCTTCCTTACAATAAATAAGGGCATCCTTAAAGTGCTCAAAGGATAGGGTACTAAATTCAACAAGAGTAAAACCTTGTCCTGATCATCAATATTCACTTCAATATTCTCAAGATGATCAATAATCTTGTGAAATTCTTTAAGCTGCTCCACTATCAATTTGTTCTCCACCATTCAGAATGAATAGAGTTGTTATTTTAGACACAACCTGTGACTCAAAGACTTGGTCATATACAATAATTCAAATTTTGCCCACATCGCAATCGTAGTTTGCTCCCTGACGACTTCTCTTAAAACTTTATTCGCGAGACACAAGATAATGACACTCATGGCCTTATCCACCATCTCGGTCTTCTGTGATTGTATAAGCGAGACAAACATCAATGATTCACCATTCAAAGTATCAATACACTTCTCTTGAATTAAAATTGCTTGCATCTTTATTTTTCACAATCCAAAGTCGTTGTCTTCGATTTTTTTTTTGCAATATCACATTCAGCCATATAGCTCACTTGTAAACAATACCCTTTTGCCACATGATGGGTGCTACTTGTTGTGATAATGACACAATTCAATTTCAATCAACACTTTGATATGTGAGGCAAAGAACAGTAGCAACCAAAATGAATAACCTTCAACAATAATAATCAATAAGCATAAAATATAACTGAACAAGGCAAAAAAAGGCGAAAGATTTATTTACCCAATTCGATTAAAATATCAACTCGGAGGGAGATAGCAGCTATCCAATTCACTATATTTAAAAAGTTGTTACAAGAAATTACATGAGTTACAAGAAAAATCCTATTTTCTACCCTAAACAAACTGTGAAGGCGCCCAAGAACAAAATCTTATTTTCTACCCAAGTGTTTCCTAATCTCTCTAACTCTCAATAATGTAAGCACACAAACCCAATGTGTAGACAAGTGTTTTCAAATCCTCTTGGATACTCAAAAGGTTTCCCAAAACCCTTGTCTTTCTAAAATTTCCTTTGAGAATCTCTATACCTTTTGCTCTACCTTTTTACTATAAATTTTAAGATTGTCACACAATAAAACACTGAAGAGATACATATTTGTAATTACTAAAACCTAACATACAAAGCCCAAAACACAACCCATTAATTATTATAATAAAATATTAAAAATATTTTATAATATATTTTATATTAATTTAGATTAATTCGCAAATCGAATCGGTCAAATTCTAAATTCACGAATCGTCTAAATTAGACATTCTTTATGTTTTTTTGACTTTTCTATTTTTGACAATATCGAAATATATTTTTTTCTCCTCATCAATAAATATTTTAAAATATATTTTAACATATAAATATAGTGCAATTATGTTATAGTCTAGGTTATTTGTCTCTTTTAAATTATTGATTTTGTGTGAGTCAATCAACTATCAAATTAAAAATAGAAATGTCCGAAAGAATAAACGAGAAGAGAAGAGAAGATCTAACGAATTTCATTATAAAATAGAAAATGATAAGTATTGTTCTTATCTTCTTCCAATGTTTTAGGGTGTGCCAATAAAGAAATGTTAAGAGAATAACCTTTTGAGAGTGGACACACGTCACGGATAACTGTGGTTGCGGTTATGATAACTATCACTAACAGATTGATTGATTCCTCGTATTTTAATTTTGGTACATCGGAATTCAAATGAGCGTAGCGTTGAAGTCGTCAATCCAGTCCAGTCCACATGTGACTCGCAGCCATATCCAATTCCAAGTTTATCTCTGCAATTGGTATAAAAAATTTTCAGCCATATCTAGTGTGAGATGGTTTAAGATAATTTAACTAAATTAGATTTTGGCATCACATTCTGATTTTTACGTAAGTGCAATTTGTAAAATAATGATTGGGTTCCTTTCATAATAATGGAAGAAGAGAGAAAATTTTCGAGTCTCACATTGATTTATATAGTTAAGAATGTCACTCATTATACTTATTCTTCATTTTATAATGAGTTAGGTCAAATTTAAATTGTATTATTGACACCTCAAAATCATACTCTATTATATGTAAAATTTTAGTTTCTAAAATTTATTAAATAACGATGTTAGACATAATTCAAATTCAACATTTATATTTAGTTAGCATTTGAGTTTAGTTTGGTTAGCATTACTATTTATTTATGCATTGGTATATAAATTTATTGATAATTGTATTTGTAACAGAAATCAATTTTCACATTTTGAGATAGAAAGTTAGTTACAATTTCTATATATATATATATATATATATATATATATATATATATATATATATATATATATATATATATATATATATATATATATATATATATATATATATATGAAATTCTTTCATTTTCATCTTCTTCTTCTTCTTATGCTTCAATGGAGTTTTCCGCTGTTAACTCTCACTGATTGATATCTAGAGTCCCGGTCCTGATTTAGGGAAACACGAGTGTACGTGGGGTGTGTGATCAATTTTGTTCTTCAAATTCACATTAAATTGAAGTTCAAAATCGGAGAAGAATCACATTTCTTGATTCTGCGGAATTGGGAAACACGAATGTTGGTAAGAATTAAATGATTTGGACAAGATCGAAGATGAACAGTGTAAATGGTAGTTTGAGCACAAAGCTTCCAGTATTCGACAAAAAGAATTGGAATCACGTGTGTTGTTTAGAGCTCAAGATGGTTTTGATCTTTTCAATGACAGTTACACGGTGGTTACAACAGATGCAACAGAAGCCCAAACAAATGTGCCACGTGATATGAGAAACAAGGATCAGAAGGCATTGTTCTATATTCATCAGTGTGTGGATACAAAGGTGTTTGAGAGAAGTGCCAACATGACAACACTGAAAGCTGCATGGGATATACTGGTGCGGTGCTATGGCGGTGACACATCAGTGTAGATGTGAAATTGTAGTCCCTACGCAAGCAATACGAGAATCTCAACACGAAGAACAATGAAAAGGTAACAGATTACATCTCCATATTGACTATGATCACGAATGAGATGAAGGCTTATGGAGAAACTTTCTTTGAACAAGTTATTATTGAGAAGGTATTCAGATCCCTAACTCCCCAGCTTGATCACATAGTGGTAGCCATAAACATTCTAAAGACACTAGCACCATGAGAATTTACAAACTTCAAAGTAGCTTAGAGGCACGAGGGTTGCGTCTGACTGAAAGAAACTCGGAAAGGGAGTCTGAACAGGCTCTGAAGGCTTCTTTTGTTGAGAAAAACAAGAAGGAAGCATGGCTAGAGATCAAGGAAAAGAATTTTCAGAAGCCAGAACCTTCTTCTTCAGAAGAGAAGAAATAGAATAATGTTCTTAAGGGAAAGGAGAAGTTTGATAAGAGAAAGATTTAGTGCTACAACTATAACATATTTGGCCACTTTGCCTCTAATTGTTGGTCAAATAAAGAAAACAAGTGTAAAGAAGCCAATATAGCCCGAGGAGATTCAGAGGATGAACCTGTGTTATTGATGGCATATGAGAATGAAAGTGAAAACATGGTAGACTGGTGGTATGTGGGCATTGGTTGCTCAAATCACCTAATTGGGAACAAGCAATTGCTTGTTGATTTTGACTCAATTAAAGAGATCAAGATCAGATATGATGATGATAAGTGTTTGAATGTTGAAGGAATGAGAAATGTTAGAGTGAAGTTAAAGAATGGCAAAGTTGCTCTGATGAAAGATGTATGGCATGAATAGCAATTTGATGAGTGTAGGTCAGTTAATTGAAAAATGTTTTTTTAGTAACCATAAAGGACAATCTCTTGAAATTGTATAACTATAATTAGAAGCTGTTATACAATATGAACTAGGAAGAAATAGGATATTCAAGGTGAATGTTGAAACAACATACACTAAATGCCTTAGTGCAACAAGTGTTGCAAAGGAGAGTGAGTTGTGGCACAAGATATTAGGGTATTTGAATCCAAGAATCTCGTATTTGGAATTCCTAAGATTGTGGCACCAGATAAATCATGTGACGTATGCATGAAAGGAAAGAAACCAAGATTTCCTTTCTCATCATAATAGCCTCCAAGAGCAACGCATGCTTTGGGTGTTGTGAATTATGATGCAAGTGATCCTTTTAAAGTACCTTCACTTGGAGGAAACAAATAATTTTTGTCATTTGTGGATGAGTTCACAAGAATGACACGGGTAGCACTCATAAAGTTCAAATATGAGGTGTTTGCTGAGTTCAAGAAGTTCAAAGTAAAGGCTGAAAATCAAAGTGGACAAAGGTTGAAGATCCTCAGAGCCGAGGGTGGAGGTGAGTTCAACTCTAGTGAGTTCAAGAAGTCCTGTAAGGATAATGGCATTGAGCACGAGGTGAATGCTCCATACACTCCACATCATATTTGTCTTGCTGAAAGAAGAAATAAAAATCTGCTTGACATGACTACAAACATGTTGAAAGAAAAGAATATGTTTTCAAACATTATGGGGAGAAGCTTTTGCTACTGGAACTTATCTGCTTAACATATGTCCAACTAAGAAGATAAAGGAAATTATTCCTTTGGAGAAATGGACTGGAAGAAAGAAAAGTGTGAGCCATCTGAAGGTGTTTGGTTCTGTTTATTATAAACATGTTCCAAATGCTACTAGAAAGAAATTGGATGACAGAAGCAATGTCATGTTGCTTATAGGTTACCACTCTACAGGTTCATATAAACTCTATTTTCCAGTCACTAATTAAGTTGCTGTCAGTAGATATGTGATAGTGAAATAATTAGAAACATCACATTAGAATAAGTCTAACCCTGCTTCTGGAGTTCATGGTGTTTCTAAAGATGCCTATAAAGGAGAATCAGAATTTGAAGGTAACTCATACTATTAAGGTGATTTAGACTCTGAAGGTGATTCAAACTCTAAAGGTGATTTAGACTCTGAAGGTGATTCAGCCTCTGAAGGTAACTTATAATTTGAAGGTGATTTAGTCTCTGATGATGTTCCAACCTCTAAAGGTGCTCCAGACTCTGAAGGTAATCCTCTCTCTGATGGTAATCCAACCTCTAATGGTAATCCATACTTTGAAGGTGGTCCAACCCCTGAAGGTGGAACTTATGAAAGTGTATATTGCTTTGAAGGTGAACTTACATAGTTTTAAAGGCCACGAAGAGTTAGGCAGATACCAATGAGACTTGCAGATTTTGAATTGCTACATAACACTGAGATTGACTCTGAAGGTGAAGTCATTGAGTATGCCATGATGGTGGATGCTAAACTAGTAAGCAATGTTGAGGCTTTAGAGAAGAAAGTGTGGGTGAAAGCCATGAAGGAAGAACTTGAGGCCATTGAAAGAAACAAGACATGAGAGCCGACTATTATATCAAACAATAAGCACGCCATCAGTGTGAGATGAGTTTCCAAGATAAAGCTTAAGCTAGATGGCTCAATTTTCAAGCTTAAAGCAAGGTTAATATCTAGAGGATTTTTACAAAAATATGGTTTATACTACTTGTAAGTGTTTGCACCTGTAGCTAGACATGAAACAATCAGATTGGTGATTGCTATACCAGCAAATAGGAATTGACCTTTGATATATTTAGATGTGAAATGAGCATTTCTGAACGGTCCATTGCAAGAAGAAGTTTATGTGTTACAACCTCCTTGATTTGTCATAGATAACAAAGAAGGGATGGTGTACAAGCTGCATAAAGCTTTGTATGGACTCAAGCAAGCCCTAAGAGCTTGGAATATGGAAATTGGTTCATTTTTCAAGCACCAGGGATTCCGAAAATGTGAAATGGAGTATGGTTTGTATGTGCAACATACCTCTGATAGCAATGAGATTCTGGTGTGTCTTTATGTTGATGATATACTGCTAACAGGGAGTTGTACTATTGAGATAAAAAAGTTTAAGAAGGTGTTGATGAATTCATTTGATATGACTGACTTTGGAAATATGGTTTATTTTCTAGGGATGAAGATTATATGCTCGAAAAGGGAATCATTATGCATCATTGAAGTATGAACTTAAGTTATTGAAGAGATTTGCTCTGATGAATAGTAAGTCTGCAGTCACCCCTGTAGAAATAAACCATAAGCTAGACTCTGATCCAGATGGTGGGGATGTAGAGGCTAGAACCTTTAAATAGTTGGTTGGCTCTCTAAGATATTTGTTCAATACCAAATCTGACATATATTATGCAATTGAAATGGTTAGTAGGTTTATGAGTAAACCAAAATTGTTACATTACCAAGCAATAGTTAGAATCTTCAGGTATGTAAAAGGAACTCTGAAGCACAAAATTATGTTTTCATCTGGAGGGTCAGATGTTGCTAAAGTGATATGCTACTTAGACTTTGACTGGTGTAGAGACAAAGTTGTCAGAAGAAGCACTACAGGTTACATGTTAATGAATCTAGGTGCTCCCATTTCTTGGTGTTTCAAGAAGCAACCAGTGGTTGCATTATCAGCATGTGAAGGTGAGTACATAGATGGTGCTTTGTCAGCTTGTCAAGCTATTTGGCTGATGAATTTGCTGTAAGAACTGAAGTTCAAGGTGAGCAAACCAGTCAAAATGATGCTTGACAACAAATCTGCCATTAATATTGCTAAGAACTCAGTGCTGCATGAGAGAAGCAAGCATATTGAAACAAAGTTCTATTTCCTGCAATCATGTTCAGAATGGAATGTTAGAAGTTGTTCACTGTAGCACTCAGAAACAACTTGCAGATGTGCTAACCAAGACTATCAAAACTAAACACATCATCAATTTGAGGAATGAAATTGGTATTGTTGATTTTAATTGGCTGAATATGAATTAAGAGATGGTGTTATATGTAATTCAAATTCAGCATTTGTATTAAATTAGCATTTGAGTTTAATTTGGTTAGCATTTACATTTAGATGTTAGTATATAAACCCATTGATAGTTATATTTGTAACTGAATTTAGCTTTCACATTTTGAGATAGAAAGTTACTTACAACCTATTAGTGACTCATCTTGTAAAAAAGACGGGCAACCTGCCATATCGTCTAACATGATCGAGATGACTCACAAAGCGCTTCCAATCATTAGTGAGACCATTCTATATGAAGCAAACACTCTCAAGTCTCTTATTGGTTAAACCATATCATCTGCATTAAAGGAGAAAGTCACCCACCACACTGCACTAATGTACAATTTAAGCTATGTGTGGCTGAATTTACAGGCGAAAAAATAATGTTTTTTAAAGGTGGAATAAGGCTATATATAGCCATCTAAAAAGGTAAGTTGGAGGATAACAGATTAAATATCACAAACCCTAAAGGTCTCTCGCTTCGCATATCACATACATAATTTTTACTATTGTACTCAATGCAAGTTAATGTGTATAAATGTGTTTTTGATAATCGTAAAAATGTATAAAATTTTAAAAAAAGTGAGAGATAGAAATAATAATATACATTTTCAAATATCAAAGAACGATGTCACACATACAATACATAGATTGAGTGTTTAAATAACACCAAACTTCTCACAATATTAACAGGCAAACAAGTAAAATAACTGATTTGATCCGGATTCAACCCGGTTAATCCTTAAGCCCTAACTTTTATCAATTTAATCAATTTACTTTCCGATTAGATTTTGATTAAATGTCATTGCACACCTTTTAAATCCTATAATTAAGGTGACATGATAACAGCCAGAAAAAAATTAAGCCCCACATGTGCCTATCTTTGTGGCCGAATACTATGGTTTTAAAATACTAGCTCTTAAGAAGGGGACCTCTTTTTTGGCACTACCAAACAATGCTTAAGAACTTGGGGTGAACATGTACAAGACACCTGTTCTAACTCCCCCATCACTATCTTGAAATGAAGAATTGCATCATTGCTGAACTCATCAGATACAACCTATCATACCATCTTTTTAGCATCCATATTATGGAGGGACATTACAATAAGTCCAACCAGCCTAACAACATCCACATTATTCGAATTAAATCTTAATAAAAAATGTATATTTATTTTGGTCAAAACATTCTCAAAGTATCCAAACCTTTTACAAATTGGCTGCTGACTAAAAGTCTAATGTGAAACTAAATAATTTTCAAATATACCAATAATATTCTCTCATCAAAATGAATGTAACAAAATCAAGACATAGACATCCAAGACATGATTCATAGAATCATGTCCAAAAACCAATGTAACAGATATACATGTAAACAATAATAGTGGTCCCATATTGGAGCATAGTAATGCTATGACGCATGCTACTATGAATAAGAAAAAGATTATCCTATCATTGTCCTCCAATCAAGGCCATGCAACTCCTCATAAACGACAAAAATGTTTCAACCATAAAACAGCCACCATTCTCCTTTCAAACATTTCAAACACCTTCAATTTTCTAACCCTTTTCATGTGTCACATTCTCAGAAGAAGCCATAACAAAACTCTCTTGTAGGATCATAAACAATGGAGAGTAGTACTACAAGCTCTGAACTCCCTCCTGGCTTTAGGTTTCATCCAACTGATGAAGAATTAATTGTGTATTACCTTTGTAATCAAGCCACATCAAAACCATGCCCTGCATCTATCATACCAGAAGTTGATATTTATAAATTTGATCCTTGGGAATTGCCAGGTATATATGGATACACACAGACACAGACACCGGATACAACACTCTGATACTAACATGTAAACATTAATAATAATTAAAAAAAATGAAAGTGTTTGTCTGTGTCTGTATCATGTATCAGACACGTCTTTAATCTGAAGTGATGGTGTTATAGAGCTATATACGCTTTATTCGTGATTATGTACTAACCGATTATTGAATGCAGATAAATCTGAGTTTGTAGAGAATGAATGGTATTTCTTTAGTCCAAGAGAAAGAAAGTACCCGAATGGGGTGAGGCCTAATAGAGCAACTTTATCTGGATATTGGAAAGCTACTGGCACAGACAAACCAATCAATACTGGATCAAAGCAAATTGGAGTGAAAAAATCTTTAGTCTTTTACAAGGGCAGGCCACCAAAGGGAATCAAAACTAATTGGATTATGCACGAGTACCGATTAATCGGATCGCAAAAACAAACTAGCAAACATATTGGATCCATGAGAGTAAACACCTTCAAACCTTAACCTATTTGAATTTCAAAGTTTATTATTTTGCTATGTTTAACATGTTGTTGCTTCTATGTGTCATCAGCTAGATGACTGGGTTTTGTGCAGAATCTATAAGAAGAAACACATGGGAAAAACATTGCAGCAAAAAGAGGACTATTCGACGCTTCAATTTAACGATTCTACGATAGCGAATATCGATGAACAAGAAAGGATGAACATGAACCTTACAAGGAGTTGTTCACTTACTTATCTTTTGGATATGAATTACTTTGCTCCAATGTTATCTGATGGTTCAACTTTGGATTTTCAAATCAATAATTCCAATATTGGGATAGACCCTTTTGTGAAATCTCAGCAAGTTGAAATGAGTAACCATTATGAACCAGATTCACATAGTAGCATCACAAATCAGCCATTATTTGTGAAGCAAATGCATAATTATTTAGGATAAGAATTTAGATTATTTAAAAAATATGTCAATTTTTTTATTTTTAAGTAGAAATCAAACTCTGTATCTGAGATTTACGACACTCACACACTCTGCGCGCATATCAGCCGGTTACGCTAGACTCAGGTTTACTATGTCAAATATATGTTATATATCATAGAATGGACTTTCATTTTGAATGCTTTGTTGATACTGTTTATACAAATTCTAACAATTTTAATGGCTCTTAATAAAAACTCAAATTTGTAATGACCTTTCAAATTTGACATGTTCAAACCAGATGCTTAGAGATTATGCTTTGGAAGGATTTGAAACTTAATAATTACAATGGTGATTAATTTTGACCAAGGATATATTTTTGGCTAATTTTAAGTCAATAACTTTATCCAAAGATGTTTTCAAAGTTGATATGATTCTTTATTTGCACATTGCCTAATCAAAATGATGACAGCATGTTGATTCAAAGTTAAATTTAGAATTCTTGGGAATGTTAGGCCTATGACACGAAACAGATCAGATTAAGCATTTTGTTTAGACTAATCAATGCATAACAGCCTATTGATTGTGACATGAGAAATAAAATATCTATTCCCTCTGGTCCTTTTAATAAGAAAAAGTTTATTCTTTAAATTCATTGAATAACTAATGAAATATACAAATGATTTCATCTACGCCTTCAACTGTAAACCGAGTATTCTCCACACGCAACAATCTTAAAGCTATCAACAAAGCCTGCGATGATGGCTAGGCAAACACATATCAGAATTCAGGGCTATTACTACACACCAAACCACAACAATTCCATGCCAACAATTTCAATGCTTGCTTATTGATATTCCTGACATGAGAATAAGTAAGATGAACATAACAACTGCAATGAAAGAGCCAATCAGCGAACCCGAAACGCGTCCACAGAAGTAGTTATATTGTTGACAGAATGGAAACCAATTGGCACTTGAATTTCCATAGTGAGCTACATAAACAATGGCTGCTGCTGCTGAGGCCGCACTCGTAACAAGACCAAACATAACCTTCACAAGTTCAACTTAACTTTCATTAGAAAAACCTTTTTGCAATAACACTATATGACTAGAAAACAAAAGAAGACTCAGCGTGTTTACCGTGTCGAGAAAAACCAAGAGAATCCTACTTTTCGCCGCCATAGTCCTTACAATGTTGAAGAATGAGAGACTAAGTGAAAGAACTAGGTAGCCACATACAATAGAATTGGTGCTAACAAAAAACCTGAAACCAATCAAATATGAATCAAATCCTTATACAAAAATCTCCTTTTGTTCACAACATCTTAGTAAAAGTTTATGATAACTTACACAAATGTTGGAAGATCATGATATGCAACTCTGAATCTAAAAAACCGCGTCGCAAAAGGCATAGTTTGTTTTGCTGTTCCCATACTCAATGCACTTGCAAGTGTGGTTACAGCTGCAAAAACTCTCAAAATGAAGTCCATTATAGATAGCCCTCTATTCATCCCTTTTCTTGGGGATGAAGAAACTTCTCCACTCTCTATTGCACTAATCTTCATTTTTTTTTTCTCAACTTAGATTCTCTTCACTTACTTGAGAGTGAATAAGTATCAGAATTGTACTCATTTATATACTAGAAAAAAACACAACATGGAACTGTACTGATTCTATTAGAGTAACTATAGTGGATTAGGTTTGCTAAGGACAAAGTGGCTTTGACATAAGCATGAAATTATTTAGCACTATATAATTGGGAGTGCATAATGGTGATAGCATACTAGTATGGAACTTTTTCATTTAAAATCATGTGTGACTACGAATTTAAGGATGATACATATATTTTCATGTAAGCAAAATTTATTAATGAGAGAATACAAATTGAGGCAGGGAAGCTTACAAGAAAAAGTAAGAATAGGTTATTAAAAGAGATGGTGTGACACCATGTAGTAGTATATATAAAATTAGCAAATTGTGCCTTAGTGGTTTTGGTATATGCTTTATCATCTATTATTTTTGTTATTAGAATTAATGATAATTTTCAGTTCATCTAAAAAAGAAAATGTGATATCGATGTGGTTATTTATAATCCTTGAAATAAAATATTTATGCCATTACGAGAATGTGAGTGGAGAGGATTGTGAAATGGATATTGCAAGCATGGATATTGAGTGCATGTATTACATGCACAAAGGTTATTACCAATACCATGGATGATCGATGTTGTAATATCATTAATGATATGTTTGCAAGAATGGTCTTTAACTTTTGTTTAAACTTCCTAGTTGAAACCAAAGTTATAAAACCTAGATAGAAGAGTAGAGCGACCGACTATAAAAACGAGATAGCGGAATAGTGAGATAATCGTTATTTGACTATTTCTTTTAGATTAAAGTTTGATTCAAGTGGAAGTCCTCAATTCCGATATCACCAAATCACACAACATCAACTGGGAGTCCCCGACTACCCAAATCCATAATCATCAATCATCCAAGTGTCAACACACACATATCCATACCCGTACCCACATATGAGAGAATCTCAGAGTAGTATACACGTGTCTCTAGGTCACGCAAGCACACTTTCGATGAGTAACCAAGTGCCTAACATTTAGAGACTTGCACAAACACACCGCACAATGAGTCAGATGAGGAACAAAATGATTTACTCCTAAGTGACTACACGACCCCATCCGTGATGAGTAACGAATTGACATTGCCTATGTGTTGTCACGACCCCAACAATCATCAATACACATGTGTTAACGACAAGTGTCAAAACGCCTACTTGACTGCACAAGCCCACCAAGCAAAAGCACTAGCAAGTAATCAAGTGATTTACGCATATGCAGCTACACAAGGCCGCTAGAGGTGAGTGAGCAAGTGTAGAGCCCTATATGGCATACAAGTCCACCATATCGATCCCTCATGTGTGTATTCAAGTGAGTGTATGCCTCATTAGGCCCCATGAGCACACCTCTGCTGAGTAAAAAATTAGTGTACGCCCCGTTGGGCCCCATAAGTACTCCAATATATAGCTCAAGTGAGTTAATGGAAAGCGAATTACCACCTAGCAGTATAAGCCCACTATTAAAGCATATCCATGCAAATCATTTCCTAACATTGAAACGAAGCGAACAGACTACATGGAAGAATTGAACAACACTATAGCCTTAACTATTTTATAAGGTTTCCTATTAGTCACACAACACAAGAGACGACATCGCGTTTTGAGCTACGAAACTGAAACTGCACTCAGGAAAAAGTATAAACTTCCATCGTCCGAAGCTCGCTAAGAGAGGTCCCAATCATGTGTACACAAAAAATTTCAAGAAATACAATAATCGTGCATAAAATAAAGTCATATCACCATATCATTATTCCAACATCAATCCATGGTATTAACACGATGAAAAGTATCACATTAACATGTTATAAAAGCATTTCTATCTTAACCTTCACATGCGATGAAACATAGGATTACCACATTCCACCAACCATCATACAAGCATAATATTCAACCATATAGAGATAGATCATTGAAATAGATTTCCAACGCTTCCGACCGTGCCTCATTTTGAGTTACGGAACTAAAGTTATGTCACAAACAATGCTAGAGAAGAAAACACCAATTTGTCAGGCGCGCTAAGCGCCCCAAAGTGAGGCTAAGAGCGACTGAGACAACAAGTTATGTTTGTAGCTCACTTGAAGCCCAGAAAGGTGGTTGTAGGTGCGCTGAGTTCCCCTAGGATGGGTTAAGCAGGCATGACAACAATTTTCACAAAAATCAGCGTTTTAACATCAATTTTAGCACCCCAATCTACCACCCATTCATCCTAACATGTATTAGCATACTTGGGTAACCAAAACTCAGAAATCAGCACATGCAAGTTCAATAATCATATCACTTACAAGTTTCAAGCAATTTATCATGAAATTGACATGTTTATGTAACTTCTCACAAACCCTTGCCCCAATTATGATAACCCCACAAATTTCTAAGGTCCTTTCTTTGTTTGACTAACAGTCCTTAGCAAAATGACCAAACCTATTATAGTTGTAACATTGAACCTTTCTCATGTCACACTTCTCCTTTACCTTCTAATGTTCGGGCAGCTATTCAATTCTCATGGTGCTCAGGTTCTTAGAATGTTCAATTGCTACAACAATGTAATCAAATTAAGGTGTAAGAGATCTGAGTACCTTTTCAACAATAAATTATTCATAAATGTTTTTTCACAAGCCTTCATCTCATTGGTGACCACAATCACTCTAGAGAGGTAATCTGGTACCTTTTCATTGTTCTTTATGTTGATATTCTCATACTGCTTACGTAGACTCTGAAGCTTCACCTTTTTCACTGATGTGTCATTGCCGTAGCACCGTACCACTGTGTCCCACACAACATTCGTCGTCGTTGATTCGACGGTCTTCCTAAACACACTCATATGCACATACTAATGGATATAGACCAATGTCTTTTAATCCTTCTTTCTCAGTTTTATTTGCGCGTTTCTTTGTGCTTCTGTTGCATCCGCTGCATCTGGCGTGTAACTGCCCTTGACGAGATTAAGAACATTTTGAGTGCTAAACAACACACGCATCTGAATCATCCACCTATTTCGGTTCTTTCCATTAAATACTAGAAGCTTTGTGTTCAAGTTACCGTTTCCGCCGTTTGTCTTCGTTCTTGTGCAAATTCACTCAAATTTTACCAACACTCGTGTTTCCCAATCTCGCGAAGCAAGAAATGTGATTCTATTCCAATTTCAATCGTAAAGTCAACGTAAATTTAAGAAACGAATTATCAATGACACGCGTCTCACGTACACTCCGGTTTCCCTGTGAATCTAACCGGAGCTCTTGATACCAATTGTTGGAACATAAGGTTAAAGATGAAGATGAAAATGGAAGAAGAGAAAGAGAGAGAAAACTTTGACTAACTTTCTTACTTAAATCAGATAGCATCTACAAATAATTTCTCCTCTCAAATTGAAATTTAAAGTTTAATAATTATACTACCAAACTTAAATAAAACTCAAGTTAAATTAAAATACAAATTTAAATGTATTGAATTTGGATTATACTTCAACAATAGGTAAGTTACGAATTATTTTTTTTATAAAAATAAAAAATACATGATAGTTAAAAAAAATGCATTTACCAAGGGTAATGCTAGAACAAAAATAAATTAGCTTAAAATGATGTATTCTCTTTATTTATAGTCATATATCCTAATAAGTCAACCAATTTGACACCATATATGCTAACATGCAAATCGGATTGAACTGGTCGGTTAGATCAGAAATCGGAAAGGTCACCGGTTTGATCTGATTGCTAGATCAGGTATGCTATAGAATCGGTGAAAATCGGTCGAAACCAGTCAAAACAGAAAAAAAAAGCGATGAACCGATGGTTTTAGAAAATTGGTGGTTCAAATGCATGCTTTCTTTTTTCCTGCACAAAATGACACCGTTTTCATGATTTTTTTCAAAAATATAATTAAAATATAATTAAACTTTATTCAAACCTTATTTGAAACAATTTTTCCCTGTTTGCAATTAGACCTAATTTAAAATTTATTTAAATTTATATTTTGTTGTGAGTGATGATTATATTTAGAATTTGAATGTAAAGAATAAACATGTGAAATTATGATATTTTAAAATTTTGTAGGTGTTGTGATATTTTTTAGAGACTAAGTCATCCGGTTCGACCAATTTAATAAATATATAGTATTGCAATAGAGACCGGTTTATTCAACCGAGTTATCCGATTTAGTCATACGGTTTGACCAGTGACCCAGTGATTCAACCAATAAATCAATAATTCAATACCCTCACCGGTTTGATATCCGGTATGATTTTTAAAACATCGCTAACATGTGACCGAAATGGAAAACATGTTTAATATATTATAAACATATCTTTAATTTTCTACCAACCCCATTTGGAAAACTCCAAATTGATTAGTAAATTCATGATAAGTGTCTTCATCGTATGTTTCCCATCTAGTAAAATATGAGATTTTTCATGAGTTTCAGAATTTTATATAGCCAACAAATATTATATTAATTTAATATATCATTTTAATAAAAAGAAATTTCAAATTAAACATTAACTCAAAACTGGGATCAAGCAGTTTGCGGTATATGCACACACTTATATCTAGAATTTTGATTTATAGATTTATAATTTCCTTATTACTATTTTAAATTTGTTACTTTAAAAATATTTCTTATTAAAATACACATACGTATACACACTCATAGAGAGAGACGCACATACATTATTGTACAAGACACTCGAAATTTAAGATGACTCTGCTCATGACCAAATATCATGTGTTCAAAAGAATGATATCCCACCAATTTAGTTGGTCTAGTGGTGATTGGTGCTGGATTTGGTAGGAACGACCACGGTTCAATCCTCTCACAACTATCATCAGATGGATGTCATAGCTGATCTCCGAACTGGACTATACCAATGGTGATAAAAAAATATATACCTTTTGCAAATTATCAAGTGTCAGTTAAGTTTTGATGTAATTTTGTCTTTATTTTTTCCATGAAATTTGTCAATAATTTTGTGAATGAATTAAGTCCAACATAGTCTTTGAAATAATTAATTCTCTCTGAATATTAATCCTCCTTTTCCCATCTTGATGCATCAGAGTGTTTTCCATGTACTTTTCAAATTACAACAATGTAAGAACACTCAAAACAATATTTTCCTTCAAATTTTATCAAACTTCAATGCACACACAATTAGAGCAATTTCTCAGTTCAAACAGATAAATCAATACTAGCTTTCAAAAGACTTGTATTAATAGTGGCCCTCATTGTAGTTATTAATTAAAATTTCTGGTCTTACAAAAAACATAGTTTTATTCTTCCAATATCATATTGAATTGAAGATCTTGATGATTGCTACACTGATAAGCAAAATGCACTACTCCAATCTCCTTTGCAGACATCCAAGATGGTCAAAACATGAGTGAGATTTGTGTTATGGTTAACGATCGATTGCATCCCGTTCTAAAGTTTAATGGAAAAAAAGAAAATGAAGGAATGGATGTGTGGATGATTAAAAATTCTTGTTGCAAAGACTACACTTTGAGGGAAAGTGGCAACATCTCATCATTGAATTATCATTTGTTGGTAATTCCTTGAGAACCATTCTCCATACCATTTTTGATCTAGAAGGAGGGATAGCCATGTTCCGAATGATCTTGGTGCAATGCTTGTGAGAATCAGGTGGGGAAATAAACTGATATGCAAATTTTAAGGGAAGATCACCTAATGTATAATTCTTCAAGAGTAACTTATCTTCATTTTTCTCATGGAGAATGATGATTTTGCTGGTGTTTGGAATTAGCAATGTAATCTTGCACTCTAGTTTGGAGTTTTTAGTGAATATGATGAGGGATCTTCAGTAGGATAACTAAAGTTCCATCAGACCAATCATGAAGCAAAAATTTAATTATACTACTTGTGCCAAAATGCCATATTTTAATATCAATTAAGCTTTGTAATTGAGGTTTTATTCCACTCCATATGGATGAAAATATATGGTATCTAATGCAATTGTTACCTTTCATAACCTTACTTCTCAGAAACAAGGCTCATTGGTTGGCAGAGTTAAACATTTCTCAGCATAACTATAGGTTAGAGGCTTCATTCACCTTTGCAATAGATCTCATACCAATTCCACTTTCAGTAATAAGAAGGCACATAGTAATCCAAGCCTTTGTGACTTACATTATTCTCTGGGTCAAGCCAGGCCCTCTTCTGTCTATCTACGTAATAGAGTGCCATCCCGCTTCTGCCAGAATCGAAGCGACGCTTAAATGATTTGGTTCACGTATCTCATCACTCCATTCAAAGTTTTTCGAGTTTTTCTCCAATGTCTTGATTACGCACAAGGCCGTCTTTGAGGGCATGTAAGACAGGTTACCGTACAATGTCTCAAAATTTTCACTGTTAAAACGTAATTCAATAGAGCCTCATAAATCTTTGTCACTATTTAAATGTAGTTAAACAGAACCTTTAATTTTTTTGTCATGGTTAAACCATGACTAATCTATAAAAGACTTCCAAAATCTTGAGACAACTTTGATTACGCAAATTAACATACCTTGCACTACAATTTTGATTAGTTAAATCCTGTCTACAAAGAATATAAGGAAGCAATCCTAGAAGCCAAATTATGCTTGATTTTACTAATGACAGGTTGAAAATACCAAACTCTAGGTTGCCTTTAAACTTTGGAACACCCAGATAGATGAAAGGAATAGTGCCTATAGTGAATTCAACGGAACTTGCAATTTGAATCAATCTGGTTTGAAACAAGGTTCCATCATAAATTGTGGATTTTTTATGTTTGACTATTTGACCTGATGCTTGATCATATCTATCAACAAAAAAAAAAAGAGTCAATTAAGACTAAACTGTTGAAGAGGAGCTTTGTATATTATTTAATGCATCCCCTTTAATACCTTCAAGATGGACGTTCTAATTAAAAAATCTAGAGAGAGATGCTCCTCCTTCTCTCTAGAAATTTCTCCCCAAATCCTTTAGGGTTTGGTGGCTCTTTCCCACCCTCATGGTGGCCCTTGCCTTCCACCCCTATGGTGGTCACATCCCTCTCTTTTGAGAGCACCCTCCTTCCCATCCGTTGTCTTTCTCAAGTCTTCACAATAACAACGGTTAAGTCTCCCTTTCTTCTGTTTCGGCCACCACCGGAGCCACCACCACTAACAAAGAACAAGTTAGTTGTGGGTTTTCTTCACATCCCACACACCTTTTCGGCGGATGCTTCTCGCTCTTCGGCTTCTCCTTCTCTCTCGCTGCCCGGAACTACTCGTCCTCCACCGAAGCCGCCATGGGTAAATATTGTACTATTGGGTTTTGTCAAGATGATTCATAAGAGTTTTGTGTCTTGTAAGGTGTTGGTGTCTCTCTTGTTCTTGTTGTTTCTGGTTTATGTTATTTTGCCGTGTGAATTGCTCTTAGGCTTAGGGTGTTGTCAACTCGTGCTCAAGGTGTTTGATGATAGGTCTCAAAGAAGCTCGGATGATGGTGCTGTATTTTTGAGGAAGAACCTTTTCAGGGCTGGTGCAAATCAATCTCCTTTTTCCATTCAACATTTGATTCATCCACAAATTGTGATTTTTTTCAATATTGTGAACCGCTATAATCGACTTGCGCGTGATAAAGCTAGTGTTAAAGCTAAAGATATGATCCTTAATTGGATAGATATAAAGATTGTGGTTCCTAAACTCATTTGTATCTTGCGGAAGAGTTCTGTTTGGTGGATTGGATTAAGGAATTGGTTTGGTAACTCCTTTTTAGGTTCTTTTTTTGCTAAGTTTATTGAAGTCCATATCTTGTTTGGCTCAATTATTAGTGTTGTTGTTAAATTGTGGATGGGAAATACCCTAACACAATCTCTTTCACTATGTTTGTACCTTTCATTTTTCATCTATTGAATGAGTTTGTTTTACCGTAAAAAAAAAAGATGGACGTTCTAAATTAATTGGCAATTTTTTATTCATAACTCTAGCCAAATAGAGCGGGGTGAATTAAGATTGTCCATTTTTTTTTGTTTTTGCGCAACGATTATTAACTTATTATTTTATTGAAAGTAATGAATATGATATGTTTTAGGATGACTTTAATATTGTAAAAAATAAAGTGAATAAAGATAAAGCACATAAGACAATTATATTAGTTCTCCTTATCAATCAAGAGTACATTTAGTCTCTTCACACCTTGAAGGATTTTCTACTATGTTTAGATCGTTTGTACAAGTCTTATACCAAGACTTCTTTACAACCTTCTAAAGCACACGCACAAAGAAAGGACACTACTTTCTATTTACAACAACAAACACCAAAAATATGATGGGCTTTGAACAAACCAATTCGAAGGAAATTTTTACAATAACTTATCACCACAAACTTGATGATTAAGACACAATACACTTTCAAATGATTTAATATACAATTGTTCTTGAAATGATTTTCAATATGAATGATTTGCTCTTCTATTTCTCTTAATCACAATCCAATATATACTTAAATGCTCCAAATATTTGAATGAAACTCTTTGAATGATATAAAATTTATGCACAAAGTTTCATTGTTAAAGTTGTATGAACACTGGAAAATTTATTTAACTTGTATGAAAGTTGATGTATGAAAGATGTGTATTGAAATTCTGATGTATAAAGCCTTAAATACATTCTAAAAAACCTCTAAGAGAATATGCATATGTATGAAGCATTTCCGTGAAATTTTGCCAAAGTTTAGAATGAAGTTGGTTAATGAAAAGTGGTGATTTTACTGTGTAACCGTTTACCAAAAATAAGATAATTACGGCGGTTCTGAAAGTGTTATTACGATAGTTTCAACTATGATAATTTACTAAAAACATAATGAACTAGTAATCGATTACACTAAATGAAAAATGGAAAAATAAGCTTTTTGATGAAAATGCTTGATATTTTTTGAATGCATGATGGTAAAAGAACTTTACAAATGAAAATGTGTGATATATTTTGAGCATCTAAAGTTGTATAACTTGAATGTAATGAATATTTTGAAGGTGCGAAAAACACAAGAAATGGGTGTTTGAATTGGGCTTCAAGATTTAAAATAAATACTTTCCGTGTCAAAAACAAAGAACACATGAACAAAAAAAAATGACACAATTATTTTTATCCTGATTCACTATTAACAGAGTTAATCTAGTCCACCCGCCAAGGTGATTTTACCTTCTCAAACAAGGACTTAATCCACTATAACCAAACTAATTACAGATACACAACAAAGAACAACTGTCAGTGTTGCAAAACACAAAGACTAATTGCCAATGTCTACTTGAGAAATTCTGACTATACCCTAGTCTCTTAAGGAACAATCAACATACAAGTTGAAATACAATGAGTTGTGCTTACAAGGTTGTTTCTTGAAAGCAGATTACACAAGTTTAAATACAATCAAATAATACAATAGTGTTAATATCAAGTTAATGAACAAAAGCTCATTGCTTGCAAGTTAACAAACAAAAGTTCCTAGCGTTTACAATACTTTACAAAGAAAATATCAAGGAGATTTGAGCAGTGTTTCAGCGTAAGTTTTGTAGAGATTCGTTGTTACTTTCAATCTTCCAAGGCTTCCTTTTATAGCCAAAAATAAGTTCGTTGAAGGGTAAAATAGGAATACTAAATTCCAACTGTTTTGTCCACAACAGTCAGTGAGGGAGGGGTAGATAACATAGTGCCACAGTACTGTCCTTGCGCCACCATATCAGGGTAGTGGGAACATTTGTACCTCGTACTATTTCCTCACGTAAACCAATATTAATCTTATTTTCTAATCTTCACAGGCTTCTGATAGTTGTTGATGAAGCATGCTTAGAAGAACCAAAACTTGAACATTCTGAACCTATGTCACGAGAGTCTTCAGAACTTGTTCATCCAGAACCTTGTCTTCAGAGTCTTCTGTACTTGGTCTTCATAATCTTTTTATTCAAAATCTTCATAACTTGTTCTTCCAGAACCTTGTCTTCAGAATCTTCAGAACTTGCACAACCTATTCATAGAGCTAAAGAAGTCTTCAAAAGCTCTTCTAAATGAGTCTCGATCAGAAGCTCTATCACTAACGTTCATCAAAACCGTTTCTATATAAGCATTCTAGAACTTGACTGGGTCTTTGTAAACACCACTGGTTTCTTCCAGAGTCAAAATGTGTTGAGTCCCAACCTGATGACGTCACACACCTTATCTTCAAAGTCAGAACTTGTTTAGCAAAAGCTACACACAAGACAGAAACTATTATGGTACTAAACTATTATCTAAGATATCATGTAATGTTATCATCAAAACATAAGGCCAGATGCAGAATCAAATCATGTTCTTACATATTTAAATTTGACCCATTAGCTTGCTTCTTCTCTCGATTAGCTTTATTATAGGTCAACACTTGATTACCATTTTAATCATGATCAGATCAGACATCTTAATCATGATCAGACATCTTCATAAATCTTAATCATGATCAGACATCTTGATTCATCACTTGATTAAGCGTCATAATAGGCAAGCATTCATCATATATCTTTTTAAGCTCTTTCTTCTTTTATAGTCTTCATTAATATTTGTCTTCATCAAAACTACATTTGATGGAGGATGGATATCTTCTTCACAAGTACAAGAGAAATGTGTCAACCTTGACACTTTTTTTTCATTTCTTTAAAGTCCAACATAATTCTTTTGACACAGTGCAAGGTCCAAATCCTAATTTCCCTCTAGCAAAATTGAAAGATGTTCAAGGTGTACTTTGATAGTGTGAAGAACTTTAAGGATCAGTATTATCTGCTTACCCTCATTACAAAAGGGGCTTATGCTAACATATGTGGCATATAACTTAAGTCGTCTATTTGATGTTCTGATCGATTATAGAAGTTCTTACGTCAAAGCCATTTCTTAGCGCACGCCAAATATTATGTCTACATCCATATGACTTCTACCAAGAAGAGGCCAACTTGATGATAAATTTGAAAGTCTTCTTTGAGGATCTAGGTTTTGTTGACTATGTTGCTCCTTCTAGGGAAGTATCAAAGAAACAAAAGCAATAGTTCACAGAAACAATTTTTTAGTAGAAGTTGTTACTAAAGAGGGGGCGTCACATCATATTTGGTGAGTAATGTAGAAAGTTTATTCTTTTCTTTAATGCTTTCTTGGTGACTATTTCCTCAATTTGCTTAATTCCTAGTTTGCAGATAAGATGAAATGCCACCAAATGATATTACAAATAAATAATACTCATAAGGTTATCCCTTCACTTGTAGGATCCATTAATTTGTCGGCTACTATGGGAGTTCCGATTTTGAGATCCTCTGTCATCCTGTCCACTCTCGACAAACATATTTTTGTTCTAATAAAGGTTCAAGATAGGGCTGACCCAGCTGAGGTCACACAGGAGGCACATGACACTAGAGGTGCTCATGATAGGTTTAGTGTTTTAGAAATGATTTATAAAAAAATCTGCAATGGACCCTGGATGTCGTAGGCAATAATATGCAGGTTGAGTACCGTCGGCATTGTGCATTGAGGTGTTACCTCTTGTTCCTGGTTGGTACGTCCATGTTTGTGGACAAAAATTCAACCTAGATATGTCGTTGTGGTCTACCTTAAATACTTCGTCGAACTGACTTCGATTCACGAGTAAAACTAGGGGGCGTCTGTTTGGTGTACATGTACTCTAAGCTGAGGGCGAGTTGTCTCAGATGACAAGGAGCTACATGTTGCTTACGGTAATTTCTTGTTTCTAATGTTTTTATAATTTATTCGTTACACTTATTACTAATATTTTATCAAAACCTGTTTCAGGGATGGATCATCTCACACTTCCCTCGTATCACCGAGTAGGAATCTCCGCTTGCCTACGATGAGAACTACTCACGTGCAGCCACATTTGTTTCGTATAGGGGGAATAGTACGGTCAAGCTATTAAGAGTCTCTTTTGACCGTATGGTACCATATGATGTTTTCTTTTGCCCGTACGAGGGGCATCGATAGACGCGTTAGTTTGACGTCATTTCTTTATACTTCGGATGGTTGACATGTGGGTCATCTCTTATATATTTTTATCTTCCCCAGCGAGCGATGCGCTAGTTTGGCTACTTGCAGATTATTCCGGGATCTTCCTATGAGTTCGCTCCTCCCAGCGTCCTCCACACAGATCTTGGTGCGATACTAAATGATTTCGAGAGTCACTTGGTATCAGAGGAGTATCGTTGGGAACCAGCACATGTACACCAGGCTTATGCTGAAGGCTACATAACATGGTTTTATAGGGTGTCACACCCTATCGTGACATCAGACACTCCTAGAAGACCATATAGTCCAGCTAAATAGGAGGTACTTGATATTCTTAATGATCAAGCCGAGAGCGGGACGACGGTCTGTCGGCGTGTTGCGGAGATGGGTAAAGGAGCCATAGAGGCAAGACTCTTTGAGGATGACACTTCCTAGTTGGCCCTCATGCAACATATGGTTGTCGAGTTACAAAATTGTGTGTAGTACAGGCGGCAGAGGAAGCAGGGGATTAGACATGCCCAGTAATGTATATTTGAATGTATTATTTTTTGTATTTTCAGACAAATGTTATATATGGCTTTGCCTTTTTTGATTAATGTATGACTTGTTACTTTACTTTAACTTTAATATAACTTCATTTTATCTTGATTTTACTGTAAAATAATTTGACCTCAGGGTAGATTTCAAAGATGCATCTTCGGATACGCTCAAATAACATAGATAGATGTATCCCTAAATCATATTTTGATCAATTTAGAATGGATCTCAAAATAACATATTTTGACATAATTTTGATGCGTCCGAAAATATATCTCTAAATACGTAAAAGACAATTTTGAATATTCAAGAGTGTGGTGGTGATATTCACTAAAAAGGGTGCAAAGAGTAATCCTTATCATTTAATGCAGGCATGTGAGATACATGTAAATGGGCCCTCATGCTAAGTTGCGTGGACGTCAATAACGAAAGCCACTTAGCTTAAACATGTTAGCGGTGACAAGTTGTAAATTTTCAACAATACAATTATTAAGCTGTCTTTATAGCAAGCAACGAAATTTCCTCTTATGATTAATGCTAGTAATCAATGACTCAAATATTTACACTTAAACTTATAAAAAGCTGGTCCAGCTTTCATTAATTAGTGCTTATTATCTTTCATGTTGTGTCTTTTTTTCCACTTTGGGTCCTTATTAGAGTATTAATCATTGTGACATTGTGGTTGTTACATTGTTAGTGTCTGATTCTGTTGTGTTGTGTTCCTGTCTCAATTAGCTAGCATGCTTTATGATCCATCATTTGTCTCTCAATTTCTCTGTGTTAATGTCGTCGCACTTGCTCATCTTGACGTATTATTTCATTTCCATATGTAGTCAAGCAGTGGTTTGACTATTTGATGAAGATAATTTTTTTTTTTTATATTTACATGATATAGGATAATACTCCCTCCGGTCCTATTTATAAGAGACATTTGACTTTTTAGATACATTCAAAAATTAATGTATTTGGTCTATATGTAGTCCAGATACATTAATTATTGAATGTATCTAAAAAGTGAATTGTCTCTTATAAATAGGACCAGAGGGAGTATTAGTTCTATACGTAACAAACATTTGAAACAGCTATGCCACAAACAAAAATTTATTTTAGTTATTCCTTGATAAATTTAGGGTAGAAATTTATTGAAGCTGATAGGATATCAATAAAATTAAATTCAAGTATTAAATAATAGGTTAACTTTATCTATAAATAAATTTTACTATTTTAAATTTTAAGTAATTATATTTTTAGATTATCAATTTAAATTTTTTAAAATTACTTTTTTTCTTTTTAATATTTTCTTCATTTTTATTCAAAATAATTAAATTAAGAAGAATTTTAACAATAGATGAAAGAAATAAATGCAAAGAAATCAGAAAGAAGACTGCATTTTAGTAAATTGAAATTAATAACTTATAATAAAAGATTGTGAATGAAAAAGCATATTTATTCGACATAGAAAATCAATTTATTTGGTTTAATTTTATTGATATATGTCATATTATTTTAAATAAATTACCCTTAATTTGTCTAGGATAACATAGACCTTACCAACAAACAAGCAACAATATTTGAAGTGATTAGTATCTAATTAGGAGGCATTAATTTATTACTATTTAATAGTTATTAAAAATTATTTATCTTCTTTAATTATTAATTTATTGAAATATAAGTTATATTAAAAGAATAAAGAGTGTAATGATAATAAAATTTCAAAAACAGAGGTAAATGTTGAACTTCAAGATTGTAATGAAGATAAAAATCACGGTGAAAATGTTTAGAATGATCTTCATGTTAGATCTATTTGTAATCTTATGATTTCTTTTGATATAGAAATCAAGAACAAACTTTAAACTAATTTCTATGAGTCAAATATGTTATCGACTAGCATTCTGTAAATTCATATCAAAATTCAATCAAGGAATGAAAATTGAAGCGTATTTGAATTTGTCATTAAAATCATTGAAGGTTTGCGGGTATGTGATCTTCCGATTTGTAGAGTTTTTTAGGGTTCCATTAATCTCTTCTGATGGAGATGAAGAGAGAATCATGATAAACTGTGTATTTCGATCGCCCTACAAATGGAGACCATTACCCATATAAATAATCGTAGGGTTATTTCTTAGTTTTCAATATTTTAATTGTCCCCTTATCAAATTAGATATTGACTTATGTATCTACACAATAATCTTTCATGACATATATGTTCTTAGCCATAGACTTAATATCAATTAGACCACTTTAATTTTGGCTAAATAAATAATGACCCTAACACATGTTATATTACATTTGTGACCCAAAATTCTAACAATCTCTCTGTTGTCACATATGTAACTTTACACACATGTTAGACTTTATGAGCTCAAAATTTACAATTATATATTTCAAGCATATTCAAATTATCTCATCCATTAGTCATGATAGTATACATAATCAAAATGAATTTTTGTTATATCAATCATAACTAAATCCATTAATGATCACTAATAGTGACACAACTAATTGACATAGATTCATCATGAAATGTGTAGCATGAAAATCACAGGAAGGTGGCATGTACATGTCGATTTTCAACTATTTCTACTTTACTTTAGTGGGATCATTCAATAACCTTATTGTACAAAGTATAAATAGTTGAATGTCAAAATTTATAAAACAAAATATTCAAAACCAAAGTATGTATACATAATACCAAACATAAAATCCATAAATGACTAATCCTATGGTTGGATGCCTAAAAACATGATATAAATTATGTTGCCTGGGTGCAGATGAAGCTGTAAGAGTTTGTTTGGCACTACGCCAAGAAACTGCATAATATCCACTGATCTCCAACTGGTTTGGCCTTTTATACATGAACATATAATATATTTTTTCTCTTTAAATTCCTCATAAACTTTTTGGCTACTTTCCAATAATTCACTCCTGGATTGCTAAATATCTGCATAACATCCCAACTATGAACGCAATATCTGGACGCATACAAACTTTGACATACAACAGACTCCCTACAGTTGAAACATAAGGATTATTTTGCATTTATTAAATTTTTAAGTTACCTTTTAGGCACTGACTAAGACTAAATTGTCTCCCTTTACGATTGGAGTATCCCCTGGTTTACATTACTACATGCCAAACCTTTTAAGCACCTTTTCGATATAGCTCCTTTGTGACAATCCTAGAATACTACGAGACTGGTCTCGATGTATTTGAGTTCCTAATACAAAGGAGGCGTCACCAAGATTTTTCATTTCAAATTTACTTGATATAAATTTATTAGTTTCATGCATCATGTCTATATCATTCGTGGCAAGAAGTATGTCATCAACATACAAGACCGAGAAAATGTACTTGCTCCAACTAAAATTGTGATAAACACAATCTTCAACAACATTTACCTCAAAACAAAATGAGAGAATTGCTTCATCAAAATTTTGGTACCACTGACGAGACGCCTGGTTTAGCCCAAAAATGGATTTTGTCAATTTGCAAACCATATTCTTTAAGTCTCCTGACCAGAGTTATTAATCCCGGATAGCAAAGCAGAACGGCCGACCTTCAAAAATGGGAATAGTGGGAATAGCGGGATCCCGGATAGCAGGATAACTTTTTGTATATTAATAATTATATAATAATCTATAATAAATAATATATACAAATTACACAACTCCATAAAATTTTTATAAAAATCTATTTAATAAAATAATAATGGGTTAAACTTATATATGTTATTATTATTTTTTATTATTAATGGTATTATTTACAGCTATATTAGAAGTATTAGAAGTAGTTGTTGTGACTTTGTAACTTTAGTCATTTTTAAGCCTATGTTTGTGAAATTAAAAATTAAAGAAAAAGAAAAATAAAGATGAGAGAGAGAGTTAAAGGTGAGGGAAAGTTACGCAGCCTTGTGATTGTGACTAGTGCTTAATAAAGTGTCCATCAAGCTTTTACAGCTGTAAGTAGTTGTTGGTAGTACAATATTTAATAAATTATTTATCTTTTTTACTTTTCAACAATTTTTTTTGGAAAGTGTGTATCCCCTTCATCTTCTTTCTTTGGCCACCGCTTTATATACTTCTTCATCTTGTTTCTTGTATTTCTTCTCCTCTTCTTATCAAAATACAGAAGAAATTTTTTTAAAAAAACACAGAAAACATGATAAGCCGCTCCGCCCGGAAACGACCCGGGATCTCGGTTGTAGCGGCCGCTACACCATCTCCGCCATCGTACCCTGCATCTCGCGCGGGTGGGGTCCGCGCGGCTCTGGGGCACCGCTATAGTGGCCTGGAATGACATTTCTACTCCTGACATAAAGTTTTCTGGTTGCACTATATAGATTTTTTCATCAACGATGTTTACCATCACCTTACATAAATCAACAATATCCTGGGTATCCTTTTCATCAACCAAATTATGCATCCCAAATGTAGATATTTATACCACACAATATTTATTTACATATATCATAGTTCCTTAACTATACCTATCAACTCGAAATAACTCCACTTATCACAATCACATTTGATCTCTAAAGTTGTTCCTTCATAATTAGTCAGTTCATCATCAACAAATGTCCCTCCATGATGAATAAACACATGGAGAAATTGTTCCATTTTTACCTATTTAAAAAAGCTAAATTAGAAAGGAGGAAAGGGGTAAAAACTACAAAGACAACTAAATCGGCCTAAAAACCTAAAAAGACAACATTTATGCTTGATGAAGTAAATGGAAATGGCGTATTCTTAATGAAGTCAATGTTTTATGGCCGTGTTTGTTGTCATCGAGGTATGGAGATATAAAATCATTTATGCTTGATGAAAGCAAACTGATAGTCAAGAGAAATGATTCTTTATGGTGGCGAGGTTTGAACAAGGTTATTGTTTTGGAAGAGGAAGGTCACAACTGGTTCTCAAATAATATCTCTTACAAAATTGGCAATGGTTCCACTGTTGAGTTCTGGAAAAACAAATGGCTTGGTTCTTCTTCTTTTTGTAGGTTGATTCCTCTTCTTTTTGCAAGAGCAACTCACAAGAAGCACAAAGTTTCATTTATAGGGGTTTGGGTGGACAATGCTTGGATTTGGGATGTGAAGCTTAAGGATGATCAGTTGTTGCAGGTGGAGGAAGAACTGGAGTTAGAATCTCTCTATTCCATTTTGTAGGTTGTTCAACTTCACCGAAAAGTGGACGACTCTTTTGTGAGGTGGAGGAGCAATCACGGCTTCTCGGTAAAAAGTAGCTATCAAGTGTTAGAAGCAACTTTTGTCGTGGAGGTTCAGGTCGATGAAATTACCATTCAACTTTTGGATTTGATTTGGACAACAAATGTACCTAGCAAAATTCTTGTTTTTGGGTTCAGATTGTTGCTGAACATGTTACCAATGCGTGATGCATTAGCTATCAGGGGCATCATCAGCGGATTCAATTCTTTATGTTGACCCGTTTGTAGTGTTGTTAAAGAGTCTATCCCCCATCTTTTCTTTGACTGTTTTCTTGCTTTTCATGTTTGGGAGCAGATTTATAAGTGGCTTCATTTTCCGTTTCAATTCGAGTTAGATGCCTCCGACACTAATTACAACAACTTTGGTTATATACTCAAATGTAGGATTAGGGGTGTTCGTAGGCCGGTTTGGTTCGATTTTGAGAGAATCTGATACATGAACCGGTTAAAATAATATGGATTGGATTTGCAAATTTTTGCAATAAAGTCCAAACCAAACCAACCATACCGGGAAACAACGGGCTGGTTTGGGTTGAATTGATCGGGTTGATAAAAATGCAAAAATATTTGAAAAAAATAATGTATTTACGAAAATTAATTTTTCATGATAATATAAAGAAATATAGCATTAATAGTGTTTAAGTGTAAATATTAGACTAGCAATTTTTCTCTAATAGATTAAAAAATATTTAACAAGAAAAATATTTAACATAAAAGCTTTTGAATCTATAATTAGTCACTTCAGGTAGTATGACAATGAATGTTTCATAGCTCTATGTTCATTTACCACAATGCACTAACAATTTTATAATAACAAATTAGAATACAATAACTTGTCCACACGTGACATTTTACTTTTTTTTGTCTTGAAGTTGAATGCTTGGTAGTAATTTTTATGATAATTAATTATGATTGGTTTGGATTGTGTTTACAGATAAAAATTGAAAATCTGATACTCGAACAAATTGTCATTGGATGTTATTGATTTGGTTTGGTTCTTGCCCGAACTGAAAAAATGTTCAACCTAAATATTATGAGTTGGTTTGGATTCCGGTTTGAGTCGGATTTACCTGAACCAATGAACACCCCTAGGTAGGGTGAATAAGAACACTCTGAAGGATAGAAAAACACTTAGAAATGGGGGGTTTGAATAAGTGTAGTCTTAAAAACTTGAACGATAAAAATAAATTGCACAGTTATTTTTATCCTGGTTCGTTGTTAACTAAACTACTCCAGTCCACCCCCGCGGAGTGATTTACCTCACCTGAGGATTTAATCCACTAATCGCAACAGATTACAATGGTTTTCCACTTAGTCCACGACTAAGTCTTCTAGAGTATCCTGATCACAACCTGATCACTCTAGGAACAAATGCTTAGACACAAGCTAAGACTTTCTTAGAGTATCCTGACCACCACGTGATCACTCTAAATACAACTGCTTAGACACAAGCTAAGACTTCCTAGAGTATCCTGGTCAACACTTGATCACTCTAGTTACTTACAAATTAATGTAATCAAATAAGAGTTTTACAATGCTTCTTAAAAGCTATAATCACCACAGTGATATTTCTCTTAACGTTTAAGCTTAATCTCACTAATATATTACAACAGCAATGTAGTGAGCTTTGATGAAGATGAAGATGAAGTTTCTGAGCTTTGAATTGAACAGCATTTCAGCAAGTTAATATTCACACAATTTGGTTCAGAGTTGTTAACCTTGCTTCTCATCAGAACTTCATTTAAATAGGCGTTTGAGAAGATGACCGTTGGGCGCATTTAATGCTTTGCGTATTCCGTACAGCATTGCATTTAATGTTTCACGCTTTTGTCAACTACCTCGAGCCTTGTTCACGCTGTGTCTACTGACGTTGCCTTTAATAGCTTCCAACGTTCCTTTTGTCAGTCAGCGTAGCCTGCCACCTGTACTTTCTTCTAATCTGATGTTTGTGAATATAATATTTGAATATCATCAGCGTTATTTTGAGTCTTTGGAAGTCCGCTTGACGGTGGCTAAGCGGGCTTTCACCAAAATTGCGAAATCGAAGCCGTGCCTTTGACACTTTATTCCTCAAGGCTCCAATAAGCATGAATACCTATAAAAACAAAGGAAAAACTATCAAATGGTATAAAAGTATATGAAAATACAACTATTCACAAAGTATACATATTTATACACAAAACGGGGAATTATTCAAACGGTATTAACAAAAGTATCGATAAGTGCCACTATTTACATACTCAAAATAAGTACATTTTGGCACTTATCAAACTCTCCCCAACCTGAAACTTTGTTTGTCCTTAAACAATGTCAAATAAATCAAAGAATCAAAAGTAATAAACCAAAGAATTGTGAATCAACAAGTTTTGAAAACCAAAAACAAATGTATGGCTCAATACAAAATCGTATAAACAAAGTAAATACTTACCACTATCCTACAACGACAACATGTAAACGAAACGAATCCTATGCACAAAAAGCATACAAAACATTCTAACACAATACATGCTATCTCATGAATCACACCTAGCAAAATTTCATCAATGGATGAAGAACACACAAAGGTGAGGGACTTTTAACACTCATCCAACAATCTTGCAAACAAAAGATTAAATTATGCATTCATCCAAAAATCACATTGAAGATACAAAAGCAAGAATCACAAGGGCTTTTCAACCTCATAGAAACAACCAAATAAGTAGCAACAATTTCTCTCCCCAACTTGAATTCAACCACACCATCATGTGAATACTCCCTACTTTCTAAGCAAGGTAAAAATTCATAACAAAAATCATGGTTGAGGGTTCAAGAAAACAAAGAATCAATCATCCATGCAAAAATGAGAACTAAACACTCAAAGATAAGCATTTAGAAAAAACAACATGGACATTGACAAAAAGGCTCAAAAGGGTTAACAAATAATCACACACTCACAAGGTGAATTGACTATTTGGTTATGGTGGTTGTGCTCAAAATGAAACAAAATGCCTTGATCCTTTTCATGCTTTCATAAAATCAACATAAACAAAAGATTAAGCATAATAAAATCCAGTTAAAACAAAGATTGTGGCCTCCAGCATATGTGAATAATGGAAAGCTTCCTCACATTTATGGTTTGAGAACTAAAGTGATTCAATCAATAAGCAAGTAATGCAAGAGATTGAATTGTATGGTAATTGTACAAATGAAAATTTTCCTAAACATGTTATGCTATAGAAAGCGATAAATGAGTACCTTGAATGATACGACTTTAAAAACAATATCCTACCATACATCCGCAAGTTGAAACACTCAAGCTTTGGAAAATCACCTCAAAAATCTTCGAATCACCGAACAAAATTCGAGTACAAACAACCAATAAAAGAATTAGAAAAATAAAACTAGTATCTACTACTAAATAGCCTTGGTGAGAGTGAGAAAAAGGAGTGAACCAAGTGGAATAGGAACCCCACTGGTATAGAGCAGAAAAACAAAATTCTGCTATGCTCGCTTAGCGGAGCTGAGCTCGCTTAACGGGCACATCAGAACTCAGAAAAATCAGAATTGCACCAGCTGTTCCAATCACACACCACTTCACCTAAATTCCTCTTAAACATAAAAATAAACAAAACTTTACAACCGTTGGGGTGCCTCCCAACAAGCGTTTGTTTTACGTCGTTAGCTCGACGCCTTTATTGTTTTGGTGTTTGGAAAGTAGCTTCCTCCCGTCATGCCATGGTGACGTCTCACCGCACAAGCCTAAAGAAAGTGTCCTAACCAAAGCACTCAACAAACGTTACGGGTACAAATATATACAACAATTATACAAATATAAAAGAAAACGCAAGTATACAATTTGTGCACAAACCAACACATATGCACAAGTATGGAACACAAACAACTATTATCATACAAAAAGAGAAAAGTGGTGAATGTAAACAAGTAAATATATACAAGTGAAAATATACAAGTGAAATTATACAATATATACGATATATACAAAGATCAAGACCACGGAAACTATTGCGATGCAATCACAACCATCCCCGGCAACGGCGCCATTTCGTTGACTGCAGTATAGGGCAAGCAACAAACAAGATTTGGAAATATTGATCCGAGATTTATCGTCCTCAGAGATGGAGATATGCCATTGAACAGTTTCTACGGTTTTGAACTTTGGATTGAATGAGCAAAAAGTAAACAAAGATATAGACAGGAAAAGAATAAACACATTCTTAGAAGAGAAATAACTTATCAGGAATGTAAATATATTCACTCTTCACAAACATACACTTACCAACCCGTTATACTCAACCTACGATACTCATCTATGTCATCACGTATCTCTCACATAAGCGCCCATCTCTGGAGCACAAACGAGATCATCTCACAACTAAGGTTATCTCTAACGCGAAGTCACGAGAACATCCGTATTCTTGCGTCGGCGATCTCTCGCGCGCCGCTCAAACACGAAAGCATTACGTATAGATACCCACAGTGAATGCTAGCTCTAAATCTATCTCTAGAGTTCAGAACCAACAGATCATCATCCTAGATAAGGATTCAAGAAGTTTATCTCTAAAGCAACCCAAATCCCCAGCATAGAGCAAAAATCCAGAATAATATCAACACAGATTTGTAAAGCAAGTTAAATATAACATTATAATCGGTAAATATACATAAGATTCAAGTAAATATACAAACAAACCCAAACAAAGAGAAATACACAAAGAAGAAGAGAAATGAACCGAAAATCTCCCGGTTTGTCAGCTCCGTTCGACGCTCAATCCACCCCCGATCATCCGTATGCAACCTCCGAAGTTGTTTTCTAAGCCAATTTTGATCTAAGAATGAAGTTGATGGTGTTGGGACTCAAAAATACCCAACCCATGACCTAAAAATGTGATTTTGGCCCCTTTTAACGAGCTGCTGTCTTAGCATGTCCGCTTAGCGGACCCCTTCCGCTCAGCGGACTCAAATTGCATCCAGACGCTGATTTGCTCCGCTGGAGATCCGCTCAGCGGACCCCCTCCGCTTAGCGGAGTCTGCTAAAAATCAGATTTTGTTTTCGCCATAACTCGAGAACCGTAACTCCGAATTGCGCCCGGTTCGAAGCGTTGGAAAGCTTATTCAATGCTCTATCCAATAATGAATGAATGGAAACCAAAATGATGATTTTGGTCATCCTTATTTTGAGTCTTTGGAAGTCCGCTTGACGGTGGCTAAGCGGGCTTTCACCAAAATTGCGAAATCGAAGCCGTGCCTTTGACACTTTATTCCTCAAGGCTCCAATAAGCATGAATACCTATAAAAACAAAGGAAAAACTATCAAATGGTATAAAAGTATATGAAAATACAACTATTCACAAAGTATACATATTTATACACAAAACGGGGAATTATTCAAACGGTATTAACAAAAGTATCGATAAGTGCCACTATTTACATACTCAAAATAAGTACATTTTGGCACTTATCATTTGTTCAATATTAATATTATTGCAGACGTAAATGTCCTAAAAATAGATATGTAAAATATAGAAATTTATATAATATGTTGGGCCAAAGTTTGAGATATCAGTGTCCGTAACTCTAACTAACATGGTGGTTACAAAGACAATATCTATTCTACCATTCTTTTCACTCTTTTTACATGGCAATTGCAAAAACTCACTCAATTCTTCAACTTTTTATCTCAAATTCTCCAATTCATTTGCATAATAAATATTTTGTAATTTTTATTTATTTTATAACATGAAGGGACTGTTAACTTATTGTCTCACTTTTGACTAAATTGTATAATATATATATATATATATATATATATATATATATATATATATATATATATATATATATATATATATATAAATGGAAGTGGAGTGGCTTGGAGTAGTATAACCCAAATATATTATAGATTGTGTAGAGTTAAACCCTAATTCTTTTTAATTATAATTAATTTTATAAAATTTATTTATTAAAAAAATGCCAACCTTTCCATTATATTTATTTAAAATTGAAGTTATATGATAATTTAAACAAATTTGTCCTTGGCATTTCAACATTGCAAAAATAATTATAGATAGATATATACTCCTAAGCTTTTTATTTTGAATTAATGCATAAAAACAAATTATCATTGCTAAAAATTATAGATTTAAGAGATAAGGTATTGTAGAAGAAGCCTTCAATAAAACAATCATGCATTCAATTTTACAATGCATGTACAGTATCCTTTGCTTTTCTTGGCCAATTTGTAAACACAACAAAACAATTTCTCAGTTTCAATTTCAGTTCCTTAATCTATAAACACAACAAAACAATTACTTCATCATTATAATTCTCATGTCCCGCTTTGTTTTCAACCCCATATGTCATCCAGCTACTCTTTTGTTGTATGCTATTTCCATCAAGTGAAGAAGCACCAGTAGTTTGTTCCAATATCCACAAGTAAAAGAAAAAACTCATGTTACAAGAAAGCACCAGTAGGTTTTGTTTTCTTATTCCACAGAAATGTTAGAGAATGAATACTTGCATTCTCTCTGTAATATCAAGCTCCCTAATCCGATCATCGTTTTGTCATATATTTGTCAGAGAGAACAATAGGCTCAAACTCATCCTCGAGCTTAGTCTCTCTAAAATCATCTAATCCTCGAACATGACTGCAAGCCAAAAGAAACTCATCGACATCACCAAACAATTCCCGAGCTTCTTGTAAAGTTGAGGAAGACACATGTGATTGGTGCAGAGGGCGAATTGGAGTAATAGAATCGTCAATGAAGTCGGCAAGAGTAGTTCTTGAAAATCATGAGAAGCTATTTTTAGAGATTTTCTTGAACCGAAAATCTGAGTTTCAAATAATTGCACACAGTAAAAATCCAGCCCTACATACACTACTAAACACACACAATTCAACCAATCAATTCATTTAACCTAGGGGCGTGATGCAATCACGATACAGGTTCAATTAATTCAGGCAACACGGTACTCACATCAGAATGCAAAAACCATAAGGTCAAGATGCGGTTCAATGGTTACAGATTAAGAAGCTGCAGCATACAACCATAGAGCAAATTCCACCAATATTCAATCTTCAAAGAAAAGGGCATACCAGGTGATGTTGTGACTGCCAGCAGAGTCGACATTTCCTGGACTTAGGATCTGTGAAAGCTATGGAGCAGAGAACTAATGCAGCGGAAACTTGACCATGTCATGATGAATCTTCTACAAAACAGATCCGCACATCACATCGTAACCCTGTATTAGTCCAAAAGCCACCTAATTCAGCGCATCAAATAAGCACACAGCAAAAAAGAACTAATTCTGCAGAACCGAAAGAAAACGGAATAAACATGAAAACCATACTCACATCTCAAGACGGTATCACATTGATTACATTGCACATACATACATTGATAGTATCGATGTGCCATTCGACTTCCTAATAATCAAAAACCAAAGAGTTTTTCAGTTTTGACATAAAGATAAAGAAGCTTGAAAAATACCAAGAAGTATATATTGAATGGTTGTGTTTCAGATTATTCTGCCTGAGAACATAAGAAGAATTCTGGCAAGATTTCCTATGCAGATTTTTCAATTAACATTAATATGTGATTTGTATTGTATGGAAGAGAAGAAGAATTAAAATAATAAGTACCAAAAAAATCTAGCTCACACTTGTGATCCCAAACGTCAAAAAGCCTTTTCCACCAATGACCGGACGCATTACCTGTGGTCTCAACAGTAATTTGAAATGTGCGATATGTGGATGCAGCGACGGATTGGCGGAATTGGAGGCTCCCTAGGAATTGAAACGGGACCAGAGAAGCTGCTGCAACTCTCCTATTTGCTTATGTTAGAACTTGGACTGTAGCTTCGGCATGCTCTAAAAGGTCAAAACAGACAGGGAATCATGAAATTAGGAAAACAATTGATTCAAGCAAACCAAAGTTATTCAATAGGATCTGATGGGCATAAATTATAAAACAGAAGACATTATAACATAATGATTAATATAAATTAATAAGAACCAAAAACTTCTCCCGCAATATATAACAAACTAAAGAATAACATTTGTACTGTATTATCTAATGAAATGTATGAAATACATTGAAAAGTTCACCTTCTTTCGAATATTGGGGTCACGTAATTGTAGCAATCTCTCAACCTCTGGTGCAAGATCATGAGCCATTTCTGCTGAACAGATGTTTCCTAAAGCACATAGTGCAAGTCCCACGACATATTGATTTATGTGATTAAGATCTCTGCAGGTTGGTTAAGGCTTTACAATATAAACAATTCTTAACATTTTCCCCTCATTTTGTTTCAGTAGAAGACCAATATGAATAACATATTATAAAGTAGAATAGAAACCAGGGAAAAAAAACAAATGAAAATTTAATTAAGAAAAGGATATTGTTTCAAAGAATTGGTGACCAACATTATAGGTGAAATATTACCTCAATTAGATTTTGAGGATATTGTTTCAAGGAATAACTGTCACACGGTAGACTTGTTCCAGCAGCCGTATATTTCTAATTCAGCAACTGTGACTCAATGATAGTAAACAACAGTGCGCAAATTCGTACAAACATATCCCTGTAATCAATAGCAGTTGACACTAATTTTGAAATAGAGCCAATGATTCACGTCTCATCTTGAATCGTCGCACTGTAGTAACAAATCTTATCAAATTTGAAGCAAAATGAAGATCAACATGAAGAAAGACAAAATAGTGATCAGAATGTGGTAATAAAAGCCTTAAGAAGTGAATAGAATGTGGATTTGATCTGCTTCACCCTGCAGTTTCATTATTTTAAATTGTGTTAGTCAAATTATCCTTCTACTTTAGCAATTTTCATTGCTACGTAGAATACGTGAACTCGGTAAATTAAAAAAACAGGAAGCTAGACAGTTAATCCATAAATAAAATAGGATTTGAATAATCTCAGTAGTAGCAACCATGTTTGAAAGAGTAGTACATACCCGTGTGCACGCATAAGAGGAAGATAACACCGATAAGGGAAGCAGTAATTGATAATAATCTGAAGTTATCGAGAACCAAAAGTCTTGACAAAGGGAAGAGTAAACCGTCTATATTGAGTCGCAACGGGAAATACACAACTGGAAATACATAACTAAAAATGTGTCCAGCAATCGTGGATGCGCAATGTGATCCATGCCCATTGACATCTCTTGGATATCTTATATCCTTTTAATTTTTAGATCTAATTACTTTTCAGTAGTTTGGTTATATTGTCAATATATTAGAACCTGCAGAAGTATATGTGGCACCTTGAAGTTCTTTCTTCAAATCCTCCAGGTATCGCAGCTCATGAATCATCATCTGCAACACAATCATTGAAATAATTACTTATAGAATGGTCCCATTCATTCTTCATACAATCATATTATGGATATAGTAAGTAGTTTACTATACCTTCTATTTTTCCTTAGCCGCATGATTAGCTGCTGCTCTATCAATGACACCCTCAGCCAGAAAATTTTGAGGATCTTCCAAATCTTTTTCAAGACCAGGATGTGGGAAGACTTCCTTTCTGGCAGCAGCTTGCAGAATATTTTACCGTATGAACACTGGTATGATACTACAGAAAAGTGTAGCTAACCAATACTATAAATAACAAAATCATGCAGGAGTTACAAACTCTTCATTCCACTCTTCATTACATAACCATAACCGATGCTGAAGCTGAATGGAAAGAAGCATATAAAGTCCTCATTAAGTTCTGCTTGTAACACATAATAATGGACCATAGAAGATGCATGGACAAACCGAACTTAATGCCAATTATGTGAGACATCAATGGTGGAATATGGAACAACATACCTTCATAAATCATCAAAATTACACATGGCGCATCAAGAAGAAACAAATTCTACTCTAAGACTAAGCCACTTGGCAGCACCACATAGAAAGTTCAAAAAGATAGAACTTTCTTATATTATAGATTAAGAGTATTTTTGAAAACGCACATGATGCGTGAGAAACCCCAAGGGATGAGATGAGAGATTGTCAAATTTTATTGTATCAATTTAAATTGAAAAATTAATTTAATTTTGTTTTGAAATATAATTATTTAAATTACTACAAAAATATTTGATATAAATTTAATTAAATTATTTCCACTAGTAGCAGTGATTCCGAACCGCTGCAAAATGATTTTTCAAAAAGATGAATCTTGCTTCATGATTGGTTTTCCTTATTGCAAATAAATTATAAACTAATGAAAAAGATGATTTTTAGATGGAGTAAGTAAGATTTGTAAGCCATTTTGATTGATACGATACACTTATTCAAGCAAAGTGCAATATTTAAGCAACTTGTCCGAATCATTTATTGTATTTGAAAATAGAAAGATCCATGAGTAAAGGTAACATGGACATGTTTTACCACTTGAGAAGTGTCGGCAACTTAAGTATCTTAATTACTTTTATGCTCTTTGAAATTGAAGAGTGTATTACTATCAAAGTCATGTGATTGTGAATGATAATTAATGTGGAATCACTTGTGTGTAACTCAACATTTATGCTTTGCGGTTCTTTTACACATTACAATGATAAAGTTTTCACTATAATTACTTGTTCTTAGGCACCAAACCAATTCAAAAGACTTGTCCGTGAGTAATATGAATGTATGATGACGCAGTTACTAACGGGTGAATTTTAAATAGTGACTAATGATTGTTGTAAAAAAATGTGGTATTCAATGATTAAAAATGTGAATCTCTAGTTCTTATAATTCTTTTTAAACAAGTCTCTATATTGTTTTAAAATATTACAAATTGGCATCTTTCAATTCTAAAAAAAAAATCTAAAGATTGCAAAACTTTCAAATTTGAACCTTCGACTTACTTCATATTTCAAATTCAACAACGACAACCAAATTTTGTCCAAAATAGAATCGATTATATATATATATATATATATATATATATATATATATATATATATATATATATATATATATATATATATATATATATATATATATATATATATATATATATATATATATATATATATATATATATATATATATATATATATATATATATATATATATCGACTCAAACAATTTAGAGGCTCTGGTCTATTTTTATATTAGGCCCCTAATAGATGAAAATACACTAGATTAAAAAAAAATTATATTTCATTTAATTGTAAATAAAATTAATTATATAGAGAAAAAATGATATAGAAATATTCTATAAAAAATTAATTCATTAAACTTTAGTTATTCTCTTTTTTCTAATCCTACATTTCTTGATTTATAAGAAAAATTTATACTATTTAATGAAGGGTAATAATTCTTTAAACGATTTCGACAATGTTAATAATAAAGTATTTTAATTAATAATTAATCAACAATGTGAAATTATAAAATATAAGAGTATAATTTGATTTTTCAAGGTCTAACAACTACTATGTCAAATTTATTATTGGGTCAATTCACAATGAAAATCTAAATTAATGAAAAAACTTGTAAAAAAAGTTAGGCAAAAATATATTCAAAAATTATTTAAATCAAATAATTTAATTTATTAATTTCATATATTTAATAATACTTTAAGTAAAACGAAATAATCCATTTATTAAAGTTTTAAAACATTGTTATAAAGGAAAACAATATCCAAAAATAATATTGTACAACATTTAATTCTAAAAAATTAATAACAAATAAGTTCATCATATAATAAAATTTTAATTATTTAATTATATCACCTCTTAAAATGTTATTATTTAAAATAAAACTTAAAAAATTGAATTAAAATAAAATTTGAAATATCTTTAAGTTGTAATAGATTTTAGTAGTAAAGGAAATGAGGTTTTTCTTTATAGTAAAATCTGCGTGTCCACCCAACAAGGTTTCAACCCAAAAGCTATACATAATGATATCTTTAATAATGAAAAAAATAAAAATTATACATAAAAGAGTTCGAAAGCTGCGATTCGAACCAACAAAGTTTCAATCCATAAGCACGTCCTCTGCCGTTTGGCTATAGCGAAACAATGAAGGTAATTTAACACATACCTTACATATTATTTAACTATATATTTATATCAAACCTATCAATTAAATTTGGAGGCCCTGTGCGGTAGCACTCTTTGCACCCCCACAGGGCCGGCCCTATATATATATATATATATATATATATATATATATATATATATATATATATATATATATATATATATATATATATATATATATATGATCTTACCTGATCAGAAGGATCTTCAAGGCCTGCTAGGAGTTGGGCCTTCAGTGAACTGGAGGGGTGTACCTGCAAGGTACTTCGATGCTAAAGTAAGAAAATGAGCAGCAGAGCGCAAGTAAGTTTAGAAGAGAATGAATACTTGACCCTCTAGTGAAAGAGGGTATTTATAGCCCCCAGCGTTGGGCCAAGATCTCGCTACTGGACTGAATACCCAGGCCTAATTAGGAGACTGCCAGGATTCCTAGGCGCAAATATCGGAGGTGAGTACGTGGTCTCCGTCCTAGTCAACCACTCCGATGTTTAAGGGAGGCGCGGTCTTTTAGGGACTACGTGGACTCCGTATTAATCGAGGGGTTGGGTGTGAGGAAACCCTACGAGGAGGAGGGTCCCCGGCATAAGGCCACAAGGAGAAATATCCTCGATGGAGGGGGCGCTCGCTGGGAGCGTGCTTGGTATGCTCGGATAGAGATAAGGAGGTAGATTCTCGCCACACGTTGCCGCGCTTCCATGTCGTTGGCTCTCCAAGGAGCCGGGCACTGTTTGCCCCTTATGGGCTTAGGGATGATTTGGGCCTCCAAGTCCAATTGGGCCGAGAGTAGACTGGGCCGAATCTTGACTCAGTCCAGAACAGGAGCCCCCAAGTCGGAGTTTCCGAGCGAGAAGCTTCGACTTCACGAATGCTCGGTCCATGCTCCGTTGGTTTTTGCTCGCACGATGCGCCCGGATGAGGTCGTTCTTGATAGGAAGGTGTTGGGTCGCGCGTGTACAGCATTCGCTGACGTGGCAGCTAGTAAATGAAGCAATGATTGCCTAGGGGTAGCTGGCGGCGCATAGGGAGGGACGCATCAACCGGTGTGACACTTCGTATTCCGGGGATCACTCTATCTGTTTCATTTATTTTTTTTCATTCATATCATATATTCAAAATTGATTTAATAAGTCAATTAAATAATATTTGATAATGAAACAAAATATTTCAATTTTTATTCATCATTTTATTCATACATGCATACACACAGCAAATAAAAGTCTTCTAATATTATATACCACCAATAAAATATATTTTGGGCAAAATCAAAAGTACACATATTTTATGAAAATATTCAAAAAACTTGAGCATAATAAAATATATCTCAATTCTACACTTTTAACTGAATTAATTATTTGAATTAAATAACGTTAATTAAATATTTAACTAATATCAATAAGAATTAAATACTAAATTCAAAACTACTAAAATACATTAAGTGAATAAATGTATTGTCATTAGCATCTAAATTATTTTCAACATCACAAATAATTCTTCATAAATAAGCCTCTTTTAGCCATCATTGAAACAAAAAAACAATATAACATGAGTTTGAAAATATAGAACTTGAAGATTTAACAGCATCAACCTTGAGAATAAATTCTTAAGATTGTTGTAGAAATTTGACCACTAATATAACTCGATCATCTCTTCTCGGAATAAGAACCATTGAACCTGCAAAATAATAAGTCATTACATAAACCTGAGGCGTGTAAGTACACTGTCCTTAAGGATTTTTCTGCCTCATAAGCGCAAATCCCCCAGGATTCAACAGGTTTTTCTCAGATACTTAATAAGACTCTGAGGCATCAGAACAACAAGAAATATTATTTTTCAGGAAATGTAACCAGAAAAACAAAGAACAAAGGAAAGACAAAATATTTTTTACGTTTATTTTTCTGTCCAATTTTTGTAAATGGTAGGTGACTTTATATAAGAAAGAGAAAGTTGGAGGATGGATTTGACTCATTCAAGTCAAACTTATTTGACCAATTTAAAAACATCATAAAACAAAATTAATAATAAAAATATTTTATTATATTTGTCAATTAAAGATGAGATTAAATTATTTAAAACTTTTGAAATATATTCAAAGTTTACAACAAAGTTGATCCGCAAAGATCTCCTAGACGATCTACCAGACTTATATTTTGAAAATAATAGATTATGCGATGTGTGCCAAAAATGCAAGCAAGTAAGGGACTCTTTTAAATAAAAAATATTGTTTTTACAAATCGACCCTTACAACTGCTTCACATGGATCTTTTTGGCCCATATAGAACACTAAGTGTTGGTGGAAATGTTTATGCCCTTGTAATTATGGATGACTATTCTCGCTACATAATAGATATTTAGAAAGTGTACTAAATCTTATCGAAGTAATAAAATTAAATTTGTACCCACGTGGATTATTTTATTTTAACAAAACAATTGACGTGCTATACTAATAAAATCGGGGATTTTTCAGGATTAAGATTTGATATAAAAATGCATAAATAAAATAAGAAACTTTATCATATTAAAGGCGATTAGGATTTATTTTGAATCCCCTATATGTCGTTGTTGATGTCGGCATCTATTTGTCCCAAGTTGATTTATTAGAAATTACGATGGTTTAACCCAGTCGTTATACCCAATTCTTTGGTGTATAACTCATTATTATACACTACAACTCCCTAATCGTTTAGGTCGATTCGCAGTTAAAACGGGCAATTAGAATGTTATACCTTTTGGCCATAACTTATAATTTTTTTCTTTCTAATCAATTACTAAGCTGAATAGGTAATCTAGATCAGAACCATATAGTTAGAATCGATAATCTTTATAATTCTAGGTTCAATATATGAGCTCATTAACACATACAAAGCAATGAACACAATATTTAATTAAATAACAAATGCTTGTTAATCAAAGTATGCAAATAGTATAAAAATCAAACTTATGATCCAACAAGTTTATACAAGTTCATCTAACAAACATTAATCAAAGGAAATTAGCTACTCATATTGAAATAAGTCATAATAAAATAAGTATGTAAATAGAACATGAACTTCTGGTAGAAATTTGGCTTCTGATGATGAAAACCTTCTTTTTGGAGCTCTATTTTTGTTTCTGCCGTCAAAACTCATGTGCCAAGAAAAAGATCCTTCTAAAAAAATTGCCTATTGCCCTTTTATAGAAGTCAAAATGTGTCTAAATCTGAGTCACATCGCTCCACGACATCTTTAGATCGTGTCACGATGTGTTGTGTGGAAGCTAGATCTTGTCACACTCACTTTACATAATGGTGTGATCCGTCTTTTTCCAACAATTGTGTCACGATCCTTGTACGATTTTTCCAGGGATGTGTGTTTCTTTTTCTTCACAAATTTCTTGTTTGTTTCTAAGTTTCTCACACTTATTTGTTTTTCTTCATTTTCTTCACCAAACTAATGCAAATTAAGCAAAATCAACAGGACATAAAACTTGCTCTCAACATAAAATGGAATTATCAAATAGATGTTATGTGAGCAATGGATCACTATAAATATAAACTCTCGCAAACAAGAAAAAATAATGAGACAACTAAATTATAATGAGAGCTAATTTCATAATATTAAATTCCTAAACATAACATGATCACATCAATTGCTTTAAAAAATAATTACAGACAAATCTATAGCTTAATTTTATTTTAATATAATAAAGTTTATACATAAATAGAATGTAAACGAGCAATAAGTTGCGCTGCTACAGCTTTTTGGATCGCAAAACCAATCCTTTTAAAAATTACATTCATAGATCTAGGAGATACAACATTGTTATTCATAAGCATTTAAACTCTCTATAAAAGATCAACTACTTCTGGTGTTAGAAAATCCAAAGTGTCAAAAACAAATGGTATGAAAGCATTGTGATTATCGGAACATGTTTTCTCATGTTTGACCACTTTACTTGAAGCGGCTTTGAGAGTTGTTTGTCCCACAGTAAAACCTCTAGTCCTCAGTACCGCCAGCAAAGAAACTTCAGTCAATTCCACATAAGCATGTTTTCCTCCTACCCATCCATACATCAAAACATCTGATGTCATAAGTGTCGATCTCCTCTCATGCGGATCAATCAAAAAATTTACAAGTGTCTCTATCTTCATAGATATTTTGACCTGCCGAAATATATCAAGCACGACATCTCTAACAAGGTCATGTTGGTATTTGAAGCCTGAAAACTCCCTACAATGAATCATATGTTCTTCAAATGTATCTAAATACGCCTTACGATAAACATGACAAACCTCGTCAATAAAAAATAAATAAATCATAAGGCGGTATCTTAGGATAGTATGGTACTTCACCAGTGATATATGTTGGTCTAACTCTTCAATAAAATAATAAAGAGAAAATCATGAACACGTGTAAGGGAACATCGTTCCTATTTTCTTCTACAAATTTTTCATCTTGATGACTTTGAATAGGCTAACCTCTTTTAAATCAAATTGAGATATAAAAAAAAAGTGCTCCTTCACCTTCTCAAAAGTTCATATAATCAATTAACTTTTATATATATAGTTAAGGAATATATATATAATTAAGATTGAGATATATTTAATCAATCAATATTTTTAATGTTTATATAATTAAGGACGTTTTATAGCATGTTCTACAACATTCACCTAAATACCTAATTATAATAAAACCATAAAGTTTTTCCACCAAATCTTGTATGGTAGTTGGAGTATGGGACAATGCATTGGCTTAGCACTTTCATTGCACGTCGCAAGCAAGAAAAGCATCAATGTGAATTAGTACAGAATTACTAGTACTTGGTTAGGTTAACTAACTAGATAAAAAGACAGTTTGTAAACAGAGAATGAGAATCCTTGAATAGTCAAAAACCATCTTTTGACCATATGGACACATTTTCACACTTTTTTTAAAACTGTTTCACTTGCTACAAGTTTGTTGTTCACGCGCACCTCGAAGGCTGAAATTGAAAATGTTGCATGTCAGTAATGACTTTTTGTAAATTACGTGGAGGACTTGAATTTTGTACTTTATCTGTGAAACTGATGACTCGATACTTGTAGAATGTGCAGCAATTTTGAGACTCCCGCTTAGTGGGATGTTCCGTGATGTAGTTATTGGAGTTTTCTTTAATTTGAAAATTTGAATTGCTATGGTCAAAAACTCAAAGTTGCTTAAACAAATTTGAAGAAGACTTTTTGGTCGCTTTAGTGCTCTTTTGGACTTTTGGAGATTTTCACTTTTAGGCGACATTCACATGGGAATGAGCATTAACAAATACTTCCTCCGTTTTTTATTATAAGTCGTTTTATACTTTTCACACAGATTAAGAAAAATAATAATTGTTGTATGAAAATGAGAAATTATGAAGGTTTTTACAAAATTATCATTCATTAATGACATGTGGAAGATAAATTTATATAATTGAAAAGAGAGAGAATAATAAATATTTAAGGATATAATAGGAAAAACAACATTAATTATTCATTGGAATTGTAAAACGACTTATATTTAAATACAAAATATTTTTCCAAAACGACTTATAATAAAAAACGGAGGGAGTATAGAAAAGAAAAACTCTTTTTTTTCTCATTTTTATTATTTTTTTCTAATTTTTAAATCCGCAATTTTAATTATTTTTTTTATAAAAAGTGTTGGTTATATAAATGTGAAAAAAACACAAGAAATAATCGATTTGAATTGTATTAAATTTATTTAAAAAATTAATATTTTCAAGTACAAAGAGTATGGTTGCAAAAAATAAAGAGAAGATAAATAATAATGTACACAATATTTATACTAGTTAACATCATCAACAAAAGTAGGGGTGGAAAACGGGCATGCCCGACCCGTTTAGGTCAACTCCGCAAAAGCCTGCGAAAAAATAGGGTGGGGCAGACATATTTGATTGTGCCGCAAAAAAGTGAGGGCGGAGCGGGGAAAGCCCGTAGGCATTGAAGGCCTAAAAATAGTAAAATTGTATGAAAAAGCTAATGTCTGCAAAAGCCCGCAAAAAAACGGTGCGGGGCGGGGCGGACACATTAAAGGGAGTGGGCTTAAAACCTTGCCCCGTTTCACGTAAAAGTGCGGTTAAAACGGGCTTTCTCCACGGGCCGAGCCCGTTTTGCCACCCCTAAACAAAAGACTAATTTAGTCCCCTCATACTTGAAAGATTGCTGCTATAATTATACTTTGTCTTTATTTGATTTTGGTGCGTCTACCTTAACCGATTCAATATAGCTTTAGCACATTTAGTTTGTTCGTTTTCTTGTTTTCATTGATTCTTTTGGATTTGATTGTAATACTTTATTATTGTGTATCTTTCTTAAATTAGAATGATAGAACATTTAATTGTGATTTATCACGCCTCATATTATTATTGTTGTAAAAATACTTGGGAGATTGTTTGAGTAAATGTTAGAGGGGTCTCAGATTCAGGGGGCTGAATCAAAATTTACGAGTAGTATTAGTATTAAGACTACTCATTAGTGAATTTCCTTTCATTTGGCTGGTGCCCTCCAAACATATGTGACTTTGCACCAAACATGGTTAGTAATTACCTGTGTTATTTATTTTTATTATTTGTCTATTGTTGTTACTTCATTGTATTGTCTCGCACATTGTCTCAATATTGTGTGTGACATCTTGTTACCGATTGAATAAAATTTTAATTGGCATAAAAGTTGACACCTTATTATGACTGGATGAGTCTAAGGGTTTCCTCTACATTCTATTCAAAATGGAAAATATCAAAGAAAGAAGATTTGTGAATTGACCACCATTTATTGATGGTACGAATTATGATTATTAGAAGGCTCATATTTTTGCCTTTCTTAAGTCAATGTACAATAAGGCTTTGAAATCTATCAAAAAAGGATGGACTCATTTGAATATTACAACGGAAGACAACACTAAACTGCGAAGCCTGAAAAGGACTGGACAACGACTGAAGATGAAGAAGCACTTGGAAACTTCCGTGCTCTTAATGCCATTTAAAATGGAGTTAACAATAATATTTTTTAGAATCATTAATACTTGAACCGCTTCTAGAGAACTTTGGGAGACTTTTAAAGTTTTTCATGAAGGTACATCCAAAGTTTGTATGTAAATACTACAACTTCTAACAACAAGATTTGAAAACCTAAAGATGAAGGAGGAGGAAACCATCTCTAAATTCAGTGTCAAACTTTGCGACATTGTTAACAACTCCTTTGCTCTTGGTGAAAGATGTATGAAGAAAACTTGGTAAGAAAACTCATATAGATGCCTTCCAAAGAGGCATGATATGTAGGTCACTATTTACCCTGGAATTTGGCAAACAAACGTTAGTCCTCCAAAAACAATTAAGTTTTGATTACTCGCAGGATCGACTAGATTGATTCTAGGATATGTGTCTAGTTTTGAGATTTTGATGTTTGTTTGGTATATATTCTTTTGATCGTTGTGGTTAATTTGTAAGTAAAAGGAATGCTTAAAGGATAAAGTAAATGCAAAAAAGTAAAGACTTTGACTTGAAAAGTAAAAGGAATTTAAAGGACTTTGGTAAAGATAAAAACTTGATAAATTTGGTAATTGAAGTAAATTGTGGTGTATCATACGTACATTCTCAAAAACTCGTTTCTCGTTATATGTTGGTACTCTGAGTGTGATTGAGTGTTTGTATAGAATTGAACACACTATATCCTATCACTAAGATTTTAATTTTTACTATTTCAAACATAACGGCCTTCTACGAACGGAATGCCATATTCGCTGCTTGCAAGCTCCTCGACTTCTAAGGCTTTCGCGCGTCCTTTTCTGATAAGATTGATCATTTGAATTTGAATATTTTTCCTTTCGAGGTGCCAAACTAACCAACGTGACCGTCGAAGCTCTCTTTCTCGAATGCTTCAAAAAATACTCTAAGTCTTTATCTGTGTTTCGAGGATATTGTCTTTGATAACACTTAACAGGATAAAAACCCTTCATATACTTGGTACTTCGAATGACCTTCATAAGCTTGATTTTGTATCTTTCTTCGAAATAACTTTCCTCTTAAATAATCTTCATATCACTTTAACCGTTGAATTTCCAACTGTCATGCCCCAAAATTTGCCCATCATATTTCAAGATATTCTGATCCACCTGACTTTTGAATGCTAAGGAATAAGCACACTTACTTGTCTCCTAAGCAACAAGCTTTCAATTAGGGTTTTGCTCCTCTCCAAGTAAAATCAACCTCTGATACTTCAAGTGGACTTCATGTCCTCTCATATGCCTCATAGGATCCTCATGCCAAGTTTCAAGTTCTGATTCATAAGATTACTCAGTCAACCGTTCAAATGATCAATAGTCGACCAGTTTGACCTAAAAGTCAACTATGGTTAAATCACAGTCAAAACTCCTGATTTTTGGTCAACATCAACATTTTGAAGTAACATTCATCATTTGATCAAGGGTTGATCATGATTCATCGAGGAAAGTTCAGAAATCAACAAAACCTAAAGTTTCTAAATTAGGGTTTTAAACCTAAAAGTCAACTGAATTTTGACCAGCCATAACATTCACATGGAACATCATAAATTTCCCAACCAAAGCCTATTTTGAAGGAAATTTAATTCCCTACAACTTTGTCTCTCTAAAGCCAAGGCCAAAAATGCTTCATTTGGGAGATATGAGCCAAAATATTATAGGTCCTATTTGAAAGTCAACCAAAAGCAGTTTTTTGTCAAAGCCAATATCATCAAGATAAAATCCTCAAATGCAAAAAAGGTTCCAAAGTGGCTTGTAGAGGACATCTTGAGCTTTCCAAAAAGTCCTATAACTCTTCCATATCTTAAAAATTGAGGGAGATGTGCCTTGTCAAAGTTGATCATTTTTTAGTGAAGTGTATGAAGAAAATAAGGGTCACAATGGATTTTTTTTGTGAAGAAGCCCAATCTTTTATGGTCCAAACTTATTACTCAAGCAATCAAGGATACCATATCAGAAAACCACGAATTTTTGGTTGAAATTTGATTTTATATGAATTTTTTATTCATTTAAATCATGGTTTAATCAAATATTTGGAAGGAAAATAGAAAAGATTGGACTTGATTTAGTTTTTAACCATAATCAATCACCAAAATATGCATCATCTCATAACAAATTCGTGCTCAAGTGGATTGGTTGGAAAAGATTGAGATTTGATCAATTTTAGAAACATTAAAAATCAATTTCCAATCAAATTTTCAAAGATTGATTCAAAGAGATTTTATTTGCTTTTAGTGACCTAATTCACTCTACTATAAGTACATAGTATGATCAAACACTCAGTAGGACAAAAATTCTGGAGAAAGTACCCTATTCAAGAAGCAATTTTTCTTCAAAAAAACTCAAGGTCGGTTTTGGAGTTTGGAGAGGTTTCAAAGTATCCTGAAGATTGAAACGTGTTCCTGGGACGATTTTGAAGCTGTACCAATCCTTACCTTCAACCAACGCATCCCAAATCGCTTCATGACAGTCCACGGTTTGCTCTCTAAATCCTAAATCGATCTCGTCAATTCATGATGCATAAATGAATCTCGCTTGCATATTGTTGATCCTTGTGATGTTTAGAACGTTTTGGGTTCATTAATTTGATGTTTGCGTGAATATATCACAAATTTCTATTGTTGGACATTAGGGTTTGTTTTTAGGGGTTCGATCCCAGGCCTTTGGTTATATTTTTTTTATGAATTATCTTGCAGGATCCTGTGCGCCTCATATATGAAGGATTACCATGGACCCTCGCGTGACAGTCTTCTGATGTCAGCTCTCAAGGATCCAACGCATATGGAGGGGGGCGTATACCATGGTCTCCAGGCTTACCACACTCAATCAAAACCCTGATTTTTCTTTTACTCTATTTTATTTATTTAAATATTTGTGTTATATTTCTAATTAAAACTTTAAATTTCTTAACCTATCTTAATTTAAGGTTTTAAGTAATAAATTTAATTTTAGGTTAATAATTTAATTTAGTTTTAGATTAATAATTTAATTTAGTTTTAGGTTAATAATTTAATTTAGTTTAGATTAAATTTAACTAAATTAATTTTAGGAATTAAATCAGGTTTAGATAATTTAATCAGATTAGATTTTTTGTTAATTAGGTTCCTAACCAATAATTAATTAATTAAAGGTTTTTGATCAAAGTTCTAATGCCAACCCTACTCTAAGTTTTAATCTCATTTCTATTAACTATGATTAACTTTGCCCCGTTTGGGTTTGCCTTTCGCCTTGCCTTGCCAATTTATTTCTATTAACTGTGGTTAACTTTTTCCCATTTGGGGTTTACCTTTTTATTGTGCTTATTATCGTTTGCCTAATTTTTTGTATCTGCCCCAAAGCCATGTAATAGTTTAGGGTTTTATTTTTCTGCCTTTTAATTTCTGCCCTTTTATTTTCTGCGTTCACGAGTTTTTTGGCTATGTAATCCCCCACCCGAAGCCTTGTAATAGCTTAGGATTTACTTTTTCGCATTTTAATTTCTGTACAATATAACTGCGTGGTTAGTAATCCTAGGGAGTGACAAGATTGTTAATTAATTTAGATCACTAATTTTACAAGATAAAAATATCCAAACTGAATCACTTGATTGTGGCACACACACACCTTTAATGGTAACCCTTCTTATGCTGCTTGTTGCCTGCTGCCTTACGATCTAAAAATAGTCAAGCCCCTCGAATATGAGGATGCCTTAGCAAATGTTGCTCTCCATTCATAATCATCATCAAAATATCATAAGTCCCTTCGATGTTGCCTTCGGTTTATATGATCTTGTCCCTCGAGGTTGCCTGCGATAAAATGATGATCGTCCCTTCGAATGCTAAGGTATCCTCACTGGTTGCCTAAATGACTATTATATCCTTCCCCGAGACTACCTGCGCTCTTTATGGTAGGGACAATCTTATGGCGAACGATAACCCTCGATGACCCTTTTTAAATCCAATGAAAGGACTACCTGCCCTCTTTATGGTATGGACAGCCCTTTCCCATTAAAATCTAAAAGAACAGAAATTTTAAAATTAAGGGTAATTGTTTTTAATTGCTTGCTCCATTCAAATTCAAATTTCAAATGCTTTTCCCGCTTCTTTTCAAATCAAATTCAAAAAGACTACGCTTAGTTAGAAGCTAAATTTCTTATTCAAGTTTTTCTATTCACACACTACACTTCAAACATTTTGAAAACAAAATGAGCTAAGCAATTAAGAGCCCATGGATAACCATGGATACAAAGGGTGCTTACACCTTCCCTTTGTATAACTTACCCCCCGAACTCAAAGTCTTTTAAAAGGTCTTTTTCTGTTCTTTTAGCCTTTCTATATTGGATAAAATAAAAGTCGACGGTGACTCTTGCTATCCGCACATTTAAAAAAAGTCAGTTCTCCCACCGTATTACACCAGCTAACAAATTTCCCCCAATAAATGTTTATTCTAAATCCTTGGAGAAATAGACATTTCTTGTGAACTACCGATTTCGACGCATAGACCTTTCACTGTCATTTCATTCATGATGTCATAGCCATAATGACTGTATCTTCCAAACGTCTCATCGGGACGTTCGTGACCATACTTAATGATTACTCCTATTATCTAGGAGTAGGGTGGCAATTTGTGCAACCGCCTATGCAGCCCCTCATAGTCTTCCACGAGCCTGACAAACTTCAAACATTTTAACTGTAGAAGTGCAAATGATGGTTTTTCTTCTTCTATAAATAATACAGCTTTCACATTGAAACATGTTTTCCAAAACTCACTGCATTTTCTCCCAACCAAAGTTTACTTCCTTCTTCTTCTTCACCAAACCAAATCTTCAAACTTTTCAGAGTTTCTCAACAATGGCACCCTAAGAAACAAAGGCACAAAAGCAACAACAACAAGAGGCTTGTCAACCTATTCTAAAAATCCCTCGGCATGCATTGGTGTGGAATTAGGATTATGTTCCAGAACCTCCTCTACTAGAGGAAAAAGCAAGGACATATGCTTCCCAGGTAATAACTCCTTTAGCCATTTATGGGGAGATACATGCTTTTATGGGTCCTGTTCCTGACCCTAAAGTGGACGCTAGTCTCATCTCAGTATTTTTCCCTGTTTATCATAGAACTAGGCCTTAGCTAGTAACAAAAAATTAGATGACAAAGGAAAACCTGTAATTACTGCACCATCTGGGTCTCAGCAAGATCAAGCAAAGTCTTTGATTGATGCTTCAATCGTGTATGAATTCATAAGCTTATATTATATGACTAATACTCTTAAGGTGTTTCGATCCACACCCTTAGCCAAGGATCTTGAATCCTATTATGCTTGGGTGGCTAAGGTTAAGGCGAAGAAGTCTCACTTATGGAAAATCTTAGAAATTTACGACTTGATTCAGCTATCGAAGTCTAGATTAGAGTATCGCCAAAATATGTTAGTGGCTTCTCTGTATTTCTAGGATGCTTCATGTAACACCCTTCTAAACTCCGCGGAAAAATATAACATAAATTTGAGTAAAATATCATGCATATTAATTCAAGGGTGTCACACATAATTCAAAAACTATAAACACATGTCATGCTCTATAACACTTAAACATAATTCATGTTTCCATAACTCCAACACATGCACTTTCGCAGCGGATTCAGGTTCGATCAGACAAAATATATTATTGTCTCATATTAATTTCATTTCATTAAAACTTAGGCATATTGGCCAAACATCACATAATTTTATTAAAATAACACAATAAAAAGAAATACAAGGTATCCTTCAAAACATGAATCAACAGCGTTCCCTAGTGTTGCATAATCAGAGCACGACTCAGAACCCATAAATACTAAACGAATAAATAAAGGAATAACTCCACTACTAATCCTTGCAAGCAAAGCCCCTTTACTTTTCGGTATTTGAGCAATATCATACAAAACATCATTCCAACAATAATAAGTAATGTATAACAATATACAACAAAATAATTCATCACATTTTCAACATACATGTATTCAACACTTTTTGAATACATTTCACATGTTTACATATACCACATAGCTAAATAGATTCAAGATACCAAGTAATCAAATCATAAATATCAATAAAGTATCAATTCACACAATTAGCACATAAAACACACCAATGCAATTCACATTGACACATGTGACTCTAATGCAACTCGAAACTATGCAAATGCATGTGGTACCATTCAGTTCATATGAATCCTCTAAATAATTCTCGTCGAAATTCGGGTACATCGCTCACACCCCACTTGGGCACACGATCATCCACTCTTCGACGCTCACACCCCACATGGGCACACAACCAACCTCGTCGCTCACACCCCACATGGGCGCATGATGACATGATTCCCATTAGAATTTGTACATACCGCTCACACCCCACGTGGGCACACGATAATCCCAAACTTGCACACAAAAGGTATGCATGACCTATGTACAATCATGCAATAATCATACTATATGCAATTAAGACCAACTCCAAATCTTAATCATACAACCATATATCACATAATCCATCACATTTGAATTATCTCACCATAATATGCACAAACTTACACAATTATCATATTATCAAATACACATGAAAAACATATCCACACACTCACCAAATCAACACGTCACCAAATAACAAGTAGCAAAACATAGCTCAACAATGTTATTCTCAAGTAATCACAATTCACAACACACATATTCTCTAAATTCAAGTATTATGTTCATACAAAGAATTTTTTCAAAAGTCATCCAAACATCAATTCTCAACATATATATACACATACATGTCGCACCGGTTTCCGACCTACATAGTAGATCGACTAATCCAGCTCGTGCTACGGAGACACGTGCACTGGCTAGGCGTTGTTTCTTCCAGGAATCAAACTCGGCATTCCCCGAATATCATTGAAAATAATATCGTGCTAGCTTTCTAACGCTTCGAACGATACTCAAAACAGATTCACGGTTTGAAACTTATGAATTTGTAAAGTTTCAACGAGAATGTAAACACCAAAATCCTAAACTGACAACTCTAAACATGTCAAAGTTACGCAAAAAAATAAATAAATGTATGACTCTTAGTAAGTCAAAACAACTCTGACAATTTTGTTGACAACTCTAACAACTCTATTGACAACTTTATCGACAACTCTAACAACTCTATTGGCAACTCTATCGAAATTGAAACTAACTTAAATTAACTCGTTAATCTAATTGTTTCTCTAATTCCAAAACTCCAAAAATTATTACCAATAATACTATTTTATTATTAAATTATTATTATTATTATTATAAACAAATGAAATAAGTGAAGTTTATTAGTAATATCTTACCAAAACATGGTGGTACAGTATCAAAATCACTACACAATTTCACCAATTTCACATCTCCCAATTTTACCAATGTACCGATTACTAACATCAAAACATATTTTTACTATCAATTTCATGGATCCTTAACAAAACCTAACATGTCAAAAACCTAAAAATTAAAGAACAAAATCCCTAAATCATGTAGTTACTCATTGCATATATCATTATACAAACCCATAATAATGGAGAAGTCCCACCCTTACCTTAAGATTTGAGCTTATAGAGTTGTCTCATCTTCTCTCTTTTTCTTCTCTTCTCCTCTTCTCTCTTTCTCTTCTTTTCTCTTCTCCTCTTTTTCCTATTTTCTTAATATCTTTCTCTTTTCTTTCTTATTTGTGAAACTCTTACTAACTCTTATTTTAAATGGGCTTACTAATTAACATCTCCACTATTTTTCATGCTAACACAACATTAGGCCCAAATGATTATTTTTCTCATTTTCACACTTACTAACCAAAAACACATATATCACAAATTAATTCAAATAATTCATATATTCACAAAATCACACAATTTAATTAATTACTATATCATATAATAATTAAATAAAGGGTTAATAGTATTTCACCCCCCTGTAATGTTAGTGAATTTTGCTTTTCCCCCCTCCCTACCTTTTGGCCACGGTTTTTTCAAAAAAACCGTTGCCAAAACCTGCCTTTGGCAACGGTGATGGGGTAAACCGAAACACGCTCATATTACAAGGGGGTAAACTACTATTAACCCTTAAATAAATAAATTACTAAGAAAATAATTAATAAATGAAAATCGGGGTGTTACACTTCCCACAATATTTTCCATCTCCCTTGTAGGATGCTGACTCCCACTCTATTAGATATCGTTGCTATCACTGGACTTCGGCCAACAGGCGAAGATTTTGATCCCAACTTCATGGACTACGACACCATCAAGTTTAGCGATGGTAAAGCCACTTTCTCGCAATACACCAATAAACATCACGAAAAGACTACCGACGAAGTTTCGGATGAGGAACACATTGCTTTTCTATCCCTTTGACTATCTCGATGTGTTTTCTGTTCAAAATCTTTTCAAGTGGCGAAGAGATTCCTCACGATGGCCAACCAATTGCATGATACGCAAAAGTTATGTCTGAGACAAATGATCTTAGCTTCGCTCTACGAATCTCTAGGAGAATCAGTGGAATTTCTTAGGGAATACAAAATAGGAACCAATATACTCTTCGCAGGTTCGTTTTGGTTACTCTAGTTACGGTTGAACGCCACCTTCGAAATCTCATTGCCTACTAAAAATATCATTGACGAAGATGATGAGGTGATCAAGAACAAGACTATCGCAGGAAGGAGGCTAACACATTTGACTCCTGATAAGTGCCAAATTGTAATTATTTTTGTATATAGTTTTGCGGCACTTATCGTCTCTTTTTCCTCAACTTGTACGTGAATGCGTATGTTTTCGTTATATATGTACATATTACATATTCTTCAAGTTTTCTATTCATTTATGTACTGCTTAGTATTTTTTTATTCATTTTTAAGGTATTCATTCATAATTGGAGCATCGAGTAATAAGAGCCAATGGCTAAGCTTCAAGAATGCAATGTTTAGCAATTCATCAAAGAATAAGGCTCAAAATAAGGATGATAAAAATAATCAATTTGGTTGTCATTTAGTCATTGTTAGATAGAGCATTGAATAATCTTTCCAACGCTCCAAATCCGATGCAAATCAGAGTTATGGTTCTCAGGTTATGACTGAAACAATATTTCAAGTTGCAGCAGAATGGGCTTAGTGAGCTTCTGCTATCACTAAGCAAGATCAGCTGGGTAGAATCTTATATTTAGGGAAAGAAAACACATTTTTTTAGGTATGGTTTGGGCATTTTTAGGTCCCAACACCATCTCCTTCATTTCTTTGATTTTTGGATGATTCTATAACATATTTGGAGCTTACATCTTGAGGATTCTGAGTCGGATTAAGCTTCAACGGCGTTTGACACCGTGGGAGTAGGTTCATTCCTCTTCTCTCTTCTCTATGTATTTTCCTCTTGTGTGGTTTTGTATGTATATTTACTTTGATTATATGTATATCTATTGATTATGGTGTTGTATAAAATCTATTTCTCAAATCTTTATCGGTGATTATCCTTGATTTTTGCTTTATGCTTGGGGTTTGGGTTCCTATAGACATATACTTCTCGAATCTCTATCTAGGGTGATTATATGTTAGATTCTGGACTCTAGAGATAGATTTAGGTCTGATGTTCACACTGGGTATCAATTCTTAATGCTTTTGCGCGCAACATCGCCTCCAAGACAATACGATTGTTCTCTCAACATTGATTTAGACATAACCTTGTTGTGATTGATATGTGATGATATTGACGAGTGATTTGGGTTGAGTGCAACTGATCATTAGGTTTAAGTAGTTAATAGGTGGATGTAACACAAACCTGTCGGATTTTCTTGGATTCAAAGAGGGAATTATTTTTATGGTCATATCTTTTAATTCCTGCATTTACTTTAAACCATTCAAAACCAAGCTCACAAACGTGGAAGTCGTTGAATGGAATTCTAACCAGACCATTCTCCGTGGACACGATAAATTTCGGAATACTTTCAATCTTTTGCTTGTCGCTAGCTTTACCGCTTCAGCAAAATGGCGTCGTTGTTGGGGAATGGTGTTTTGTGTTAGAATTGCATCACAATAGTTTCTTTAGTGTTGAGCTTTGTGTGTGTATATATATATATATATATATATATATATATATATATCTTATATTGTATATATTCACTTGTATATTTTCACCTATATATGTTTACTTGTATATGTTAACTATAATTATACTTTGTTGGTGAATGTTAGCTAAACAAATTGAAATTGGACCGGTGCTTTATTTCAAATCTTCACTTCTCAACTAGCGTATCCAACATTCACCGAATTTTTCTTTTTTGTATGATAATTGTTGTATTTTTTCATACTTGTATATTTGTGTTTTTCTTCTATGTTCGTGCAAGTGTTGTATATATTTGTACCTGTAATGTTTGCTAAGACTTTTGGTTAGGACACTTTCTTTAGGTTTGCGCGGTGAGAAATCACCATGACATGACAAGAGGAAGCTACTTACCTAGTATACTAAAACAATAAAGGCGTCGAGCTAACGACGTAAAACAAGTGCTTGATGGGAGTGAAGGATAGAAAAACACTTAGAAAGCGGGGTTTGAATAAGTGTGACTTTAAAAACTTGTAAGATAAAAACAATGAACACAATTATTTTTATCCTGGTTCGTTGTTAATGAAACTACTCCAGTCCACCCCCTTAGAGTGATTTACCTCAAATGAGGATTTAATCCACTAATCCAACTGATTACAATGGTTATCCACTTAGAAAACTTCAAAGTCTTCTAGAGTATACAGATCACAACTTGATCACTCTAGGAAAACACCACTTAGAAAACTTCTAAGTCTTCTAGAGTCTTCTGATCACAACTTGATCACTCTAGGAACCTTTTACAAACAATGTAAAATAATGTTTACAAGAGTAAGATTGCTTCTTATAAAGCTATAATCACAACAGTGACATTTCTCTTAAGTTCTAAGGTTAACACTCACTAAATATTACAAGAGTTTGTGAGGTTGAAGATGAAGTTCGTGAGCTTTGAACTTGACAGCGTTTTAGTATATTTCGCAAGTGTTCTATGCTTCTTTGATCAGAACTTCTATATATAGGCGTTCAGAGAAGATGACCGTTGGGTTGCATTTAATGCTTTGCGTGAATAGTACAATGCTGCATTTAATGTTTCACACTTTTGTCAACTACCTCGAGCCATGCTTTTGCTGCTTTTACTGACTTTGCCTTTTGTAGCTTCTAACGTTCCTTTTGTCATTCAAAGATTAGACTTAATAGCCTGTCATCTTGTACTTGCTTCTGAACTCAGATTTGTAGATAACAACGTTTGAATTTCAGAGTCAACAGCTTGATGCAGAGCATCTTCTTGTCTTCTGACTTTGAAGAGCTTGAGCGTGATACCATTCAGAACTTCAGTGCTTCTGCTTCTGACTTCATGTTCTTCTGATGCTTCATAGTTCATGTTCTGATTCTGTTTGACCATCTTCTGATGTCTTGCCAGAGCATGTTCTGATGTAGCCATCCAGAACCTTCTGAGTCAGTGCTTCTGAGCGCTGATTTGTGCATACTCTTTATGTATTTCCTGAAATGGAAAATGCAAAAGATTAGAGTACCACATTGTCTTATACAAAATTCATATATAATGTTTTCATCAAAACATAGAATATTGATCAGAACAAATCTTGTTCTAACAATCTCCCCCTTTTTGATGATGACAAAAACATATATTATTGATATGAATTTGTAACCAGAATATCAGATGACAAAAGACAATTACACAGATATAGCATAAGCATATAATCAGAGTGTGTGAATATGTCTCCCCCTGAGATTAACAATCTCCCCCTGAAACTAATACTAGAAGAATTTTATAAATAAAAGACTTCCCTGAGTATTTTTCATTTCAGTCGAGACTTTCACTTTGAATAGAACTTCAGAACATTCAGAGCTTCTGCTTCTTGCTTCCATAGGACAGCTTCAAAGCTTTGAATTTCTCTTTGTAATTAATTGAATCAGAACATTCTTGAATGTATCAGAGCATTCTTCAATGTTATCAGAGCATTCTTAAAAAAATGTATCAGAAAGTTCTTCTTGCTTCTGATCTTGAAGCATCACAGCACTAAGCTTGCTTCAAATCTTTAAGAATATGTTTCTTCTTAGAATTGCTTTTCCTCATGTATTTGCTTCTCATGTCTAGCTTTTTCAGAATGTCTCATTCCTGCAAAAACTATCAAAAACATAGAACTTGCAAATAATGTTAGGAATGTTGAGACTTAATCCCAACAACTAATATTATAAATCAATTTCAACTATCATGTTTCTCCCCCTTTTTGTCATAACATCAAAAAGCATTAAAAGATTCATATGCAAAAGACACACAGAGTGAAGAAGATAGAATTTCATTGATGAAATATCAGAAGATACAAAATGATTGAAGCAGATGCAGAAAACAAAGAAAAACAAGCTAAGACCAAAGACAGACTACGACTGGCTAAGCCTAGAAGCTAAGACGGCCAGAAGGTTTTTAATCTCAGCATATTCTTCCTTTTGATTCTTGATGAAGGATCTGAACTCCTCATGAGTATCCTCGTGCTTGTCCAGACGAGTTGCCAAATCAACTTGATTCTGTTGAAGAGCCTTCATAGTGTTCATCAGAACAGAGACAGAAGGTCCAGCAGAAGAAACATCAAAGCTATTGTCCATAACAGGAGGATTCTCAGTACTAGCTTCAACCATGAGAACATCTCCAGGATTTTCCTCAACAGGAATTTTCTCAGCAGAATGATTCTCAAATATCAGCTTCAGACACAAAAGCATCTTCAGGATAAATAGGAGCAGGGATTTCAGCATCTGGATTTTCAAGAGCAAGAAGTATTTCAGCCAAATTCTCTGGAGGTGTTGGAGCAACTAGTTCTGGTGGGTATTCAACTTCTGGATATACCATATTTGGTGCTTTAACAGAGGGATTCTCCCTAAGCCAGTTGAATAGAGACTGAAAATCGCCAGTCAGAACATTGTATTGTGGCTTCCACACAACCATAGCCAGAGGATGCACTTCTTCAAGCTCATCAACAAACTCCTTATCTTCAAGAGATTTCCAGCTGGTGATGGGATAGAAGTAGCTTTCTACAAAATCCCTAAGGAATCCAGAGGGACCAGGAGCATCAGCCAAATAAGCTTCTTGAAGCTTCAGAAGGTCAGATTGAATTTCCCTTCTGAAAGCTCTCCAGAGATTCCTAGAAGCAACATAATCCATCTTGGCATTATGTGCTATCTTCAGTGCATCTAAACCTGTCTGTACCTTAAGTTTTACAAATTCAAAATGAACGCCAACAGAGAGTTTAGGAGTATTGGTTTTGAAGTGAGTGGTTGAAGAGTCTGGGTTAAGAATGCAAAAAGGTTCAGGTTCTCTTTCAAGAGCAAGAAACGATTCTGCTTCGTTGTCAGAGTCCAAGACTACAAAAATAGGGTTAGGTCGAGGTTTAGGTTTATATTTACACTCACGCAAGAGGTTGTTGAAAGAATCAGAATCAAAAGATTCAGAAGCGACGATATTGCAGACCTCAGGGTTGTCTACAATAGGGGGGTTGGAATGTGGAGGAGGTTGAGAAGTTGAGATAGTGGTATGAGGAGGAAAGAGGGTGTTAAGGGGTGAGATTTCAAGGATTCGTTCAGAAACAGGGTGGTCAGAAACAAGAATAGGCGCAGTGCCTTTAATCTTGGGTGAAGGAGGAGGGGTGAGAACTTTGGTGCTTGGAGGTGATTTTTAGCTGGGGCTATTTCTGGTTGAATATCTGGTTGAGAAATATGGGGAACTTCTGTTGATACAAATTTTGAAGATAAAACAGGTACAGAACCAGATTCAGAAATAACAATACCTGAAGATCGCTTCTTGAGTGGCCTTTCAGGTTCTTCTCCAACAATCTTCCTCTTCTTCTGAATCACCACCTTCTGCTTTCCTTTTAAAACTTCCTTCTTTCTTTCTTTCTTCTTCCTTCTTCTCTTCTTCTTCTTCCTTCTTCTTTTCTTTTACAACAACTTTCTTCGTTTCCTCTTTCTTTTCTTCTTCTTCTTTCTTCTTCTTGTCTTTCTTCTTATCTTTCTTCTTTTTCTTCTTCTTTTCTTCTTCCTTCTTATCATCCTTCTTCTGCTTTTTATTTTCAAATTCTCCTTCTTCCTTCTTATCATCAGCTTTCTTTTCATTTCTCTTCTCTTCACTAATTGATGGAAGATCTAACATCTCTTTGTTCTCCTTTCTTGCACAACTTCTGGAATTCCATCCTTAGAAGTCAGAAGTTTCTGCCTGCTTATCCAGATAGGATCACAGTCAGAACCAGCTTCCCTGTGCATAGCAATGTAATGAACAATAGCTTTTGGTCGTTCATTTCTGAAGAACACCTCAAAATCAGCCAAAACAGGACCTCTTCTGGTTATTACTTCTGGGTTGGCTTGAGGAGTGGAATCAACGGTTTGGATTATACCCATCTTCTTCATAGTATTAGCGTTTAGAGTATTCCCAATAATGGTGTAAGAATTATTGATTGTACCAACAGACTCCAGATGTTCAACAATCTTTGATTGAACCAGAAGGTTTGTGATGATTCTCCCAAAAGGAATGACATTTCTCTTTTTGCTAGGGCACTTCAGCCTGTTTTCATCCCTAGAGTCATTCACAGCATTCCACAAATGATTGAATATGATGAAGGGAACATCCACCTTTTTCTGCGTACCAATGCAATACATAATGTATTGTTGGTCCTTGTTGACGAAGTTTGATGAACTTGTTGATTTCCTGTGGTAGAAACAACCTAGAATAATCTTAGTCCATACCTTGTATATGGTTATCAGATCCTTAACTTCTTTGGATTTCTTCCCATTCTGAAATATTTCTGTGTAGACAGCATCCCAATCAATTCTTGGAGTTGCTTCAGTAGCACCTTCAACATTTATCAACCCAAACAACTTTCTTAAGAGGGTTTCTGTGATTATGAAGAGTTCACCATGAACGAGAGAGAGAATAGCTTTAGGCATAACCGTTGCATGCACCCAGAATTCCTTCACTAAGTCTGGATAGACTGGTCCATGCAAATCGTAGAACATTGGTGCCCATCCTTGAAACCTCATATTTTCTTCAAGATGAATCTCATGTTTCTCCAGATTTTCAACATCTACCATTAACTCACAGATGACTTCCAGTTGATCCAATGGAATCGAACAGGTTATTGGTGGAACAAGCTGTTGCTCTTGAGCTTGTTCATGTTGATGTTGTTGCTGAGAAGACGAACCAACGTTCTGAGTAGAAGGTGAAGCCATGGAAGCTCTTCTGAGATTTTTGGTTTTCTTTTTAGGGTTTGAGAAAAGAGAGAACAGGTTGCAGAAATGCATACACAAGAGAGAATGAATGGTGAAAAGAGAAAATGAGATTATGAGAGATGTATAAATAGACACGGATTTGAAACAAAATGCAATTAAATTCTGAGAATGAACAGTTACAGAATGCAGAGAATCAAATGCATTTAATGTTGAGTGACGTTAGGGTAAAACGTGATATTTGAAATGATTTGCACAGTTACCTAGGGCGGCGTCTCATCAACTGCACGCATGCTTGTCCCTTTAGAGTGAACACGTGTTCATCTTCTGGAATAGCTGGTGACAGCTGTTTTACTTTAAAAGAAATTCTGAATCAACTTAGACATATGAAACGTTAGCAATAAGAGAATCAGAATATCTAATTGATCAACAAGTTTAGAACTTCTGATAAGAAAAATAAATAATCATTTCAAATCTAATCCATATATCAAATCTTCTCATCCTTTCACTCTGGGCATAAATCCATACTGATATTCTTTAGAATGAATTTGAACCTATCTTCAGCAAGGGGTTTTGTGAAGATATCAGCCCATTGATGTTTTGTATCAACAAAGTTTAAAGAAAGAACACCCTTCTGAACATAGTCCCTAATAAAGTGATGTTTGATCTCTATATGTTTAGATTTAGAATGAAGAATTGGATTCTTAGATAAACAAATAGCAGAAGTATTATCACAGAAGATAGGAATGTTACTCTCATATATCTGATAATCTTCTAGCTGACTCTTCATCCAGAGCATCTGTGTACTACACCCAGCAGCAACAACATATTCTGCTTCTGTTGTAGAGAGGGCAATTGTAGCTTGCTTCTTGCTGTACCAAGAGATCAGATGACTTCCAAGAAACTGATAGCTTCCATAAGTACTTTTCCTTTTAACTTTATCTCCAGCGTAATCAGTATCACAAAATCCTACTAGGTTGTAATCTTCAGATCTTCTGTAGACTAAACCAACATTAGTAGTACCTTTCAGATACCTCAGAATTCTCTTAACAGCTGTTAAGTGAGATTCTCTAGGATCTGATTTGAATCTAGCACACAGACAAACACTGAATAGAATATCAGGTCTAGAAGCAGTAAGATATAGAAGAGATCCAATCATACCTCTGTAGAGCTTCTGATCTACCTTCTTACTTACCTCATCCTTACCTAAAGCACACGTTGGATGCATAGGAGTCTTTGCTTCTTTGCTTTCTGAAAGATTAAACTTCTTCAGAAGTTCTTTCACATACTTAGTTTGATGAACATAAGTTCCATCATAAGTTTGATTGATCTGGATCCCAAGGAAATACTTGAGTTCTCCCATCATGCTCATTTCAAACTCTGCCTGTATAGACTTAGCAAACTCCTTTCCAAGTGTAGCATTAGATGTTCCAAAGATTATATCATCAACATATATTTGACAAATTAAAATATCCTTTTTAAAGGTTTTACAGAAGATAATTGTATCCACTTGTCCTCTAGTGAAACCATTATCCAGAAGAAAAGAACTTAATCTTTCATACCAAGCTCTGGGAGCTTGCTTCAGGCCATATAATGATTTCTTTAATTTGAAAACATGTTCTAGAGACTTAGAGTCTTCAAAACCAGAAGGTTGGTGGACATATACTTCCTCATCTATATAACCATTTAAGAAGACACTCTTAACATCCATCTGATACAGAGTGATGTTATGTTGAGTGGCAAAAGAAATTAAAAGACGAATAGATTCTTACCTGAAGGATAGAAAAACACTTAGAAAGGGGGGTTTGAATAAGCGTGACTTTAAAAACTTGTAAGATAAAAACAATGAACACAATTATTTTTATCCTGGTTCGTTGTTAATGAAACTACTCTAGTCCACCCTCTTAGAGTGATTTACCTCAACTGAGGATTTAATCCACTAATCTAACTGATTACAATGGTTATCCACTTAGAAAACTTCTAAGTCTTTTAGAGTATACAGATCACAACTTGATCACTCTAGGAAAACACCACTTAGAAAACTTCTAAGTCTTCTAGAGTCTACTGATCACAACTTGATCACTCTAGGAACCTTTTACAAACAATGTAAAATAATGTTTACAAGAGTAAGATTGCTTCTTATAAAGCTATAATCACAACAGTGATATTTCTCTTAAGTTATAAGCTTAACACTCACTAAATATTACAAGAGTTTGTGAGGTTGAAGATGAAGTTCGTGAGCTTTGATTTTGATAGCGTTTTAGTATATTTTGCAAGTGTTCTATGCTGCTTGTGATCAAAACTTCTATATATAGGCGTTGAGAGAAGATGACTGTTGGGTTGCATTTAATGCTTTGCGTGAATAGTACAATGCTGCATTTAATGTTTCACACTTTTGTCAACTACTTCGAGCCATGCTTTTGCTGTTTTTACTGACTTTGCCTTTTGTAGCTTCTAACGTTCCTTTTGTCAGTCAGAGATTAGACTTAATAGCCTGCCATCTTGTACTTGCTTCTGAACTCAGATTTGTAGATAACAACGTTTGAATTTCAGAGTCAACAGCTTGGTGCAGAGCATCTTCTTGTCTTCTGACTTTGAAGAGCTTGAGCGTGATACCATTCAGAACTTCAGTGCTTCTGCTTCTGACTTCATGTTCTTCTGATGCTTCATAGTTCATGTTCTGATTGTGCTTGACCATCTTCTGATGTCTTGCCAGAGCATGTTCTGATGTAGCCATCCAGAACCTTCCGAGTCAGTGCTTCTGAGTGCTGATTTGTGCATACTCTTTATGTATTTCCTGAAATGGAAAATGCAAAGGATTAGAGTACCACATTGCCTTATACAAAATTCATATATAATGTTATCATCAAAACATAGAATATTGATCAGAACAAATCTTGTTCTAACAGGGAGACACCTCAACAGTTGTAAGTTTTGTTTATTTTGTACATGAGATGTTTATCTCAAATGGAGGTTAGGCTGCAAGATCGGAAGCAATTATGATTTTTCTCAGTTTTCTTGCTATCGCTAAACAGGATCTGTGCTCGCTAAGCGCGCTCAGGAATTTTGGCCATCTTTGTTTTGTGTCAGTGGATTCACTTGGCCCCATTTTTTCCCACTTTCGCCAAGGCTATTTAGTATTAGATAATAGTGTTTATTTTTCTAATTCTTTTGTGGTTGTTTGTCGTCAATTTTTTTCTGTTAGCTTGAGAAAATTTTGAGGTGATTTGCCAAGGTTGAGTGTATCAACTTGCGGATGTATGGTAATGATTGTTTTTGAAGTTGTATCATTCAAGGTACTCATTTATCGATTTCTATAACATAACATGTTTAGGAAACTTTTCATTTGTATAATTATCATACCGTTCATTCTTTTGCATTATTTGTTTGTTGATTGAATCACTTTAGCTCTCAAATCGCAAATGTGAGGAAGTTTTTCATTATTCATATATGCTAGAAGTCACAATCTTTGTTTGAACTGAATTTTATTATTATGCTTAATCTTTTATTTATGTTGATTGTGTACATTAATGAATTAGTTTTTCATATTACATATATTTTATAAAAATGTTTTGACAATTATTAATAAAATAATATTATAGTTTAATTTAATTGAATATATATTATTTAAAGTTACCTAATTAGAAATTCCTTTAACAGAGTACACCAGATTATTTTCTTTTAAAATATTTATGAAATTTGGAAGAAAAAGAAAACACACAAAATAAATAGGGAATGGGAGAAGAAAGTACCCATCAAGAAGATATAACAAGTCTCTGTGACTTTAATCTGACAGTTACCTATTTGATTTGGTTTTTAAATTCCTCGTCTATCCGTTGTGTAATTTTCATCTAGATATTGCGGTGTGTCGTTAATGGATTAATGATTCTTCCCACAACCACAAGAAAATTCTCAAAATAGAAAATCATATTGCAATCCAACTGGTTTGTACAACCAACTAGCAAAGAAAAAACCAAACCATTTGCACATGCAGCTGTTATTATAGGATTCTCAAATCGCTTTCAACAAGAAAAAAACATCACACTTATCTTAGTACTGGCTATGCATCGTTAGTTACAACTACTACAAAGATTAGCATGGATTTGAATTTTCGGCAAGAAATATAGAGCTTGGAATTTATTACTCCCTTTGATTATTATTCAGAAATGATTTTGTGACATAAACTGATACACATATCTCACAATAATTTTTACAATATATATATTTAAGATTTTATTAATATATTTTTTATTCTATAACTAGCAAATTATTTGTACATTCTCACGAGTAAATTTATTTAAGATGTGTTTAAATGTGTAGTATATAGAACTGATATTGAAAGAATTGAGTTTCGTAGAATTGATTTATTAGAATTGAGGTTATTACAATTGATTTATGTTTTCATACAATAATATAGAAGTGAATGTTAAAAAAAATAAAATTTGAATAACTAATTTTAAAAAAACAAATCTCAAATAACAAATGTTTCAACAAATATATCAACCTAACCACATTTCAAATAAAAAAATTTCGCCACACAGAGGAGGCGCCACTTTGTGTGGCGCATGCATGCAATTCAAAAAGAAGACGCCACACTGCATGGCGCATGCTCCTCTATCATGCCATGCAATGTGTCGTATGCACCATAGGTGTAAAGAGGAGGCGTCATCTAGTGTGGTTACTCAGTTGTTTTGGGCTTTTTTTTAAATTTATTTTAATTTAACAAATAAATAAATAAATAATATTTTATAATTATATTACTAGAAAGAAGAAATCACACAACGATTGGATATATTTTTACCGACCCCTTCCACCCAAACGACCACCGGTAAAACAATAATGCCCTTGTATTTGCCTTCGAGGTCTCTGATTTTGATTTCTTTGAGGTGTTTGGGATTTGTTCTGATTCAACCCCTGTTAATTCTTCTGTTCTGTTCACAGTCAACTATGTCTCCGTCTAACCAGTGAATCAAACTCCTCTAAAAATGCTCGAAAGACTCCATGTTCCAAAGTTGGATTTTCATCCGAGATTTTGCTGCCGAAGAAATAAGATCAACATTTCTTTTGGTAATTGGAAACATTAGAAGTATTATGAAAGCTAGACATGTTTGAGAGTGGAATGAGAAGATATGTGATCAGCGGTGTGGAGATGGATGACTGTATTTATAAAAAAATAAAACAACTGAGTAGCCACACTGGATGACGCCTCCTCTTAATATTTATAATGCATGAGCCACATTGCATGGCATGATAAAGGAGTATGTGTCATGCAGTATGTGCCACATTACACTGGATGGCGCCTCCTCTTTAAATTACATGCATGCGCCATACAGAGTGACACATGCTCTGTGTGGCGAAATTTTTTATATAGAATGTGGTTAGTTTGGTATATTTGTTAAAATAGTGGTTATTTGGGGAGTTTTTTTTTTTTGAAAAAACTATTTATTTAAAAAAAAAATCATTGATGTTGTTTGGATAGTTTTATAAAAGTTTATTTTGCATGGTATAGTCACCAAAATGATAATAAATTCTAATACAAATAAAAAAGAAAAGAAGTTATTGATGAAAATTAAAAAAGATAAAGAAGGAAAATTAAAATGTATTGTAACAAATAATATATAATAAATGTAGAGTGGATTCTAATAAACATGAAAGTTAGAAATTTTAATAGTTTCTAACAAAATTGTTTTTGAAGGACTATAATTAATTTTGAAAAAGTATGCAAACAAGAAGAAAAAAAATCAATTTTCAAGTTGAAGTGAGATAGAAGTGCTTTTGGGACTTGTAGAACACAATTCAAACATGTACTTAATACGTTATAGATTGTATTTAGATATACATGTAAAATTAAAATGGATAATTGATTATCAAATAATCAATAATAATATAAACTCAATTATATTAAATAATCATACAAAAATAAAAAGGTCAGTGAAATGGAAAAAGAAAAAAAAGTGAGAAATTTTGACATTTAAAAATAACAATTTTGTTTTTAAAATAAAATCAATTAATATTTAGCTTATATTAACCCGTGAGAAAAAAAGTGAAATTTTAACATTTAAAAATAAAAAATTTATATCTCAAATAAATGTGATTATTAATTAAAATAAAATAAATATTTTGTTGATTGTGGCACATGAGATAAAGAAAATTTTTGACATTTAAAATATTGTGTCTCCATTTAAAAATACTAAATTTTGACATGCAAAAAGAGAAATTTTGACATTTTTATAAAGACTTTAACTCTTATTGAGTTTTGTGAAACTATTTTGCATACATTTATTATCATTTATTCACTTCCACATTTTTTTTGTCATTTTAAAACACATCCATAAATATTTATCATTTATAAATCACAACAAACTTTATTAATTTTTTTTTTTAATAGATAAAACTACAAAAGATTTTCACATTCAAAACCAACGATAATTCATTTATACCGTAGAGAGGATTTGAGGTTGGTAGTAAACACTAGACAAGTAACACTACTAAACTGTAGGTGCAATTGCAAATTTGCAATAGCGTATAAAATCACAAATAAAGTTTATGGTTTTTCAATATACAGACCATGTTCACAGAGAATCAAAATCCAGGTGTCGAAAGATTGAAATAGGTACGTAGAAAAACACAGAACCGATAAACAAATTAAGACACCCATATGACATGAGCATCAACAGTTTTGGTGGGGTGTCGTATCATAAATGCAGAGGAAGATCTTCTCTGATTTTAGATAGCTGTTTTGAATATAGAGAATTAGAAATTAATGAAAGAATATGTACTTGAAATCAAGAAATTTGAACGAGCTTAGAAAAATGTCATAAACCATGTGCTAGCTGTTTTACGTAATAATGAAATTTGATGTTAGAGTCGTTGACAGTAACAGGACATCTCAGATTCGTAGCGACCATCAATACATAAGAGATCGGCGATACAGTTGTTGTGTTTAATAGCCGCGAACCTATCATGTCTATCATATGTTTGGTTAAATTTGGAAAAATTTTGTTAATTATGTTTTCTTTTAAGTTTGAAACAAAATTGATTTTAATTTTAAGATGAGTTTGTAGTTTTTGAATTTAAATATGATTTTATACTAAAATATATAATTTAATTTATTTTGATTGATATTTATTTAAATAAAAAATTATAATAATAAGTCACGTTAATAGTAACAATTTTTTAATAATAGATTAGTTTCCGCATGGAGCCCTTTATTTTCACCACTTCCACGCTGCCGCCGGTTAAACTATAGAATAAAAGTGTACCTAAACCCTTTTTTGATGAAAGTGTCCTTTTTGGTTTGCCATTTGTTGTGGGTATTCTTGTTAAGATAGATAACACCTTGAATGTAGAGAGGGAAAGGTTTGCGAGGATTTGAGTGGAGATTGATCTGGCCTTATTGGTTGTCTGAAAGGTTAATGTTAATGCAGAGTGCTACATCAGATCATCTTACATAGCCTATCGTTCTTGTGGTGTCGCAACTAAGAGATCTTTCAGTGTTTACTGTGAATTTAAATAAACAAAAGATAGTTTTTAAAAAAAGTTACTTGCGGGATCAACTAGTTAATCCTAGTATATATGTGCATAAACTCATAAAAGTGTGTTTGATTATTATATAAGATGTAAATCGACTCTAACTTGTTACATGAAACAAAGAAAGAAAATTTGGAGAAAAGTAAAGAATTTCGACGTGGTCGAAATCTTTGTAACAGACAAAGCAAAAGAAGGTTGAAATGTTGGCAAAGGACAAGTAAAGTAAAGGTAAATGAAAAACGTTGCATAAATATGCAAAGAGTGGTGTTAAGAATCATACATAGTCGCTCAATTGACTCGTTTTCCACTGTTTGTCTAGGTGCTATGAGAGTTTGAGTTTTTGTAATAAATTTGACACCCTGAATCTTAATGCTGTAACTTTTATTTATACTAATACGTGACTAACTGTCTACAACAACTTTCTCCTTAGAAATAGACATGTATTCTACTGCATGTTTCTCGCATTTAAATTTGCTTCCACGTGTTTTCTTGGCATGGATAACACAAAAATAACAATTATTCATTCTGAACTTGCATTTACTCCAATTGTTGATGTCGAAGTCTTGAATATATAACTTTGAGAAAAAAATACTAAGTCCCAACTTCAACTTTAGAGTGGCAATTTCGACTCCTTGGGCTAGAACTTTATATATCAAAATGCTTCTGGCTTCGACCGGCTGGGCTAGAATGTCTACATCAAAATACTCTTCAAAATTACAAATTTCACTAAGTATTTATATGAATTCCTTCTAATTTGTCGAGCTCAATGACTTCAAAATTCTAGGCTAACAGTCATAAACGATGTTGTCCGTAAGCAAAGACTAACGGAACCGCGTCAGGAAGTGGGCGATGATAGTAGCAAAAAATGTAGTTTATGGCGAATGGCTGGTGGTGTAGAGGAAAAATGCAACAAAATAGTCAGTTGTGATCAAGGAAAATATTTATCCAATAATGTGCCTAGAGATTCAGGGAAATAGTCAGTTGTGGTAGCAGGAATTGCTATGAATATGTACTTAACCCCTAGGTACATGGTTCGATTCTTGCGGGAGGCAAAAACAATATTTCCTAGGCAGCCGGTAAGCGGACCTAGGGGGAGTATTGATTAAGCCGGTAACATGCTCGGTTGGCCGACACGGTTGATGCGTGTAGCGGATATCGGGGTGTTACATTAAAAATGGTATCAGAGTCAGACCTCTCCTAGTACGATGTGGTTCGAGGACGAACCATGCGGAAGCTGGTGGGCATGTAACACCCGAGGCCGAAGAAGGCGAGGGGTGATTGCACCGCATGGAACACCTGGGGCCAATTGGGGCTAGGGTGGTCGCCACATCGGAATGAGAGGGATCCTGAGGCCGTGCAGGTATGTGACTGCATGGTTGTAGGAAAGCTTATAAGGATTGATGGGTACTACCTATACCAACAAGATGCATCTTCTTTTCGGTAGCTCATTCCATAAGAACTCCACAGTTAAGCGTGCTTGACTTGGAGTAGTATTGGGATGAGTGACCTTCTGGGAAGTTTCCTGGAAAGCGTGCGAGTGAGGTCAAAACATGTTGAAAAGACTCGTGTTGGTTTGTGGGGTCAGTCGATCATCCCGAAAGCAGTCTGGGGCGTTACAAAATACACCTCAATCGTTCCAAAATAGTAAATTTGGGTTTGGAGATCATCTCATGATACAACATTCCACATTTAGAACTAACATCAAGTCAGACAAATAGAAATAACCAATACACTATAGATAATGGTGCTAGTCAAGAAGAAGAAGTTATTCGTGTCTGGGACTTACTTTGTCACCTCCATCAACTTGACTAGTTATGTTAGGTTTAAAAAAAGTAATATTGCTCTCCTGGAATATTTGGGGATCCTATAATAATAAGGCCAAAAGAAACATGATAGATTTTATTAGAAAACACTCTTCAGCGTTTTTAATCGTTATGGAAACATGCATTGATTTTCATGAGACCAAATCCTTATGGAATAGAGCTGGATATGTGAGTGTTCAATACGTGCATGCGTATGGTCAGTACGGGGGCATTTGGGTGTTAAAGTAGAATGGTAATAACATTGCAGTTGTCGTGCATGATATTGTTATGAGTACAATTATTATGAAGCTATCATTGGGAACTTCCTCTTGGTATGTAATTGGAATTTATGCCACTCTCGTGTACACTTCTCGTCTTGACTTGTGGCTCTACCTCATTGACCAAAGGAACACTATTGATGGTCCTTGGATGTTGATTGGATACTTTAACGACATCATTCATTTAAGTGAACAAAAGGGAGGTAATTTTAATCATTCTAATGCAACTGCTTTGTTGAATGTTATTGATAAATATAATTTAGTTGAAGTAAACATGACTAGTGGCAAATTAACTTGGAATAAGCATTATACTGATAATCGAACGGTGTATCGCAAGCTGGATAGGGCCCTGGTTGACGTTGTGTGGCGCATGGCTTTCCCTATGTATATGATGAACACTAAGATTTATATTTGGAACCTTAGCCGCCGCTTCTATTTCTCTCTTGTCCATCTCTCTCTCTCTCTTTCTCTCTTCTTATTCTTTCACGCATCGAGTTTTAGGATTTTTTTATCAATAATGACGATTAAATCTTATGCTACAGCAGCATGAAACAATGACAAAGTCCAATCCAATGTCCTCTCCAAAGCCAGGGAATCATTCTACAAGGTACTTCTCTTCCTCTTCTCTTCATTCTTGAGAATCATTCCAAATCCAGAGATCAAATCATAAATCAATGTCAATCTTCTTGGGTGAGGGATATCATCAGATGTGGTACTGATATAAATTTCTTATCATGTTTATTTTCTATTCAAAATCATATATTAATAGTTCTTTAGATCGGGTTATTTGAGTATATCTACTAACATAAATACCTGAAGAATCATATATTAATAGTTGTTGATGTCGAAGTCTTGAATATATAACTTTGAGAAAAAAATACTAAGTCTCAACTTCAACTTTAGAGTGGCGACTTCGACTCCTTGGGCTAGAACTTTATATGTCAAAATGCTTCTGGCTTCGCCCGTCTGGGCTAGAATGTCTACGTCAAAATACTCTTCAAAATGTCTAAATTTCACTAAGTATTTCTATGAACTCCTTTCTTATTTGTTGAGCTCAATGACGTTGAAAATCTAGGCTAACAACCGGAAATGATGTTGTCCGTGAGAAAAGACTAACGGAACCGCGTCAGGAAGTGGGCGATGATAGTAACGAAAAATGTAGTTTATGGCGAATGGCTGGTGGTGTAGAGGAAAAATGCAACAAAATAGTCAGTTGTGGTCAAGGGAAATATTTATCCAATAATGTGCCTAGAGATTCAGAGAGTTCTAAAATCAAGAGGATTGATGTTTCCTTAAAAGTAACAAGGGATGACAGCAAAACAGTTAGACCCAATCAACTTGATGCGGTTTCCAAGAAACCATGATTTGATAAGAGTGGACCTACCCTAGACGCGCGTCAACCATCACGCGGAGGGGGCCCACGCGCCAAAGCCAAGTTTTCTATTAGCGGGCCTTCGCAAAAAACTGGGCCAACTTTTAATACCTTCCCAACACAAAAGTGTGTGCCTAGAACTGCTAAATACACCTCAATCGTTCCAAAATAGTATATTTTGTTTTGGAGATCATCTCTCGATACAAAATTCCACATTTAGAACTAATATCAAGTCAAATAAATAAAAATAACCAATACATTATGGATGATGGTGCTAGTCAAGAAGAAGAAGTTATTCGTGAAACTCCCATTGAATGGAGCCGACTAAGTAAATTCTCTCGTGTCTGGGACTTACTCTGTCACCTCCATCAACTTGACTAGTTATGACAGGTTTAAAAAAAGTCATCTTGCTCGCCTGGAATATTTGGGGAGCCTATAATAATAAGGCCAAAAGACACATGATGAATTTGATTAGAAAACACTCTTCAACTTTTTTAATAGTTATGGAAACATGTATTGGTTCCTGTCGAGGCTCAGGCGACCACATTAGAGAGGGACTACAGCTGCGTCGAAGGGTACATCACCTGGTACTACAGAGTGTCGCACCCATACATGCTTCCCATCATAACTGGATCACCGCCCTGATCAGCCCACGATGAGATTTTGCGGGCTTATCAGGTTGAGATGGACCATACTCAAGATGTTCTTCCTTGATGTCGTGAGATAGCTGACATAGCGCGACCAGGCATTGCCGATGGCTTCTTCCCTGAGGGGTCTGCTAGCCTGCGTCTTGTGGAGGGTATCCTTAGGGTGGCAGAGGGGGCATTTTTTGTACTTAGAAACCGTTCCAAGACATGTGGGGCACTCGACGCTAGAGGCAGAGTAGCTAACAGACAGCGCAGTGGACGCGGAGGCAGGGCCAGAGGCAGCGGAGAGGCGCAAGATGATGTATGAAACACACAATAGTTATGCCGACAGATTTATTTCATATATGTATTTTGATTTCATTTTTGTACGAAGATTTGATACATGTATTCGACATTATTGGTCGGCGATTTATACTATGTTTATTTTTGGTGTACTATTTACTTATTGACTTTAAATTGCATTACTTTGATTGACTGGAATTGGATTTTCAATTGTTGTTATAAAATTTGAGTTTTCGAGTGAAATGTATGTGATTTTAAAAAAATAGCACTGGTCCGTAGGTGCATCTACGGAACATCATCTACGGAACACTCTGTTTTAATATGTTCCGTAGATGCACCTACGGAAAGAAACAAGTTTTTTTTAAAGTATTTTTAAATGTGCATCTACGAAAACATGAGCAAAATTGAAATTTCGTCGGATATCTAAGAGATTTAAGGGGTCTAATGAGAAATTCTCTTGATTAAATGATCTTAGGCAAGAGATATTTAATATTTTAAGTGTGTTAGTAAGTTGTCTTGTTTTTGTTCATTTCAATATGCGCGTCACATTAGTATTATGATGTTAAAGTCATAATCTAGTTGTTGTATAAGTATCTTAAAAGATTTAGGTATTAATTATTGCATCCTATTTTATATTTATTAGTAATAAATTCTTAAAAAAAATTTGATTAGTCCCTCGGTTAATATTTTATATAAAAAAAGTTAAAATTTAAAATTGATTTTAAAAAAATCAAATCCAAAACTTATAAACCATATCATATGACTTTATCAATATATATTGTTGATAAATAATTCTCATGATTTATAGTAATATTAAATAATTTTAAATTTAAATTAAAAAATACAAAATTTATATCTATGAGATACGAACCCAAATTTTTTCAAGTTAAATGGTAGTCATTTTTATAAGTAGATCAATTATTGTCAATATTTTTAATGAGAATTAGTAACAAACCCGTGCATACACACGGGTTATGTTTGGTTACACGCATTTGGATACATTATTTATTTTAAATAAAATATTTAAAAAGAAAAAAATATTTAGATAAATAATTGATTATTTTATATATAAAAATATTTAGATCAATAATAAATTTTTTCCCGTATATCATTTTTGAATAAAAAATATTTGATCATAAATATCATTTCTCGTATATAAAAATATTTAGATCAATAATAGATTTTTTTCCGTATACAGACTTCATTTTTATTTAGATATCATTTATAAAAATATTTGGATCAATAGTAAATTTTGTATATAAAAATATTTAGATCAATAGTAGATTTTTTTCCGTATACCATTTTTTAATAAAAAATATTTGGATCATAAATACCATTTTTCGTAAATAAAAGATTTTTTTTCCATATTCAAATATATTTTTTTTAATAAGCAATTTGAAACTAGCGGGTTTCGAACCTGAGGTCTATATTCAAATATTATTTTTGTTTATGTATCATTTACAAAAATATTTGGATCAAAAAATTTTCGTATATAAAAATATTTAGTTCAATAATAGATTTTTATCCGTATACCATTTTTAGATCAAAAATATTTGATCATAAATACCATTTATCATATATAGAAATATTTAGATCAATAATAGATTTTTTTTTACCGTATACAGAGACTTCATTTTTGTTTAGGTATCATTTACAAAAATATTTGGATCAATAATAGATTTTTTTCCATATACCATTTTTAAATAAAAATATTTGGATCGTACATACCATTTTTTGTAAATAAATGATTTTTTTCGTACATAAATATTATTTTTGTTTAGGTATCATTTCCAAAAATATTTGGATCAATATTAAATTTTTCGTATAAAAAAATATTTAGATCAATAATAGATTTTTTGGCCTAGGCCATTTTTGAATAAAAAATATTTGATTCATAAATAACATTTTTTGTATATAAAAATATTTAGATCAATAATAGATTTTTTTTTCATATACAAACTTCTTTTTTGTTTAGGTATCATTTACAAAAATATTTGAATCAATAGTAAATTTCATGGATCTGGATCCTCTCCTCACTTTTGCACCAGCTGCCCATCCAGCTCCATCTTAACCATTCATCTATTTTTTTTTATCTCTTTTCAAAACAAACAAAAATTATTTATTTACTTTATATTAATCCTGAGCCATTAGATGAAGGGCTGGAGAGATGGCAGAAGAGGAAAGACAACAGAGAATCCATTTCCAAATTTCAAATATAAATATATTTAGATCAATAGTAGATTTTTTTCTCGTATACCATTTTTGAATAAAAATATTTGGATCATAAATACCATTTTTCGTAAAGAATAGATTTTTTTCGTATACAAATATTATTTTTGTTTAGGTATCGTTTACAAAAATATGTGGACCAATATTAAATTTTCGTATATAAAAATATTTAGTTCAATAATAGATTTTTTGGCCTATGCCATTTTTGAATAAAAAATATCTGGATCATAAATAACATTTTTCGTATATAAAAATATTTAGATCAATAATAGATTTTTTTTCCCGTATAGAGACTTAATTTTTGTTTAGGTTTCATTTGCAAAAATATTTGGATCAATAGTAAATTTTGTATATAAAAATATTTAGATCAATACTAGATTTTTTTCTCGTATACCATTTTTGAATAAAAAATAATTAGATCATAAATACCATTTTTTGTAAATAATAGATTTTTTTCTGTATACAAATATTATTTTTATTTAGATATCATTTACAAAAATATTTGGATCAATATTAAATTTCCGTATATAAAAATATTTAGATCAATAATAAATTTTTTGAATAAATTTTTCTCGTATACCATTTTTGACTAAAAAATATTTCGATTAAAAATACCATTTTTCGTATATAAATATATATATATATATATATATATATATATATATATATATATATATATATATATATATATATATATATATATATATATATATATATATATATATATCAATAATAGATTTTTTTTAAGAAAGAAATGAGAAAGTAATGAAAGAAAAAAAAATAGAGAATGGAGAGAGATTTGATAAGTTTGATAAAATATGAAGGTTGTATTATTTTAATAATGAAATTAAGAACTTTATTGTGCAAAAATTAAATAACCACAATTTTAATGTGGTGACAAAAAATCAAATAAGGGTATTGTAGACTTTTCGACAACCATTAATTTTCTTATATTATAGATACATAACTTAATAATTTAGAGTAAATATTTACTTATTTACTTATTTCAAATAACATACAAATAAATATTTATTTATTTATTTTAAATAACATACAAATAAATATTTATTTATTTTAAATAGGCTTAACTACAATTTTGATCTTCCTTTTTTACTTGGTTCACGAAATTAGTCCCCTTATTTTAATTTAAAAGTGAAAATCCATTTTGGTCCCTCACAAAAACTACATACCACAAATTTATCCCTCGCAAAAAAGAGTGAAGATCGATTTGGGTCCCTCAAAAAAATTACAAACCCCAAATTTATCCCTCACAAAAGTAAAGATCCAATTTAATTCCTTACAAAATTTAACTAGATCATATTAGTCTCTCTGATAATATTTTTTCAAACCGATTTTTTTCTAATTTTAAACCGTGACTCGACTGCTTGGATTTATTTTTTAAATAATAAATTTATTTTTAAACAATTTAGATTTAAAAATATAAAAAAAAAGTCAAAATTGGTTTTTAGTTAAAATTGAACCCAAAACCTTGAAGATAGATCGTATGCATTTACCACTAGGTCAATGAACATTAATGAAATCATGATTTGTAGTTATATTAAACCTATGACCTTTTAACTTACATTTTTATCTACAAAGTTCAATAATAGATCTATATACGATGACTTGTCATGTTTAACAAGTAACTTGTCATTTTAAAAACAAAAAACATCTTTAATTTTAGCAAAATTGTATATTCTAAATTATTAAGTTTAGTATGCAACTTTAAAATGGAAGACAACTTTTGAATAGTACGAACGTCTATGTAATAGTGAATTTGTGAAAGCATATCGTTATACTGGAATCTTCTTGAGAAAGTTTCTTGATCTTATCTTCAAATGATGTACTTCTGATCTGAAGTAATAAGCTTGGAAGAAACTACTTTGTTATGTCAGCATGAAAACATAAGAGCCATAGGAACATAACTTTGTCTTTAAAAAATAATAGCAACAACTTTTCTGAAGTACGACGCAGGTCTTCCTAGATCAAATTTGTATCTGAAGTCAGATAAGTGATTTGAGAAGTGAGAAAGAATTCATATATCTTTACGTGCAATAGTGTCAGGGTCTTACAGAACAGAACAATGTTTTCAGATATATAAAGCAACAACTTTTCTGAAGACAAGTATCGATATTTGAACTTTGAGTCATGAAAGCTAATCTGTATTTTTGATTTTGACATTTATCAGTTGAGCTTGACTATGTCATCAGAGTTAAAAGCAACAACTTTCTGAAGAACATATCTTGACATCTGATCTTTTAAAGCAAAAACTTGTATTTGATGTAGACTTGTTTTCTGATCTTGAGATACTTAAGACTTTTGAAGCAGCAACTTATTGAGAAGTACACAAGAGATCCTAATTTTGATTAACATTCAGTATTCTTCAGAACTACTGATGTTTCTTCAGAAGTGGAAGAGAATAGTCTTTCTGACGATAATATATCTGATATTTTTTAGACAACAGTCCTGAATCGTAAAGAGCTTCTGATCTTCACACTCAAGAAAACATTAGAAACAAAATTGTTTACATATAAAATACATGTGTTGTTATCATCAAAACTTAGAGATAAAGTGCATAACCAAATCTTGTTCTAACACAACACACTCTTACTCTTAAAAGCATTACTATCGAGAGAATCAACCTATTGGGCACCATATTTATTCATCAATTTGGTATGGTTTGAAAAACACAGTGGAAAAATTGAAGCAAACAACATATGAAATATTGACAAAGATTGATACATATTGTTATGGCACAACAACTGGCAAGTCTATTTAATCGAAGATTTTATCCTCGACATACCAGATAAGTTAAATTATCTAAATGATAGCACTCTCAATGATTTAATCCATGACAACAGCTGCAATGTGTCTGACTCTTTCACCAACTTGGATCCTAGTATAACTCTTGAAATTTCTAAACTTAATCTCCCTCTATATGAACCTTAAAATGATAACTTAGTTTGGAGAAGCTTCAACAATGGGATTCTAACATTAAAAGATGCTTATGAAAATCACAACACATATCACTCAGAAGTTAGCAAGGTCAACATCATTTGGCAATAATACAATACTCATGCTAAATTTCTCATCAAATGGATACTCATATAAAATGTCATTGACAGTAATGATAATTTGAGAAAGATAGGCATTACCATGGTCTCTAGTTGTAATTTATGAAATCATAATTTTGAAACTCCTCACCATCTTTTCTTGCAATGCAACTACACCATATGATATTGTAATTGACTATAATCCATCCTCATCATCAAGCTAGACATAACTGTTTTGAGATCCCATTTGACATACGCAATCGTGATTGGAGCCCTTAGATCAAACATCACTCAATTTCTGCTATTACTTTCAATCTTTGGATTTCTTAGTGTTGAATATGACTCATATTATTGAGATAATTATGGGTTGTTAAGATAATTATGAGTTATTGAGAGTATAACTCACATTGTTGATATAATTATGGGTAGAGATAACTGTTTGTTAAGAGAAACCAGAGATTAATGTTTTAGATAAACTAAACTCTAGTATTATATATATATATAGCTTATGACACTGTAATCAAATCAATTTCATAAGACATAAATAAATAGAACTATTGTTACTCTATTGTCGCAGAGGTAGACACCATTGACCAAAATGAGTTAACAGAGGTCGACCGTGTCCATTATATTTTACTTTTGAGTATCTTTAATCTTCTTTACTAGTTGTTGTTCTAACAATTGGTATTAGATGGCGTTTAAATCTGGTGTAAAATTCGAAGTAACAAGGTTCGACATGACGAGTAATTTCAGATAATGACAAAGAATGATTAAGGATCTATTGGGTCAATAAAGTTTATAATAGGTGTTGCATGAGACAAAACCAACCGACGTAGAGGATATTGATTGGGCAAAGATGAAGGAGAAGGATGCAAGTTTGTTTTATCTATGTGTTTCAGACGAGGTGATGTATCATATCATGTACCTGACGACCCCGAAGGAGGTTTGGGACATATTAGAAAGTCAATATATGTCAAAGACGTTGATGAACAAATTATTTATGAAGCAACAAGTGTACAATCAGAAGATGTATGAAGGATCTAATTTGCAACAACGTGTCAATGTCTTTAACAACATTATCACCGATCTAGTGAGACTTGGAGTGAAGATTGATGACTAATATAAGATAATTATCTTGCTCTTCTCTTTACCAGTTCTTATGACCACTTGGTGATTACTCTAACATACGGGAAATACGCTAGCAGTCTCGATGTGATTACTGGTACATTTTGTCTGATTCTTAAAGGGGACATAGTTGGAGGAAGGAACTCAAGGTGACAGTCTGTATGTGAAAGAGGGTCAAGATCGTGGTTACAACAAGGATAACAAAGGTTCTGGAAAGAAAAGGTATAAATCCAAGAATCGGAATTTTTTTGAGTATTATACTTGCAAACAAATTGTGCATTGGAAGAGGGATTATCTAAACAGAAAGTAGGGCTTATCTAATTTTGTAAATGTGGTTCAAACCATTGATTGTGGAAATTAAGAAGATATATTGTGTGTTGTTAGAACAAGATTGAGAATCTATGTTCAGAATCTAGTTTTGATGATAACAAGCATATATTTTGTGAGTAACAATTTTATTACTAATGATTTCATTTAGTGTGCAGATATTATATTATGCTTATACATGTTGCATCAGAATCACGGAAACTGAATCAGATATGAAAGAAGAATCAAACATTCAGAAGATAGAAGAAAACTAAAAGTCATCATATCAAATAAAGCCGTAATCAGAAAATACATCACAAGCTTCAAGGAAAATGAACAAGAAAGATCAGCTGCAAGAAGATTTGCAACATCAGAAGATCACGCATGTAGAAAGATCAGAAGTTCTAAAGTTATAAGTTCTGAAGCTACATCGCAGTGACATGCAAAATGAAAACAACAAAAGAGTCACTTATGAACCAATGAAGAATCTACAGCTCAGCATACAAATTGAACAAAATACAAAGCTTAGAATCAAATGGGAAGCCGTTAGAAACATCATCATAAGCAAAACAATTACAACACTTAAAAGGAACAACTCCCAAGGTTGATTGAAGAAGCAAGCCACATGCAGCGTGTTGACAAGATAAGCTTAACCAAAGAAGCACGTCATCAACTGTAATCATCATGCTGAAAACAAGGTTCTACAAAGAGCAACACTTGTCATTCATAAGCCAATCGAGACGAAGACATTCAAAGCAATATTCAAACAAATCTCAACGGCTAGATTCCAACGGTAACTCATCAAGCTATATATATATATATAACAAACTTCAAACTTGAATGTGTGACAATTGTACACCCAAAATGCATTAAGTGAATATCCAGAGTGTATCCATGGTGCAACTACAGAGTGCAGAAAAAGAGAAATATTGAGAGAAAATCTGTAGAGAAGAAACTGAGCATGAAAGCAGAAAAGAAACTACAAGAATCCATGCTTCAGAAGTTACACAATAGGCAACACATACTCAGTATGTGATGAATCAATCCATAGTGTTGTCATACACTAATCATAAGCCTATGTGAAGAAATCATTGAAGAATTGAAGAATATATCTCTATTGTTTAGCAGTACTCTCCACTGGAGTTATAAAAATTCACCAACACTTGATCAAATCATACATTGTTCATGGTGAATAACAGAAGTAATTGAAAGCACTGAGTTGTTTCTAAAATAATGATTCATGTATACTAATGTTCATCAACATGCCATCAAGCTGTAACAAGCTTTATAATATGTATTGAAGAAGGAGGAGATGAAGACCAATATGAAGAAGTACATAAAACAGAACCGATGTTCTGAATCTGCTTAAGGAAGGAGAAACACAAGAAGCAAATTCAAATAAGAGCAGTTGCTCTTGATCTGCCTACAGGAGAAGAAGATGATGATCATTCCAAAAGAAGCATTCTCAATAAGGGCGGTGTCCCTTGATCAGCTTAGAAGATAAAAGAGATCGAGCAAGAAACATCCAATATAAGAGCCGAGTCTCTAAATCTGCTTACAAGATGAAGGAAAAAATCTAAATCAGAAGATAAAAGAAGAAGACTACAAGTTCTGTTATAACTTGTAATATAATGTAAAACACATAGAGTTGTTGCTCGTAGTGTGTAAACATCTTAGGAACTTCTGATATATTGTTTAGGCACCATAAGTGACTTCCAGTCAGAGAGTCGTAAACATATGTGCTTAAGATAGGAGAGAATCTGCTTGAATAAGAAGCACTCTTGTAATCTCCAGTAGACTGATGAACGTTATATCCTGCTGGGATCCCTGAACGGTTCATCATCTAAGGTTAGTCACAGTGGTTTGCCGTGCAGGGTTAGTCACAACAGGATGGTTGTGCAGGAATTCAATGGATGTTATATCTCGTGGAGATCACTGAACAGTCCATTGCAGTTAGTCACAACAGGTTGGTTGTGCAGGGTTAGTCACAGTGGGTAGACTGTGCAGGGTTCCTGAGTCAATGGACGTTATATCTCGCAGAGATCACTGAACGGGTCATTGTCCAGATGGTTAGTCACAGCAGTTGGCTGTGCAGGATGGTTAGTCACGACGCAGATCCGTGCAGTTGTAATCACGATTTAGTTATAGTGGATTAAGACCTCTGGACAGAGGCAAATCACCTGAAGAAGGTGAACTGGAGGTAGCCTTATTCAGAAGGTGAACCAGGATAAAAATGAACGTGTCTTTTACTTTCTGCACATGTCATTTTAACTCAGAACTTCCAAGTTTTAATCTGCAGAACTATACTGAGCAAGTCAGAAGTTCTGATATCCTTTAGAAGTTAAAATGAACATCTCATTGGTTATGTAGTTCTACATCTCCATGCTTCCGCAACATCAAAGCATAATCCAATAGATGATTAAACAAAAGAAAGAAAAGACGTTAAAGAAAAAATAAAGGGAATTTTAATTGATAAAGAACACAATTCAATCCCCCCTGTAAGTACATAGATGTGTGGTTCTTGACTCTTGTTTTTTTACGAGATGGCACCGCACCGAGAATGACTCACTATATTTAGGTTAGGTAATTTTGAATTTGTTTATCTAAGTGATGATAAAGTCTGTACGAATACTGAAATGAAACAAATTAAAATTGCCAGGGACAATGGTAGCGTGCGAACATTGAATGAAGTTAGATATATTCTATTATTGAGGAAGAACTTAATTTCCCTAGGTACTATACAAATATATGGATTCTCCTACAAGTCGAATGGAGATAAGGACAATATGAAGATTAACAAGGGCGCATTGAATCTGTTGAGAGCAATGAGGATTGTAAGTAACATCTACAAACTGCTACGGAACATTGTTGTTAGTGATGTTGCATCCGTTTAGTATGATAATGATGCAACTAAACTCTGGCATATGCGTCGGAGTTATCTCAGTGAGCGTGAGATGATAAATTTCATAAGAGAAATCTATTGAAGGGTGTTTGTAGTTGTAAGTTGGAATTGTGCAAGTATTGTATACTTGGAAAATAGTGCCGTGTTCGGTTCAAGCCCGATAAACACAAAACAAAATGAATTTTAGACTATATGCTTTCGGACGTGTGGGGACCTACCAAAGAGGTTTTCATGGGTGGTTCTAGGTATTTTCTGACTTTCATATATGGTTTTTCTCGCAAGATTTGAGTGTATTTCTTGAAGCAGAAATCTGAAGTCTTTACGAAATCCAAGTTGTGGAAGACAAAGGTAGAGAATAAAACATATATAAAAATTAAATATTTGAGGTTAAATAATGGGACAGAGTACAGTGATTTGAAATTCAAGAGGTTCTGAAAATCATAATATTCAAAGACATTTTTTTAGTTTGCAAGATACTACAAAAAAATGGTATGATAGAGAGAATAAATAGGTCTTTAACTGGAATGGCAAAATGACTTTTGTTAAGTGTTGGAATATAATTTTTTTTCTAGGAAGAGACAATTAACTTGGCGTGCTATCTTATCAATAGGTCACTACGAACTTCATTGGAGGGGAAGGTCATAAAGGAGGTATGGACGGGTAATCCTATTGATTTTGATAATTTAAGAATTCTTGTAACACTGTAATCCAATTAATTTTATCACACATAAATAAAGAGAACTATAACAACTCTATAACCGTAGAGGTAACCATTGGTCGAACTGCATTAATAAAAATTAAGGGTGGCAAAACAGGCCCGGATCGTTGGACATGTCCGTTTGACCCGCACTTTAGTGCAGAACAGGCCAAGGATTTAGGCCCACACACACTCTAATGTGACCGTCCCGCCCCGTTTTTTATGTGAGCTTTTGCGGGCACATGCATTTACATGAATTTTTGTATTTTTAGGCCTAAAAAGAGCGGTGCCCCGTCCCGCTCCGCCAACATTTTTAGTGCGGGGCAGGGCAGGGTTTTAGACCCGCATTCTTAAGTATGCCCGCCCCGCCACGCCCCGCCCTATTTTATTGCGGGCCTTAATGGGGCAGACATGCCCGTTTGCCACCCCTAATAAAAATCGATCGTGTTCATTATTTTTTACTTTCGTTTATATTTAATCTTTTGTACTATTTGTTGTTCTAACTTTTAACATACACGAAATCAAATCAGTTTTTAGAAAATGTCAAGACTAGGGGTGGCAAAACGAGCCGCCCGCCCCGCTTTGCCTTAAACTTCCCAAAATAAGGGAGGGGCGGGCAATCCCGTAAAGTGGAAATGGACATTAAAATCTAACCCGCCCCCCAAGGTGGCAGGTTGGCAAACAACGGACTTGCCCGCTAATTTTTTTAATTTTTTAATTTTTTTTTTTTTTATATATTAATAGATTTTTTTACTTCTTTTTTATAATATTTTTTTATAAAACATCTTTTTAACAAATTTTCCTTAAAAAATATTGTATTTATTTACTAATAAGTGTACAAAATAAAATGATCAAGAATTATAATGACTAGAATTAACTAAAAAAAGGACGGACTTAAGGCTGAACAAGTTGAACAAATAGGCAAGACGGACTTTACGGGCAGCAGGTTATGACGGGATGAATTTTGGCAGACGGTAGACTTTGGCGAAGCGGGCTTTGATTGGCGGCAAACCCAAATTTTCGATCCAACTCGTCATTTTTAATGCATGTGCGGATCAATCCGACGGATCACATTAGGTTTTGCCACTCCAGCCAAGACTAACTTTGGCATTGACTTATGTGCTATAAAAATCACTATCGGACACACAACTATTATGTACTATAAAAATCATGATCCAACATTTCAACATACAACTACTATCCTAAAGGGCCACGTGTACTCTTCTATAAGAGAATTCTCTAAATTAAAATACTTCAAGTGTCAACGACCTCCTTCACCATCTATCAAACAAATAAATTGGAAATTGTTGAGTCAAATACAACCAAGTTATTGCAACTTGTGATGGCATCTTCCGTAACTACATGGAAACACTTACTTGTTTCGATGGATTACCTACATGCGACCATCTTGTTCTTTTTCATTTTTCATATATTACAACACTATTAGTGTAGGCCAAATGCCCTCCCTTTACTTAAAAATAAATAAGAAGTTTTGTACCAAAAGAATTGAGCATGAAGGAAATCGGTAGCACTATTGCTTTAACAGCAAAAGGTTAATGGTTTGCATGTGCCCCATCCATAAGGTTGGTAACCATGAGAACCAAATCCTATGTGCCCCACATGTATTTTGGAGATTTTCCCGCTCCCATGCTACAGAACTGAACCACACATTTCCTGCCACAAAAACAGCTTTTATGCAACACATGCCGCTCTCTCTCACGTTTCAATTTAATTCAAACCTATAAATCTCATGTTTGACTCGGTAGCTTTTAATGCTCACATCACACCATTAATATACTACTTATTTACTCCACTAATGCAAGTTTTATTTCTTATTTTTTTTTTTATAAAACAAAATTCCAAAAGCATTTGAATGAAATAATTAAAATATATTTTTAGTTTAGCTAAAAATTTTGAGTTTAAATTTAGTTTTAAAAATATTATAATGATTTTTTTAAAAAGTTTTGTCATGTTTAATAACTTAATAAAAGAGCTTGACTCATTAGTTTTAATAGTTGAACGTGGAGAATGTAGATTATGGATGTTTGTTTTGTGAGCAACATTAGGGTAAAAATTTATTTGACACAAAGATAAGTTTATTTATGGTTTAATTAAATTTTTAGAATTAATTAAAAAATTAAATTTGATTCAATTTTATGTGGTTTAATTTAAATTCATTTTTGAATATTCAAGTTATAAATTATATTTTTTATTAATATTATTAAAATATTAATACAATAATAATAATAATAATAATAGATTTGATATAATTTAGAATTTATAATATATTAAACAATAATAATATTACAAAATAAAAATAATAGATATGATTGAAACAATTGAATTAATAAACATAAATAAATTAAACTAAATTAGTAACTAGGATGAAAAATAAAAAACATTGTTAACTAAATAAAAAACATCGTGCTAACAAAAAATTAAACAAGTATAAAATCTATACAAATATTTGTGCTCAGTTTGAATTTGTTTTAAAAAATTAATACTACAAATGGTCAGTTTTCAAAAAATAACATTCAAACACATAAATATATTAATTTCTTTTCTTTCAATTTTTGATTTTTTAGTATTGATTTATAATTTTTGTTTGAATAAGTTAGAAACTTATTTGTTTCAGTTTTAAAAAAACATGAATTTTTGTATTTTTGAAAATAGATTTTCTAAAATCGTTTTTTAAAATATTACAAGTTTTTTTATATTCGTTTTTTCTAAAATAAAACATTAATTTTGACATCCTATAACATAAATATACTGTATTGAAGACCAAAACTTCAAAATCGTTATTTTTTAAAAAAGTTGTATTTCAAAAATAATTTTTATGAAAATCTATTTAAAATAATTTCAAATTTAAGTGACTTTTTAAACTTTTGATATTCAAATTTTGTTCTCATAAATAGATGAAATATCTAAAGCCATATTTTAAGAATAACTATTTAAACAAAATTTTTATTTGAAACTTTTATAAAAAAATTTTTGTAAAATTTTTTCTCACATAACATTATAAAAATTATTTAAAAAAAAAGGCAAAACAAACGGGCCCAATTTTTATTTTATTTTATGAAATACTACATATTTGAAAATATAGTTATTCTTTTATGAGACAAGGGAGTAGTTAATCAATTGAAACTAACAACTTGGAAGGTCCAAACAGTTGAAAAGAGTTAGTTAAAATTGTGAGTGTGGTCCCATGCTATGTTCCTCAAGGCTCAAACCCTTCAACCTCAAGCTCTATAAATTAAGGGGCACTCCCACCAACTCTCTTCACTCACTCATCTAACCAATTGCCTCCTACTCCTTCCTTTGACTACCAAAGTAACTTCCTTTTTCATAACTACCTCATATTATTCTTTCATTTCAATACTAAATTTAACATCTTTAACTAAATTCATGTTCTTAAATGCTATGTTTCAATGTCTCATTTGATTTGTTTTGTTACATGTTCAGGAAACAAGAAATGGCTTTCATTGGCATGTTTTTGGTGTGTTCCCTCACACTGTTTTCCTCTGTTTCTGCCTATGCTGAAGGATGGACTAATGCTCATGCTACCTTCTATGGGGGGAGTGATGCATCAGGAACAATGGGTATGCACCATTTTTCAACTTAAACCACCCCATGAAAAAAAGTTTCAATTTTTATGTTTGTTTGTTATAAAAAATCAGATCTTGAAGTAACATAGAGTGACCCATTGATCTGATTTTGTTGTTTCTTGTTTGTGGTGTTTAGGTGGGGCTTGTGGATATGGTAACCTTTACAGTCAAGGGTATGGAACCAACACAGCTGCTTTGAGCACAGCACTTTTCAACAACGGTTTAAGCTGTGGCTCTTGCTATGAAATTAAATGTGCAGGTGACCATAAATGGTGCCTTCCTGGTTCCATTGTGGTCACTGCTACCAACTTCTGTCCACCAAACAATGCCTTACCAAATAATGCAGGTGGTTGGTGTAACCCTCCTCTCCAACATTTTGATCTTGCTCAACCTGTGTTTCTCCATATTGCTCAATACAAAGCTGGAATCGTTCCTGTATCTTACAGAAGGTAGGTTACTCTTTCATATTGTCTACACTTTTCATACAAAGTTGGATTCTTAACTGTGGTGGTTTTGTGTAGGGTGTCATGTAGGAGAAAGGGAGGTATAAGGTTCACAATCAATGGACATTCATACTTCAACCTTGTACTTATCACAAACGTTGGTGGTGCTGGTGATGTACATGCTGCTTTCATCAAAGGGTCAAAAACTGGTTGGATTTCTATGTCAAGGAACTGGGGACAGAACTGGCAGAGCAACAATTATCTTGACGGTCAAAGCTTGTCTTTTAAGGTTACTACAAGTGATGGTCGCACTGTGGTCTCCAATAATGTTGCTCCTGCTGGATGGTCTTTTGGTCAAACATACACTGGTGCTCAAATCAACTAGAGCTTGAACATTTGAAAGTTTCAAATTTAGGAATACTATACTTGTAGTAGTTAGTTTAGTACCATTCAATAGTATACTAGGTTATTAGATAGTATGCTGTTTGGTAAGAGGGGTTTGGTTTTGGGAGATTTGGAGGCTAGTGAAGGGCATATATTATCATGGTCCTTCATTTTAGGTCTATCTTGGTTAGTGTGTGTTTTGCTTTTGGTTGTTTTGAGAAGTTTGTTTTACCATTCTGCTAAGAAATAGTAAAAGTTAGCAGAAGGGGATATTTTATATTTTGTGAGTTAAGTACTAAATTGGAGGAGGTGGACTATGATACCACCCGCTATATTTAGTATTGGAGTGTTGTGTTTTTAATATTGGAGTATGTCTTTGGTTTTGGTTTTGGTTGTATTAGAGTGAAAGTGTAAACTTTCTTATTAATGATCAATCAAATAATTTACTATTATTACTATTGAGCCTTGTTTGGGACTTATTTATTTACCATAAGTGCTGTTTACTTTTATCATCACCCCCATCTGTTAATTGTTGAGAGAAAAATATTTGGAAATATGGACTTAAAGAGTTAAGAGAGTGATTCTTATGGCTTAGGAAGTTGGGCTACACATGAAGTTGAAGCGTAATTTTGGGCACATATTTTGGATCTGGTAGTTTTTTGGGGGTCAAATTATAGGCCTGGTCGGTTGATGTGTTCTTTGGAAGTTTCTCAAGTGAAGTCAAACCATTTAAGACAATCTATGACAGGTGACAAGTGAGGCACATTATGAAAGGATTGATATATTTAGACAGGGTTAAGCACACCAAGTATGTCCTGTGTTACAATGCATGGATTAAAGTACAGGGCCTAGAAAGATTTATCTTCTCTTTTTATTAGTTAGAAAGTTAACTTCAGTTCTAATTAAACAATTAAGAGTAAAATGCCGGAGAGAATAATATAAGTTTGTATTGTACTTTTTTTGTTTGTGAGCAAAGTTTGTATTAACACTCACCTTGTGCAGCACTATGGACAGTTAAACTGGCACGCCTTATTTACAAGGATACAAAGTATGAGTTTTAAACTAGCACGCCTTACTTAAAAAAAAAAGAATGTCCAAAATGACCCGTACACAATAACTATTCAAAAAGAGTGTGGCTCATTGCACCATTAGTGCCTTTTAGGTGAACTTGAATTCTCTTGTAATATATGAAGTGTTTGGATTTCAAAATCTAAACAATGCTATTTTTGAATTGCATGCATTTTTGAGTGAATTTGAGTTCCTTTATAGTATGTGCTGTGTTTGGATTTTATAATTCGAACGCGTCAGGATTAAAAATATTCAAACACAACTATTTGTGTATTGAATGCATTCCAAGTGAATCTGAGCTCTATTGTAATACGTGGTACGTTTAAATTATGCATTAGGATTTCAAAATTTGGATGCATCTGAATTTCAAAATTCAGACCGACTATATGTGCATTCAATGGACTTAGTGCGAACTCAAGCTTTTTTGTAATATATAATGCGTAGGAATTCAAAATTTAAAATCCGGACAGTAGGGAGAGGGACATTTTCAAAAATTTCAAAGGATTTGAGACTAATATTAAGGGTGTAATGAGCATTTATCCTGCCTCCCCACACTTATACTTGACATCCCAAAAGTGTATGAAAAAACCAAAACAACCTTGTTCAAAGTTTTCATCAAAAACTTTGAAATCTCCTGGGCGATACCAGAAATTTCAAGAACATACCGGATTTTTTTTAAAAAAGTGAAATTTTTATTGGAATTTTTGAAATTTCAAAGAGATTTTAACAGAAAAGTTGAAATTTCCATTAGATTTTATCGAAAATTTTGAAATTTCTGGGAGATTTTATCGGAAATTTCAAAAATTTCCAAGAGATTTTACAAGAAAATTTGAAATTTCCAGTAAATTTTACCAGAAACTTTGAAAATTTTGAGAAATTTTATCAGCAATTTCGAAATTTCCCGAATCTTACTAGAAATTTACAGAATTTAACAATAAATTTCCGAAAATTTCCGGAACTAATTTAAACTTACTGAAAATTTCGTATATACCAAGTTTTAATATTTGTACCGAAAATAAAAAAATGAAGGTGCCTGATATAATTTGAGGGTGGCAAGTAAAATGCTCGTTTGCATTGGTAGTCCTATTAAAAGCCCACTTTGTTTGGGACTAAACTGATTCAGCCCATTACATTGAAACAAACATAAAACCAGAACCTACTTTAAAAATTCCATTACATTGGCCGGCTAATTTCTCTATAATCGCATATAAAAGGCATCCACTGCGATAAATTCCTCCGAAAATGTCAGTTTCTTGTGTGATTGAAGTTCTTCAGCAACCTCATCAATAAGAGAACAAATTAATGAACAATATAATTGAGATAATTTCACTGTGCTGGTACCTCAATAGATTCGCAATAATCTCCTCAAAGTTACTACATACCCAGAGAGGGAGTAACTAATTAGACAGATTGCATTATTTCATAACAGCATAATTTTCCAATAATAGCTATTAAATTAAAATCAACAGTAAACGAAAAAGTTTAAGGAAGAATGCATTACTATGTAAGTCTTGCATTGCATTGTTCCTTATCAATATAGTGATCAGAGCCATCTCAAGTTTTTAGAGGTCCTGTGTTATTTAGTCATAATTTAACTATGACAAAATAAATATAGGCCCTATTTAGTCATAATTTAACTTAACAAATATTTTATGAGGTTCTATTTAGTTATAGTCTAATCTAGATAATTTTAAAGCCCTGAACGGTAGTCCGTCTTGCACGTCCTTAAAAACGGTCTGATAATGATAAACGGTTTACGTATGGAGATAGAAACATTTCCGGCCTCCATAGAACTACTTAAATTAAAGGTATAAAAAAGAATAATGGTAATTGATCAATATATATATTTTTCACACTTTTATATAATTCTATTAGAAGTTTTTGAGAACTTATTATGAAAAATACTTGTATCTTAGATTTTTTACAAACTCTGGACCATAGTTGGACTTGAGTAAATTTTCTATGTAATTCAAATTTAACAACATCCTTACACTGTCTGGTATGCATTTATTGGATTGGAGTGTGTGACCACACATTGAAAAGCAAAAGCTCCTAAATTATATTTGACACCCCTCAAATTTAATAAAAAGTTGATTATAACTCTACTTAAAATTTTCACCATTTTACAAATTCACCTCTTCTAATCGAAAATTCTTTGAAAAAAATAGTGGCATACCGAAAATTTCCGGTAATTCAAATTTTTTTCAAAAATTAAAAAAATTTCAAATGAATTAAATTTCCGATACATATTGATAAATTTTAAAATTTCTAAAAAATTTTGTAACTATCACAAATTTCAAATAAATTATCAAAAATTTTTTTGATATTGAAAATTTTCATTATGGTACCAAAAATATTATTCTTTTTGAAATGGAATATTTTTGATATTGAGAAAAATTAGGGAGTGTCGGATATAATTTTGAATATGGAACTGGAAAGCATATAAGCATAACTAAACTTCATGTGTAACCCAAAGCCCAAGATAATGTTCAAATTAATATATACTCCTACCTCAAACAGTGCAACTAATTAAAGATTTCGGCCACTTATTTGGAATGTGCTAATAGTCTCAGAACCCTAAACTTGTATTATCTTAAGTTATAAATAAGGTTGATATAGAATCAGGGCCGGTCCTTTGAACTTGAGTGTTTTGGGCGAATCAAAAAAGTGGTGTCCCTATAAACTTTTTAACAATAAATACATAAGGATAAAAGAAATAATTGGATAAAAAACACATTTTTATTTGACATTGTGCAAAAAAAAAATATAAGTATGGATCTTTGAATTAATGTTTATACTACATCAAAATATAAACCACTATAAAGAGAGTTCTTCTTCTTTTTCTTATTATTGAACCGATTTTCCCCTATGAAATAGTTTGAAAGAACGAGAATTTTCTGCGTATTATGCTAATTTCCAAAATTTAATAAACTCTTCTCGAAACCTTTATAAAATTCATTGATATTAAAATTAATACTGTTGGATAATTCAATTGATAGTCACAAAATTCATAAAACCTTTATAAAATTCACCTTTATAAAATTTAATTGATATTAAAATTAATACCATTGGATAATTCAATTGATAGTCAAAAAATTCAATTGATATAAAATTAATACGGTTGGATAATATATTTAATATCTTTGATAGTCACAAAATTTCAATGAATCAAATTAACCTATAAAAACAAAAAAAAATTAATAGAAGATTTTCAAAAGTTATTAATACAGCTTAATCCAAATTTAACACGGTTAAAATATTTCTAATCTATCAAATAACATTATCAATAATATAAAATATTTTCTATATCATTGTTATAATTTTAGTGCCTCAATTAAATTCTTTAGTTGCTAAAATTATGGATATATTAATTGATTTTATTTTAGGAGAATTAATTGATTTTATTCTAATCTATATTATATTTATGGGAAATTACATTCTTTTATTAATTTTGACTTTGTAGTGCCCCTATAATTTTATGAGTGAAGACCCATTTGGTCCCTCACAAATATTACACTAGTCAAATTAGTCCCTCACAAAAAATTGACCAAACTTAATCCCTTACAAAATTTAACCGGATCATATTAGTTCTTCTGCTAATAGTTTTCTCAAATCGGTTTTTTCCTACTTCTAAACAGGTTCTTTTCATACTTTTAAATCGTGACTGGACTGACACGTTGAATTTTTTTTATTTTTTATTTTTTAAATACTAAATTAATTTTTATTTTTAATTTCATTTTTAAACAGTTATCAATGAATAATACTAAAAAACCCAAAATTATTTCTTATAAAGTAATTTTTAAATAAGTAGTTTTCATGATTTCTACTAATATTAACAAATGTTATACATAAATTTTCATCTACGATGTCTCAAATCCAAGTCCCTTCAAGTTAAATGATTTTCACTTTACAACAAGACAAATCAATTTCTATCGTTAATAAAGTGACTATCATTTACAACTAGAAAAATCAATTTCTACAACACGGGTGCATTATTTGTGGTGTAGTATTTTTGAATAATACGAAATAATGTGAAGTAAATTTTTTTGACTAAATTGTATGTATAAAATGGAAATAAACCATTAGAAAAAAAATTTATTAATAAGATTTTCATAGACAATTTCATAATGATTTGCAATTCCAACAACGTGGATTTTGAGGATGGATAATTTAATTATGATATTGTGTAAATAACTAAAAAAGTATGTAGTAACTTAGAATCTTCAAATAATAATCATGAAATAAAAAAATAACAACAAAATATTTGTTAATGTGATAACACATGAATGAGTTTTAATGTCATAACACTTAGATCGTATTAAATACAAATGTAAAATTTTATATATAAGTAAAATTTGAAATGAATTACTTTTTTAAAAATGAAAAGTAATCATATAGATTTAATTATATTAACTAATCATACACAAAGAAGAAATAGAGAAAAAATTAATATTTAAAAATAAAGATTTTTTCTCTTTAATTAAAATAATGATTGATTAAACTAAAATAAATATTATCTTGAAGTGTAAATTATTTTTGAGGGAAGAGCAATTTAGGGAGTTTAGTCAATCTTTTAGTATATGTTAGATAGTAGATAAATACATTTTTAATGTTATTAAAATTAAAAAAAAATACATTATACAAATAAATTTAAAATGAATTACTTAATTATTAAATAATTATACGAAGAAAAAAATTGATCTATGAGACGGAAAGAGAATAAAAAGAATTTTAACATTTGAAAAAATAAATAAAATATGTATTATGTTGATAGTGACTCGAAAACTACGGCCTAATCTCATGTAAATTTATTTAATATTGTATAAAATATATTTAAAAACATGTAAATTTAAAATGAATGATTCAATTATAAATGAATAATAATCATAAATAATTGTACTTTATAAAGAGAGAGAGAATGAGATATTGTATTATGTTGTAGAAAGTGACTGGACCAATAAAAGCGGAACACTTGGTGCAAACGATAAAAAAGTGAAAGATTATTTTGTTAGTTACCAAAATGTCCATTTGGTAGTGTAAATTATTTTTGAAGGAAGAATAATTTAGGGAGTTTGGTCAATCTCTTAGTATATATTAGCTAGTTAGAGACCCGTGAGCGATGTAACATATTTTAAATGATTTGAATAATATGTTTAAATATTAAAGATTATGTAAATTAATTATACATTGAAAAAATTAACTATGCAAATAATTTTTTTTAAATATAAATATAAAATTTAAAATGATTTACTTATTTGTAAAATGAACAATATTCATATAGATTTAATTATATTAAATAATTATACAAAAATAACAAGAAAAAAACCGTGAATTGAAGAAAAAATAATATTTTAAAAGAAATATTTTAGTTCTAAAAAAATACAGTTTATTCAAATAGTGACCCATAAGATGAAAAATTAATTATTTATAAACACACTATTTTGTAGAAATTTATTAACCACTTCTTACTCTTCTGTTACAAAAATGTGTCTAAATGATTTTATCAATTATTAAAATAGTTACATTAAAAAAAGTTCAAATAAACTAATTATTATTTAACCAATTAACTAATCGTTAAATTAGATTATATTTAAATGAAAATAGATATTTCAAAAAGAAGTGTTAATAGTTGTATGATGGATAAGAAAAAAAAAAAGAAAAAAAAATCTAAATATGTTAAGAACAAAGAGAATAAATAAAATAGGAATGTGTGGAAAATGATATCGATAGAAAATAGGAAAATTAAAATTTAGATTAAATTGAATAAACTATAAAAGTTATAAATATATCTGTTGAATTAAATACATAATAATCAGGAGGAATGTATGGTGGTCGCATTTGACAATCTTTTAATAATATTTTTTGAACATTTTTATATTTTGATTCAATTAGTTTTAAAATTTTATATTTGCTCTTTTGTTTGATTTGTGAAGATAAGATAACAATTTTAATTATGTTACAATAAAACTTTTAATACTTAAGTTGTAGTTAATTCGTAAATGGATTGCTAATAAAATTATTAATCATATTGGTATGTTATTATAAACCTTACCTTAATGTATTAAATTAATAAATAAAATTAAAATTTGTATAAAAACAATTTAAATCTTAGTAGTTTAAGTATGAATATTTTTTTATTCAAGAGTACTTGTATGAAATAGTAAAAGATATTTTTTTAGATATAACAAAAATAAATATCTCAGTCACTGACCTGTCATACAAATTAAAACTATAGAAGTGGCAGCAGCAAAAAATAAAATTTATGAATCATAGAATTAACAATAAATTAGATCTCTGACCAGAGCTGTTTACTCAAGAGCTCCAATATCCCTGATAAGCTAAATGATTAAAGATTTGTCCTGTAGGCAAAAATTAAAGATAAAATTAGTTCACATAATTAAATATCTCCCATTACTTCAATTGATGGTAATTGGTAAATATAGAATTAATCACATAATTAATAATAAATGCAAAAAACAAAAAGGTTACACCATTAGCAGTTTAAGATATTAGACCATAAATGTAAACAGTTATTTAATAAAAGGGTCATGCTAACATGTGCCCTTAGGGCACATGTTAAGGATACTATAATTAGAAAAAGTTAAATGTAATTAAATGCAATAAAGTCATATTTAAAGTTTCGATACATTGAATGCACGCGTTACAAAAAAATATTTCTATAAATATTTCATTATCTTGTGCCCTTGGGGCACATGTTAGCTTTTCCCTTAATAAAATGATGATGATAGTAGAATTCTAACCGTAACAATCATATTTTAAGTTAATAGCAAAGAAAAAAACCATGTCACCTTGAATACATTGATAAAGTTTGTCGGTATTCCCTGTCACCTTGAAATTGGGTTGTCAAATGTCAATCATGCAGCTATAGTGCAGAATCGCAATATAATTCAGTTGCTGGTGTGTGGCTTTTTACGGTGGTGGCGGTTGCAACCACAATCAAGATGGAATCGCATCATCATGCGCGAGAGGATGAAAGATCTATAACTTGTATCAAAGGATCAAATTGAGCTGATACAACCTCACACCTGACACTATTTAGTATATGACTGTTCATATTGTTCCAATTGATATGAATGTTATGGTTCACCCTCAAGCTATATCGCTAAAAGGTCAAAATGTGGTGATTGATTTGGTTCAATCTCAAACTGCTTCGCCTAAAGGTCCAACATATTTGGTGCAACCTCATACTCGTGATATGAAGGATTTAGTTCAATATCCATGTTCCAACTGATAAGATTGTTATGGTTCATAGAATAGAAGCAAACTTGCATATTATAGGGTAATAAATCAAGACTAATTAATTAAAGGTTATGAGAACTTAAATTAGGCCTAATGTATAGCAGTACCACCTTGTAACTAAATATCTAACACAGTTAGAAACATTTATACATAACATGACAAACAGACTAACATATGCCAGTAGGTTGATAGAAAGATCTATAATAGACCTAACTCAATTGTAATGATATTACATAACAAAAAATGCATGTTTCATATCTCAAGAATTAAAGATTAGGATGAGTACCAAACTCTCCACTCCACTGCCAAGGCCCTATGCTAGTCCAAAACTGGAAATCTTTGACAAGTCTCCTCCCACCAATGTAAAACTGCTCACTACCCTAGCAGCAAAGTTTGCTCCCTGAAATACAATTAGTTTAAAATGTAACTGATGTACTCAACGATTGAATAAGACATAATTGACACATCTTCTAAGAAAAAATAAATGTCCAATAACAAAATTGCTTACCTCCCTGAATTTGTGTTTGTTATATTGTGCTGATATTACATTTATGAATCATATGCACCATTCCAACAACTATCATAAATCTATTGTCTTCTTGCAATTCCTAACTACAACATAGACACAATCACATAGAACTTGAAAATTCATAATGACACAATGAAAATTTTATACGACTGTACAATGTAGGGGTGATCAAAACCAAACCAACCCAATAGAAAACCGCAAACCAAACCAAACCAAACCGAAACCGCAAAAAACCGCATTTGGTTCGGATTAGTTTGGGTCATCTTTTAACAAAACCGCATGGTTCAGTTTGGTTTGCGGTTTGTAATTTATAAACCGAACCAAACCGAATCAAACCGCATTATGTTACAACCTAACTTTTACTTAACTCACATCCAACCCAAACTTAAATCTATAATACCTTAACCTTATGATTACGAACAATTTTCTCATCCTTACACATGATTTTAGTCCCGATCTTCTCAAATCTCTAATAGCATTATCGCGTCTTCTTTGCCACATACATCTTCCCTCTTTTTTTATAATCTCTACTCTCTTATATTCTTTCTTTTTCACCTTCTCATTCTTAGGCAAATGTTCCCCATTTCAGTTTCATTTTTATCGCACATCTTCTTCTCTAATCTCTCAACTCTTTTGTTTTTTCTTTTTCACCTTCACTAATCTCTAGTATCTTCTATTTTTTTGTTTCATTCTAATAATTTTTATATTGTTTTATACTATTATTTTATGTTTATTATTCCACTTTTGTTTAATTTAATTTTTACATATTAAATAGAAAGTTATTGTCAAAATATGACGGATTTTGTTGTTATTTAATAGCGTATGAATGTCTAAATACAAAGTTATGTTATCATCTATATGTATATGAATGGTTCAATAAAATATTTCTAAAAAACCGAACCAACCGCACCAAACCAAACCGCATTAGGTTGGTTTGGTTTGGTTCGGATTTTTTTTTAAAAGTCAACCGAACCAAACCAAACCGCACGATTTTTTCTCTTGCGGTTCGGATGATTTTTTTCGTCAAAACCGCCCAAACCGCACCGCGATCACCCCTAGTACAATGAATTCGGTTATAATAGGATTCTAATTTTCAAGTGATCAAATCTAGTAAATTCAAGCATGTTAGATAGACAAGTAGTAAAAAGCAATAAGATAGCATATCATACCTCAACTCCAAGCAAGTACGCCAGAGCAGCATAATGGCCAAACAGGTCAATCTACCAAATACATTTTTGATGAACTGATGCGCAAGAGTGGTCTGATCAAAATACTTCAATTGGCATATAATCTATGTCTATGTTGTTAATCTCGGAAAACAGCATGGCACAGTCAACCCCAAAATTGGAGCGGCGTGGAAGCAAGGAGCGACGTGGGCGCTATTTTAGCAACACAAACACTACTACAACTAATGGAAGCAAATTCTTGAGACTGTTAAATTGAAAAAGGATTTCACTTTGGCTAGCAACATGGGGATCCACTTGAAGCTTTTTCATATCCAAAACCTAAATATTTTGCATTACAAGCATTGAGTATTAGAGTTCATGTAAATTTTGGGTATCATGATAAACAAACATGTGTGACAAATCTGAAGAACATAACAACTAAAGAAAACATTTTACTTGCACATATGATTCCTATCTATCTATTACATGGACAATATCTTTTGTTTCATTTCGAGCACAAAAAAGATAAAAGGAGCGTAAAATTACCTTGAATCTCATCTTTGCTTGCACAGAGAAGTGTTTCTTATCCCAAACAGCAGCAAAGATGTCCCTCTGAACAACCGACATATTAGAAAGGCCTTTTAGAGCATCACTCGGGTCACTCTTAAACATCAACCACTGTCAATTGCTGAGTTACAACATACTTGATAAAATAGGGTTATCATGAATTACCTGAGAGAAATCATGAATTATTAAAGAAATTCATGAATGCTCAAGGGACAACAGTAAAACAGGGTTATCTATGCTATTGTGGACAATGAAGATCCCATTCACAATTATCTATCATGATGGATGTTAGCTATAAAATATATTTATAGAATCTTTCCCTAATGAGTGTATTAGACCGGGAACCAGGCCCATTATTGGTCTAGTGAGTGTATTAGACCAATTATGCATATGTACCTCTCAACATATATTTTAACCTGTCAAAATTGCATAAACTGGCACAACACAGACAAATCTGGTTCAAAGAGAATGGCTACTGCGTTTTTTGAAAAAATTTATTAGATATGGCTTACCTCAGTTTCAACTACAACTCATAATTAACAATATAGTTTCTATTTTTTTACTTTTAGACAAGTTCAGTCATGGCTGCAACCGTTTTCACACCCTCTTCACACCAAAAAACTGGATCTGAAAAAATACAACCGAGTAAGAAAGTCATTGAGACATAAGATTAATATCAGTTCATAAACTCACAGAAAAACTAAAAATTCAGAACAAAGCATTCACTTGGAAAAAAGGTGCAATCTTTCAGTGGAAATCCAAATGATTTCTAATAAACTACTTATCAACATGGATGAAAAGGAAAATGGAACACAAATGGTGAGAAGAAAATACCGCGTCGGAGAAAGAGGGATGACAGTAGTAAATAAAAACCCCTTTCTTCTGAAATCAAAACCCCTTACAAAAAGTAAATAAAAACACCACAAATGAGAAGCAAACGAAAATAATGGGTAGTAAAGGGATGTAATGTACTTACAGAAATTTGCAGAAGAAAGAGGTAAATCTATGGTGGAGAAAGAGGGATGACAACAGTGTTAGCGTTTGTTAATGAACGGAAATAAGTGTGGCCAGAGAAAGAGGTGACAGTCGTGTTAGGGTTTAATGGAAAAGAGAGAGGAGAAGGGAGAAAATGGAATAGAGTGAAGGGAAAGGTTCTGTAAGCAAAAGAAAGAAGAAAGAGAAACGAACGTGGGGAGTAGGAAAAGAGAGGATGATTTTGAAAAAGAAATAAATGAATCAATCAAGTTGGACCAATGGGAATGTAACACTTTGTGAAAAAGGTGAATAATTTGTATAAAGTAATTTTTAAATAAGTAATTTTCATGATTTCTACTAATATTAACAAATGTTATACATAAATTTTTATCTACGATGTCTCAAATCCAAGTCCCTTCAAGTTAAATGATTTTCACTTTACAACAAGACAAATCAATTTCTATCGTTAATAAAGTGACTATCATTTACAACTAGAAAAATCAATTTCTATTGTTAGTAAAGTGACTATTATTTACAACAAGACAAATCAATTTCTATTGTTAGTAAAGTGACTATCATTTACAACTAGATAAATCAATTTCTATTGTTAATAAAGTGATTATCATTTACAACTAGACAAATCAATTTCTACAGTTAGTAAAGTGACTATCAATAACAACTAGACAAATCAATTTCTATTATTAGTAAAGTGACTATCATTTACAATTAGACAAATCAATTTCTATTTTATTAAATTGACTGTCATTTAATGTGAAGAGACTTAGGTTCAAGACCATATTGATACAATTTTTGTATTTTTTATTTTAAATTTAAAATTTTTTACACATTGGCCTGAATTCAACTCCTTATAAGAAACAATTTTGGCTTTTTTATATTATTAGTTTATAATTGTTTAAAAATGAAGTTAAAAATAAAAATTTTAAAAATAAAATAAAATAAAATCCAACGTGGCAATCCAGTCACGGTTTAAAACTAGGAAAAAACCGGTTTGAAAAAAATATTAACAGAAGGACTTATATGATCCGGTTAAATTTTATAAGAGATTAAATTGAGTCTATTTTATTGTGAAGGACTAATTTGACTCGTGTAATATTTGTGAGGGAGCAAAATGGGTCTTCACTCTAATTTTATTAACTAGTATTTTAAAATAAAATTCTAACAAGTATTTTTATAATAGAAAATTTTCTCTTAATATATATAGGGAGAAAAAGAAATTTTGGTGCCCCTAAAATTATGGGGCCCTGGGCTCCCGCCCCGCGAGCCCGTGCTCAGGGCCACCCCTGTGTAGAATCTGAAATAATATTAAATTTTTATCTACTTTTCATTCAAAATTAGTAACAAACCCGTGCATACGCACGGGTTCTGGTCTGTTACGCGCATTTGTTTACTTAATATATTTATTTTAAATAGAAGATTAATAAAGAAAATAAATATTTAGATAATAATAGATTTTTTTTTATAAAAAAATATTTTAATCAATAATAACTTTTTTCTCGTAAACCATTTTTGGATAAAAAATATTTGATCATAAGTATCATTTCTCGCATATAAAAATATTAATATCAATAATAATTTTTTTCCTGTATACAAATATTATTTTTGTTTAGGTATCATTTACAAAATATATTTGCATCAATAGTAAATTTTCGTATACAAAAATATTTAGATCAATAATACATTTTTTCACGTATACCATTTTTAAATAAAAAAATTAGATTATAAATATCATTTTTCGTATATAAAAATATTTAGATCAATAAACGATTTTTTCCTGTTTAAAAATATAATTTTTGTTTATGTATCATTTACAAAAATATCTGGATCAATAGTAAATTTTCATGTATTATTGATATTTATATCAATAATACATTTTTTTTCCGTATACCATTTTTGAGTAAAAAAATTAGATCATAAACATCATTTTTCATATATAAAAATATTTAGATCAATAATATATTTTTTTCCGTATAAAAGTATAATTTTTGTTTGTATCGTTTACAAAAATATCTGCATCAATAAAATTTATTTTAATAATATATGACTCAATAATATATAGCTCACTTTTTCATGTATTATCTTAACAAATATTGTACCTTAAATTAAAAATATTAGTAAGATAAATAATTTAAAAACAAAATAATTTTCCCCTGTTTGGAATTATACATTATTTTAAAACTATTTAATTTAATTTTATTTTATTGTACAAAAAATGTATTAATCAGTGCGCTCGCACGAAGTTTGGTCTGGTTATCCGTGCGTTCACACGGATACTCGTGTGTTACGCACATTCATTTCAAAAATGTAATAAGAATGAAAAAATAGAAAGACAAAATTATGTAATTGTAAGGTATGAGTGATATAAGGGGAGATACATACACCTATATATTTTAATGTTACAACTTTCTAACTTATTATCAACTCAATCCCACACTCTCTTGTATTGTATTAGGTGTACTCCAAATTCAACAACACTTTCATTGGTATGGTATGGTAAGGAAAGGTTCCAATAGAGTTTCTTGAAAACAGGGGAATTTAAAAATATTGAAGTCATATTAAATCTGTTTAAAAACATAAAAATAGACCTCAACCATGAGAAACAAAAACTGTGAAGTAATGGACAAACTCTAAAAAAGAGCAAAGTAGTATCACATTCCTTTTTTATCTTTGCATATCAAATTTAATGATATGCTACTTTCGTGGTGAGAGCAAAATATAGTAAAAAGTGAGATGTGAGATAAAAGAGAGAAGAAATTTGAATTGAATTTGACATTGGAAAAAGAGAAAAGAGGAAAAGTTAAATGAGTTGTTTTGGAATCAAATAGAATCATGTGACATCATCTATTGAACCAAGCTTATCAAACAAAGGCATAATACTCCAAGGATGTAGTTGGAATAGAAAAGTGTGACATCGTTAGTTGCAAAAAGTAATTTGTGGATCCAAAATGCCCCCATTTTGATAAGGTGGAGGACAATGACAAAAAGTTAAATTGGTGTTTTCTAGAGCCATTAATTTTCTTATATTATAGATCTTTTAGGCAATTGTACAATGCAAGACTAATCCCTAAATTGATTCACTGACTTAAGATAATTCGTTGATATATTGAGATGCAGTTTTTAATATTAGTTACTTTTATGAGTTTGTTTATTTTCTCCTCACGTTGTCTTTCAAACTCGATTTTACTTGTTATAATAACATTTAATCTCAATCTTAACAACAATAATAACAACAACAATAACAACAATATTAAATATTTTATTTGACACGACAATAACATTCAAGCTCAATCTCAACTATAACAACAATAGCATTAAATACTCAATCTCAACAATAACATCATTAAATCTTAACATACATGGAGAAAGCATTTACGTACTGGAAATATAATAAAGAAGACAAAGAAATGAGTTTGTTTTGAGTTTCGTTTGTATTAGGAGGATAACCTAGGCTGTAAGCTTCGTGTATGACATTGATAACACGTGCATGATTGTATGTGATAATGAGAAAACCACCATGCATGGATAAGTATAATTAACTATCAACCATGCATCACTTATGTATATAGGTACTTATGGTTGTGTGTAAATTGAAGAAGATTGAATGAAAATATGAAAACCATATTCTATCGTGTATCACTCGCCAAGTCGATCCCCTTCGTTCTCTCTAACTTCTCTAATAAGATTCTGTTATGTAACTGAATCCGCTTCTCATTCAACAAAAGCTATTGTTATTTGGCTCCTCTCTCACTATTATGAAAAACCCATTTAACAACAGTTGGAAAATACATATAATCACGCAGGTCAAGACGTTGTTATGTATAGGGTTGTCGTAAATGTGTTAATTACAATTACGGTCCTGAGAGCATTGTTGTATTCTAGAAAGCGCGTGCAATATCACAACAGTTATTTAATCCAACCGTTGTTATAGACCTAATTGTCCAAGGTTTGATTCTAAGTATCAACATTTTGTAATTTATATCATTCTGGCTAGCGTTCAATATACAACTACGATTAGATTTTATAATCGTTGTCAAAACCCCCCTGTTTTAAAAATGCAATTCTCTACTTTTCAAAATTTTCCCATTTTTAACCTGTATCAATTAAAATCATATCAAAGAATTTAAAACAACCTTTATTTTTGTTAACCATGCATAAAGAGCATAAAAAACAACTTGTATTTTTGCTAACATTGTGCATCAAAAGCCAAAATTATTATTTACATCATACACAACATAAGTTTAAGTCAAAAGTAATATTCACATAAATACACAAAATAAATCATTAGCAGATCTCAATAAATCAATCAGCAGGACTCTTAAGCACATTGTGGATATACGCCCAACGTTTACGAAGATCTATAAAGTCCTCAACGAGGAATGGTGTTTCGTCATTAAACATCTACATAATAAAGAGAAAAAAGTGAATATCATGCATGATAATAATTCGATAGTAAAATTATATATAATATATGTAAACATTTTATGACATATCCCATGAATCAATAATGCCTGCAAGGACAATGTTTAACATGTGTTTCGTGACATAATACCCACACTCGTAATTCCCTAGCTGTTTCCTCGTCTACAAATTTAAACATTAATTTCATGAATATAATCACACATGAATGTAAATGAAAGAAACAAGTAATCGGGCCGCTTACATTAGGCAAGAGCTACATGGGCGTTATTCTAACATTATGCATCACATTCACTTTGTGCACAACACTATACATCGAAAATGAATTAAACATATTACACGATAAACTAATTACAATGACAAATAAAATATTAATTTAAAGTTTCATATAAACATACACTTACCAATTAATAATATCTCTCATTTTCCTCTCAAGATTATAATGTAAGGAACACCGTGTAGTTATCGTATTCGTCTTAAATGATATGATGATCAATTGCCAATGAACATTGAATAAACACGAGCATATGTAATTAGTATTTTCTAAAACAAAACTAAACATAGAATACATAAACATCAATTACAAAAATACTTACTCATAGAGAAAAGGTGCTAAGTAACAATCTTTTCTTTCACCATTTAACCGTCTTTTCGAGTACTCTTGAATGGATTTTGGATCATTACGTGTCCATTGAATAGAAAATGGATCAAAGATTCCATAAGTACTCGATTTATTCAACTTAATACAAACACGGTGAATGCACCTAAATGGTTAAAGAAAATTAAAAAATTAAGGGAGGAAATACAAAAAATGACAATGTTCTATAATGACATGTATATAAACAATTATATACTTACGTGCACCAAACTTGCAATATCCCTAAGTCCAGTCACTTATATCCACAGAGAAAATCCCTTACATCTTTAGGATTGTAATAGAATAACTCCAAACATGGACAATGTTCTAGCTGAAGAGGTTGCGATTCATTCAACACTGCAACACTCAAGTATAACATGGTGAATTCATTTGCGCTAGGGTTCATTAACTCATTGCGGTTATCTGAAGCGGGGAGGGGGGAAGGGGCTGAACAATTAATTCCTTTGGTGCTAGCACGATGTACAACACTTCTACTTGGAGTTTGATCATTATTACCATCACCATCAACATAATGATCTTCATTTGTACGTTGCTCTATGTTTTCACTTAATCTCTACATCATAATATTAAATTAGAACAAAAAACAAAATAAGCACAATATATATCATACATTTCCGATAAAACACTAACATCTCAAATAAAGCACATAGCGAATATAAATCTTCCAACTTATCAAACTTTTTCGTATCTTTCTTCCGTTTTCCCTCTCTTCTTTTAACATCCTCCTTTGTTCTTCTAACTACTTCTTAATATTCTCAATCTTTTTTTCTTTGTGCAAGAAATTCCTGGCTTTCAGTGCTTTTTCTTACTTCAAAGAATAACCTCATGCCAACACCTTCTCCAACACCACGCACATGCCCACCATGCTCATCTGTTCCGATAGCTTCTACTAGAATATCATATCGTAGTTCTGGAACAATTGTGTCGCCACGGGCCGCCTCAACTAACTTATCCTACATAACATGAGCAACTTACAGATGTTGTTATCAAAGCATTTAAATAACAAATAACATAAGCAAAACAAGTCATAGTTACAATTTTCTTAGCAACTACTCTTGACGCATCAGAAGCATATTATCCATTTGGTCTTATTCGAGCCCGCTTACACTTCTCTTGTCTTGACGGTGGAGATGAGATGCGATCATCTTCCGTTTGTGGTTATTTTTCAAGTATGGTTGTTTTCTCAAGTTTCAAGTAACCTCCATGAGACAATCTATGGTGTACATATTTTTTGCCTTGTTTTTTATTCCTATTTCGCTTTTAACCTGTTATGAGTGTAGATATATATGATTAGTTTCTATAATTCATTATCATAAAATTATCAGATAAATAAGACTAGTACTAACCTTGAATTCCTTAGAACGACGTATTCTCGCAAATTTTTTCCATTACTTCTTCGATATAAAACTATATTTTATCTATGGAAGAGCAAAACCGGTTAGGTTTCCTAATATAGTCATCCGTGAGATGTGCCTTAAATCCCCTCCAACGAGTACCGACATAAGAGATCAACTTTTTTTCAACTTTAAATCATCTTCAAACTCAAAACTTATCTACATTTAAATCAATATATATATATATATATATATATATATATATATATATATATATATATATAAACTAACATTCAATTTCCGAAAAAGGAAAACAGACAAACTTTTCCCTCAGTTGGGAGAGGTACAACAGAGGAGAAATTTTATTTATTTATAATTTAGATTTTTTAAATAAAAAGACACCACTTTTCTTCTCGTTTGGAAGATAACCAAAAGAAAAATCTTTTTTATTTTTTTATTTTGAAAATAAAAAAGAAAGATGTCACTTTTCTCCTCGATTGTACCTTCCATTCGGAAAAAAATCTTATTTAATTTTTTAAAAAAGACATCACTTTTCTTATCAATTAGGAGGTCCAACGGAAAGGAAAACATATTTATTTTTATTAAAAATAAAAATAAAGAATAACATGATTTTGAAAAGATTTCTTATCGGTTGACCAACTCAACCGAGGAAATAAATTATTTTATTTTTAATTATAAAAAGAAAAACACTACTTAATTATAAATTAAAAAAAATTTGAGTTGCGGAAGCATGTAACATAAGATTTTTTTTCAATGATATTTTAATTTGTCCAATCGAGAATATAGATATTTTGTTTTAAATTAAAAAGAAAAAACTCCTATTGGAACAGTTTTCACTTGGATTCAATATCCAATCAAGATAAAAACTCGTATATTTTATTGTTGTGTTAATTCAATTATGATCAAATTAAAAAAGTTATATTCAATTTAAATAAACTTTTGTTATGGTTTCACTTCAATTAAATGGGCGTGGAGTACCCCCACACCATTGCTCTATTTGCTATTCTTTTCTCCAATTATAAAACGAACTGTCACATCACGTACTACTAAACTCAATACTGTTTAATTTATGAAAAATATGAAATGAAATGATGAAGCAACTTTAAACCTTTTCATTGTATATATGCATCTGGAAGGAATCACTAGCTTTGCACGTACAACAATTGTCTTGTTTTATTTCTGTCTGGTTCCTACATACATTCAACTTCATCTAGCTATATATCAACCTTTGTTGTTTGCACCAGTGTTGTTGGGTCCCTGAACTCCAAAGTACCTCAATTGTTTTTGTGACAATGAACAATGCTCAAATAGTGACTCTCTTGTTTGTTACATTGTTCAACAATTGTTGTTGTACGTGCAAAGCTAGTGATTCATTCCTTCCACCTGTATAATAAAATGGAACAGATTAAAGTTACTTCATCATTTGATATCATATTTTTCACAAAATTAAAGACTATTCAGCTAGGGTATAGTACGTGATGTGACAGTTGGTTTTATGATTGGCGAAAAGAATAGCAAATTGAGCGAGGTGTGGGTTCTTCCCCCACTTGTGTATATGAATGAATAATTATTATTGATCAAGAATGCAACTATTAGCAACGTAGACCCTAGTGTAAAATGTTCCTCCATGTTTCTAGATAATTGTTGATGCATTGAAATTTTTTAAGAGATATTTTGATGGGAAATTTTTTGCAAGTGATATGAAAGTTGATTTATGTGATTTTGCATAAACTGTGAATTAGGTTTGTAAGATTCAATTGAATGCTTTGAAGACTAGGTGGTGGTGTTCTTAGGTGGGAGGATTGTGTAATCTTATAAACATTTCACTAAGTAATTGGTAAGAACATCACTTATGGTGTTCCGACTAGATTAAGACATTAGGAAGAACAATTCAATCGAACTAATTAATTTGAAAATATTAATGTATGATTTAAAATAGCATATAGTTTTTATTTGGTAAAAATAACGATTGAGTGATAAGTTGGTTGATAGTTTATAGCTGATGACTGATGACTGATAATTTATAACTGATAACAGATAACTTATAGTTGATAAAATAATTGAAGTGTTTGATTAAATTAACAGTTTAATTAGTTGAAAAATTAAAATGACGTAAAAGACATTTATCATATAATTGTTATATTTAAAATTAAAATATATTATAAATGATAGTAGTGAGTCAAAATAATAAAGGTAAAAATGAAAGAAAAAATGATAAGCTATGAGCTATAAGGTGAAACGCTATTTGAAATAGCATCTGAAAAATAAGCTATAAACTATTAAAATAAGTTATAAACTCGTGATGAAAAGATTATTATTAAACAGATTTTTTATTGTCATATGATAAACTATAAGTAGATGAGCTCAAAAAGTATCTTGCCAAGATGAGTCATAATAATTTTAGAATCTAATAATGCAAGTGTGACTAAGTGGGGAAATAGTCTTACGTTGAATAAGAATGTGGTGACTTGTATCGACGTTTGAGTTGAGCATTTATAAGTGTGACAATCCACTCACATATCACCTTAAAGTTTTAGGTGGACAAATAGTATGTCTCCCACAAAAATATGTTGCTCAAAAGAAAATTCAATAAAATAAAAATGTTCCTCGCTCGTCCGTCTCCAATTTTTACGCTACCCAATAAAATACCAATTTTCAAAGGTGAAAAGTATGTTTATTAAAATGATTGAATCATATCATGATTTTTTATGAGAAAATCTTGAAGACCGTCCAAAATATCCTTATAAGCCTACAAAACATAAAAATAAAAATATGTGTATGATTGGAAAGCATAGAATATTATAATCTTCTCATAAAAATGGAGCTTACAAAAGCTAAAAAGTAAATTATGAAATTTTTCGTGTTTGAAAATGATTCTATAAAACCTTATTAAAAAAAAAAAATCCTACTACTATTATAAATAAGGTTAAATATGTTTTTGGTCCATGTAAAATTATCAAATTTTATTTTTAGTCTCTATTAAAAAAAACATGTTTTGGTCTCCACAAAATTATTATGCACGTAGTTTTAGTCCTTACTATTAAACCAATATATATTTTTCAATGATTATTTTACAAATATGTTTAGAATGTTATAAAAAGTTTCAAAAAAAAATTCAAAATTTGATTTCTAAGTCGAGATTTGCATTACTTTTATCATATCTTTTAAAATTTTAAAAATTCATATTTAATTCTTCTTATTTTACAAAAATTATATAATTTAGTAAATAAATATTTTATGGTGTTCTTATCACATATGAAAAAAATTATTCAAAATTAGTTTTTTCAAAATTTTTAAAAATAGTAGAGATTAAAACTGGATGCATAAAAATTTTATATGAACTAAAATATGTTTTTGTTTTAATAGAGACTAAAAATAAAATTTAAAATATTTATAAAAATCATAAATATATTCGACCCTTATAAATATAACCACAAATCTCACACTATTCACAGAAGTGTGTCGACGTTATGAACTCTCAATAACATCTAAGGGAAAGATGATGTGGATTTCTAAATGCTCAATCTCAGCTATAAATCCTAAAACATGAACTGGAACCTATAAATTTTACATTGTTTTGTAATTTTCAAACTAGTAACAAACCCGTGCGTCCGCACGGGTTCTGGAATGAGACGCGCATTTGTTTCAGATATATATTTTTTAATAGGAAAATGTTTGATACTCGTGAAAAAATAATAATTGAATATATTATTAATAAAAAAAATATTTTGATGGACGAGTTCTGGTATGGGATGCACATTTGTTTCATATATATATTTTTAAATAGAAAAATGTCTGGTACCCGTGAAAAAAATAATAATTAAATGAATAATTAATGCACGGGTTCTGGTACGGGACGCGCATTTGTTTCAGATGTATATTTGTTAATAGAAAAATATCTGGTTACCCGTGAAAAAACAATAATGAACGTATAATTAATTAAAAAAAAATTGATCAGTAACTTCATGTGTCATGTTTATAATCAATATTTTGATCAATAACTTCATATACCCATAAAAAAAATTCAATATTTTGAAAGAGTAATGAAAGATTTCATTTAATGAATTAAAATATTAAAAATTGATAATATAAGATAAAATCATTAAATAAAAAACAAATATTTATTCAATAATTATTTTAATAGTATAAATAAATTTCAATAAATAGCATAATTTTTTGTGTATTTGGATAGTAATATATTTTTTCCCATAATTAAATTAATGAGACAAATTTATTCAATTATTGTATAAATTTCAATAAATGAGACGGATTTTAATTGTATTAACTTCATAAGTCACTGTTATTTTTATTGTATTTTTTTCAACATTATTCCTGAGTACTTTTAATGTTTTATTTTTGAAATTTTGTTTTCCTACTATTTTTTCTAATATGTTCATTTTCCTTTTTAATTACACTACATTCCCTTTTAATATGGCAACTAATTATTTTTATATATTTAACAAATTTTAAAAATTGTTTTATTTTCTATAATTTCTTATGTCAATATTTAAATATAAATAAATATATTTTTCAAAAATGGTTTTATTTTATTAAAAGATTTTTATATTGCCTAACTATATTCGTATGATTTAGAATTTAGAAAATAAAATCAAGATATTTTCTCTTTTCACGTAATGTCATGCCTTTCAATGCGTAAAAATTTACATGGTATCAGAAGAGCATAAAACTCTTCCAAATATTGCCAATTATGATGGTTGATACAGTAACAAATTATGTCAATTCTTCTGCTATTATGAAATTAATCACATTCACATGTTAACCGTAAAAATTATATAGGTTTTCAGATGGTATGATTACACAAAATTAAGAAGCTGATTAACTTTTTCAATTGTCAATTTTTAAGAGCCTTGTTATTTTCCATTGATTCTGAGGAATAGCAAACTGCAGACTCAGTTTAGACCAGAAACAGAAACATGGAATTTCACCAGCAAAAATAAAAGAAACATTGAATCTATATGCCTCATTTGAAAACATAAATTAGTTCTCTAAATAAAATAAACTTTAATAATTAGTATTTAGTATCACATGTAGGAAGCTAACTACATCCTTCCATTTCAAGGGGAAATGAACAAATTTTTGGCGGCAAAGCATATTGGAAAGAGCAACCAGCAAGGATGTGAAATGTATCAACTCACTCTACCTTTATATTGTCCATCTCATTGATCACTCCTTCAAGCTTTAAATAACACATAAGAAAATGGTTATAAAAGAAATAATGGTAACTCTCAAGAAACCTAAAAAATATGGACAGTGTCGGAGGGGCAAGCATACCTTAACCACCTGACGCAGGAAGTAATCTCCGTATCTTTTGGCAGGCTTAGACTCCACAACATGAACTGTGTCCGGCAGTAAGTGAAAAACATAATTCAAAACTTGTTGCAGCATCATTCGGTATAAATATTATTACTAAAGCCTAATTTGTGTGTTCAAGCTTAAGAAAACTAATACGAATTCTGATAGCAAGGAAATCCACTTTATTAATCATCAATTTAGTAAAGGTTTTGAGAGCAAGAAAATTATATTTATTATTATCAAGATACATGTTAAACTAAGAAAGAGCCCTTGCATTACTATGGCCCAGAAACTCTTTGTTGAAGTAACACATATCTTGAACCATTCCCTATGACTTGGAGAGAGATCTAATAGCTCCAAAACATCCTGATACTTAGTAGCATGCCTTGATAGCCTGCACCTAATGCAAAAACTATAAAATATCAAAGAATGAGCATTATTCCTTTGAAATAGTTCAAAGTTCCATTCTTCATTTTGAGACAAACCTAAATGATATGTTTATGTAGCAGGCAAGATTGATGATGAATGTTCAGCAAGAGCAAGACCAGCTCTCAAAATTAGAATTACATGCAAAACTGATAAATGATTCATGCAATATTTTGCAGAAAAGGACAATAAAGACGCACATCGATAAGACTGTAAGAGTAAGTATGAACAACAATGGCCAATGTCAATAGGACATGGATACATGCTGCTATAATCTCTGAATTTAATTTAAACTGTTGACAAAATATAAGTGTCATAATAAACTAATAATAGTGATGGTAAAGTTTCAAGAACTAATAACTCTTAACAAAATGATACTTTTAGATAATGAAGAACTAAATTTACAGTGCTACCTTAAGATAATCGATGAAAAAAAGGAAGAACTTGGGCTTTAAAATGCTTCATGCAAAATGCCTTTGGTCGTGTCATATCTTGTTTCTGTCTATTTTCTTTTTCTAGAAAATGAATGAATAACAACCATAAGCTAACAACTAAAAAGAAAATGAGACAAACTTCTATCTCTAGATGAGAATGCCGACATCGCCCATCCCAGAGATGAAACATCTACATCTTGACCACCTAAAGGATGCTTATCTGGCGTAACACCAACTAACCCATGCTTGACGTGTTGCTCAAAATCAAGAAGAAATTGACATCTATAACCTCATATCATTACAAGTACATTAAATATTGATTGCAATTTTCCTGATATATATTTAAATGGAATTTTCTATAGATATAGAGCAGTTACAATTGCATACTACAGGGGTGCTGTTGAGGCAATGTTGGTTTATGACATTACCATACGTCCGAGCTTTGATCACATACCTATGGTTAAAAGAACAGCATAATCATGCTGACAAGAACATAGACATCATTCTTATAGGAAACAAAAGTGATCTTGAGGACCAGCATGTAGTACCGACAGAGGATGCAAAAGAGTTTGCTGAGAAAAAAGGTTTATTTTTCTTAGAGACCTCTGCACAGGAAGCAATTAATGTTGAGACATCCTTTATGACTATTTTGACAAAAATATTTAACATTGTCAATAAGAAGAACCTGGCTGCAAATTCAAATCAGGGAAACGGCCACTCGGCATCTCTGTCCGGCAAGAAGATTATTATTTCTGGTCTTGCACAAGTAATCTCTGCTAAAAGGAACATGTGTTTCAATAATTCTGTGTTCATTTAAAATTAGCTTTAGTTCCTATGTCCAATTTTTAATGTTTTGGCACATTTCCCTTGTAAATTTACATGATTCAAAATTTATTTTGCCTGAGATGTTGATTTAAGACCGATAGAGGTAAATTACAAACTGCTTTTTACAATCCCTAGTTATTTAATAGATGGTTTGGCTGGAATTGAAACATTGTCATTATAAAATAGCCTAATATAGAGGGTGGTTACTGCTGTGGCCATGTGCCCCTATTTATATTGCATGGCTGAACTTGCAGGTATAGTTCATTGAAGTTCAAGGAGTTATAGTTTGACAAGAAAACTTCCAGAATCAGTTTGACAGACTTTTAAGTGAATATGTTCCAACACAAATCAGTTTTAATCAAAATCAATTTACTCAAAATCGATTTTCACCAATTCATAACCAAATATACACATAGTAGGCTATCACGTGGAAGGGAAATTTAAAAGAAAGTAATACAGGTCCACAAGTATTTACCCAATATAAGCTAAGAATCCAGCAGATGCCATTGCAATTGATCTAGCTTTGGACTTGTTTTTGTTGTAAGGTATTTTTTGTACTACCAAATCTCCTTCCGACAACGTCGGCCATACCTGAAATATTAAATTAACAACAACCATTAAATCATGTCGGTCTTGGGAATCACAAGATAAGGCTTTTGCGCTCAACCGTTTATGCATTTTAACCCAGTAGCCAAAGATTTTGGAAGATTTAACTTACGACTGCAGCAATCAAAACTGGCAAAGTTCTCCAATACATTATGCATGTGAAAGTAATAGCTGCAGCATACTACAGTGGTCCTCTAAGAAGTTCCCTGGTGCAGAGGAAAATTTGAGACCAAGTGAAGAATTAATGTCATGACATGTAATCAATTATCAGTCAGTAGCCAGAACAAATAACTGAACTGAACAGTTTAAACTGCTGAACCTTGAACTGGCCTTTAGCACGGTTCGATTATTTTGGCAGCTTCTTAGTAAAGCATGTAAGCATGTAAGCATGCTAGCATGATCATGTTACACAACTCCAAAGATGGCAGAACATTATTTTTCTAGGATATGCAGTTAAGCATGTAAGCAAGTTCTCTCGTAGTGAAGTCCTGATTCCAATAATGCGGTATGTCGTAACCTGTAAAGAAGCCATCTATGCAAGTTCATTTTCTATCCACTGCCACAACTTATTTAAGCTTGTTTTATAATTTTGCATTGATATAGAATAACATGATTATTATAAAAACTAAGTATTGAAACAGAGCTGTGTGAAGCAAATAATAACCCAAATTAAGAAATTGCATCTAACATAAGTTTGTCAAAAGCTGTAATTTGAATTATATGTTGGTACAGAAGCTGTAATTTCCTGCATAAACTCACATAAACTGTGAAAATGACATCAACAACCATTATGAAAATACTGGAAACAATCTGTAATTTCCAGTACTTAACTACCTGTAACTAAAAATAACAATAGTACAAAGCTCAAAAATATAAATGATTTGTTTCAAGATGTTAAAAAAGTATACCCTTCCAAAAGCCTGCTCAAAAGTCAAAAGATATAACCATCTCCAAAATCGATGTTCCCGTTCTAGTCCCCAACTGATAAATCTCAAAACCTGTATACACACACAACTGATAGAATGATCAGACTATTCACAAGTAAATTTCAAAGCTACATTCTAGTCAATTGATACCGGTTCAGTCACAAAACTGCAACATCGAAAGCTAAACGAAATACTATTCAGGTTTCAAGTAACGGAGAAAGGTTGTAGAAGACTTGGAATAAAAAACAATGATCAAAGCACATAAATGGTTACATAGTAGTTCTTTTCAGCAAATTAATTCCTACCCGATTAAGTTTTTCGAGTATCAAGTGGTATTGTCATAAGTTCACGATTCGTTTCCGACTTCCTTTTTAGGTCACAAAGGCGCTGCACATGGAGCCATCAGAAGTCGCACCATCGGCAAATCTTCCCCTTCCGCGTAAGCCAACATCACCAAACCTGAAACAAAAAACACAAAATCAAAAACAAAACCGAATCTGTCTGAAACTCAATCATAAAAATGAACAATAAACATGAGTAAAAGAGAAAGAACGAAGAATTGAGAGAAGTTTCACAAGAGAAAAAAGAGGAAAATAATTTGGAGATGTTTGATAGGAGAGAGAATGAATAGTCACAAAATTTGAAATCCTAAAGTTTAAACATTCACATTTAAAATTTGAAACCCTAAAAATCAGGGAGGAATGAAAAGTAGAAGAAGGGAAGGTTTGTAGAAGCAGTAGAAGATGATGTATTTTGAAGTTTCCAAACCTGAAGCGTGACACTATAAGAAAAAAGAATGGTAGCTGCTTAAGCCATTCACGTGGAGCTTTGTAGAAGCAGTAGGGCATTTTGGGAATTTCCAGAACATATAATTTTCTTATATGATAGATTATTCGAAAATAAACAAATTAACTCGTGAAATGTGCTTATAAAAAAAAAACTCGTGAAATGTGCTTTAAACTTGTTCAATGTGATTGGTCAAACGTGAAAATTAAAGTCAAACACTATGAGAGTTAGACACCGATACATTTTAAGATTGAAAATATGGTAAACTATCAAATACTACTTGAATTTAACTAACCATAACTAGGGGTGGCAAAACGGGCCAGGGCCCGTCGGGCCGCCCGCGCACCCGCCAAAAATTGGCGGGTTGGGTTGGGATTTTAGGCTCGCCGCTCGCCAAAGCCCGCCCCGCCAAAACCCACCGCCCTCCATACCCGCCCCGCCAAAGCCCTCCGCTCGCCAAAACCCGCTCCTCCTCCAAAATTCACTCTTTTTTTAGTTAATTCTAGTAATTGCAATTCTTGATGGTTTATTTTATACATTTATTTATAAATATATGTAATATTTTTTGAGTAAATTTGTTAAAGAATTACTTTTATAAAAAATTATTTTAAAAAATAAGTGAAAAGTTTAATTAAAAGGTAAAAAAAGGATATTAATCTATTAAAAAAATATAAATAAAAATAGGCGGGTAAGCCCGCCGCCCGCCAACCCGCCATCTTGGCGGGGCAGACATGATTTTGATGCCCATTTTACTTGGCGGGCATGCCCGCCCCGCTCGTTTTTTGGCAGGCATAAGGCGGGACGGGCGGCGGGCGGGGCGGGCGACCAGTTTTGCCACCCCTAACCATAACTGGGTCAACCAACATAGATGTAAAATTCAATTTTTATTTAAAAAACTATTGAGTAATCTTTAATTTAGTTCTCGTTTGATTTTAGTGTTAGTTTGGATCACTTACTTAAAAGAAATTATGATTTCTATAAATTAAATTATTTCCAAATATTGTGATATAATTCAAGTTGTGTAGCTCAAGCCTAAAGTTAATTAGGATTAGGATTTACAATTTAGTATATAAGTTAGTTAGTTTTATATAAATAGACATAATGTCATTCGATTTTTTATTATTTAATAATATCAATCCTTATTTATTTATTTTCTCTTTCTTTTTTCACTAAAAGAGTCTCATACACTAACAAATTGGTATCTAGAGCTCTAATTAGGTTCTTAACCGTATTTTCAAGAATCACACGTTGATGATCATGTTTTTGGAATCGTGGCTAGTTAATCAATTGCTACAAAGATGAATGGTACTAATGAGATTATGAATTCTCTTCCAATTCTTGACAGAAAAATTGAAACCGATGGAGTAAGCAGATATTGTCCTTATACAGTTTTCATGAAACCCTAGAAGTCGTCAAAAATTGCGTTCTTGAGCTTGCTCAGGATGCAAATGACATGCAGAAAACTACACACAAGGAGGCGAAGAAGAAAGACTGCAAGGTTGCGTATTACATTCAATCGGCGGTAGATTCGGAAAATTTCGACAAGATCTCTCATGGTAGTAAAGTACTATGGAGGAGGTGAGAAAGTCAAAGTCGTCAAATTGCAGCCTTTGCAACGACAGTATGAACTGCTACATATGGGAAAAAATGAAAAGATTGCAGGCTATGTGTCGAAGGTGCAGAATCTCGTCCATCTCGTGAAGGGTTGTGGTATAACCCTAACTAATAAGATGATAATTAAGAAGGTAGTGCGTACATTGACCTCTCACTTTGATCAAGTTATCCTTGCTATTCAAGAATCCAACAATCTTGAAACCCTAAAACTAGAAGACTTGTTTGGTTCATTGGAGGCGTATGGGATTAAGATTGTCGAAAGGAAATGGGTTCAAGATTCAATACAAGCATTGCAGGCTCAAGCATGGAAGAAGCATGGTGGTTCCAACAAATTAAAATGCAAAGGAGACAAGACTCAGGGCAACAAGTCTTGGTCGAACCCTTAAAAGCATAAGGCCGGTTATAGGGTTTCTTAATCCTCGAAAAGAGGGGATGGAAATTCCTATGAGAAAGACAAAGAAGAGAATAAAAGGCATACAATGCTATAACTGTGAAAACTGGGGTCACTTGACAGAGAATTGGTGATACATGAAAGACAAAAGAGCGGTAAAAGAAAGACGAAGGAGCGAACCTTGCACGTCAAGATTCAAATGATTTTGATGATTTGGTTCAAGATCTGGTTCATTAACTCGAGCTGCTCGAATCGCATAGTTAGTCGAAAAGTGTGGTTAGCAAATTTTGATGAGACGAAGAAAAGCAAGGTCAAACTTGCTGATAATAGCTTGTTGCAAGTAGAAGGTAGTGGTGACATAGTTATTCAAAGGAGCAATGAAGCAAAGGCTATGATTCAAAGGTGTACTATACGTACCTGGAAGGAATTGCAATCTACTAAGTGCTAAACAACTAGTCGAAAAGGTTTTTTAGTGGTTATGAAAGATGGATCCTTGGAACTGTTTGACACTCAAAATAATTTGGTCTTGAGATCTCCCATGTCGAAGAATAGGACATTTAAGACCATGATCAGTTCAACTGAGATACAATGTCTGAAAACAGTTGTCGACCACAAGATTAGTTGGTTATGGCATTTGAGATTTGGCCATCTAAATTTTAGGCCGCTCAATCAACTGATCAATCAAGAAATTGTAACAGGTATATCAAGGCTTGTGATGCCTGACAAACTTTATGAAGGTTACTTAGTAGGGAAGTAATTCGTCAAGTCTTTTGTTTCAACTATGCCTATGAGATCCTCCTGCATACTCGAAGTTGTATATTCATATGTATGTGGCCCTTTTGAGGAGCATACTATTGGAGGAAATATGTATTTCGTCTCATTTGTTGATAAGTATAGTCGAAAGCTCTAGATCTATGTGATCAAATGAAAGGACGAAGTATTTGAAATCTATAAGAGAATGAAAATACTTGTCAAAAACCAGAGTGAAAAGAAGATCAAGGTTGTGCGAACAGATGAATGTGGCGAATACACATCCAAGATGTTTGAAGAATTCTGTGTAGAACATGATATTGATCATGATGTAACTGCTCCTTACACGCCTCAACATAATGAAATTGCAGAAAAAAGAAACAGAACCAAATTGGATATTGCGAGATGCATGCTGAAGCAAAAAACACTACTACAAATAATAAATTTCATGACGAAGCTTTCACCTTAGCCAGAAAAAAATGAGGTATTATGCCTAGGTACGTCGTGTTTTATTTTTTATAATAATATAAACAACATATTCCCTCGGATTTGTTAAAAACGGGGGGGGGGGGGGGGGGGGAACAAATCTTGACACACTTCGAATCCTAGTTTTTGCAGTTTATGTTTTTTTGTTTATAAGTGTAAACTAAATGAACTAACCCTTTGATTTTTTGATATAACCGAGGGATTTAATAATAAGATTTTACTATAAAAGCACTCGTCAAACATATTTTAACCTAATCTTAACTTATGTGAAGTTGCCCCAAACTCGCATGCATCAATCTTTGGGATGGATTGTAGAACTGAAAAAGAATTTCAATGTTCTTCTATCTAGAACAAAACATTTTTTCTTCCCTTACAATCTATCACACATAATGGTGTTGATATTGTTGTTGTCATATTTTTTCTCATTTGATAGATTGCAAGTGTAAAAAATCAATATTGCTTCAAAGATTTGTTGTATATTTCCAACCAAAGAAATAGTATGACATTTTTTGTGTACTCCTCTCTCTTTAGAAAAACAGGCTGCTAAAAAATGGTGAATTTGAATGCAAAGTTCTGACATTCAAGCGTCATTCTTTTAGAAGTTAGAACTTAAACAGAGAAGGAAGATTCAACTTACACAAATAAGGGAGCTTAACCTTTGAAAAGATTTGTTGTAAATAATTTATCTTAATAATCTATGTAAACAATGTAATATTTAAAAAAAAAGAATTATTCACCTCGATTTTAATCTGAGGTGATAGTTTAAAGGAGGTGATAATTTACCTCGGTTTTATAGTAAATTGAGGGGTATAATAATCATATTATACTATAAAAATACCCGTTAAATAGATTTTACGCTAATCCTTTATAATATGAAGCCGCCCCAAAGAAAGGAAATATTTACCACCGCTACAACATATCTCTAGAATGGAATGCAAGTGCAAAAAATAAAAATTCTCATTGGCCCTGAAAATAGATCTCTAGCATCTTGCATGGGACCTCTAGCATATAAATCTTGATATCATCGAAGACTTATTGCATATAATGAATTTTTAATATTTTGTGAAAATAATGTAATTACAAAAAATAAAATGTGCATTCACCTCGGTGATTTTTCATGACCGAGGAGATAGTTAAGCATTTTTCTATACTATATACACTGTCCTTAACAAATCTTTGTCGTCCATTTAATGATTATCAACGCTCAAATCGCTGCCATTAGTGATCCGTGTGAAACCTAAGGGAAATCCATTATAAAAGCATGCTGAATTTTGAAAATCAAACCTAAATATTTTCTGGGCTCAAGGTTTGTTTTCCTAAATATTTACTTGAACCGGAACTGATTTGATTTTTTATATTAATCATCTTACACTTTTTTTCCATCAGAAACAATCGCATGTAAGATCCAACATAAGATCTTCCCCAAGATTCAATCATTCGAAGATCTAAAGTCTAAATCTTGAGGGACTTTGATTTTTATCTAGATGCCTAAGGAATTAGATTTTTATCTTGAACTCTAGGGAATTTAACTTTTATTTAAATTTTATTATTTTGTGTTAACAATGTAATATTGGGTAATCAATGTAATATTTTGGGTAAACAATGTAACAACTTTAAAATTAAAAAAAAATCACACTCCTCAGTTTTTTGAATAAACCGAGATAAAAGAAACGTTAGTTTTGAAAATAATAAAAGTGCAGCTGCCGAGGTTCGAACCCATATGCATTTAACTATACCCCTCGGGGTTTTAATCACCGAGGTGTTAAATGGAAAATTTTCATGACGACCTTTGTTACCTCGCTACTTTAGCCGAGGTAAAACGCAATTAGCGTCCGAGGTTAAAAGAGTTATTTGTTGTAGTGAAAATCTGTCTAAATCCTTCTGGTGAAGTACTCAATACTGAATTTTTATATTCTAAATAGTTGCCTTACCAAGAATTTGAAGAACAAGGTTCCCGAAGAAGTGTGGAGTGGTAAACGACCATCAATGCGTCATCTAAAGGTGTTTGGATCTATTTGTTATAAGCATGTTCTTGATGAGAGAAGAAGGAAGCTTGATGACAAGAGTGAACCTATGATTTTGGTAGAAAATCATGAAACTAGAGCATACAGGTTGTTCAATCCAATTAATGAGGAGATTTTGATGAGAGATATTGTGATTGATGAAAATTCTACATGGGATTGGAATTGTTGTGATGCAATTAATAAGCCATTGATGAGCTATGCATTCGAAGAAGAAACTGATGAAGTTAAATTTGAAGAAATTGTCGATATTCCAGCCGAAGCAATTGTTGACATTCCCGACAATGTCGAAGGTATGGCTAGCAGAAGTAAAAAACCTCAAAGAACTAGAGTTCGTCCAGCAAGACTTCAAGACTATGAAGTGACCGGTGATGATGAAATAGCACCGGATGGAGAATTAGTTCATTTTGCTTTACTGGCAGGTGTTGAACCAATCAACTGTAGCGAGGCTGTAAAGGATAAATAGTTGACGTCATTTATGGTCGAAGAGTTACAAGCGATCGACAGAAACAACACATGGGAGTTAGTCGAATTTTCAACTTACACAAAATCTATCAAAGTGAATTGAGTGTGCAAATTGAAGCCCAATGCTGATGGGTCGATTGTAAAACATAAGGCGAGATTGCTAACTCGAGGATTTCTTTAGAGATTAGAACTCGACTACTTTGAAGTATATGCACCTGCCACAAGATTAGTAGACTGTCAGATTGGTGGTAGCCTTGGCATATGAGCAAAGTTGATCGATATTTCACTTAGATGTGAAATCACCATTTTTCAGTGATCTTTTAGATGAAGAGGTGTATGTCATACAACCTCCTCGGCTTGTGATTCAGGAGGAAGCAAGTAAGGTGTGTAAGTTGCACAAAGCGCTCTATAGCCTCAAACAGACACATAGGACATGGAACAAGATGATTGACTCATACTTAGTCAAATTGGGATTCGTCAAATAGAAGTCTGAGTATGGTGACTGTGTTTAGGTTGTGGCATAAGATATAACAATCATCTGCTTATATGTCGATGACTTGTTAGTAATTGGAAATAGCTTAGAGAACTTGTCGAACTTCAAAGAGCTAGTGATGAGGGAATTTGAAATGTCAAATGTGGGAAAATTATCATATTTCCTAGGCAGGGAATTTCAAATTACCAAGCAAGGTATGGTGCTACATCAAAGGAAGTATGTCAAAGATATATTCAAGAGATTCAGGATAGATGATTAGACTCTTGCATCTTCGCCTGTTGTACGAAATTTGAAGTTGGAGAATCATGGAGAGGAAGATAAAGTCGATGTAAGTTTGTTCAAACAAATTGTGGGATCTCTTAGATATGTGTACAACAGTCGGCCTTATATAGGTTTCACAGTCGGATTAGTGAGCAGATACATGAGTGAACCAAGGGTGTCACACATGAAAGCTCGATAAACTATGGAATTATATTTCCACGAGATTCTAAAAGCAAAGAAGATATGGTTACTTTCTATTCATATGTTGATTGGTGTGGAGATAAGGAAGATCGAAGAAGCACAACTGGTTATTTCTTTTAAGTATTTGGTTCCCAATCTCATGGTGCTCGAGAAAGCAACCTGTGTGGTGGCATTGGCATCGCGTGAGGCTGAATATATAGCAGAGTCCTATGTTGTGTGTCAAGGAATTTGGATCAGATCTATGCTTGAAGAAATGGAGGTCGAAGTGAAGAAACCTTTAGTGTTGCAGATTCACAGCAAGTCAGCCATAAATCTTGGAAAGAATTCACTTCTACATGGAAAAAGTAAGCACATCGAAATTAGATTTCACTTCTTAAGGGAAAATGTAAATCGTGGTAAACTTTAAGTAAGGTATTGCTCAAGTGAAGTATGGTTGGCAGACATTTTCACCAAAGAAAAGGAGATCGACAAATTCTTGAATTTGAGAAAGAAATTATGAATAGTTTAGATCGACTATGATTAGCGTATGTTCAACAATTTGGATTATAGGAGGGCATGTTGTGATAAGTTAGTTGTATATAAATAGATATCAAATTAGTTAGTTGTATATAAATAGATATCAAATTAGTTAGTTGTATATAAATAGATATCACATTAGTTAGTTGTATATAAATAGATATCATGTAATTCATTTTTTATAGGAGGGTGTGTTCAAATCGACTATGATTAAGAGATGTTCATATCGACTATGATTAGCGTATGTTCAATAACTTAGTATACAAATTAGTTAGTTGTATATCAATAGATATCATGTAATTCAGTTTTTATTCAATAATATCAATTCTTATTTCCTTCTTCTCTCTCTTTCTTTCCTCACTAAAAATATCTCACGTGCTTTAACACCAAATATATATATTTAAGTCTATGGAAAATTAATAAATAGTAAAATGGAGAAAATCCATTCCCAATTTTAATGTAGTTAATTATAAAGTATAATTAAAAAATACAATGAATAAATTTTATGTAGTTATATACTGCAATAGAGTAAGTAGAGACATTCATTTAGAAAAACATAAGATTTGTGCCTTTAAATTTAAGATAATTTATTTCTAATCATTGTACTGATTTTTTTTTCACTCAAAAACTTCATATTGAATTGTTTCATTCATAAACTTTATCTTTTCCCTTTTCTCATAAACTTTATCTATTCTATTATATTTATTATTTTTTTATTGAATATTATATGTTAATTCTCTGTTTGATGGTTGACATTATGTTTGGTAAAATCAACTTATGGGAATTCTCTATTTGAATGATTTCTAAATATGGAGAATATTTAGGAAACTAATGATTGAAGCTCTATCTTCATGGAGAAGATTGTGTGTTGTGATTTGAAGTCCAAGTCTTGTCCAAAAGATTGTTTTAAATAGCAAGAAACAAACCTAGTATTTTTGTGAAACTTAAATTGTAATTTGTGTTAGGGTTTGTGCAGTATTATGCTTATAATGAACCTCTCTAATATCATAATGATAGAAGAGTTGTGCCTTTTTATTGAGTTGTAAGTTCTGTATTCAATCATAAGCTTTTAAGCATTGAGTGGACGTGTCTTGGAAGTGTTTCTTCTAAAGTTTTGTAATTGATTATCACGGTTATGATTGAGGAGGCCTCATACCTAAGTGAGTCTTAGGTAGAAGTATAGCACGGGTAGTAATTAAGTGAGAAGGCAGTAAACTGGAGGTTGTTTGCATAGTATTTCGAATTGATACTATCATACTGGACTTATCCCTGACATGGTATCCTCCATATTAGGTATTATTTATACCGAAGTGGGTGAACAATTACTTGTGTTCTTTAAAGTTTCAGCACAGCTTTATTTTATACCATGTCATTATCTGTTGTTTAAATATCATTGTTTCGGCATCTTTTAGGACATATGAGATCTAAACACCAGAATTTGATTATACATTAATATAATTGAATGAATATTAATTTATTTCCCTTTACAAATTTATCGTATTCTTTTAGTACCTGTTAGATTTAATATTTGTGTATTATTTTAAACAATTTTAAACTTGTATTGTATTCAAAAACATGTTATAAAACGTTTTTTAAAATAATATAGTCATTAAAAATGTATTATATATATAATTAATGTTCTAGGATAATTTTATCGGGCCCTAAAAACAAATATCCTTGAATAAACGAACCAACCAATTGTCCACATAATGGGCAAGCGACCAACATGGTGTGGTAGGCCACCCTAAACTAAAGCATCACGTTGCCCGATCCTGGGTGACATACTGCCCTATTGGACTTGAGTTGTTGATGTGACCCATTGTTGAAACGGTAAAGCGGCAAGCAACAAAAGTTTTGAAAATATTTATTTGGGAAATTATTGTCTCCACAGGGATTAGTGGTACTAAAATTTTGTTCAACAAGTCTCGTGTTTATGAGTTTGGGTTTGAATGAGTTTAAAGTAAATGCGGGAATTAAACATATAAACAGGAAAGAATACATTCTTCGGAGAAGAAAACTTATCAAGTATGAATTTACACTACTCAAAACAAACTTAAACCTATCGATCAATCGCACTCAGCCTACAATACTCGTCAAAATCATCAAGTATCGATCGAAATATTCCACAACAGAGGTTATGTGTAACGCAAAGTTGGAGACAATCGTATTGCTCGCGTCGATAATCTCTTGCGCAACACCGAGGAATTAAACTTTGATACCCACAGTGATTATTAGCTAAAAATCTATCTATAGAATCTAGAAACTAATAGATATCCATCCCTAATCAAGGTTTGTGAGGTATATCTCTATAACAACCCAAATCCAAACATAAAGCAAAAAGAGTAAGGAAGACATCAATATTGATTTGTAAAGCGAGCTTTATACAACACCAAAATCAACAAATATACATATGTTCGCACAGTAAATATACAAACATAATCCAACAAATTCAGAATACACAAAGAAGAAGAGAAATGGACCACAAATCTCCCGGTTTGTCAACACAACTAGGATGTCACATTTTCAACAAACACCTCTTAGAACTTTTTGGGTCATACATGCAATAAATGAATGTGTTAGGACTATTATTTAATTATTCAAATTAAAGTGATCTATTTAATGTAAGGTTTATGGCTAAGAATGTAATTGTCATGAAAAATATTATGTAGATACCAATTTTTTTTTAATTTTTGTGATGAGTAAAAGTAGAATAAGAAACCTTGAATAATCATGACCCTTCATGGAAGGGCACGGGATTCTAAACTTGAATAAACATGATTCTTCATGAAAGGGTATGTGATTCTTATAAATAAGGGTTATGATCCCCATTTGTAGACACTAGAAAATATCATAGAATATTTATTCTCTTTATTCCATTGGAAAAGAAACTAAGTAATTAAAGAATCTACAATTGGAAGGTCATTGCTATATCAAAATCATCATCTTCTCATTAAAATTACATGGGTAGGTACGCTTTCGCTTTCTATTTTATTTTGAATTGAGTATTGATTAATAAAGTATTGATTAATAAAGTATTGATTATTAGAAATCCCAACAAGTGGTATCAGAGCTACTCATACTTGATTCATGTTTAAAAATTTGAGAAATCTTAAAATTAAAATTTTAAAATTGTCATATAATTTTACATTTGATTAGTGGATATACACAATATATCAATAATGAAAAAGAAACTATGATTCTATTATGCTTGAACATAATTAATCTATTATGCTACGTTTGATATTTAATGAAAACTTTTGTTTATCTTGTTAAGAGTTTTGCATTGCCATGTTGATATATAGCTTAGTTTTATAACGAGACACACCATATTAACAACAAATAATAACATATATTTGTATATTTGCTTGTCCCTGTTAATGAAAGTTTGCAATCTTGCAGAAAATTGATTTATGGTGTTATTGTTTCTTTTACTTATGTATTTGTTTTTTTTTTTTTGGCAATTATCATAATTGCAATTTTTATATTTCTCCAATTTTTTTTTTTTTTGATAAAAAAAATGATATGAACAAATTGTGCTAGTTTGCATGGTTGTGTCTCACACAAATATATTATCCATTAAATTTGGTAATTTTTTATGTTTAAATTTTAGTTATGATTTTATTTTATACACTTGTTTAATATTTTTAATGAGTCAATTGAAATAAAAAGTCACTAAAGTAAACTTTTTTTTGTTAATATTACTTATTAGAAATATTAAATGTCAGTGCGCATATGTTTCTATGTGAGTATTAGAGCATCTCCAATGGTGCAACTTACATTTGAGTTCTTTATGGGACCCACTAAGCCACATCATATTAAAAGAATTTATGTAATTTTAACTTTAATAAAAATCTGATATGGGTCTCACAACTTTACCTCATAACTTGATTTGATTGGGTACTACAATCTTTTAGTTGTTGCATTGCAATGCAGCTCTATTATGACATGGCAAAATTTTTAAATATTTAATTATTAAATTAATGGTACAGGTGAAGAACTCAATAGAAGAAACTACTATTGGAGATGGTCTTAGTTGACCCAAAGGAAAATTGATATTTGACATGATTATATATGCACACTTGTAATGATAAACATGTGATAATTGTAAGCTTCACATGTGAATGATAAATCAATCCAAACAGGAGTTTATTATTTGACATATTTTATTATCAGTGCTGGATCGTAATAACAAGAGTATCACTAGCAATTAATATTATTGTCCAAATACTTGATATTGATGGTGCATTAGATATATTGAGATGGGTTATGATATTATTTGAACATATATTAGTTGAGTTTATATATGATTTATTTCAAATCGACAGTTCCGGTTCTTAATGGTGCCAATTTTAAAGACTGGAAGGAGAATATTTTTGTTGTTCTTGGCTTCATGAACCTTGACCTTGCATTAATTATAAAGCACCTTATTCTCCTACAGACTCCAATACCTCTAATGAAAGGAAAATTTATGAGAAGTGGGATCGATCAAATCGCATGAGTCATATGATTATAAAGTGCGGCATTCCAAAGGCATTACAAGCATTCAACATTAGTAGTACAACCACACATCATATAATCGTACACCATTCACACATTCATTATACTACAACATACAATTTATACACCATTTATCACCAAACAACAACATCAATTATTTCCATGTTCTCAAACTTATTTTTAAATTAAGGTACATTACGTTAGCTTTCCAACGACACTCGAAACGGACATCCAGAACTCAAGCTATGAATTTCCAAAATTCTAACATAATAGTGGTAACGGGTTTACCTCAATCCAGGTAACTGGTTACTTCAAACCCAGAAACAGATAGTACACGATTTTTCACTGTGGTAACCGATTGCTTCAATTCAAATATCCGGTTACATGCCCAAAAAAGCCCAGTTTCACGTTTTTAGACAGGATAAAGAGTTACCTGCAGGAAAAATTAAGTTTAAAAAAAAAGGCTTCAGAGGTAACCGGTTACATAAAAAACAAGTAACTGGTTACCATTGAACCAGTAGCAATTTTCTGCAAATTTCATGTTACGAAAATCAGTTTCAAACCAGTCCCACAGCGCCAATTTTTCATGAAAAATTATGTACCCAAGTTCTACACTTTATTTTTCAATATCACATAGTATTCACATCATCCAATAACACCCAATTCATAAAACATACAATATCACACCCATTCACCAAACACCAATTCCCCAAAACAACACAATCACATCATTATACATCATGCATCCCATAATAACAACGCAAAAGTGTTAGCATACATCAAATTACTCATGAATATAGAAACAAACTATCAAATCACAAAGATAAATAACACCCAATGTTCCAAAGATTCATCAAATACACCATTCATCCAAAATAACAACTCGAAAGTGTCAGCATGCATCCAATCACTCATGAATATAGAAGAAGAGCAATAATTCTTAAAGGTAAAGAAAACCCCCACCCACATGTTATCCTACAATCCCAATATACATGAGAAAGTCTCACCCTTACCTTAGATTGAAGCTTCTCTAATGAGAATTCTTCTTCTCCTATGTCCTAACTCTCTCTTTCTCCCTTTCTTCTCTTTTTCATGTATTGACAATTTTATTATTAGTTCCTCTTTTTCTTATTATATTATTATTATTTTTTAAATATTGAAGATTCAAAAAAGCCGATACAGCACAAGTGATCTAGAACAGATCTAACAACATCAAAAAGCACCAAAAGAGAGCTAAAACCACCCTACTCAAGGTAGCATACACACGACTCACATGGATCCTAGTCTTCCTATAGTTCCAACGCCTATAAACCACAATATCAATTATGTTGGAAATACTTTGTTGCTGGGTTGCTGGTTCACCAAAACAAATCTGAATACGATACCGCCAGCTCTCATGAAGAGTTTCAGTGAAAGCACACTGAATGATACGTTACTTACCACCCTTTTCCTATAAATATCCAGAAACCATTGTAATTCCTCGTGCCACTGATGAATTCTGCGCTGCAGTTGTAACCAGTCCATGATTGACTACCATATGTTTCTCATACTAGGGCACTCATAGAACACGTGACTAAGAGTTTCAGTTCCTTTACAGAAGACACATTTGCTCTCTCCAAGCATACCAAAATGATACATTCTCTCTTTGGTGGGTAAGATATTATGGCAAACTCTCCAAAGAGTGTGGATAGCTTTTGGACGGGCCAGGTTTCCATACATAGTTTTCTTCCAAAGCACATCTTGAACTTACTCAAATACATGGTTCTAGTGTTAAATTTGTCCTGTTGGAGGCTTTGTTGCCATACCTGCATCTGGGATACAAAATCTCTTGTTTTAGGATGCTTCTCATCACCCACGACACAGACTGACGAATAGGAACCTCCATTATACTTTGCCCCTTTGTATAGTAAACATTTACCCACCGAATCCAAAGGCTATCAGCCTTAGCATTCAAATTCCAGAGGTTCTTTATTAGGAAAACTTTATTCCAATCATGAAGGTCGATAATGCTAAGCCCTCCTTTCTTTCTAAGGGTACATGCTTTCTGCCACGACACATGAGATTTCTTCGTTATTACCTCAGTACCAGCCCAAAGGAAGGATCTGCAGATTGCTTCCACCTTCTGGATCACTTGTTTAGGCATTGGAAGGCTTTGGATACAATAGTTTCTAGTAGAGAACAAAAACACTTTGAATAAATTGAGTTCTCCCTGCAAATCTAAGCAGTCTAGAGCTCCAATGTCTAATCTTGCTAACGATTTTCTCAATCAGACCAAGACACTGTTGAACAGAGATCTTTTTGCTTGTAAGAGGGATCCCTAAGTACTTGAAAGGTATGGGGCTACTCAAAGGTAGTAGCCCTCATAATAAGCTATTTTGTTTCCTCCTCCACGTTACCAAAATACACTCTGCACTTAAATGGATTGACCTCAAGACCTATTGATTCAGAAAACATTTGCAGCTCTGCCATTAACATCTCAACAGAGCCCAAGTCACCTTTCGCAAACAAAAGTAAATCGTCAGCGAAGCTCATGTTTACAATCTTTAACTTCTCACAATTAGCATGATATTTAAAGTTGTGATTCCTACCAATCTTGTCAAGAATTCTATGGAGGTACTCCATAATCAACAGAAAAAGTAGGAGAGACAATGGATCCCCTTGTCTCAAACCTCTTTTAGCTTGCAAATTATCTGATACAAAGGTGTTAATTTTATACCTGTAAGAAACAGTCCTAACCATAGTCATGGTCTAACTGATGAACTGGTTAGGGAAGCTCAACTCAGCCATGATATCCTCCATTTCTATCCACTCAACACTATCATAAGCCTTCTTTATGTCCAATTGAATCATGCATCTGGGAGGACCATTCTTGGCACTATACCCTCTTATCAACTCATAGGCAAGCATAATGTGGTCATGAATGTGTTGCCTAGGAATAAAAGCTGCTTGGCTAATATCAACAATACTACCTATAACCTCACCCAGTCTAGTTGCCATCACCTTGGAAATGAGCTTATACACAATAGTACAACATGGTATAGGTCTAAAATCCTTTATCATGCATGATGTGGAATGTTTTGGAATTATGGTAACCAAGGTGTTATTTACTGCTCTATAGAGTTTCCCATTCATAAAAATATCTTGCACTGCCTTGACTATATCAGATTTAATAATATGCCAAGTAGTCTTATAAAATTTGGCCCTATAGCTATCCACTCCGGGGGCAGTAATATCACGGATGGTCTTGAGAGCCTTGTAAATCTCACCTTCTGTCACAGGTGCAATGAGGGTTGCACACTGCTCAACATTCAACTGCTTTCCGTCCCTCATAACCTCATTATTAATTTTTCAAATAGCATTTGTGGAGCTTCCAACAGGATTTCTGTAAAAGACTGGAACTTCCTTCTCAATGTCTTCCTAACTAGAGAGGGCCTTACCACCCTTGTCTTTTATTACATTGATCTGAGAATTACTAAACTTACTCTTCAAAGTAACATGGAAAGAAGCATTGTTACTATCACCAGGATTTACCCAGTCAACCTTGGCTTTTTGCCTCAATAAGTTCTCCTCCACATTAGCAAGATGCATCACGTCCTGAATTCAAGTATTCACTCTAGTGATGGCGTTGGTATCCATTCTATTGACTAAGAGAGCCTCTTGGGCTTGCCCTAGCTCCACTCTAGCTTTCTCAGGCTGCTTAGTGATCCCTTGGATAGGCTTGCTAATAGTCTTGATGACATGTTGTAACCGCTAGAGTTTCTTCCAAACTTGAAACATGGGTTTACCATCCATAGGTTTATTCCAATCCTCCCCAACTGTAGCCAGGAAGCCATCAAAATTTACCACCACATTTGGGAACTTAAAGCTCTTCCTAAACCTTTGTTTACAATCACTTTTTTGGAGCCATAGAAAACCATGGTCTAATATGCCAGGATGCATAATATGAAGCTTATTATTCAGGTTTTGCTGGTGCCATAACGTATTACCGAGTATTCTATCAATTCTAGAATATATGGTATTGTTACATTGGTTGTTTGACCAAGTGAAGTGGTCCCCAATGCTCTCCTTCTCAAAAAGGCCCACTCTAGTCATCATGTCCACTAAGCCTTTATATTCTTTCTCTATGACTTGATTACCCCCAACTCTATCACTAGTAGTCATGACATTGTTGTAATCACCCATCAACATCCAGGGTGCATTAATATTAGTAGCTAGTTGCTCAATGTCCTCCCACAGATTGTGTCTCTTTTCTAGGGTGTTATGAGCATAATTGGTAGTACACCACACCTGCAAGTCACCCTAAATAGAGTATATGCCAACATGCAACATCTGGTCAGAACTACAAACTATCTTAACCTGATCATTGTTGCTATTCCACAAAAACCAAATCCTCCCATTTTCATGGTTTTTATAGTTATCTAGGAAAGACCACCGGTGCCCCAGTTTATTTCTAATATCTATAGCTTTAATTGTTTTCACTCTAGTTTCTATAAGTATACCAATAGCAGGGTCAATAGTTCTCAGCCAATTAGCTACCTCCCTATACTTCCCTACTTTATTCAGACCACGGATATTCCACGAAATCATCATGTTGCAAGCCCTGTTACCACTGCAGGACCATCTCTAGTCCTGAGGGCATCAAAACCGTTGCTACAAGGTAAATCAACTCTTTGTTCTACTGCTGGAAATACAGTTCTACCTTTTAGTTTCCTAGTATTGACAACATCAGTACATACATTATATTATTATTATTATTATTATTATTATTATTATTATTATTATTATTATTATTATTATTATTATTATTATTATTATTATTATTATTATTATAATAGTGAAGACCCCTTTGGTCCCTCACAAAAATTACACAGCCTAAATTAGTCTCTCATAACAAAAAAAGACTCGATTTAATCACTTATAAAATTTAACCGGTCCATATTAGTCCTGTTAACATTTTTTCAAACCAATTTTTTCCTACTTTTAAACCGTTACAGGATTGCCACATCAGATTTTATTTTTTATTTTTCATTTTTTAAATACTAAATTAATTTTTAATTTTAATTTTATTTTAAAATAATTCAAATTTAATAATATCAAAAAAGCCAAAATTGTTTCTTATAAAGAATCGAATCCAAGACTTTTAAACAACATCTTAAGTCTTTATCACTAGGCCAATATTCATTCATGACAAATAATTTCCATGATTTCTAGTAATGCTAAATAATTCTGAATTTAAAACAAAACTTACAAAATTTGTACCAATAGGATCTGGAACCTAAGTCTGTTAAATTACAAAAAATTTCATTTTTGTAATTTTAATTAACAAGAGGAATTGTTCATTTATCTAGTATTATAGTGATTATCATTTAACGGACTTAAGTTCGACATCAATTGGTACAAATTTTGTAATTTTTGTTTTAAATTAAGAATTATATAGTATTACTAAAAAAGTAAGAAAAATGAGTCTGCACTATTATTATTATTATTATTATTATTATTATTATTATTATTATTATTATTATTATTATTATTATTATTATTATTATTATTAAACTATCTCAACTAATCAAAATAAAAAAAATTTAACTAATTATTTATCTTAATAATTAATAATTCTAAATCAAATATTTATTTTAATATATCACTATAACAAGAATAATTAAAAATAAATATTTAAATAGTAACTATTACTATTATTTATATAAATTATCCTATAATCATAATAGCAACCACTTCTACTTTCATCACCCCCACACTTCTACCTAATTGCTCAAACACCCATAACACCATAATCATCATGATTCTAAGGCTACCACCATACACTCAAGAATTCCCTCAACACATCAAACTGCAAGAAAAAACACAAAATCACATAATCTGTTTACAAAAATTAATTAAATAAATTAGAGCGTATTAATTAAATAAATTAAAGTGTTACAGGTCACGCCTAAGGGACTTGATTATCTAATTCACATCTAAAAAAAATTATCTTCTGCCTAATTTAAATCAATTCAATGTCTCGTGTTTGAGAGATTGTATATTAAAATAATTTTATTAGGCTCTAAGAAAGAATTTCACCCAACTGCATCTCCAATGGAGAGAATTTATTGATTCCTTACCTCTTAAGTTCTGTTGCTTTTTTTTTTTTTTAACCATTGGAGTGTGTTAATTTGGCAACATTGGTTGCTTAAATTTAAGATATGGAGCTTCATGAAGCAATCTTGAAAGTGAAGAACTTAACATTAAATATTATACATTTTGAACCAATTCAATTGAAAAGTGGTCATTAAATTGTAGTACAAATAAAATAATATAAATTGGTGGGATCAAATATATTTTAGTTATTTATAATTATCATTGGAGTAAAAATAGTAAATGAGATTGCTTATATAATTTAAACCTACAAAATATGACACTAAAAACCAAAATGATTTCTCCCATTGAAAATGCTCTAACCACCTTGTTTCCAACATGATTGAGAAATATATATTTTAATGAAAGAAAATAGTAGAATCACAAAAAGAATTCAATTAGCATGAAGTAACCTCATGCATGTGAGGGGCATGAACTTAATTTCTCAGTAAAATTATGCTGATGAGGAGGGGAAGCTGTTAAACAGTTCTACCATCTTAAATGCATTACTGGCTGAATTTGTGCAATAGTTATTGCATTCCAAAGGCCCATGAAGAAAGTATGTTCTCATTTCTTCCTATCTATCTTCATCAATTCCATCACCTTCCCCACAAAAGTCAAACAACCCTTGTTTGAATAGCAACTTCAAATTCAAACAAACATATTTATAATCCCAAAAAGTAACCATAAAATAAGGACTATATTGTTTTGTCCTTCCCTACCCTTTTGCACGTATGCATTATATTCTATTCTATTCTATTCAAGTCCTTTTCCATTCTAAACTGTTTTAATAAAATAATACCCTCTTACCTTTTATGCTTAACAAATTAGCCCTATTCTAAGTAGCATAGAGAATGTTTCATGACACATTTAATATCAGATGATCTATTTCAATCTTCATTTGCCTTTGTTGACACATTCAATAACATAATAAAGAAAACAAAATAAAAAACATAATAGACTAAGATATTTCTACATCACTACATGCAAATGATAGAAAAGATAAAGTAATATTCATAAAATTGAATTATATTGTTATTATTTTTATTATGAATTTTATTGAAGTTTGAAGAGGGTCCCCATGTGAAGGTGATATGAACAGAAGTGACGCAAGTAACACAGTGACCAAACCAAAGCAACTATCCTTTCTGTTTACCTCCAATGGCTTCTCCTTAAGGTTGGACCACACCTATATTGAGGAGCTTCAATGGATGATTGGTTTGTTGTAACTTTGATTCATGTGGCTCCTACTCCAAGAAAATCAATAAATGGAATTGCATCTGAAGGTGGAGGTGGATTACTCATCAGAACTTGATCTCTTTCTTCTGCTGCCACTGATGATAGTGAAACTTCACTGTTCAATATTTGTGCTCTTGTCGCTACTGTGGTTGAATTTGATGAGAAACTATAAATATTAGTACTATTGTTGTTGTGACTGTTGTTTTGTTGTTGTTGTTGTTGCTGCTGCATTGACATCATATATTGGGGATAATTATGGTAGAAACTCATTGGTTGATTGAGTAAATCTCTTGGCCTATCATGCCATCTCATTTCTGCACATCAAGCCCAATTTAATAAAACATTACTTTTGTGATATTCACCACTAATCTAAAACATGCAACATAGGGATAGGGACATACCTGAAAAGAAATCCATTGGAGAAAGGGACTGTTTGTTGCTTGAGATTGTTTCTTTGCCACCATTCATGTGAGATGAACCATTTAAGCCATTTAAGCCACACTCAACACCACCATGAAAAGATGCATATGGAAAACTAGTCATATTATAGCCATTTGGGAAGGTAAAAGCAGTATAGGATGATGAAACTGGATCCATATCTCTTGTGACAAAGCTTGTGTTATCTTCTATTCTTTTGTAAACAGATTGATTTAGCCTCCTTCTCCTGTAAGCACTTGATTGTTCTCTATACTTTCTAGCCATTATAACATGCCAGTGATTCTTAACTGCATTATCTGTTCTTCCAGGGAAAAGTCTAGCAATCATAGCCCATTTGTTGCCATAAATCCTATGAGCTTGCATTAGTCTTTCTTCCTCTTCTTCACTAAATGCTCTTCTGTTTATTCTTGGATCTAACTGGTTGAACCATCTAAGCCTACAACTCTTACCTTTTAAATACAAAAAGAGAAAATCTCAACAAAAGAAAATGACCCCAAAAAAATGACACAACAAAAAGAGCAAAGAAATAAAAGTTGTTTAAACAAGAAAAAAAGCAAGAAATTTTATTAGATATAAATACAACAAAAAATAGCAAACATTCTTTTTGCATAAGTTTTGTTTACAAACCTGATCTTCCTTGAAGCTTCTCTGCAATGAGGTTCCAGTTCTGAGGACCATAAAGAGCAACAAGTTCCTTTAGCTTAGAATCTTCTGCAGGTCTCCAATGACCTCTTGCACATAGTTTAGAATGTCCACTATTATTCTCACTAGGGTTGTGCTCTTCATTAAGGTTAACTTTGTCACTGTTTTCCTCAACACCATCACCATAATCATAACCATTGCCTTCTCCAACATCATCACTGTTGCTGTGTTCTTCAAAGTTTCTTGTAAGATAACAATCTCTCATAAGTGGTAAGGACAAGTTAGTAGTAGTACCTTCCTTAGAGATATAGCCATCTTGAGATGAAGAAGAAGCAGCATAGTTAAGTGATAGAGAATCCATATTTGCATAAACAGTTCCCATTGAAGGAGAAGAATAAGAAGATTGGTAATGAGTTAGAACATTAGTGTCATCTTTAACACTAGCCTCTTTCATTTTATATAACCTAAGAGAATATTAAATGTGATGAACAAAGTTTTAGAGAACAAAGAGGAAACAAATAGTGAAAGAGTAAGAAGAAGAAGAAAAAGAGAAGCAACAAGAACTTGTTTGAGAGAGAGAGAGAGAGAGAGAGAGAGAGAGAGAGAGAGATTGAAGTAGTTATGCATCCAGACTGCTGAGGTAATGAGACTGGCATTCTATTTTAATTTAACAAGTTGGTGTCAGTGTTTATTTATTTTATTATAATAATTTAATTAATAAAGGAAAAAGAGCTTTGGCCACACGTGTGAGATTGATGTGTTACAGTTGCAGGGTCATAGGCTGTCTCTCTCTAAAATGACAGGAAAGACAGACACACCTATGTGATGGGTGATGCATATTGCATAGCAAAGCAAGGGACAGACATATAGCTATCTTTCTTTTCAAAATACAAAAACAAAACAAGATTTGAGAGGGTCTTGTTTATTGTTATTGTTAGTTTGCTATATAACGGAACAAGTATTGTCATCTTCATAAACACAAACTAATGACTGACCCTATCATGCATAACATGCCATACCCCTCTCTCTTTCTCTCTCCCTGTCACCATTTTCATCACTTCTTAGTGTATGTTTGGTTTGGCTTTTGAAATGGTCAAAAGCACTTCTATAGATGTAGAATTGATTTTGAGTAATTTAAAGATGTTTGTTTAGGCAAAAGTAGAATTGATTCTGTCTCTAGAATTGATTCTACTTGAAGCTAGAATTTGTAGCTTCTGCCTACAGAATTGATTCTGGATGTTTTTTAAACTGAAATTTATTATTCAACTCACTTTTACATAAATGTATCCAAACATAAATCAATTCTGCTAAACTCAATTCTGATAGAATCAATTCTACCAAACTCAATTTTACTAGAATCAATTCTGTCCACCGCCAATCCAAACACACCCTTAATTCTTAGTACTCCCTCTGTCCCAAAATAAGTGTCACATTTACTTTTTAGGTTAATTGAATATTTAATGTATCTAGTCTGTATACAGATTAGATACATTAAATATTCAATTAACCTAAAAAGTAAATGTGATACTTATTTTAGGACAGAGGGAGTATTGAATTGAGATAAATAATTAAAGTGGGTTTAATAACTTTTGTTTCTGTTGTGGTAACTACTTGGTCGTCCTAACAACCAAACCCTCTCCGTGATAAGATAAGATTGTAGTACATATTAACTTTTCTCTCAACCAACTGACACCAGGGTTTACTAGAAACTAATCTTAATCATGCTCTTTTTATCAAATATTAAATGTCGATATTATTTTGATGGAATTCGTGTTACATGAATACTCTAGCTTTTTCCAATATCTATACTATATGTTGATAGAGTTTTATATGTTTTTTTAAGCAGTTTAGTGATTAGACTCTTGCACAAAGAGAAGTGGAAATTTGTAAATTTGAATTAATACACATGCATATATCTTTGTAATTACTAAATTAATTTTACTTAATGGGATGTGTTTACGTGTTCTTTCGTGCTGGCCACATGCTAAAAAAAAAAAGTTTAATTATGAGGTCTAATATGTAGATTACTAGATTCTAATCGATAAATAAAAATAAGGGTGAAATTTTGTCAAAAGTCGGACATTTGATCATAATTGTTTGCGTGTCATCAGCTGTCAGATCTGATCGGAGGACTGCTTGCATCTCACGTTGGATTAGATGGAAGTAGTTTTAATCGTTTTTCATTTATAAGTCCAACGACGCGTCATTTCATGTATTATCTCACTTTTACCCTAAAAACTACATCTCTTTGATTTTACTGGCTTGGGCGATAGATGCCTAACCTTGCAGTTCGTACCAACTTTGTCGTACTAACAATTCTCGTCGTCGCACAAGAAGACTTCATTCATTCAACACTACATATTTCTTGTTCCACCTTGAAATAGTGGTGTTGTATGTGGGAATGAATATCGGTTCCCTCGGATTCCCATGAAAACCACCATCACCTCACCGCTCATCTACTTCAAATGATATTCTTTCTACTTCAGGTAAAGTTTTAGAATCCACGAAAACAAAAAATAGTGGAATTTTATCATGATCAAAGATAACCTTGACGGCCACACCCAAAGATGTTTAAATACTTAAAAAGATAACCTTGGACTCGTGAGATGATTCCCTATCTAGAAAGGTATAATAATAGTCATTTTGGTATTGGATGCCAAACTTGCACAATTCATGTCAAACCTTTTCGACGCGCGACTTCTTCTTCGATACGCGCAACCAACCTTCCTACAAAAGTCTCCTCCACCTCTGGAGAACTCGACCCAAGTTCTCTTCTTAATAAAGAGTCTCATATGCTTGATACTCATGAATGTCAACAACATTGAAAGTATTGGATATATTCATGGAATCCAGGAGAGCTACCATATAAGAACTATCATTGATATTTCAGGACACTTTGAACGAACCATACTTGGGTGGCTGCAACCTATTGTAAGTACCAAATGAAAATCTCTCCTTACGCAGAAACACCATCACATCATCTATCACATTGAAAACCTTAACTTTCCTGTGTTTATTTCACATATGAGGCAAATCATTTGGTAGTTCATTTGTAGTTAACTCCTTGAAATCGTCTAGGATTCCTAGCACTTCTTCTAGAATTGTTGTTTCCTTGTTGACAACACTCATCGGCCCTTTAATAATCACTTGACAACAAAATTCAATTTCTTTAATAGCCCAATCAAACTCCTTTTCACTTTACATCATCACCAAGAAACTACACTTCTTTCCTCTTGGATTCTTATCAAAATGGAAAATAGAAGCCATAGCAATTTTATTAGTGCCCCATGTAAACATCATTATGTTATCCCATCATCGATAAGTGATAGCATTATCAAACCGCCAAGGTCTACAAAGTAAAATATGACAAACATCCAAACGAGGAACATCACAAAGTACCCCTTCTCTATAATGCTTTCCGATAGAGATAGGAGCTCTGCATGCTAGTGTTACTCAAACTTGGGAGCCCTTTCTTACCCAACCTCATGTGTATGGCTTCTCATGGGGTTATATGGACAACTTCAAATAATCTAACAACTTGTGTGACACCAAATTCTCCATGTTGTCACTATCCACAATAAGATTACACACCTTGTTCCTGATAGAATAGTGTGTTTTAGACAAATTCTTGCGCTGCCCTTCATCTTTGGATGCTAATAAATGTTTTTGCAACATAGCACTTATCCTGTCATCATATTATGCCTCTTCAAACTTAACCCTTGCATGTCCTACTCTTTCCTCTGTGAAGTCAAGCTTCTCCAAATTATATGTTTTGATTTAGACAATTACTATGTGTATATGTATCGAGAAAAGGATGAACAAAAGAACTTGACAAAAGAGTTATGGATCAAGACTTGTTTCAGAAAAGAAATTATCGAGACAAAGTTTGGATCATTAATCTTCATTTAATAAGTACAAGTAGCAATTCAAGTTATGAGATATCCTAAGTGCTCAAAAATACTTAATCATATTCATCCATTTGCATAACTTCTTTTTATATACCATGGCCTTGCTCTCAACCTATTTTTCTAAGTATTTTTAATTTTTATTACAGTGGTAACCGGTTACACATTTCCGATAATCGGTTACATAAACGGAAAATTGGTTTTTCAGAAAATTGTTTCAAACATTATGTTTTTGATAAATTATGGCATTTGAAACCGACATAACAACACTTGAAAACCGCCACAATTTGCACCGATTTGTAAAATTGTCTTGTTTCTGAAAAAGTATCTGGTGTAACTAGTTACACCTTTTTAGGTAACTGGTTACACATTCAAAAAATTCAAATTTTCACATATAAGTTAATTCTAACGAATTTCGAACCACATCTATCAATCATGGCATTATTTCACGATTACATGTTATTTCAAAAAGGTATTATGCAAATATAAATACCTATCATGTCAGATTTTGTTTTATCACCTCTTTCAAATCAATTCAAACATTTTTTTGATATTATTTTTTAAACACAAGTGAATTGTCTTGAACTTTCATTTGAAACATTCTGCATACTTTTTCCATAACAGTCCAAAAAAGTTTCAACTTTATCATACCCTTTTAAGCACTTGTATATCATATTGAATTGTACACTTGAAGGGGAAGAACAATTCTAGTAATAAATATATATTCATCATACTTCAAACTTCTTAATATTTTCCAGATTTGCTTTTGTATACCCTGCTCTCCAAGATTGTTGGAAGCAAAAGAGTTGAATTAGAGAGGATTGTTCTCATTTCAACTTGGTTGATCATAAGGTGTTGTTGTGTCTTCTGTAAAGATCTAACAATATTAAAATCTCTTACATGTCGTAAGGGGACTAGATGTACTCTCGGACTGTGAGGAGAGCTAGGATAATTCTCGGTGTTCTTAATCTTTCTGCACTTTACTTCTTTCATCACATTACATAAACCAGAAAATAAAGAATCATCCTTCCATAAAGCCAGAAATTTTTAAAGTGCCTAATTCACCCGCACTCTCTCTTAGGCGCACTTAATACTTACATTTCATATCAAAGTCGGTTATATGTAACATGTACCTATATATTCAAAATGGTTTCCGCAAATACAAATTTGTTTTTCAAAGATGTTGGTAGCAATAACAAACCTCCATTATTTTGTGGTGAATATTTTAATTTATGGAAAATACGCATGAAGGCGCATATAGAATCTAAAGGAAAAGAAGTATGGAAAGCAGTTGTAAACGATCATTTCGTTCCTACCAGTGTTGTTAATGGTGTTGGCCCTCCCAAGCGCAAAAGTTTATGGGATGAAAATCATGAGAAAAAAGTTCTCTACGACAAGAAAGAAAGAAATCTTCTCCAAGGTTATCTTAGCATGGATGAGTTCTTTTGCAATTTAACAAGCACAATGACAAAGTAAATATGAGATACATTGGTGAAAACTCATGAAGGAACCATTGAAGTTAAAATATTTCGATTGAACACTTTGAGTCAAGAGTACGAATTATTCATAATGCACCCCGGAGAATTAATCCTCGGCTTGCATATAAGATTTGTGCATTTTACAAATCATTTAAAAGCACTTGGTAATATGCTTACTATCAATAAACTTAATCTTAAAGTGCTTAGATTTTTAACCAGGGAATGAGAACCAAAAGTGACAGCGATATCCGAAAAGAAAAGTCTCTCCATAATGACTTCCGCAACATTATTTGGAAAACTTCAAGAATATGAAATGAAACTTAGAACACTAGAAAAACATGAGAATCAAGATAAGAAATCCAAAGACATTTCTTTAAAGGTTGACTCAAAAGAAGATATTCTGGTAGAAGACGAGAACTTCATGATTCTTGTAAAAAGTTTAGGAAAATTCTTTGGTAATAATGATAATTCAAACTTTTTGAGAAAGAAGAAATTTTTTAACAAGAAGGAAGTCTCTACATCTACACAAAATGTCACATGTTTTGAATGTGGGAATCAAGGACACATAAAGACGAATTGTCCAAAACTTGCAACGAAAAGATTCAAAAGAAGAAAGGAGTCAATGCCTAAAAGAGCCTACATTGCATGGGATGACAATGAAATAACTTCGTCATCAGATTCAAAAATCAATGAATGTGTAAATCTTGCATTGATGGCATCATACCATTTCGATGATGAAAATGAAGATGTTAGTAGTGAATTTTCCTCTCTTGATAATGATGTTCAAGGTGCTATAAATGAATTACTTAATAAATGTAAAGTTTTGTACAAAATGGTGTCAACACAAGAGAAACAAATCAAATCTCTTGAAGAAAATATTGACACCATGAAAAAATATTTTGAAGTTGAAAAATAACAATATGTTGACAAAGAAAAACAAAACTTTACATGCAAAGAGTGTGACACTTTCCTTTTAAATTGTCCAATTAAAAATAGTTCTTGAAAGATATGAAAACGGACAACTTGGATTGGACAACATCCTTAGTCAACAAATATACTCCAATGATAAAAGTGGACTTAGTTATTCTAAATTTGATAAACCAAGTACTAGTAAAACTATCTTTGTTAAGGCAAGTGACCACTACAACAAAGAGAAAATGAATAAAGGACAAAAGACTCATCATCCTTCTAAGAAGAGATTTCCTAAAAAGAAATCTTATGTTCCTAGATATAAAAGTGATTTTGTTCCTACATGTTTCTATTGTGGTATTGTTGGTCACACACCTAATGCTTTCTATGTAAGAAACTTTAGTGTTGCAAGTGGGCATTATGTGTGGGTCAAGAGAGGAGCTAATTATGAAGGATCCAAGGCACATTGGGTACCTAACAAAACTTAATTTCTTTTACAAACCACTAAAAAAATTTGGTATCTTGATAGTTGTTCTTCGAAGCATATGACAGGAGACATAAGCAAATTTTAGAATCTAGTGCTTAAAGCCAAGGGTTATCTTATGAAGAAAACAATAAAGAAAACAATTCTTGCCATAGGAAAAGTTAGAGCATCATATTTTACATCCATTGAAGATGTACTTTATTTTGAAGGACTAAAGCACAATCTTCTTAGCATAAGACAACATTGTGACAAAGGCTTTGAGATCAAGTTCACCAAGTATGAATGTTTGATTGAAGATAAAGCCACTCATGAGGTAAAACTCATAGGTAAAAATATTAATAATTATCATGATTCCTTTAGATTATTTATCTCTTTTCCCCATCTTTTTTACTAATGACTAAGGGGGGAAAATGCATGGTTTTTGTGGATGTTTCTTGTCTAAATTGTGCAGCACCAAAAGTATAAAATCGGTCCAAACTCTCCATGAATCAAGAAAAGCATTGATCAGGGGGGGGGGGGGGGCATTCGGATAAGATCAAGTCAAGCAATCCAAGAAACACATTCACTTACAAATTTAAAAGGTTGTCATCATCGAAAAGGGGGAGATTGTGAAGTCAAGCTTCTCCAAATTATATGTCTTGATGAAGACAACTACTATACATAAGTATCGAGAAAATGAGGAGAAAAATAACTTGACAAAAGAGTTATGGATCAAGACTTGTTTCATAAGCAACTGTATTTGGATCATTAATCTTCATTTACTAGGTATAAATTGCAATTCAAGTTATGATATACCCTAAGGCTCAAAAATACTTAATCATATTCATCCATAAGCATAACTTCTTTTTATATAGGGTTAATAGCTACTTATCCCCCAGACATATATGGCCTTTACGAAAAACCCCCCTGTAAAACAAAAGTCACATGGATGACCCTACAATTTTGAAAAAGTCACTATTAAAACCTTTCCCATGCCAACTCACCCAAAATGCTGATGTGTCATTGTTTTTCTGTTTTTTTCCATTTTCTTTAAACGCCACATGTGTTTATTTATTTATGTAAGGAAAATTTTACCCTCAACTCTCTCACTGTTCATACCTTCTTCAATTTCTCCCTCTAATTTAACAACACTGTTCCTTTGTTCTTCCCAAGCGTCATCTCGCTCTGCTTCTATATCTCTATAACCAAACAAACAAAATAGAACACTACCACACACACAAAAAATTCTCAATTCTGCTCTCTCTCTCTCTCTCTCTCTCTCTCTCTCTCTCTCTCTCGGCCTCACTCGGTTCTCTCCTCTCTTCTCCTCATGACTCAATCGATTCACTCTCTGTATTCTCTATTCTTCTGAATCTCACTCAAACAAAAAAAATAACAACCAAGAAAACGTCATCTCTCTCGGATTCAAACTCAAACGCTCTCACTCGGTCTCCTCAAACACGCACAAACAAATAACCAACATAGAAATCATGAAATCCAAACAAAATTGGGAACCCTAAACTTCAATACAAAGCTTTTAATCATTCCTCTTTGCTCGTCTCTCTTCTTGAAAATGAAGATTTATTTGGGATATCTCCGGTACATCGTTCGATTCGTATTTCCTCCGTTCGAAATCGATTCATGAATAGCTCGCCTGAAACTTTGAGTGTAGAGTTCAGATTTGTCTTTCTGAGATGCGTCTATGGTGACATGTTTTGGAGGAAGCTCGTTTTAATTTCTATAGAATGAAGTCGGAGTAATATGCAACACATCTCTAATTTTTCTTCCTCTGTTTCTGTGTGAATGATTTTGGTATGGTGAAGTTAATAGTTTACAAACAAGGTATGGCGAGCAAGGAAAACGAACAAGGAAGAAGGATTAGAAATAGCGATGGACGAGATGAGAGAATACAGTAGAAGGAGAGGGAAATTTAATGATTCCACCAACATGTTTGAGTTTTTAAGAGTAGGGTTAGAAAACAACGTGAGGGTAAAATTGTCATATCCTAAATGAATACATCCATGTGGCATTTAAAAAAAATGGGAAAAATAGAAAAACAATGACACATCAGCATTTTGGGTGAGTTGGCATGGGAAAGATTTTAATAGTGACTTTTACAAAATTGTAGGGTCATCCATGTGACTTTTTTTTTACATGGGGGTTTTTCGTAAAGGTCCCATATGACAGGGGGTAAATAGCTATTAACCCTTTTATATATTATGGCCTTGCTCTCAACCTATTTTTTCTAAGTATTTTTAATTTTTATTACAAAGGTAACTAATTACACATTTTCGATAATCGGTTACATAAATAATGTAAAATTCGTTTTTAGAAATTGTTTCAAACATTCTGTTTTTGGTAACTTGTGGCATTTGAAACTGACGTAACAACACTTCAAAACTGCCACAATTTGCACTGGTTTGTAAAATTGCCTTTTTTCTGAAAAATTATATGGTGTAACCGGTTACAACTTTTTAGGTAACCGTTTACACATTCGAAAAATTCAAATTTTCACATAAAAAAACTGATTCTAATGAATTTCAAAATGCATCTATCAATCATTGCATTATTTCATGATTACATGCTAATTCAAAAATGTCTTATGCTAATATAAATACCTATCATATCAGATTTTGTTTTATCACATCTTTCAAATCAAACATTTTCTTCATCTTTTTTTTTTCAAACACAAGTGCATTGTCTTAAACTTTCATTTGAAACTTTCTGCATACTTTTTTCATAACAGTCCAGAAAAGTTTTAACTTTATCATAACCTTTTGAGCACTTGTATATCATATTGAATTTGTACCCTTGAAGGGATGATCAATTCTAGTAATATATATATATATATATATATATATATATATATATATATATATATATATATATATATATATATATATTCATCATACTTCAAACTTCTTAAATATTTTTCAGATTTGCTTTTGTATGCCTTGCTCTCAAGGATTCATGGAAGCAATAGAGTTGAATTAGAGACGATTGTTCTCATTTCAACTTGGTTGATCATAAGGTGTTGTTAACTTAGTGATTAGTTAGAGTCTTGTATAGAAAGACTAGGTCTGGCTTGTCTAAAAATCTAACAATATTGAAATCTCTTACATGTTGTAACGGGACTAGATGTACTCTCGGACTGTGAGAGGAACTAGGATAATTCTCGGTGTTTTTTTATCTTTATATACTTTATCGCTTTTATCACAATACATAAACCAAAAAGTAAATAATCATCCTTCCATAAGACTAAAATTTTTTAAAGTACATAATTCACCTCCTCTCAGGCGCACTCAATACTTATATCCTCTTCCCCTTCCATTTCTTCCGCAATAGTAGTGACTCTCTTTTTTGGACAAACATTTAATCTGTGAACTCTTCCATTATAACGATAACATGTGTCTCCAATGGGTTTAGCATATAGATTATTTTGCATATGGACTGGTGCTTTACCTTGATGCACACCGCTAGGGCTGCTAGTCCCCTTATTCTCAGGGTTGGAATCCCTGGTTGCTGCATTCTTTTTCTTGTCACTTACTGATTCAAAGTTATTCTGGGGAGAATACCTAAAAGATGAGAAATTTTTAGGGGATTTCTCCATCAATTCTACCTTTAAAACTAGATTGGATGCCTCAAACACGATCGATATAGTTTGCAAACTCATCTTCTCATGCAAAGACCATTTAAGCCACTGATGTATCGAGCTACCTTATAGCTCTCTAATTCTCTAAATTCATTATGTTCAGAATAATGCAAGAACTCGACTATGTATTGTTTTACAATTCTCTTTCCCTGAAAACACTTAATATAAATCTTATAAATAATCTTCTCACAATTATCTAGTAAACCCGCTCCAACGTCAATTATTTCATTCGTCACCAAGATCTGACCGACCCTTTTCTTTGCCTTTGCCTTGAAGAACAAGTTTATCCCACTAGACCATAGTAATACTCTTCATCCTGATTGCCCCCATCTTAACTTGGTTGATTTTAGGGACGCCTATGACATTGAAGAATCAATCAACCTCAACATGCGAGTCTAGAAGCTCTTCCATTCTCATCATTCCGTAGAAAAATATAATATCAACCTTCACTCGATTATCATGGTTATGTTGATTCCCATGATCAACTATCTCTTCCTCGCCGAGTTCTTCTTCTTCAGAACTGGAATTTTCAGCACTAACAACACTGTTGTTTCCATCTCGTGAAATCCTAATCGGTTCTCTTCTCCTGTCTGCTCGATGGATCCGGTTGTTATTGGTGTTGTTCACCTGTGTTGTTAAAGTCGTCATTTGTTTAGTCAAAGCTATTAGGGCATGTTAGTTGAAGATTTTAACAAACGAAGGGAAATTTGGTTGTAAAGAATATACCTCGAACAAAAACATGGAACATGGATTTCGAAGGCCATTTGAGGATCTCTTTTGTGTAAGAAGGGGCTTTATCTTGTCGAAGCGAACTTTAATTAAACATCTTCGAAGCTAGAGGGTAAAAGACTTAGAATATTTCGGAGCATTTGGAAAGTAAGCTTCGACAGCCACGTTGGTTGCATTTTGGCGCCTCGAGGAGAAGGAGATTTGAATTCAAACGATCTATCTTATCCAAAAGGACGCGTGGAAGTCTTAGAAGATCGAGGAGCATGCAAGCGAAAACGTGGCACTCTATTAGGAAAAGGCCGTTAGGGTTGAAATAGTATAAATTGAGGTCTTAGCGTTAGATTTTAGTGTGTTTAAATCTGTACAAAACTCAATTATACTTAAAGTACCAAGCGAATCGAGAAATGAGTGCTGAGAATGTACGTACAAATTACCAAATTATAGTAATCAAATTACTTTACAGTTTATCAATGCAGATTTACATTTATTGAAAGTCTTTACTTTATTTTAGCCTTTTCGAGTCAATACACTTTTGTTTCGTCCTTGTACTTTATCTTTTATCATTCTTACTTGTATTTACTTATACCCTTTTTTTAGATATTTTCTTGTTATTCGTAAACTTGACACAAAACCAACCACAAAATGAACACAATACAATCATCAAAATCTCGAAATATAAAATATGTCCTAGGATGAATCTACTCGATCCTGCGAGTAACCAAGATATTTATTATTTTGGAGGACTAGCGCTTGTTTACGAAATTCCATCGTAAACAGGGCCATGGTAAAAGCCGAGGTAATTCGCTCATGGTATGCTATAGATAATGGTTGATCACCCATGGTTGATCAAGCTACAAAAAGAAACATACGAAAACCTGCTCTGGTGCCACCTGGCGTAGTCGGAATCACAAAGGTTTAGCAAGCGCTAAGCCTAGAACAAAAATACAAGTTTGCGAACGACAAACCTGTAAGATATAGTTTTGGAATCCGCCAAAAGAGAAAATAATTAAATTTTTTATGATCAAAGATAACCTTGACGGCCACACTCAGAGTTGTTAAAATACCTAAAAAAATTCTAATGTGCTTTTAATCGAAAACAGAAAAAGAAACACTTATGTGCTTTTAATCTAAAAAAAAAAAAAAACACTAATGTGCTTTTAATCAAAAACAAATAGAAAATAGAAAATTGGGAAAAATATTAAAATCTTGCATTCGGGCCTCAAACAAACTTGGATTGCTTAAAATGTTGGACTCGTGAGCCGATTCCCTACCGAAAGGTATAATAATAGTCATTGTGATATCGAACGTCAAACCTGCACAATTCATGTAGAACATTTTCAACAAACGACTTATTCTTCAATATGCGCAACCAACCTTCCTACATCAAAGTGGGTACATGTTCATGCTCTGGGTTTTGTTGTTTCTTTGTTAGACTGAGAGTAGAACACGATTAAATGGATAGGCATTTAGGGGTGTGTTGGATGGCCTGCTGTCCTCCTTTTGTTTCATGTAGGTTGACTCCCTCCATCTTGCTCTCTCCATAGGTCTAATGTGACAAATATTACATGATATATCGGATTGTTCAACTAATTGACTTGCTTTTTCTTTTTTTATTGTCTTCTTGTTTCGCTCTTTTGTCTATTTTTTTATATGAACTTTGTGGAGTTTGTTGTTCTTGGGTAATAGTGATGCTCTTAATTCTTTTATCATTTTAATTTTTGATTCATATATCATTTATGTTTAGCTATTAAAAAACACATAATAATTAATAATTACTAAGTAGTAGAAATATATATTTAGATGACCATGACGATGGCACGAGGAAAAAACCTAAATAAGGGAGAATCTGGAACCCTTGAGTAGTTTTACTATCGGTTCTTCTTCCATTCTTTTGTAAACAGTACTCGAGTATGGGGTCCTAACGAAGAATTTTTTATGGTCCTACCATCTTTTTAGAAACTATTACCCATTATACCATACTTTTCAAACTTTTTCCCAAAATGCCATGTTTTCAAAAAAAAAAAAACTGTTTCATAGAGCATCCGCCCTTTGAATGGGCGGAGCTATTGCTTTTTTGTGAAGAGCCGCCCTTTGATTGGGCGGAAGTGTGTATTTCGTTTTTTTTTTTTTGAAATTCTTAATTAATTTAAAAACAAATTTAAATAATAAAATAAATATTATAATTAATAATAAACCAATAATATATATTAAAAATATTATAATAAAATATAATATTAATTTCACATGTTTATAAAAAATTGTATTATTTAATTAAATTATTTTATTATATATTAATCATATTATTATTAATTATAAATTTTAAATACCGGTATATCACTGCAATTATCAGTACCGCTATTGCAATGGGCGGAGTTTTTAAACAATTTATTATTTAATTTCAGATCCGCCACTATAATGGGCGGAGCTTTTAAATATTTTATTATTTAATTTCAGATCCGCCACTGTAATGGGCGGAGCTTTTAAATATTTTATTTTTTAATTTCAGATCCGCCACTAGTAGTGGGCAGAGCTTTTAAATATTTTATTTTTTAATTTCAGTTCCGCCACTACAATGGAAAAAAAAATCCAAAGAACCAAGTTTAACCTCAGTTGGCGCCAATGCCCATTTGCCTTGATCATATGCGCCACCAAGGGTGGCTTCATAGTTCGTTTTCTTCTTTCAAGGCACCTAGGGTGACGCCTATGTACCTTTTTTTTTAGTTTTTTTTTTGTTATTTATTAATAAAATTGTCATTATTTTAAAGTATTAAAAATATATATATATATATATATATATTAAATTGCAACAGATAAGATCAGTGAATCAGTGAATCAACGGAAAAGAGTAGTTCATTCATTAATTAAAAAGACTGCAAATGGACTAAAACCAACAGAAAAAGATAAAGGTACATAGAAAATAACCAACAGAAAAAGATAAACTAAAACATCTAAGAAATCACCACGGTTAAAACAATGTCATTAGGTCCATGCATCATTTGAATGACATCAATGTCATATTCCACCTTATCCCAGAAAGTTGTTATTGCTCCAGTCACAGCATCGGCCCTTGTTTTAAGCCTCTTGATGCTTCTTATCTGTTCGCCGGCCTCGTACTCCCCCTCTAAAAAACTCATGAGAGTCCTCTTGAGTTGCTCGACGAAAGAGATATTCCAAAACATAACCGGCATGGGAGGTTTGACGGCGGAGAATATCACATGTCCGGTCCTTCTGCGATACTCCGGTTCAGGTTCGGCACGCCATGTTGATCTCCGGGGCGGCAACTCTGTTGTCCGGTGACATCCATCTGGCCTAATGGTTGTCCGGCGAGGCATGATTGTGTTTGTGTGATTGTTTGGTATTTGGAGTTTGTGTATCTGTGTGTAAACTCAACCATAGGAGCCCCTAATTTATAGTAGTAGTGGGTAGAAAAAAGTAATGATGTTGCGTACTGTTTACAAGCACACCTAACATGTATGATAAATGCAGACACACTGATCAATGACTGACCTGATGGGACTAGACGAAAGCATGCGTATTTCACAACGAGACAAAGATATAACTAGTTGATTTAATAAAGGATAATACAAATACATACGAATAGAAATACAAATACAAATACAAATACAAATACAAATACAAATACAAATACAACATTTGGACAACACTATGCATTACTGGTTCCAACATTTGGACAATTCGTTCGGTTGTGACCAGGAAGACGACACAACGCACATTTTCTCTCTAACTTATCATAGTTGTCCATTTCTGTTCTAATACGTGAGCTCACCGGACGACCTTTCTTGTTCCTCCGCATCAATGGGTTGTGACAAATTTGATCTCCTTCAAAGGAGGGCCAATACTCATCTAATGGTAGTACTTGAAAACTTGTGCTGTAAACACCGAATAAGTTTGAGACTCTGTAAACGTCGGACAGTAGAGCATAGGCGTCTTGGCGGACCACAGAACATGCAGCAATAACGTGTGAACAAGGAACACGGTAAGCTTGATACTTTCCACAATCACACCAAAGATCTCTTAGGTTTACCTTGTAATCTCCCATAGGCTTTCCTTCACCATGGTCCATTGTCTCCTTCACACTGAAAGTGTTATGGTCATAGTCAAATATTCTTACATGATGCGTGCTGGATTTTGCCGTTTCTTCTTTCATCACCTTCATGCAACTTTCTGTAAATGTTTGTCCAGAACTCAATACTGCACTCCACTTAGCACCCCTTTCAGCAAAAAGTGTTCCCATCCTATAGTATGTTGCACGCACCAATGCCGTAATAGGTAGATTACGTGTCCCTTTGAATACCGAGTTCATCGATTCGACCAGGTTTGTTGTCATGTGACCCCAACGCCGACCTCCATCAAATGCCCTCGTCCACTTTTCCAATGGAATATTGTCTAGCCATCTTAAAGCATCACCATTAGCCATACCAATTTCATTTCGGTAGTAGTGGAATGTTGGTTGGTTCAAAGCGTACCCTGATAATTACAAAAAAATGAGTTACTAACATATACATGTAATTTACCAAATACAATAATAGGAACTTTATACTTACCCATATTGATAACTTTTTTTCGGAGGTTACGGTCTTTGATCTCCCTCATGAAATTTTGTGCGATATGTCGGATACAATAGACATGTACAGACGGAGGCTCATGCCAACCATTCTCTGGATTATTGTAAGCACTTTCAATTGATGCATGCCTGTCTGAAATCAAACACAAGCCAGGTTGAGGGGCTACATGCATCCTCAAGTTCTTTAGAAAGAAACCCCAACCATCTGCGGTCTCCCCCTCCACAAGGGCAAAAGCAACTGGAAAGATATTACTATTTCCATCTTGAGCTACCGCCATTAGTAGGGTACCTTTGTACTTACCATATAACCAGGTACCATCAACCTGAAGTATAGGTTTGCAATATGCAAACCCTCTAATGCTTGGTTGGAATGCCCAGAAAAGTCGATGAAAAATTTGTTTTCCATTGACAACAGTTCCGTCATCTGTATATACGGGAAGTGTTTGCATTTCTACCACTGTACCAGGAACAAATTTCTTGAGAGCTAACAAGTAGTGCGGCAACTCGTTGTATGAGTTCTCCCAGTTACCGTATACCTGTTCGATAGCCTTATTCCTTGCAATCCATGTTTTCTTGTACGACGGAGTAAATTTGAATTCAGACACAATCTCACTAATACATACGCTCACCTTAGTTGAAGGGTCCTTATCAACAAGGGGCATTAAATGTTGACACATTATATGAGAGCTAAGTTTCCTATGATCCTGATTGAACATAGTTGTTGAACAACTATGTGGTGGGTTCATAATGCCTATCTCCCATAGGTCGCTCCTCTTTCTAAAGGACGCCAAAAGTCGAAACTTGCATGTAGCGTTTCTACAACATATTTCATATCTTTTTTTGTCAGAAAAATTCACCTTGAAATCAATACATTGTTTCATATGATATTTTGAGATGGCACGAACACAATCGGCTTTTGTTTTAAACTGGTTACCCACAGCTATGTCACCCTCCATCGGAAGACGGGGATTCCGTGGACATGCAAACGAAGGTTGGTCTTCAGTTAGTTGCAACGTTGTAAGGTGGGCCGGTGGACAATACACATTTTCAACTGGAATTTGTTGCTCCTCTTCATTGATTGCATCTGTTTCGAACAGAGTGGTAAACAGATCATCAACTTGTGCTTCAGTTTCTTCATCATCATCTTCTTCAACATTTTCATTAGGAATTATTGCTGCACTTTCTTGTTCAACTCTCTGAAATTTTATGTATAGATCAATGGAGTTAAAGCCAGTAATTTCATGGTTCGCAAACATTGTTTCGACATCATCATCGTCTCGGACCTTCAGAGGAACAAATTTCACATTTTCATTACCGAAGAAAATTACATTTCGATAAATAATTTGTGAAATCGAACCAGCTTGCAACTTTGATTCCAACCTACTCCGCAGGTAACCAAAATTAGGATTTCTGCTTATCTTCAAACGACAAATTTCTGTGTTTGCAAAAATAATCCCAACAGCATCAGATGACTGAATTTCTCCTTTGTAGTGAGCATTCACAATATATTGTATAGGCATAATTTTTTGTAAAAAATTTAGATGGAAGAGTGTGGACAATATAGAAACAGAGTGGTAAACAATATAGAAGCAAGAGTGTGAGAAATATTGGTTGAACTATTATTAATACAGCACTTTAATTTTCGTTGGCTGAATAAATGCAATCATACAGCTCCGCCCAATGGTTCTGCGGATGTCAGGAAAAAGACACACATCCGCCCATTCCAGATGCGGAAGTCAACGAAATTAAATGGGGTCCGCCCATTCCAGATACGGAAAGCATTAAATGGTCAGACAATAATACACTCATCCGCCCATTCCAGCTGCGGAAGTCAGAGAAAAATAAATACCTCCGCCCATTCCAGCTGCGGACATTAATGAGGTCAACGAAAATTTGAATTTTCTGTCACGAATTAAATTACATTCAATTAATATTTACTATCTAACACCAACTATTCTTAATTTTTACTCTATATTTCTCAATTCAAATTCCTTTCTCATACAAATTCCTTTCTCAATACTCATTCACTCCCACTTTATTTCTTCTCATACATTTTTCAAGTTTTTCTATCCTACAATTTCTTACCCTCATAACAAAAAAAAATGTCTTTGTTAACACTCGGAGAAGAACATCGAGGCACACCGAACAACATTATGGCATATGTAAGTATCTTTATAATGCTTTTTCTTCGCTTGTTATAATTTTTAGTTAAATTAATTATTTATTGTTATTATTGTATTTTAGGATATAAACAAATTTCGTCCTCGGTCACATAGTTTTGTTGAAGTCGACGATATGATCCTGCCGTATTTGAAACAAGCGGGATTTGGCCATGTCATAAACATTACCTCTTATGGCGTAGATAGAAAATTCCTCCTAGCCTTATGCGAAAGATGGCGACCAGAAACCCACACTTTCCATCTACCAACCGGTGAATGCACCATTACGCTTGAAGATGTTCATATGTTGATGGGTTTACGTATCAATGGTTTCGCAGTAGCTGGATCTACAGCCGTGTCTTATTCTATTGCTGAAGAACTACTGGGTGAACCATTAACAAACACAAGTAGAAAGGGCCAATTCATTAAACTGACTTGGCTGAAAGAAAAATATGAAAAGCGAATGACATTAACCGATGCTTCCACCGTTGAAGAAATTTTACAAAAAGCTAGAGTTTATATTTTGTTGCTTTTTGGCAGCCTATTATTTCCTGATACTAATGGTAACACTATACATCTGCAGTATTTACCATTATTATCTGATTTTAATAAAATAGGTCAGTATAGCTGGGGATCTGCAACTCTAGCACATCTGTACAGACACTTGTGTAGATGTGCCAAAAAAGAAGTGCATAATTTTGCAGGTTGTGGAGTCTTACTTCAAGCCTGGGGGTGGTCGAGAATGCCGAGACTGGCACCAGTGAATCGTAACCCATACATTTTTCCATATGCAACTAAGTACGTTTTAATTTTTTTTACAATTATATCTTTATTTTTTTAAGATACTAATTATTTCTTTTTTTTAGGTGGTCTGCATATGGGATGAATTATGAAAAAACACCCCATCATTGTGCTCCTGGATATCGAACGTTCATCGATCATTTCGAGCCGATTGATGTAATATATTTAACACTTATAATAATTAATACTATTTCATATAACTATTTTTTAACTAAACAATTGTATGTAACAGTTTACATGGAGGCCCTATCTCGAACTCGAAGATCTGGAACCAACTGATAGTGACGTGTGGAGTTCAAAAACTTTTATCATAAGCTTCACTTATGTTGAAATGCATCATTCTGATAGGGTTAAGCTCCAGTTTGGCATTAAACAGGGCATACCGGGTCCTCCAACTTGCATGGAAGAGTATCATAAAAGTCAATTATCCGATCAATGGCCATACGATGATTGGAAAGACCATTACAAAAATGAGCGTCGTCAATGGCATAATCGCCATAAAACTGTCTTGCAGGGGGAAATCATGCCTCAAGAATGTAAACCGAGCCCAGACTACATGTCATGGTATGCCACTGTGTCAAATTTGTATTTATCGCCGAATAGATACTTGTTTGACCCTCGTAGCCAACCCTCCACCTCAAACTTCCAACAATCTATACCACCTATCCCTAACATGCAACAACATTTTCATAACACCCAACAAAATTACATTCCAACACAACCACCTTTTACCCCAAGCCAACATTATCATCACCAAAACCCATATATTTCATACACCCAACCACAAACACCATTCTCACAACCTACCCCTTTCCCAACCCACCAACACCACTACCAAACACCCCAATACACCCAAATGCAACATACCACTACCCAACATAACCCATCTACATCTTATAACCAACCACAATACCACAACTATCAAACCCCCCAACAACAAATGCCTTTTTCTCAATCACAACAATTTACCCCAAATCCTTCACAAGAAAACTATTTCAACATGCAAACCTCAATGCATAACACCACTCAACAGGATTGGAATAACGAGGGGACCAGATTGAGTTATGGCAGTGCGACGGCGACTGATTTTATCAATGAAGAAATGGTCGAAGAATTATATGATCGCGGATATGGAATAGGTCCTTCTACTCAACCTGCAAATGATGAAGATCCTCGTAGAAGAAGTACGAGAGATGGACATCCTCCTAATTGTGGAACCAACCAACGGTTACGCCGACCGGGTCGAGGCGGCAATTAAATACCGTTTACTTTATTTTATTGTAATTTTATTTTTTTTAATTGCATTGTAACTTAATTTATCAATTAACAGTATTTTATTTATGTAAATGTTATTTAATATATTTTAATTCAATTTAATTTAATTTAAAATTAAAAAAATTAATTGTATTAATTTTTAAATTTAAAACAAAAAATAATTAACACCTATATATTCAAAAAATAGAATTAGAAAAAAAAAACGTTTTAAGGCTTCCGCCATAGCAATGGGCGGAGCCTCTTAAATTTTTAACACTTCCGCCCTTCTGATTGGCGGATCCAAAAAAGTTGGAAAAAATTTACATACCTCCGCCCAACCAATTGGCGGACCCTTTATACCAAAAACGAAACTTTTTTGAAAACATGGTATATTGGGAATTTGTCTCAAAAGAATGGTATATTGGGTATTAACTTGCAAAAACATGGTACATCCATAAAAAATTCCCTAACGAATGGTCACATTATTCTGTTACGTCTTTAATAACAACTCAATCAGTAATAATGCTTGAAAAGGTTGATCGAGATGTGTAGGGGAAAAGACTACAGTGCTAATTCATCCCATTATTAGTAAGATTCATATATATACTCTCCATGTGAACCAGATTTCAGAGATTTTAGTTGTCTTTTTGGTGATGAAATACTATTCATTCTGCTGCAGATTAGAGCAAGAAAGAAAGAGAGGCTTACATCGGGAACCCGCGAGTTACATTACTCTTTGTAGTTCTAGATTGTATTCATGCTCACGTAACCTCTATATATAGATAAATAACCAAAATTATGTGATGTGTTATTTCCTATTGTTACTGTGAAATCGTAAAATTATTCGATTCATTTTTCAAATTTATTGCTAAGAAAGGACGATGGATTGAATTAGTTGTAAAATTTTGTTGATGAATTACTAACCTATATGTTAAAAAAAAAGGATAAAAGGAATTACCAACTAGTGAGACCGAATGTAACTTTGTGTTAAAGATACAGTAAGAATGAGAAGAGAGGTAAACAGAAATTCCTACTATTGTTTATTTCTAAGAAATGAGAAACCTCATCAAGAAAAATGAGTTTTTCTTTTTCAAAAATAATTTTTTTTATTTTTTCTTTTCGAAATATTTATTTAAGTAAATTATAAATAGCATAGTTTTTTGGATACATGACCTTTCTTGTGGTCCACGTCTAGGCCTTCCCTTCCTCATTTCAATTTTGTCAAGTGTTTTATTATTTTTATTATTATTATTATTATGATAAAATTAATTAATAATTCATAAAAAATAAATTATAAAAATATTATTGATTTAATAATTAAATAACAATTAGTAATATAAATCAATTAACAAATAATAACATAAATTAAATAAGAATTTTATTAGTCATTAACTAGAAGATCCGCCAAGAGTTTTACTTTGAATTGAAAAACAAACTAGAAGCTACATCAAGAGTTAGCGGAAGGTTATTAGGTTAAACTTGTGTAAAAGTTTAAGTTGATGTAAGATTGTTGAGCTGAATATGTGTAAAAGCTCAAGTGGTGTTAATGGACATATCATGAAGAAAATCTTAATGATTGAAGAAAGCCACATGATTTAAGGCTGAATCGATAAAATCTTTGGTGTAATTTCTCTTATTCACTCTCTTTATTTATTTGTTATTTATCCTTTTCGTCGGTTATTCTCTGCTTTCTATTTCTTTCCTAAAATTGACATTTTTAAAAATCAAACACTTTTAAAAAAATTAAAATTCAAATATTACAACTCACTCCCACCTTCTTGTGTTTGGAGTCGTTTGTTTAGCATGTGATATTAGAGTCTAACTCTCCTTATAAGACTAATCATCTCATGAGGTAGGATAATGACTTCAAACTTTTCTTTCAATAAGAGTTTTTCTTTGATCAAACCCCATCATTTAGTGGTTAAGGGTATATCATATGAAATCAAGAATAAAAATATTTCTAGAAGCTATTGATTGTGATTTGTGGGATTATGTTTTAGATGGTCATTTTGTTCCTTCTCATTTTATTAATAACGAAGTAGTGAACAAACCTAGAGAATTAAGAACTACAAAAAAATTGAAAAAAGTTTTAAAGTCAAGTACTTGATGAAAAACGTCTTAAGAACAAGAGAGTGCAATTATGTTTATAATTGTAGCATTGTCAATTAACTATGTGACACTCTTAAAATGATCTATAAAGGTTCTACTAAGGTCAAAAGAGAAAGGTTGAACACACTAAACCAAGAATTAGAGATACCAAAAGAAAATGAAAAAAATATATTTAGAGATGATTCTCATATGTTAAAATTCTTGGCAATATTTTGAAAAATTGTATCTCTTACAAGAATCTAAATTAAAATTTAAGGACTAGTGTGGAAACCTAACCTAGTACTAAAATTCAAAGACATAAACTTTGTTAATAAATTACGAGAAACTTTAGATGAGTTAAAGATTACCACGGAAATGAAAGAAGAAGAATCAGTGCAAATACACCAAAATGAGATAGAAAATAAGAAAGAGATGACAAAGAAAAGTTTACAATCATATAAAGAATCAAGTAAAGAGGTAAACCTTTAGCTTATGACTTATTATGATGATAATGTTGATGAGGTAACCACTGTTTCCTATAAACAAATCTATGGTCTAAGTTTAAAAGTTTGCAAAGAAAATGATGACTTAGAAAAAAATATTATGACAGATAAAAATCTTGTTAAATTTATAGAAGATGAAAATGAAAGAATCATAGATGAAATGAAACAGGTTAGAAAATATACTGTGAATTATGATAATTGTAAAATCTACATTTCCTTAAAAATTTAGATAAAATATTTGTATGAAACCATGAGCAAGTTCACCAAAGGAAGAGACAATCTTGATATCGTTTATATAGTCAAAAAACTACCTATAATAAAGTCGCTCTAGGTTATGATCCTAAAATAAATGCTATTAATTTCGATAATATCTGCAATACAAATAAGTCCTTCAAATGCAATATGCTTAAATGTAATTACTGTAATTAAAATGATCATGTTGCTACATTCTATTTTGTTAGAAAAAATCATGAAAGTAAAAGAGAAATATGTATGTTTCATCTCATTTATATAAACAATGTCATAAAAAAAGAGAAATGTATATGTTTCATCTTACTTTTGCGATCATCGTTCCAAATGGAAATATAGAGGCAAAATGCACTCCATTAATAGAAAAGAACTCAAAAAGGTTTGGGTATCAAAAGTTAAAGCTTAATTTTATTTTGTAGGAAGGTTTTGCAACATCAAAGACTAGTTATAAAATCAAAAAAGGTTGTCCGAGTATATATCCAAAGATTTCTTGTCTATAAGGAGAAATGAATTCACTTTTGAAGAATTATTTGGAAGGAATCTAAGTAAGGAAGAAATGGATTCCTTTTTTTTTCTAGTGTCAAAAGGTTTAGAGAGCCTCAATAAGAAGAAAATAGAATTTGATTCCAAATAAATTATCTAAAAGTGTATTTATGTTTAGTAAATAGGTAAGTCACTTGTTAAAAAATAAGCATGGAAAACTCCAGTTATTCTTCTAACAAGTGTTAAACTATCACATTTATTTTATGTTTCATTAATTGTGTGCTAAAGATGTATTTTGTAAGAAAAGGGAGGTCGGAAACCAAAAAGGAAAGGTTTAAAAAGCAATATGGGCAAAAACCTCTATTAGGTCCAAAAGAATCTAAGGAGCTGAAAATCTTGCACTCTAATTGATTATAACTCGAGTTTAATTGATTAGGCCTATTTGAAAAATTCATATCTAGCATCATCTAATCAATTAAAACAAATTTCTAATCGATTAGAATTTTAGAAGATGGAATGAATCTCAATAAATCTCAAATGAATTTCAACAAATACGGAATGAATCTTAACAAAACTTAAATCAATCTCAATAAATCTCAAGTGAATCCAAACAAATCTCAACAACCAATAGGAAATCAGTTACACTTAATGTGTAATCGATGAAATCAATCTTTAATCGATTATAGAGTGACTATATATATATGTACAATCACTCCTTTCTTTTCTTCATCTCAACTTTTCTTGTCTTCTTTTTTTCCTTTTTGTCTTTTTGTGCTTGCTACTTCTTGTCTGCCCTCATCATCATCAAATAGCACCAAAGAGGGTTTGTAACTTTGCTTGCATGTCATTAACTATTTATGAGTCCAGAGACTTCACGTATCAAAGCAAACAATATTTCTACACCAAGCATTTTCTCGACCGCCGTCTTCTGAAACCTTTATACCTTGATGAATGTTTTTATGGAAAGGTTTTGTCCAGATAATCTCAAATATTTCATCTACCGCAAGTCAGAAAAAGTGTTTGTATGGTTGGTAATGATGTTTTATACTAATCTCAACTTCAACAAAGGTAATCATATCTGATGTATGTAAAACATAAATTTCTCTCTTTATTAAGGATTTTGAGGATCTTTGTGATTACCCAGTTCGATCAAAACCAGGCCCGGCCCAAGGGATAGGCAGAATAGGCCCTTGCCTAGGGCCTCCATTTTCCCCTTCCTTTTCTTATTATTCCTCTGTAGAAAATAATAATATTTAAAAGCATTTAATTCTTATTACTATAATTTATGTTTCTGTTTTTCCCTTCTTTATCTAGATTATCATTACTGTTCAATTCCTTTTTCAATACCAAGAAAATAATTAAGATTAAATATATATGACCAGTTAAAATATAAAATTATTCATTAGCCTATTAAAGAATGTAGGAGTCTTAAGGTTCCACGCTATTGTTTTTCTGTAATTTTGAAGAGTTTATATATAAAAAATTGTGAAAAAAAGTAATTAATCATTACAAAAGACAATTAGATTTTATTCATCAAACTACACAGTATTAATTTAAATTATTTTTATTTGATTAATTAGCTTATTTTTGAATATTTATTCACTTATATTTACTGTGAAATTTTATTTTATTTTATTTTATTTATGATAATATCAACTCAAAATTTGTATATGAAGTTCAAAACTAAAAAAATTAAATAAATAAAAGCGTTTTAATTAATGAGAGTTTTAAATAAATCTATTGAAAATAAATATAAAAATATAATTTAATAAATATGATTTAGTAAAATTGATAATGATAATTTTTAGAATATGAATTGATAACTATAATTTAATAAATATGATTTTACATGTTAATTTTTTTAAAAAAAAATATTATTATTATTTAATTTTTTATCATAAAATTTGCCTTAGGCCTCAATATCTGTTGGGCCGGTGCTGATCAAAACGATTTACTATTGGGGAGAAAAAAACTCTCAAATTTATTATAATTCAATAGTTGTTAAAAGATATTACAAGATGAGTTAAAAAAAACTAGTCTTTCAAGTTTATAAGAACATCTTCTATTTTTTACCAAAGTATTTCAATATCTTTCTTCCACTTAATATATGAATCACATAAATCCAAAATATTTAATAATGTTTCTTCATCCCCATAGATTCTTCCAAAGGTCTTCCAACTCTAAAAACAATGTGTCACAATAGTTCCTTCATCTGTCTCTCTAAGTTTATCTCACTAATATTTATCTCTCTCAACTTTCTACTTAAAAAAGGGCTGAAAATTGCTTTCTATAGGTCTTAGTTGAACCACATTTCATTTCCACGAAACACACCCTATTTATGAATATAACATACTTAATTCCTTCATATGTCACTTTGTTCTTCCAAGACACATTGCATTTCTAAAAAAAAACAATGCAGAATTTGTGTTCCTCCAAGACGCACGATATTCATATAAGACATAGTGGGTTACACCAAGACACACTGTGTTGTTAGAATACATTGTGTTTATGCAAAAAAAAAATGTGTTTTTGAAAATTCTAAAAAAAAAATGGTTTCAATCCAAATTCCCAAAATCTCTACTTTAACTTTAAAATTGGTGGTGATGCCAATTTACCCATCAACCACCTTGTTGTCCTCTTCAAAGCTTCAATCATTTTTAACATACTTTATTAAGTTCAAGCAATGCATGAACAAATCTTGGAAATAATTTGGTGAATACATCTATCAGATTCTCTTTTGAAGACACCTTTTGAACCATTATCTCCTTCGACTCGATCATATCCCTTATAAAATGCAATCGAATTTCAATGTGCTTTTCATCTCATGATGCAATTGACAATTAGCCAAATGAATGGAACTTTGACTATCATACTATATAAATGTATCTTCATACATTCTTAAGTAAACTCTAACTCCACAATCATGTCTCTTAACAATATGGCTTCCTTAACATTTTTAACAAGGGAAATATATTTTGCTTGTGTAGTAGATAATGTGACCCACGATTGATGATTTTCCTTTGAACTTATATTTTTTCCACCCAATATAAGCACAAAAACCAATAATTATTATCTAGTGTTCACATTTCCTGCATTGTGTGCATCTAGAAAACCTTCTAAAGTGTCTTTCTCTTGAGACGCCTTTGTATATTTTAAATCATCCTTTACTAAACCATTCAAATATCTCTACTGAGGGTGTCGCTCAACATTCACCAGGGTGGGTAAATTTCTTACTCGTCCAACACCCTTCCAACCACCATGTAAGTGATCGATAATTAATTGTCTTCTTCGTTGTCACGAGGCTTCCCTTTTTTGGTTACCTACACTAATTCCTTTATTTTTCTCGGAGGACTATCATCTTTTTACATTTTCTCTTTGAATATGTTTTGTCCTAATGGGAAAACCTAGATAATCTTTATGTTTTAATTAGATCATCAATAGAATCCTTCAGATGAACACATTCATTTGTGTTGTGGCCGTTGCATCGATGAAAGCAATAGTATTGGACTTGTCCACTCCATGATATTTCTGAGATGGGCTTTTGTGTTTTGACGCGCTCTTCTCAAAACTCTGCGTTGATGCACTGTTGTAGGACGCACTCCCTCAATATTTTCATTAGGGTGTAGTCTTTGTACCTTACTAGTGATACTCACATACCTTTTCAATTGGTTAAGGTTTTTTTTACCTTCGCCACTTTTATTGGCCCCATATCGGGTCTCCTAATTTCCTATTCTTCTATTATTTTTCTTTCTTAAATCCTCCTCCATAGATTGTCTTTTAGTAAGCTAGATTTTCCTTATATTGTATATATATTTTTTGCCATAAATAATAGTTGTTAAGGATTTTAAGGGCTCTGATACCAATGCTTTAGGTAAACTTAGATCTCGATTAGAGTCCATGATTGAGTAGTTATTTATTCTTCTTGTCATTGACACCTTTTACTAGTATCGCTTCCTTGTTGAACCTTTCAATATGATATTGTAACATCTCGTCTTTTTATTGTCTAATAGATCTCAATCTTTCTACCGATTTAGCTTGCCTTCGGGAAGTCATGACATGCGCGAAAAAGATTCTATGAAGCTTGACCCACGAATTGATAGACTCATTCATCAACCCTTTAACTCATGTCATGGATCCAACCTTCAAGGTGAAGACAAACAACTTGCATATTATACTGACTTTTGCTATGTGAAAATTTAAAAGGAAGTAAACTAGTTCCACATGCTCATCAAGGTCAGTTATTCCATCGTAAGTTCCCATCCGCAATTTTTCTTGGAGTTACATCATGATGGGATACTCATTGATCCTTATGGTAAAGGAATTTCGAAAAGTAATTTCTTCTTTGGAATTTTGGAGGACGAGTAATGGACGGTTCTTCTATGATGGTAATCCCAAGCCCTCCGTCGATAGTCTTCTAGCCTATAGCATAGTAGGGAGTGTCTCACATTGGGAAAGAATTAGGTTCTCTGCCTTTAGTGACCCCGCTCTCTGACTCTTGTGGGAATCTTCACAATGGTTGGCGACTACGTCCTCCGGGAACCTTAGAGGTTAAAAATAGTGCGAGTTTAGGATTTTAGCTTCTTTGAGTTATTCGTTCTAGAGCTCTAAGAATGCAAATTGTCTGTAAACTGCCATTAGTATGTCTCTCAGTAAACTGTTAGTTTCTTAGTTTGCTACTTGAAAGCGATCCGTGTTAGCGACTATCGGTGTCTGGATCTCATTGTCAAAAGAAGATGTGCAAGTACCTCAAATGTCAGGGGTCATTCGATTTGGCTTCATGGATCAAACGATGAATCCGTGAGACCTTCCTCCTGATGTGGGCTTCTTGTTACGACTTACTATGGATTATGTATGGTTGGAATTGTAGTTTGCCCTTTTTCCACGATTTGCCATTTCTTGATGTTAGAGTAAGTCGTTAGAATATTATTTTCATTGCCATAAATGACACCACAGTCCATTCCGATGAGGAAGCTTCTTCGTAAATGAGAATATAGTCAGGTTTTGGAAGTCTCAGTCTGAGGACCCTTCTTGTCTCGATCATTGATTTGATGGGGTGGTACCTACAAGCACTTTAACGCCAAAGTTAGTGACTGTCTGAAATAAGTTGTTTAAATTTTTAAAGAATATTTGTCTCTACCTTAGTTAGACATCCAAGGTCCTTTATACAGAGGCTTATTAGGGTTTTTGAAGATTCTCAACCCTTAACTTCAATCATAATCATCCAAGAAGACATATGTAAATATACGATTCCTTCTAATATGCACGACCCTATTTTGGTTTCTTGCTTGAATCAATGCTTTTTAGGATAAGTGTATGTATGTTCCACATGTCCTAGAACTTTCATCTTGAAAAATGTATGTACTGGATTCATGTAACGCACTACATTTATGTCAAATTCATGTAACGCACTACATTTATGTCAAACACAATGTGTTTGCGCGAATTCTAAAGTCAAATTCTAAAAAATAACTCGCCCAATTATTCAGAAATATAATTGAATTTTTGTAAAAAAAAAAAAAAGTGTTATAGTGTTAATATATAGTGATTAAATCTTTTGTGTGTGTGTGTGTTTTTTTTTTGTCAAAAAAAAAAATCTTGTGTTTTTTTTTTAACGAAGTAATTGAGTTCGAGTGTTAAACGAGTTTTTGTTAAGGACGAAGTTCGGGAAATACCGAGTTTAATTTCTGGTGGGAACAATACTTGGCCAATACCATAACCTCTTGGCACGAACTCTGAATTTTTAAGGCTCATTTCCTCCAGGATCTAGAGTGCATAAAAAAAAAATCTTGTGTGTTTTTTTTTAATGAGTTAATTAGTTGATATTAGATTAGATTAGTGGGTCCATTTGTATATATTCCTCCTATCATGCAAATCTTTCTGTTCTAAATATGCCTAAATAAAAAACGTACACTCCTTAGCTGACTGTTTCCTTGTTTTCTTTTTCTTCACATAAATCTCCCACTGTTTCCATGTCTACTCTCATTTGCACATGCAATGCTGTGCCACACTCTGCACTTCATGACCCTACACACAACCATTATTGTCACTAACTGCTTTCCTTCCTACTCAGGATGCCCTCTATTATCCTATGGTTCCCTGTCCTTGTATCCAAAAGTTAGTAGAAGGTCCCATAATTGAAATGAAAACTGAAGCACATAAAAACCACAAAATATTAAGTAATAGTACTTTGTATATAGGCAACCATAAATAAGAAAAGATAACAATAACCTGATTGATGAGTCTACATCTATGAATTTATTTATGCAAAAACTAGAAAAGAAATAGTTATATTGTAACCGTGCATTTTCCTGCAATATGCATTAAGACAGGACAGCATTTTCTTGAACCGAATAAATTCATGTACAGCCAGCTAGGTTATCTACAATTATTAATTTCTTTGGGACATAGAGATCACACGTACGAGCCTACAAAAAATTGAAATAATTTGAGTTGATGTATTTAGATATCAATATTGGAAGTTGTATTTGTCATATGTCAAATCTTGAAAGAATTTAGAAACAAATTGTTAATGATAATCGGTTTTGTTCCCTAAGGTTTACAATGAAATAATGAGCTCTGATTACTAATGCACTCAACGCTAGATCTTGAAGCATAGTACTAGAGTATTCTCACAGTTTGATTTCGTAAGAGTAGAAAAGGACGAAAATATAATATAATTAAGAGTAAAATTAATAAATATTGGCGGAGTTCATTTAAATTGAAATTAAAATTGACATATTTTTGATAAATGTCTCACATTGGCTAATAGTATAAAGAAAGAGAGGTCAAGTGTATATAATATGTTCGGTTAGGAATTAAAAATGAAACTGATCAGGTAATGAAATTGTGTTTTGTTGTTTAGAGTAGTAAAGAGAATTTTTTTTGTGACCTCCCTAACGTGACCCTTTTAGGGGGTGACTCCAGCAAAATTTCAAACTCTGAAGTAATTTTTTTTTTAGATTTTTTCAGACTTCGAAAATGCATTTTCGAAAAAAATTTGGATTTTGATTATTTCGGAGATGCATCTCCGAAACACCAAAAAAATTGAAATTTTGATTAATTCGGATATGCATATCCGAAAATATCCCAAAAATTAAATTTTTTAAGATATTGATTAATTCATATATTATAAAATTGATATAATTTATAAGTTATAAATAATAATAATAATGATAATTATACGGTTGATATATCTATTCTAATTTCAATTAAAATTAATAAATAAATTTCATATTAATATTTACTAAAACTATAACTAATACACAATAATTATTATATAATAAATAAATAAATAAATAATTATTTAGCAAAATTTTAAAATAAAAGAGATCAAAAAAGAATAAAATTATTTACTATTTTATTCATATTTTAATATAAATTTCAAATTACATAGTTCTTCAAAATAATAAATAAAAATAAAAAATATTAAAATTATTTTAATAATTAATTATAATAAAAAAATCATTTTTCATTTATTTTAAAAAAATTAAAAGAAAATTTTGTCTTAGTTTTATTTAATGAATAAATAAATTATATATTTAATTTTATATAATTTAAAATTTACTTATGAAATTATAATGTTTTTAATTGATATAAGTTAGTAAAATAATTTTTAACTTTAAAATTGTTTCGGAAATTTTGTTTATAAAATTATTTTTTATAACTATAAAATTGTTTTTGAAAATTAGTTAATAAAATAATTTCTTTTATGTATCATAAAAAAAATAGAAAATAAATATCTTTATTATTATTATTATTATTATTATTATTATTATTATTATTATTATTATTATTAATTTTTTATATAAAAATAAAATATTAATTTAAATATTTGTTAATATTATTATTATTATATCTTGAATATAATGATATATATATTTTATAATATATTTTAATTAATAAAATTAATTATACTATTAATTATATTGATTCACCTTGATTTTAATTTTTTAATAATTATTGAATTTTTTCGGAAATGCATATCCGAAATATTCCAAGATAAAAAATTGGAATATTTTGGATATGCATCTCCGAAGGCACCCCTCTCTAAAAAAAGTTGATTTCGGAAATGCATCTCCGAAAACACATTTTTTTGGTGTTTTCAGAAATACATCTCCGAAAATACCTTTTTTTTTTGTGTTTTCGGAAGTGCACTCCGAAATCAACATTTTTTCAGAAAAAAAGTGATTTCGGAGATGCATCTCTGAAATATAGGAGCATTTTGGAAATTTCACCGCGGGTGACCAATAAGGTAGGGGGTTGGGAAAGAAATTCTCGTAGTAAATATTGGTAGTATTTGTAATTCTTTTGTTGTTGTTGTTTGGACTCCAATTTTAGTCTGATAGGTCGAAGTTGTATGTGGTGATTTTCTTATTTTGATTGTTTCAATTTGCGGATGTATGGTAATGATAGTTTTTGAAGTTGGTACGCACAGGGTAATGAAATTGTGTTTTGTTTTGTTGACCAACTGATAAGAAGGTGTATACCCCAACCAGTGGTGCGCCAGATCTTAATAGTTTGCCACGATGCACCTTATGGAAGACACTTTGGAGGAACCAAAATTGCCACAACGGTAATACAATCATGTTATTTTTGGCCCTCCTTATTTAAAGATGCTCATGAAATAGTTAAGGCTTGTTGTTGTGAAAAACGATGTCAAAAACAAAATATAATAGGAATTAGGGAAGATAAGAAGAACACAAGAATTGGTTATAACTGCTATTCTTTTACTTTCTCTTAAAACAAGATTACAAGTTTACAAGAATAACAAATAACCTCTCTCACCCTAAATTAGGATTTGCAGCTTAGCAATGATGAGAGACTAGTATGCTATTTATAATAAAACCTAACATACTAACTAATGGGCTTTTTCCACAAGGCCCATTACACAAGCCAACTTAATAAACAAGCTAACTTAACAAATTAGGGTTTAAACACTAAAACCTAATTTAACATGCTAACGACCCTAGCATCTTCGACACAAGCATGTGAACAACCTTCGACTTCATGCTTAATCCTGTCGAACCAAGAAACTATCCTTCGACCATACTAGAGTTCGATCCAATATCTCACACTTGTGATAAATGCCAATGGGTAGGGAATATATCTATGAGACAAGAAATGCCACTCACCAATGTCTTAGAAATTAAACTTTTTAATGTGAGGGGCATAGGTTTTATGGCGTCATTTCCACAATATTTTGGAAATCTTTACATTCTCATGGCTATATATTATGTCTCTAAATGGATAGAGAAAGTAGTAACCCCAACCATTAATGCTAAGGTTGTAACCAAATTCTTGATCAAAAACATTTTTTCTAGACAAGCCACGCCTAGAGCAATCCTTAGTGATGAGGGTACTCTTTGTTGCAACAAATTGTTTGAAAATCTAACGACAAAATATAGCGTGAAGCACAAGGTTGCTACAACTTATCATCCTCAAAGTAGAGGGCAATCCTAGTTGTCTAATAGGGAGATTAAAATAATTCTATAAAAGGTGGTTAACCCTTCAAGGAAGGATTGGTCTATGCTTTGCGGGCCTATAGAACTGTATACAAAACTCTTTAGGAATGTCTCCATATATACTTGTTTATGGTAAGGCTTGTCACTTACTCATTGAGGTGAAGCACAAAGCATTTTGGGCTATCAAGAACTTGAATTTTAACTTGTCATCTACTGGGAAAACAAGAATGATTCAGCTTAACGAGCTAGAGGATCATAGATTGTTGCCTTATGAGAACGCTGAGTTATACAAAGAAAAGACTAAGAAGTGGCATGACAAGGGAGTTCCAGAAAAGAGAATTGGTAAAAGGCCAATAAGTTCTTTTGTTTAATTCAAGATATTCCCTGGAAAACTTAAGTCAAGATGGTCAGACCCTTTTACGATTCTAAAAATTTATCTACATGGGGCCGTAGACCTCTTGAATGAGAAAATAAGGGAGGAGTTAAAGGTTAATGGAAAAAAAAATAAAAACTTACTCTGGTGATCCCTTACACTTTACAAAGGTCACCATGAATTCGAATGAATAAATTCATTTGTTGAAATTCATGCTACAAGACTTTAAAATAGCGCTATTGAGCGGCAGTCCAACTTTATAAATTTTAGTCTTTGTTTATTTTGTTTCGGATGATGAAGTGGAGATTTGGTGAAAACTGACATCCTCTAAAGAGTTTTGTCACGATTGTGAACTGAGTATGAGAAAAAGGAAAGTATTAATGTACATCATAATGAGAGATTGAGAAAGAAAGAGAAAATAAAAACATTAAATATTTATAAAAAAGAAGAATTCTGGGAGAGAGAGAGAGAGAGAGAGAGAAAGACAAAAAAGCAGTCCTAGAACCACACACCTGACATCATCAATGATATCCTAGCACAATCGCATTAACTACTTGCCTTCCATTCTTTACTACTTTGGTAACTACAGCTAGTTACCACACAGTAAAATCCACAACGATTAACTCTCCATATTCCAGCCATCAAATTCAAATTTTTATTCTTATGCCCCCTATATTTACAATGTACCCCCTCTCATCATTATCATCACCCGTCATAATCCTTCAACTATGAAACTTCTAAAAATCGCAACTGCTCTCACAAAAAAATTGTCATCACCTCTCTGCATTCAGCCAACCATTTAAATTTACCAAATCAACCATGAAACCAAAAATTTCAGGAAAGAGGTTTGAAATGTGTTCTAGGAAAAATGCAACCCCTTTCTTCGCTTACTATGACTCTGAGACTTCTGACGTCCAAACCTTCATTAACGACAACTCTCACCAAAGATTAACCAATTATTTTGCTGCAAAGAGTGTTCACTTAGAGACTGGGTTCACCTATAGGGTGGAAGATGAAGACCTAGTTCTTCCTGAAGACATCAGGCGCATCATAAAGAGTTTGAAGTGGAAAAAGTTTTGCGAGCACACAAATCCTTACGACATGCAGATGGTAAAGGAGTTTTACTCCAATTTGGTGGACACATCATGTGGAAGGATGAAGGTGATTGTGCGAGGAACTAAGGTAAAATATTTTGAAGCCACAATCAATATGATGTTGGGATTGAAAAATGTCTGTGACACATACCAACATCTATTTGAAACCATGGATGATCATGACTTGTACGTTGTGAAAGACTCTCTGTGTAACCTTAGAACTAAGTGGATGGAAACGAACAAGAACTTTGAGAAAACAGTGATGAGAATGGACACTCATCCGGATCCCAAAACATGGTATAAGTTTATCAAGCATTCTCTCAAACCCACTGCTCACACTAAAAGTGTCAACAAGGTAAGATTGGTACTACTTCATTGTATCACAATCTTTAGCACATTAAATATTGCAAATATCATAGTCAAAGAGATACATGCCTGCCAATAAAAAGGATGGGATAATTTATTTACCATGTCTTATCACATCCATTTACATGAGGAAAAGAGTCCATGAAAGATCAACATATGAGATTTGCTACCCACAAGCTAGGTTTGATAGAGTTGGTATTCAATCCATGATAAAGCCTAAAGGGAAGAGAAGGAAAAATGGGGCGCGCCATGAGACAACAAAAGGTAGTACTTCATTTGACAGTAACAAACTCTTGTGGGGAATTCTGGTCGAAATGTAGAAGTACCATCGAAAGTTCTTCTGATTTGTTAGGGACCAGCATGCTTGGCATAAAAAGTTTCACTCTTTTCACAAGAGGAGTTATGAATAGGTCACTAAAAGTTCTGGAGCACATTTTGGGAGAGCTACAGAATGAGGGTGAAGAAGATATCCTAGAGCACCATTTTGGAAGGAATGATAAATCTGAAGAAAGCTTGGAAAAGAAGCTGAAGAAGAAAGGAAAGAAAAATGTATCCTTCAAGACTTAACCAGCTCTAACGTACCAGTGGAGCATGTAACGCTCCATATTTCTTTCAGGATTACCGACTAACTCCATAAACCGACACATGTCTTTTCCACATGCTTTGTCCTCACTCACACGATTTCCGAGAAACGTCCCAGAAGGTCACCCATCCAAATACTACTCCAAGTCAAGCATGCTTAAATGTGGAGTTCTTATCTTTTAGGCTACCGAAAAGAAGATGCATCTTGTTAGTATAGGTAGTACCAATCAATCCTTATAAGCCTTCCTCCAACTATATTATCTCATACATGTAAAGCCTCGGGATCCTTATCATTTCAATGTGAATTCCACGACCACTCCTTTCCCTCTTCAGCCTTGGGAGTGTCTAATTGTCATGCCTCGTGCACCGACAACCAATCCCCACACTCGTTGGCCTCGGGTGTTACATGCCAACCATCTTTCGCTTCGTTCGTCCCTGAACCACATCGTAATGGGAGAAGTTTACTTTGATACCATTTGTAACGCACCATAATGCTTTCAGGATTATCGACTGACCCCACAAACTAACACAAGTTTTTTCAGTATGCTTTGTCCTCACTCACACGTTTTTCGAGAAATTTCCCAGAAGGCCACCCATCCAAATACTAATCCAAGTCAAGCATGCTTAACTGTGGAGTTCTTATCTGTTAAGCAACCGAAAAGAATATGCATCTTGTTAGTATAGGTAATACCAATCAATCCTTATAAACCTTCCTTCAACTATGAATTCTGATACCTGAACAACCTCAAGATCCCCCTCACTCTGATGTGAATTCACCAACCACTCCTTGCCCTCTTTAGCCTAGAGAATGTCTCATTGTTATGCCTCGTGGACCGACAACCACTCTGTGCCCTCGTTGGCCTCGGGTGTTACATAGCACATACTTGAGAAGCCAAAGAAGAAAACCAAAAAGCAAAAGAAGACAAAGAACCCAATGAAACCAATACATGAAGAGACCATCCCAATAAAGGAGTTTGATATTATTGAGCCTGCAGAAGAAGATTCAGATGATGGTTCGACAAATTATGACCTGATCAAGCAAGTGACCAAGGATAATACGGAGATGAAGAGAAATTAGCCTGCTGAAAAATAAAGTGCAGAGGAGGATGACCAAATAGATATTGTTGAACTGGAAAAGGAAGAAGAGTAAGTTCTAGAGGAAAAACAAGTTGAAGAAGAGGACCAAGAAAAAGAAGATGAAGATGACACTGAAATTGAGACAGAAGAAGTTGCTGCTGAGGACTCAATTGAGTCTGAAGATGATTCTAAATAGGTTGACAAGGCTGATGGTGAAGACCCAAAAGAACCTCTACAAGATACTTTTGTGCCAGAGGTCACCAACCCAACAAAGCAGAAGACTCCAAAAAAAACTCAATAGTTCATCCACATTGAAAACCCCAACCAAAAAGAAAAGTCTAGTTAAGAGAAAGACCTCGATGAAGAAAAGTCTAGTGAAGTGAAAGAGCCCACGACTGCTTCCATGACTGAAGTTGTCGATGAGACTTCCAAAAAGGGGAATGAAGCAAAGGAGGAAAAGAAAAGAGGGAAAAAAACAAGAAAAGGAAGAAGAAGAAGAAGGAGGGAAATCCACAGTAAGAGCAACACGCTTAGAGCATAGCTGGTATTTCTTTCTAAACTCTTTTGGTTGACGAGTCATGGCGTGCAATAACTCACCAAATGATAGTGAATACCCTGTCCTTACTCTATGATTGGAGGTGTGGAAGCTTCCGTCACGACTTCTGTTTACCAATCCAATCAATCAAAATCATTTATCTCTTAGTTTAGTTTTAGGATGTTGCAATTTAAAATTTCTGCAAGTTTAATTTTATCAATTTAATTCTAGTTTTTAATGAAATGAAAATTCATATTGTGTGTTGCTGTTAGTTGCTATATAAAACAAAAAGAAAGAAAGAAAGAAGAAAATAACTAATTCCATTCCTAAAAATAGCAGAATTTTTAAGAGCTTAGAAGACTTCTAATTGGAATGTTGACAATGTTGGAAAGAAAGTTTGTATAATAAGTCAATGTACATGCTTGTGATTTTCAGATAACCCCTGTCGCGCTAGAAGTGATCAAGATAGTAGTTAGTCTCTTAGGGAGTTTTAATGGTTTTAGATTATGGAATAAGAGTCATAGTAGGATACAGTTTAGGGGAGGACAACACTATTGCTTAAGACTTTTACAAAGGATACACTACATTTATAAATAAACACTCAAAAGTGTGTAAAATTAATGAAGTAAGCCACTGAGCACTTCAATAAGTTCTTGTGTCAGAAATTGGAGGAACGATGGATATCTTCACTATTAGTAATAGGTTGGACTCATTACGAGTGAGACCCCGTCCGGTGAAATGGTGGACATCTAGAAATACTTATCAATAATAATAAAAATGCATGTGAAATCCTCAAGTTCAAAATAAGCTAAAAGTCAAGAGCAAAATAGTCAATTCTCTTTTCTTAAATTGAAGAATGAGTTCTTGAACCATAGGATAAGATAACCAAAATAGGATTTAGGCTAATTATCTTAACTAAAGAGTTATGGCATGACAAGCAGCATTATGGAACACATACACGCGCACTAGCAAAGCTATATAATAACAAGACTGAGTTATGCCAACTTTTGAAAATAATCCTCTTAGATGTATGTTAAGTTGAATAAGAAATGATTTGTTAGATTAAGGGATAAAGCGAAGCAAAATTTTTCTTTTCTGATATTATCTGTCGCATAACCTGAGGACAGTTAATGATTCAAGTCTGGGGGTGTGATAAACTATAATTTGTGAGTTATTATAAATCTTAATACTTGAATTTATCTCTTTATTTCAGATATTTAATAGCTTAATTTATTACATTTTCCTTTTTTCGAGTAGTTTATAAAGAGTACAATAGGTGTTCTCTTTTGTTAGATTTTATGTAATTGTTGCATGTGTCGAGTTAACTTCTGGTGAGGTGTGGCACGACAGTTCTGGTACAACACACTAACCCCAATTAAAAGAAGAGAGCTTGAAGCAATAAAAGTTAAAGAGAGATGTCGACCACTCTTGTAGGGCACACGTGGCAACAATCTGCAGAATGAATGGTGTTTGAATCAAATATGCAAAAAGATAAGATCAGGGCGCTAGAGGACAAAACTATGCACCATAGTACACCCATTAAAGTGACTTGTTGCTACAAAGGACAAATACAAAGACACTTCCGCCTGAATTCTTGCGCCACCAGTCTTCCACATTACACCTTGTCCCCCACATGTTGATTCCTTCTGGCCATAAGTCACAAATATTCTTAAGCCCATGATCCAAGATAACATAAAAAACCCTAGTTTGACTTGACTATAAAAGGACCTCTTAAAGGAAATGAAAAGGTTCATAATTTTAGAGAAATAAATACTTAGAATAAATAAGTGAAGAGAGTAAGTTGAACAAGGTGGAGATCTTCTCCTTCTTATCATTTCAAGTTTGTGTTAGCAGTATCTAGCGTGACAAAGGTCGCATCTCTGTGATCAGCAATTGCAAGAAGACAAAGATGTTACTCCTTAGTTTTCATTACTTTTTTTATTATGATTTAAGCATTCTTAGCTTAGGGACAAGTATTGATGTATGTACAAAGCTCATAATGATCTAAACATTTTTATGTTGAGCAATGTGAAGTTAATATGAATTATTCATTTGTGTTAAATAGTGTGTTGCTAGTGCTTTGTTTTATCATGTGTTAAACTGTTATAAATATGTTTCTTTGAATAATCAACTTAGGAAAAGATGCAAGCTTGTTGTTGTGAGAGTTACAACAACAAGTGGATTTCATGATAAAAGTGATTGAAAATAGTAGGATAGAGATATTCACTAGATTAACTACTTTAGAGATAAAGATCTACAATCATAGGAGATATTCTGAATAAAATCAGACATGGATTAAAGTAACAAGTGAGCTTTAGAGATTGGTCACCTTGGTTTGTTGTATATGTTTATGTTGATCTAGAGATACACCACGAGATCACATTATGATCTCTTTTGAAACGATATAACACATCATGTACACACACAACTGACAAGTTATATTAACGAATCATTGCCTAACATACTCCCCATTATTGAACTCATTTACTCTCTTAAAACTGTTTTTGACATTGTTTGCTACCAAATTAAACCTGTGACAACCATACATTATTTTTATTCATACTCATGCTCATTTACGAAAGATAATTTTACAAAATCAACTTAAGTTATTATATTTTCCATTTCCTGTGGGATCAACATCCTTACTATTTTATCACTTGCTACTTTAAACATACATGTATACTTGCATATGACATCACATATTTTCAAGCAACAACAACCCTTTGCTTTGAATCATAAAAAACTGTTGAATCATCTTTAAAACACAACCGGTCTTTATTGATATGATAATATTGCACTTGCTATTTGCACTATAATAGAGAGCCTCAATAGCTTTGTGTCACACAAAACTATCACCCAAGATGAAGGATTTTTTTTATTAGACAACAATAAGACTTGCAATGTTGTACGTAAGAGAATGTTTGGCGATTGAGAATTAACCCGAAAAATAAAGCAAGTGTAGCATAAATGAGAATGTTGTGTTGAATGTGTGGTAAGACTAGACGAGATATGATTAGATTGACAATATTAGAGAGAATGTTAGCGTATCACTTATAATAGAAAAATGATGAAAAATAAATTTAGGTGATTTATACATGTTGAAACAACTCTTGTATATTTTGTTGTAAGGAAAATATATCAAATGTGTAAGAGTCAAACAATTATATATAGATGAAAACTTAGAAAAAATATAACAAAAACTATTAAGAAAAATTTGGAAATTAACTAAATTGAAAGAAACACTACCTTTGATAGAATATTATCTGAAATTTAATTTATGTAGCCAATTCCACTCGATGATATAAAATTTGATTGTCATTTTGTTTCATAGTTTAGAAGCTCATAAAATTGAATACTTATACCTACAGTATTTGAAAGAGTTAAGGAACCATTTAAGTTTTTAGGAATCATGGTGGGGGAGAATCAAAGGAAAAAAAAGGTGTGGGTGGAGGTGATCAACAAAATAAAGGGGAGGCTTTCCTCTTGGAAAGGAAGGAACATTTCTTTGGGAGGAAGAGTTACTCTTGTAAATGCGGTTTTAAATGCTATACCAACCTTCACATTATCGTTCTTTAAAGCTCCGGGTAAGGTGATTCAAGAGATAAGAAGGCTTCAAAGTGATTTTTTATGGGGAGGGAGGGAGGATAAAAAGTGTATACATTGGGTGAAGTGGAAGTATGTGTGTAGTCCGAAGGAGAAGGGTGGGCTTGGTGTGAGAGATGTGGCGGAAGTTAACAAAGCTCTTCTTTTGAAATGGAAGTGGAGAATTTTGAGAGAGGATAATGCTATATGGAGTAGATTCATTTCATTGAGATATCATTGTCATAAACTCAAGATGCAAGTTCCTAATGGAGACATGAGTAGAAATGACGAGTCAATGTGGTGGAGAGACATTTCTAACAATAACTTGTTAGATGAATTTGTTGATAGCGGTTTTACCGGTTGTCTTTCGTCTTGTTGTAAAAATGGTAAAAATACTCTTTTTTGGCATAGTTTGTGGTTGGGAGATCAATCTCTTCGCGAGCGTTATCCGGATGTGTTTGATTTGTCAACCATTAAAAATTGTGCGGTGGCGGATGTGTTGGTTTGGAACAACGGAAAGCATCATTGGGACTTGGAAGCCTTATTCAATGGTGGGGCTGCTACTGTTTTTTCGCATGGGACAGCAGCTGTTTTGCCGACCGGGGCAGCCATGGTCTTAGCAAATGGGGCAGCCACTTCTACAGTGCTTGCGGCAGCTCGGGGGCTGTCCTCTTGGGCCCGTTTTTGTGACGATTTAGACGCTTATACACCGGTAGAATTGGACGAGGATAGCTTCTTGTGGCGCATCAATTCGGAAAAGGAGTTTTCGGTAAGAAGTGTTTCTAATATTATTAATGACTCCAAATCTTTTGTGTGGCCTAACCACTTAATCAATTTGTTAAAAGTGATGTGGGAGTTAAAAATTCCTCCTAAAATCAAAGTCTTTACATGGAGATTCTTCATTGGAAAACTTCCTTCCATAGATGAGTTATTGAAAAGAGGAATTTCTAGCATCATTAACAAAGATTGTGTGTTTTGTGGCAACCATCCGGAAGTGATTTTTCATCTCTTTTTTAATTGTCATGTGGTGAAGGAAATTTGGAACCAAATGTATGGTTGGGTGGGTATAAAGGAGGTGGTCAATGGAGGGGAATTTTTGGATTATGGAGTCATACAAGATAAGGTGAAAAATGCTAATCATAGGGTGAAGATAAACATAATTTGGATTGCTATCATTTGGTGCATTTGGATTATGCGAAATTCCATTATCTTCAAGGGGGAAGTTTTTTGCTATGATGTGGTTTGTTCCAATATCATCTTCCTTTCATGGAGATGGTTGTCTTTTGGTTATCCTAAGTTTAAAGCCACTTATTATGAATGGTTTAAACTTCCTTTATCTTGTTTAAACGCTATTTAGCGTCTCTTTGTAAGGGTTGCACCCCTAGTGCGAGCTTTATAATGAATTGCTTATTAAAAAAAAAAGAACCATTATCCTAATGACAAAGTCTCCTTTTTTGCATTATTATTTATAGAAAAAAACACACACTTGTGATGTATTAATCAATCTTCAACTAATTTTATGTTCAATAACAAGAAGTTAACTATATATAGTTACTTAGCATTATCCAATTTCATAGGTTACTAGTTATGTCTGAGGTTTTTAATTAGTAACTAGAGGAGTACCTTGTCATATGATCCAACACTACAAATAAAGTGAAAACTGTTATTGTTGAAATGACAATTGGGAACATATAGCTTGTGTTTGTGTGTATATTGTAAATAACAGTGGACACATCAGAGTGAATGAAAGTGAGGTTTTCCATCAGCCTAGCAACAAGAAAACTCCAAGCTCATGTGCTTGAGTCTATTATATTAAACACAATTGATTACCATGTTTTGGAATGACCAAAACACATAAAAACTAACACATGACAGGAATAGGAAAAAAATTCAGAATTGGTGGTATGAATGACCCACAATATTAATAATACGACACATTCATAAGATTCTGTTGGGGCTGTTTCCTTGAAAGTACTTGAATATCAATTATACTAGATATCTACTCACAGACATTAATTTCTCATTGTTTTTTCTAAAATGAAATTATGTATACATAAAACACCTATATAGTGATGGTGAAAAGATATGAGTAGGTCCAAGAAAAGAAAACACTCAGCATTTTGCATTTATATTTCTTATTGACTTGTTTGATAAATGTAAAGTCAGTTAGACTTTGTCAGGAATTATAAGAATAACAAGCACAAATATGTCCCACACCATGTGATGTTTTGAAAACTCTTCCTAATTTGAAAAATAAATTTGGCATTTATCTTGTACCATTACCAAAAGTAAGAAAATTATTTGCAGAGTAATTTTTCAATTTTGTGTATATAGAAATATTCTAAGGTAGTTGGAACCTTATACCATATGCAGTTTTTATAAGTAAAAAATTGAAAGTTGAAATTATACTCACTTTCCCCAATATCTACTAAAATGACATGGACACTCTCTCTACTTTTTTTACTTTTTATATATAAATTAATTTTCTTTAAGATAGGTTATAACGATACTCACATCCTTTTTAATTTTTAAGGATAACAAAAAAAAAAAAGTGTAAATGACATTTATCTACAGTTTTTTTATCTATCACTAAATATTTATGTTGATATTTGTGAGCTTAGAAGTGGTTAGCACTTTTTAAAAAAATAGAGAGGGTGTTAGTGGCAAAGGGGTATGTCTGCAGCAAAAAAATCTATAAAAAACAGGCTGAACGGGATGAGTTTAGTTTAGAGTGCGAGTCTAAATTCTTGTATGTGAGTATTGCATTTTTTCAGCCTAAAAATTACAATATTTTATGTTAATATATGTGCACAAAAATTAGAACAGAACAGACATATTTGAATGTGTGAGATTAATATTATATTCCGTAAAACGGACATGTTTAACCGACCGGATCCGTTTTACCACACCTAATTTTAAGAGATTTTAGAAGAGAGGTGAGTTTCAAGTACAATTTATACGCATAGAATTTGCAGACACTTTTATCATATAACTAGTCAAACAATTGTTCAATTTTAGTCCAAGGATAACCAGCCTAGTTAGCTAGGTTATAGGTAGAGTTGAAGACCCACGTCTTAATGTTGAGGGATGGATTGCAGGTGAAGGAGTAAATGCATGCATTTTCCCATCCTCACAAGAAAAATTCATTGCAGTGAGAAAAGTCATTTTCAAATAACTTTTCTTTTGCCGTGGACTACATGCATTAATCACATAAAGTTTCATTTAGAGATAGTGCTATAAATATATATATTCTCTTGAGAACTTACATTTATATTATAAATGGTATTAACAATCTGCACAAAGTTTGAAATTCTACATCTTAGATTTGGTTCCAATGCATGCGTGTGAGAGTGAATATTGCATAAAATGGGTATGTGGAATATAACATAATGTGTTACTGACTTGCGTGAATAACTGAAAATTTATCCAAACAAAGAATGCATAGAAAAAGGGATTATGATACTAGAAATAGATAAGACCTAACAGTTAGTAATAATACAAACTGTAATAAATATTGTGACAGAAAGATGACCTCATTGAAAATTAAATGTAGATTGGTTATGGTTACACTTTTTCTCCTATGATTTCTTTGATGTTAACAAGTCATAACAAATGGTTGAATTAAGGGTACAATGAAAGGGTATACTTTTCATAGTTTGGACTATTATAATACTCAGAAGTACTCTGCAACTACCAAGTGTACACAGCAGTAATGAGATGAAGGGCAAGGACTATGGTTGGCACTTTGAACCATTGTTGTGGTACAGATTTTGTTATTTATTGGGGTTTGTAGGAATTGTAAGAACTAAGAAGTTAATTAACTGCATAATATAAGAGTAGATATAGAGAGATAGGGTTTGAATTTGATTTTGCATGTGATTTTTATTTATTCATTAAGGATAAGACAATGCTTTACTACAGTTCCTTCTATTAATTTTTATTTTTCCTACAATAGTGCTTACATTTAATAATATACAGTGATTGTAAAATGCATTTATAAGTTATTTGCAACAAAATTTAAAGAATTAATAATTTAATAGTTTTTTTTTATAAACACAACAATTTGTGTATCTAATTCTATTAAATAATTTATTCGGAGAGAATAACTTTGTACTTTGAAAAATTATTACAAAAGAGTACAAGAGTTAAAAAAAATTGTGCTCCAAAAAATATCAATATTTAAAGGGTATTTTTTTTTGTTGAAAGGAGAGGAGCATAGGTGTAGGATCAATTGGGTCTCGTAGGTGGATATTTGTAGGTTCAAAGGGACGGGGGTAGGGTATCAAGACTTGTGAATTATTTAAGATGGACCTTTTGTCGAAATGGGCATGGAGAATTTACTCGAATTCTTCTCCTTTGGGTTGCTGTTCTTTTTTTCGCCCAAAGGGATTGGGGTTGGGTATCAAGACTTGCGAATTATTTAAGATGTCTCTTTTGTCGAAATGGGCATAGAGAATTTACTCGAATTCTTTTCCTTTGTGGGTTGCTGTTCTTTTTTTCCGTTATGGTGACATTAGAAGAGAATTGTTCGAGTCTTTCCGGTCTGATGTTCGGCTAAATCTTTTTGTGGAGGAATTTAAAGGGCATAATGAGTCATTGATGGGGGGGGGGGGGTTTCAATTGTAGCTAGTTTTGTATTAGTATTTCGTGTAAACTTGGGGATGGTTGGCTTATTGACTTTTGGCATCATAACTAGATTGGTCTGCAACCATTATAGCTTACTTCTCCATATTTGGTTGAGGCAGTTACCTTTAGGAGCCCTAAGAGTGAATCATTGGGATCTTGGAGCAATGTCTACTGGACTTGGGATTTGAATATTTGTTTTGAATCCCTGAAAGCACAAGCTTTTGCTGAATTTCAAGCCTTGTTTCTCATCTTGGCAGAATTGTATCGAATGCAGGGTTGCAGGGCTCTTTCTTTTGGCAGTGGTATCCCGAATGGTTCTAGGTCAGGGATATTTAACATGTGTTTCTCGGATTTCTATTACGGTGGAGGTTTTCTCCAAGCTATAGAAAACTTTAGTCCCTTCAAACATTTGGTTCTTCAGTTGGAGATTACTCTTGGACCGTCTTCCTACAAGAGATTCTTTATCTAAGAGAGGAATAGTCAATGGTTCGCATAATACGGTGTGTCCTATTTGTTTTGATGTTAAAGAATCAGTAGGGCATCTTTTTCTCCATTGTAAAGTTTCATTTCAAATTTGGTTAGATCTCTTGAATTGGTTAAGGATTCTCATTATTCCATTGTTGGTTTCAATAGTGGATAGTTTTGTATTATTTTATTCTTCTTTATTTTATGAGATCAAGAAGAGTTACTGGAGATTGTTGTGGTTTACGGTCACTTGGTGTTTGTGGCGTGCTAGAAATTCAAAGTTACTCAAAGGAGAGTTTTTGGACATTAACAAGATTTTGTCTTTGGTTAAATATTTATCGTGGGATTGATTTGGGATTAGATGTAGTAGTAATTTGGAGATCACTTTTGAGGATTGGAGTTATAATCCTTCTCTGTGTATTAATTAGGTTGGTTTGTCCTAAATAATCGTTTGTATCTTTTCTGTTATATTGGATTGAGTACCCCTAGTCTTCTTTTATAGACTCTTGCAGTATGGGCTTGGACTTCTGAATCAAATTCAATCTTTTCCTTTTTCAATCAGTTGCAAGATCTTCACAGAAAATAGAACAAATCAAATCAAATCTTAGTTTCTCAGAAAAGTCTCAGTGATCCGTTTTCTAAAGCCAAATTAAATCTTCATTTGTCCTAATAACTCCTTGATTGGATGCGCTAGTATGAGTGCCTGAATCTTCCAAAAACTCACATTTTTCAATCAAATCTTCAATGATTAAAATCAGTCTGAATTGTCATGATGTTCTGGTATATCATGTCAAAACATCTAGCAAAACATCTGTAAAATCTCATGACAGCAGAACCTGCCATGACAGTTGATCAAGATGTTTCAACATCTTGCTTAACATTAGTTAAGAAGCATATTTTAGCAAAACTAATGCCAACACAAAACCATGGAACTAACAAACATGTTGTTAATGTCATGCTAGTTTAAGTTTCCAAATCAGGTTAACATTCTGAAAGCTGTTTATACATTGAAATCTGGTTTAAGAGATTATTATTCAAATTTTGATTGAGTTTATGTTTCTAAATATGTTGACATTTGACATGATGTTTTTTGACTTGTAACAAAAGTGAATGAAAAATGTTAACTCAAGAAAGCGTATACAATGAGTGTAGTTCAGAAATGGTTTTTGTTGCTATGGAGAAATAATACAAGAAGTATGAAGCTATTGTGGAAGCTTCATCTGCCTTATATTTTTTCTTCATAGCAACACAAAATAGATCAGCTTCAAATTATTCCACGAATATTTTCAATAAAAGGTACAATCCTTAAACATTTTATGAGTTGTTATCTTGTAGTATGTTGTTGTTGTTGTTATTGTTGTTATTCTTGTTGTTTTGTTGATAAATATTGATACATGTTGTTGTATGTAGTTGTTGATAAATGTTTCTCAGAATATCTAATTGAGTTTATTATACCGTATGTAAGATTTTTTGTTTCACTAATCCTTCACTGATTATGCATTCATTTAAGTTTATTTAGAAAATAATAATCTGAAAATTAAGTTATATTTGGAAACCAACTTAGATCAATCAATATTTTTCGAATTGCATGCATCTCATAATTCATATTTCGTTCTTTAAGACATAGAACTTGGTTCAATGCCTCAAATTCTTCAAATCAACGATTCATTCTCTTTTAGTTTATACTGCAAAACATCAAATTTATTGAGAAATTTTGATTCACCATCATCACTGTCATCATAATGATCATCATCGTCGATTAAAATAAATATGATGATAGTGATGATAATGACTCCGAATTAGTCTACAAATTAACACTTTGCAAAATAAACTAGAAGAGAATGAATTGTTGCTTTAAAAATTTTGGGGCATTGAACCAAATTCTACGTGTTAAAGAGCGAGAGATAAATTACGAGATGCATATTTTGAAAAACAGTGGTTTGTTTAAGTTGTTTTTAAAAAATAATTTAATTTTTCAGATTATTATCTTCTACATCAATTTTAATGGTGGTATATTTTTAGTGAGGTGTATGAAAAAACAAACAGATCCGCATATTTTATAATAAACTCAAACATACATACCACAACGTTTATCTTTTGTAATCATGTTGAAATATTAATTTTATTCTAAATAAAATTGGTGTTGCAGAGTTTCAAGTCCATGATCTAAATATATATTATAATGATTATGTAAGATAATCGTTGTGATGGGTAGCACGCTATCTACCTTATCATCATGGTCTCACACCCATGGTGAAAACCAACATACATACAATCACACGCTATCTAACAACAGACGTACAACCATCATTATATATATATATATATATATATATATATATATATATATATATATATATATATATATATATATATATATATAGAGAGAGAGAGAGAGAGAGAGAGAGAGGAGGGTTATATTGACTCCAAGAGTAAGTTATAATAACTTACTCCACATCTTGACCATTAATTATTTTCAATCTAATGGTTAAAATTAATAAGGAATAGTTTTCTCTTTCCACATTTAATGACTTATTAATTTTAACCATTAGATTGAAAATAATTAATGGTCAAGATGTGTAGTAAGTTATTATAACTTACTCTTGGAGTCAATATAACTCTCCTTATATATATATATATATATATATATATATATATATATATATATATATATATATATATATATATATATATATATATATATATATATATATATATATATATATATATATATATATATATATATACCACAATTATTGTCATATGTGTTTTTCGTTGTATTGAACTCAACGTGTCATCTCTCTTTTTAAAATCAACCTTTACTATCAAGCACCCGTCTTTACCCTTTTAATTGAATGAATCAATTTATTTAAGAAAATGACTTCATTCAAGATTTGACAAGATGACTCAATGCGGCCGTGAGATCATACATTCACGCATTCGGAGCATTAAAAACCGTTGGATCAAGATCATAAGATTTAAATTTAATATTTTTATATTTTAAAATAAAAACACTTTTTTTTTTTTAATCTTCAAATCACAATCAAATGGTCACCAATGTTTTAATCGTTGGAATGCGTGATAATGCCAAATGGAGTGAACTCAATTTCCAAAATTGCCAATAATTTGACTCCAATGTTATTTCACACTCAGACATCCCATTAAACAACACCTTAATTCCTGCCATAATCACCAAGGGATTAAGAATTATCCCTTTTGAGGATCAGCTTCACAAAGGATGCCGATATAGCGTGATGTAGCTTCACATTTTTATAAAATTCGTTCCTAAATTAAGCCACTTCACTTTTGATCAAATCCCAACTTTTTACAAAGAAGTTCAAATGTATTCAAAAAAGTAAAAAAAATCTTCATATTTACTAAAAAACTCCATGCAGAATTGTATGAAGAAAAGAAATATAAAAAGTGAATATGTTGACGCGATAAAATATATGAACTCTAGGTGGTGATGTATTGAATATCAAACTTACCTATGAGAATAAATAACAAAAACTGTTCTAAACAATGGTTCAAAGTCCCAACCAATGTCCTTACCCCCTCGTCTCATTACTGTGCTGTGCACCCTTGGTAGTTTGCAGAGTACTGTTGAGTCAGATAATAATAGTCCAAACCATGAAACGTATACCCTTTTACAGTGCCCTTAAAACCACCATTTGTTATGACTTGTTAACATCAAATAAATCATAGGAGAAAAAGTGTAACCATAACCAATCTACACATGCATAGCATTTATTTTCCAATGAGGTCACATTTCTGTCACACCATTTATTACACAGTTTGTATTATCACCTAACTTTTAGGTTTTATTTTATGACAATCTAAAAACTCATGTATGTTTATTCCTATTATCTATTTTTAGACTTCATACCCATTTTATGCAATATTCACTCTCACACATATGCACTGAAACCGGATCTCAACTGTAGGATTTCAAATTCTTACTGTCAATTTGAATGGAGTTTCTGTAATTTCTAGACTGTCCTTTTTGCTGTTTCGTGTTGGCATGCATGCATATATATATATATATATATATATATATATATATATATATATATATATATATATATATATATATATATATATATATATATATATATATATATATATATATATATATGACAATGTGTCTATTAGAAGTAACGTATAAAGAATCAAAATCATCAACATGCACGAGTGCACTTGTAAATTGAAAGTACTACATATATGTCAAACATGTTAGTATAATATTTTCTCATAACATGACACATTTTATCTCATTTTTATAATATTTTTCTTTATTCCTTAGACATTACCTTCATTGTAGTAAAACTTGGTGCAGCTTTGTAAGAAGTTAAATTGTTAATACTACCATTTATAATAAGGTTTTAAAAGAATACTACTATACTATTTCAAAATGCTGCTTTTTGTCGTTAATGCATTTGGTCCACAGCAAAATCAGAGCTACGATGACTTGGATAGAGATTGCAGTGGCTTTTTTCTTGTGAGGATGGGAAGATGCATGCATTTATATCCTGAATTTGCAGGTATCCATACCCTATAGCTAGCTATAGGGTTGTAGCCTTGGACTAAAATTAAACTCTTTTTGACTAATCTAACACTTTTTTTGCTTTTTCTTGAGAGATTGGTTAAAAGATGAAGCCACCTCAGAAAAATCATTGTAAAATGCCTCAATATATATTCAAAAGTTATCTGGTGCAACTGCTGCAGAGGATTTAAATTGATTATCTAATCAAATACTTTGAGTAAAAGCAGCTTTATATTATTTTTATAGTTGCTTTTAAGATAAGGAAGTGGCTCATTTAAACGACAATTGTCGTGATAGGCTTCAAAACCTTTTTTTAAAGTTTCATATGAACACTATGCATTTGACTATATGCAATGCGTTCTTGGGTTTTTTTTTTTTTACAAAATCACAATGCATTTTAGCAAAATTGTAGGAGAGTATGAAGTGTTGAATGTAAAGTATTAATTATTTGTGTTGATGTAGTATTCGATAGAGTATGTATTTACAATATTCGACTGAGAGTCGAATATACCTAGTAGTTGTCGAAATATATAAACTGTCAAAAGAGAGTATGTTGACAAAGTTAGACTTCACAATTATTTTGATTTTGTGTATTTGTTGAGTTTTGATTTTTAAGAAGCATGACGCGAAGAATCATCTGAACAAATATTTTTCAACAAATTTTTCAATTCTAAAAGATAAGAATTATGAAAATTGATATAATCTTATGAAAGTTGTCTACTGCTATCAAGATCTTTGAGATCTTGTGAGTATGGAATAACACTAATGGAAGAGTTGGTTTGAAGGAGATTTATGTCTATATACACGACTCTAATTGTAAGGTCTCCAATAAATATTTAAGAAAATGTATCATGAAGTCGGTACTCCCTCCGTTCCATAATGAATAACCCATTTAGAATAAAATGGTGTCCCAAAATAAATGACCTATTTCAATTTCCAATACACTTTTTCCAATTCTACCCTTTAATTAATTAAAATTTCATCATTCTCAATACATGATAGGAACACTATAGTAAAAATATTATTCTCTTTTATTTTTATATATTTTTCTTAATATGTGTGAAATGACCCAATAGATAATTCATTGTGGGATGGAGAGAGTATTATTTTTTCTTGTAAGGAAAACAATAATCAAAAGTTTAAATGAACTTTTGATTCTCTGTTATATATATTAGTTTTACTTTTACTCCTCTATTATCTATTCAACAATTCTTTAGATTTAAATTTTAAAAAATTAGAATAAAAATGTTGTAACTTATATCTTTTCATTATCAATTTAACAAACTCTTTAGATTTAAATTTTAAAAAATAGGATAAAAATGCAGTAACTTATGAATGTGTCCATGCACTTTATTAAATCAAGTACCTCTAATGTATCTATGTTGAGGTATGGATGGCAAAATAGGGCGAGATTAGTTGGGTATGCACCTGTCAAAAAATAAAAGTTGGGTTAGAATTTTGAATTTGCCGCCACCAAAATTCGTTCAGTTAAAATGTTTCGTCCGCTAAAATTCGTTGTCCGCCACAATCCATCTCGTTTATTCGTTTAATCCGTTTTTGTCTTAAGTTCGTATTTTTTAATTAATTTTTGATAGTTTTATTTTATACATTTATTTATGAATATATGCTTTTGAGATAAAATTTGTTAAAAATTATTTTATAAAAAATTATTTTAAAAAATAAGTGAAAAAATTTAATTGAAAAATAAAAAAATATCTATTAATCTATTAAAAAATGAAAATAAATAAATAGATACGTAGATAAGTCCGCCGACCGTCAATCTATCACACCTTAGCGGACAGACTAGATTTTTATATTTATTTTCAATTGGCAAACTTATCCGTTCCATATTTTTACAAACTTAAGACCGAGCATATTAGATGACACGTTTTGCCACTTCTACGTGGATGACCTACTCCATTCTTCGTAAGTGTTTACATTAAACTAGTCGGAAACCCGTGCGTACGCACGGGTTCTGGTATGTTAAACCGAATTAATGTACAGATAGTAGTTGATTTACATTTTAGTTTTAATAAATTTTATTAATAAAAAAAATATTTGAAATATTAGATTGAATAACAATAAACAATGTATATAATTGGGCCTTTCTGTATAAAACCAAAAGGGCGAAGGGCCGGACCAAAAATTAAAAAAGGGCGAAGGCCCATAAGTTCAATTATTTTACCTTTCTAAAGTGAGGAAGTGAAACGTTTTACAGGATTTACTTTCAATTAATACTCTTGTTGTTTCGGAAACCCATTTTCACATTTAAGAAGTGTTTATCATCTTGTTGAAACCATCATCTTGCAAATCAATGGCAGGTCCTCTGGGAAACGCATCCGTTTCTGGGTAAGTTGATTGAATTTGTTTAAATTTATTACTTATGTCGTAGAAATGGAAAAAATTTGCAACTCAGTTTAAACCTTTGCATGTGTTGTTTGGTCTAAGATCATCACATGTTAGGGAAAAAGGGAAGCAACCTGCCGAAACAGAAGACGAAATAAGGGTTTCTCCAAAGCTACAAAGAGGAAGGAATGCTCGGGCGGCTCAGCATCCCATTTCATCGGATGAAACCAGGTATAAAATATATTTGTAAATTGGTTAATGCTGTGGAACATGCATGTTTATTTTATAAGCATTATATGGAAGAAAAATATAATGTTAAATCTTATAATTTCATAAATCTAATATACTTGTTTTATTATGGTGTTTTGTTTTCAGCTTTGATCCTGATGAGCCTGAAATTGTTGAACACAGATGGTGTAAGGAGATAACCTTTGGCTATGTTTCCAAAAAAAAAGTTATGGTATGATAAAAAAGGTTCCTTTTGATCTTTGTCTGAGATTTGCCAAAAAAAATTTGTTGTATCTGAAAGTAGCAGTCATTATGAAATAAGTTTTAGAAAGTAGTTCTGAGTATGAATAAAGTTGGTAAACTAAATTTCTGGAATGAGATAGTGTTTATGTTTTCATTTGTGTTGTAGTTTTTAGATCTGTGTGTAAATGTTATTCGTATAATTATATCATTGCATTTTGTAGTTTGCATCTCTGAATCCTAGATGTTGTATATTTGTAGCATTTTCCCAGGTATGTTTCAAGAAAATGGTTAAAGGTGAACCAGAGATCAATTGTTTTTGTTGATGAAGATAGTGGGGAGTCATGTAATGCCAGAATTAAGTGTGCTAAGAGAAATGGAAAGATCATGAAGTTGGAGAAGCATATTGGTCCAGTTTGGTATGCATATGCGAAGAAGAAGAATATCAGAAGCATATGGTATGCAGATTTTTTTGAATAACAGTATGAAGAAACCAATATCATGTACCTTTGTTTGATGCCAAAATTCTTTGGGTGTGCAAGATTCCATCCGATAGCAGATTCCAAGTTTTGTTCCACACATTTGCGGGTCTGTTAACAGTTCCAGAAAGAAGCATAACAATAAATAATTTGCGCAAGAAATGTCCAGATCCCCATTGGCTGGCCTCTTTAATAGCACCTATATATTCTCGATCATCTTCTAGGAATCCCATTGCGAAGCATGCGTCCCTAAATGAGTCGTATTGTTTGTCTCCGATCTTGCGAATGTCTTCATAAGTTTTTGGTCCTCTCACAACGGTTAACATCATCCTTAGATAATAGAGTTCCCCGGTTGTTGGTGGAACCCAAATGAGCCTTCCAATTGTAAAACCTTTTTTTCTTGGTTTCCATGAGCGGGTTTTTTTCACATATGCAAACTTAGAAACAAACTGGCCATATGTCAACTGTGCTGCATCTTCAAACTGACCATTTGCAAGTAACCACGAAGTAAACATAGATTCTGTTATACTTGCTTTTTCTAAAACATTTTCCATCCTTTCAAAATCAGTGTAGTACAACGGCTTTTCACCGATTAGATGGTAGAACATACGCTCAACAGCAGGTTTCCTTCCATGAATCTTGTATGAAAAAAACCGCCAACATGCTTCAGCTGGTGACACGTATCTACAATCAAGGTATTCCTTAATTTCATCAATTACCTTCTCACTATTATTGGATGAAGTTCCTGATCGCGAAACAGATGCCGTGATTCGATCGTATCCCTTGTGTATATACTTGAACAGGTATTTGATTGAGGTGCTCTGGTTACACCACTCCATGTTGATGTGAGCTTGATATTTAAGGAGTAACCTGGTATTATACGGAACCACAGACCTGTTGTCCAAGGTAATACCATTTTGAACAACATTAAAAGTTTGTGAACTTCTCTTGTAAACTGGATAACCCTCATGATCAACAATGGTAGTTTCATTGAACTTTTTAGGGAAAAACTTAGAACATTTACCATGTTTCATGCATGGACATTTTGGTCGTGCAAGACCACATGGACCATGCATCATTTGTGTCTTAACTAATTGGTACAACCTAGGATGCAGTTGTGGATCTGGTATTTCATCTGAAATTATGTTGTCAATATCTGGTGGAGTGGGATACTTGCTTTGTGGATGTAAAAATAGGAGAATATGAGCATGCGGCAACCCCCTTTTTTGGAATTCTATAGTGTAGATGTCTGAAAACCAAGAAAGCAGTTGAATATGAGATGAATGTTTATAGTAATAAGCAAGATTTAGTTGATAAATAAAAGATATCAGATGGATTAAAAATCTTACAGGCCATGACTTTTCCAAGAACATGTCTCTTTGTTATGTCAACCATTAGCTCGTCAAACTTCATTTTGAAGACCTTTGAAACTATGTCGGGGCGATCTGCTGGGTTTAAATTCCTCATGGATAGGTGACGTGTAATCTCAGGCCATTTAGGATTGCAGGTAAAAGTTAAAAATAAATCAGGGAAACCAATAGCACTGGAAATAGCCATTCCATCGAAATACAACTGATCCATGTATCTCTTGCTACCTACAAATGAGGATGGTAAGACAATTCTTCTTCCAGTTTTAGAATGTGGTTGTTCTGTGGCGCTATCAGATTGTTCATTAAGCTTTGTATATTTCCCAACTCTTAGCTTGGATTGATTTTTTCTCAACCAGTTAAGACGTTCTGATTCCATCATGGTATATCCATCGACTAAAAACTGTTGAAATAGTCTCCTTGAATGAAGAAGTGTCCTAGCCTCGCTTTTGCGTTCATGCAATCGGAAACATAACCAATCTTTGATAGTTTGACGATTTTGCTTTGTAACTTCCTTTTCATGTTTATACTTGTGTAGTATATTATCTCTGTATCCATCTTCTCCATATGCAAATATCATCGGATATTGATAGGCTAGATAAGCTGAATGAAACTCATCTATCCTCTGTAGATAACCGTCACGGTGTTGAACAATAATGTCTCTCTTAGATGCGGTGTCGACATCACCAACGATAAGAGCAGCAACCTCTGATACGGTGGGATGGTTATAGACACGACCATCTGAAGATCGTTCTGAAATAAGTTTCAGTTTGATATCTTGGAAACCTGTTTGTTTAATCATATCCCTTGCCATTCTAAAAGCTTTGGCATGAGGATTATATTCATCTAACATCAACTTCAAGTTACTAACAATAGACCTGTCAACATTCTTGCTGTCCCTATCATGAGAAATATACTATGTTAATCTCTAAAAAGAAAGTGCAATGCAAAGAAAAATAATGAGAGAAGGAAGTAACCAAACTTGAAACATTTGATTCTGTTGTCGATTTCATTGTCCGTATCAAATATATACAATTGAGCATATTTTGGTAGTTCTCCTTGTTCAGGAAGCAAGCTGCCGATTCGGTGGCAAGTTTGTCCATGCAATCGTAATGTTGGAGGACCTCCGCCTTCGTTGATGGAAGTGTCAAACTTTATTCCAGGGGATGTAAATGAAAACATTGCGTTGTAGGTTCGTATGTTGTTTTGGAAATTGTTTGCATCTTTCAAATTGGGATCAAAGAGAAGAGTGTTAAGAAGTGGTGGTGGTGTTACCAATAATGGCACAACAATTTTGCCTCCCTTACAGCATAAACTGAAATTTGGAATAGTTGTATGTCTTGACTTCCCTTTACGCTCCTGATACCACATATAGGCATCACAGTGTTTGCACTCCCATACAGGATCTCCAATATCAGAGTAAACTATATTTGTCAAAGAGGGAAATTTGTTAAAAAAACTGCCAGATTATACAAATTAACATTAACAATATAAGGATAGGTGTGGTAATAAAAATAGACCTTCATCATGGGAGTTGACTAAAGGAACCGCAAGTTGACCTCCATCCGAATCAGAATTGTTATCCATAGCATTGTCCTCCTCAGATTGGCTGCAAGAATCGTCGCTTGAGTAATCAGCAGCAGCCATTGTTGTATAAAATTGAGAATGTGGGGTACGAGACTGCATTGTTTGTGGTGTTGTCTTGTGGTTGGTATTGGCATTTATAGTTGGTTTATGAGGATGAGTGGTTTTATTGAAGCTGTTTATAAGATTTTGTCTGAGCGGAAGAGTAAAAAATGGTGTCTTTGCAGTGTTTTTGTTTTTCAGGGGACGGCTAGAAGAAGCTGTATGACAGGATTTTGATCCAGTTGTCTGTAAAGGTGCATGTTCCGTGGATGGCATAGTTGGAATGGGAGTAGTTGATTGATTTTGCCTGAAATATGGGGATACATTTTCCTTATTGGTATAGTCAAATGGAAGGATATTTCTTATGTGATGGCTAGTTGATACATGAAACTGGTGTTGGGTTGTGGTAGGAGGTGTAGTGTTAAGATTTTGGTATGTTAGCAAATTTGGAAGGGGTGTGAGATGTTGATGAGACGATTGAGAGGAACTAACAATGCCAGAGATGTTTTTCTTTGTGTTCAACGCGAGTCTTCTTCTTTTCCTAGCCAGAAAAGCTGGGGTTTGTTCGTTGGTAAAATGTGGAGGTTCCATTTATTCCAAGAAAGTTACTTCGTTCACAAAAACAGTCAATTTGTTATTGTAAGAATATGACAAAATCAGGAATTTGAGAATGCAAAATAAGCTTGGAAGAAATACCTTATAAGGATACAATGTTGACAATGGAAACCTCCCAAATATTGACTCCAATTGTTAATGAAAACTTGCAGAAGATGTTTGTTCCCATTTAGTTGTTGAAAATGGTTGAAGCCATAGTTTTGTTCATATTGGAATGATGAAAGATGAAAATTTGAGTGTTTGACTGTTGTTTTGAGTGTTGGCGGTTTATTGAAAGAATGAAAGATGAAATTTAAATTTTTGAAAACAAAGTTATTTGGATAGTGGGGTAGAGAGGCGGGCAAACCAAAAAGAAAATAACAGTTGACATTTAAAAAGCAGCATTTGGAAAAAGAAAAAAGTGTGACAGGTACAAATGGTCTGCATAACATAAAAGAAGTAAAAAAATTGAAATTAGAAATGTGGGGGCAGGATCTATTGGTTATACGTGGCTATTAGAGTAAAGAAAGCTGCATTGGGAACACAAAGAGTACATCCACTCATGAGCTTTGGTATACGCAGTATAGATTATGGTGAAAAGTACCAATTTTGGAGAGGGGCCGACTAAACAACCTGTATATTTGCATCAGTTGATGTGTAGCTTTGGAGAAGTAATTATAAAATGACTTGAAACATTGTAGTATGATATAATATGCTAAAATTTGGGTATCAAGATAAAAAATGATATATTTGTTATCACATTGTATTGTTTATTCGAAATAGAGTATTACTGTTGGCTTATTAGATAAAAGTGTGTAACACCAGAAAAAGAAAAGTGGAATTATATCTCAGTCATTTTAAAATTGTAGAAATAATTCAGGATAAGCAAGAAGCATATGAGAGTTACTGTTGGCTTATTCAGAAAAAGAGTATTATTGTTGGCTTATTAGATAAAATTGTAAAAATTTTATGATATACTTCTCCACATATATGAGAACCTTGATGAAATTAGATGGACATTATAAAGAGCAAGATAAGCAAGAAGCAAGAAGTACAATATTTGTTTACAACAATATGAAAACATAGATGAGAACCTGGATTTTGTAAAAACTTATAATTTCTTTCTGAAATTAGATGGACATTATAAAGAGCAGAATGAGATAGAGTATGGTTATAGGGAAGTGGTAATAAAGATTAGGAAATAGTTCTACAACAATAAGCAAGAAGTATAATATTTCACAACCATTGTCTAGACTGAAAAGTAGTTATGTGTTTTGTGGGAACTGAAAACCTCAGAACAGGTTACTTAATCATATTACAAAAGAAGGTTTTCACAAAATATTCATGGAAAGCAATCTAATTCTCCAGTTTGATATGTTTTTCATTTTTGTTAAAGACTGTTGTCCTTCAGACGTCTGAGACAAAGGAGTAATGTCTTGTGATTCATGTGGAGCAATCCGTTTGGCAGCTGATGTTGGTGTAAGCGGTTCCGACAATGTATTAGACGTAATATCGGTTTCCTGATAAGAAGAAGATTCCACAGAATTGGCATATAGCATAAGTCATTGGAATAATACAAATGTATACATATTAAAGAACGGATTGTATTAAATATTATGCGGACAAAACATCTTTGGAATGGGTATTACCGGAATGATGTCCCAATCGTCCAAATGAGAAGCTTCAGCAACACTCTCATTGTTCTTAAAGAATATAAAAGAAAAAAGAGTGATTTTTTCAAACAAATTAAACATAAATGAGAAATGTCAAATTTAAAAAGGCGTCATCAAACATACCTGTGTTAGATTAGGAGTGGTTATCATCTGGGAATCAGGCTAATAAAAATACACGTAAATTAGGAGTGGTTTATACATTTACAATGTTTATATATGTACATTATAAAGCAGCAAAATACACGTACCAATTCCTGGCCAAACGAACGCAGTATATCCCTTTTAACAATGTCATCCTCAAGTATAGACATAACAGATCCATTGTCCCAGTCAGGTTGCCATTTGACTTTGAAAACCATTGTCATTCCAACTAAAGTATCAAGTGTCGCAGGGAACTCAAGAGGGTCCGTAATGCCAGCCTTTGATAACAAATAAATATGTGAGTAAAGAGTTTCACAGATGATAGAAGTCAACGATGTAAAAGCTCAAGGTAGAATGGTATGATAAAGCCTCAATCGAGTTAGTGCGCATCTGAGCAGCAGTGACCTTCAAAAGTTGAAAAGCTTCACGGTCCCATATTACAAAGGTAGCTTTAGTTCCAGCATTAAAAACCTCAATTAAAATTTTATACCTGTTGTACATTGAGGTGGTGAGTATACAGTTAAGTATGAAAATGAAAAAGTCATAGAATAGGTATCATGTTACCTGTAAATTGCAGTCTCTGTTTTGTGGCCAAGCGGACATTCATAAGGTGGTAGCATTCCTTTGGCAACCCTAGGACACTCATGACATGCTTGGTAATACCATCCACCTTGAGCAGCTTTCAGTTTGGTGATCGTTGCCACGGTAACACATTGAGCCAGCTGAAAATGAAACGATAGATAATGAAACAACTTTGGCCCAGTAAAAGGAATAATAATGAGATAAAAAGAAGTCAATACCTCCTTGAGTTTTACAATATCAGCCAAAGGATGTACAGTTGCCTTATACATAAGCTTATCATAAAGACTGTGCTGAGAAGAATTTGAGTATTGTGACATAGTTTGGGACTGCAAACTCAAAGCTTGGCTTGAAGATTCCGATTCAGTGTATTTTGGTAGGCTAAAAAAAAGATAAAAACAAATCAACCATACAGGAGTTTTGATGTTAATCATACAAGAGAAATGGGAGATAAAAAGTAACCTTCCAATAAAATCTTTTATCTGAGGTAAGTCATCATTGACATGCAACCTTGTAACGTTGAAAGTGTTGGAAACAGACAATGGATACTTTCCTAATGTTGAAATCGAAGAATAAAGTTAGTTAGATTATTGTAAATATATAAATAAACAGTATGGTAAATATGTTGTACATGTATAATAAAATGAGACCTTCTTCCTTGACTTTTGCATATTGCAAAACAATTATGATTGGAGTGGTATCCTTTCGATTCTTACTGAAATCATGGAATTGCACTGCATATCCTTCCCACAAAGTGCAATTCAAAATGTTGTTCCTAAACAAAATAAAAGAATATTCAAATGTTAGTATGAAAAATAAGAAAGGATTAGCAGCAAGTTGAATAATCGGTTTGCATACGACAAATCTTTCAACAATATATTGATCTGCTGTTTCTTGCCCCCTTGTTGAAGTAGGGTGTAACCAATTTCTGTCACCATTCCAATGACATCTGTTTAAAAAATCACAAAATACAATATAATAAGAAATATGTTGAGTACATCAAGTAAATGAAGTTTATCTGTTCATACCTATTAGAACATCCTTTTTCCAATTCTCAGTCATGATATCAGTAAAAGAAGTGAATTTAAGTGGCTTTGCAGGAATATCATGTTTATTCTTGTCTGTAACAGATGTACCACCAGTAAATGTCAATATAAACTTGTGATCTGAAGGCTTGAAAAGTAAATCATTAAGAGAGACTTGGAAGTTCGAGATTGTATAAGTGTTGTCAACGGTTAATAGTGAATCATAGGCTTGTTTAAAAGGATGTGGAACTTTGACATGGATGTCACAACCCTGCATGATAGACGAAAAAACAAACATTTAAAGAGCAACAATTAACGAAAAGTGGAAACACATATGAACAAAGATGTTAGTTGAATAAAGTTACAAAGATAAACCACAAGAATGTTGGATATCAATATTTCTGTTTCCAGCTTAGAGGATGTCAAACCGGGTTTGCAGAAAAAACAAAAAAAAATAGAAACATGATATAAAATGAACCAAAAGCAGTGATTCATATAAAATGGAGGTTAAAAAAAAGGATTAATACAAAGAGAGTTAATGATATAAACCCAACTCAAAAAATGCAGGAACATAAAAACAAACGATAAACAGTATACACCAAATGAGACGGATAGAGATGCTTACATCTTTGTCAACGACAACCAACTCAAAATGTTCCTTGTTCTTATTAACAACTGTCCATTTGTGATGGATACGAACAGCAAGTTTCCAAAGCTCCTTCGTATCATTAATGTTCTTCACCAGCTTAAACGGTCTAGCCATGAAAATCTACAAAACCAGTAAATCGATTGGGAAGTGAAGAAAGAAAAGAGGAAAGAAAGAAAGAGAAGAGGAAAGAAAGATTGATACCTGTTATAGGTTTTTTGTGTTAGGTTTGATCCGGACAGACCAGGTAGATGGGAAAAGTGAAGAAAGAGAAGAGAAAAGAAAGAAAGAGAAGGAAAGAAAGAATGATACCTGCAAACAGTGTATTCATTGGGAAGACCATGACTGCGCAGCTGTTTTGCAGAGAAAACTTTTCTACTTTTTCTCGTCCATATGCAACTGGTTCATGGCTAGAATAATATAAAATAATGGCATCAGCGAATGAATGGCACAAAAGGTCCCAATTATGTAACTAATACCATCTAATTGCCTGACAAATGATTATTTTAGACCTAATTTGCCCCCATAAGTGAGATTTGTCACCTAATTAATAAAGGTAGGGTTAAGTTGTATTAACCAGCACAGTTTTCTTTCTTATATTATAGACTACATATGTTACACTTCCCCTCACTAATAATTGTCAGTTTCTATATGATACATAAGTGGCAAATTTACTCTTAGGGAAATTCTCAAACATTATAAATTTCCTCTAGCCACATATTAATTAATGACCAAAATTAAAAAGGGAGAGTTTTTCTATCAAAAAAAAAAGGGGGGGAGAGTTTTCGAAAATCACATGGTGTGGGACACATTTGTGCTTGTTATTCTTATAATTCCTGACAAACCTAACTGACTTCACATATATCAAACAAGTCGATAAAAAATGTAAAGGCAAAATGCTGAGTGTTTTATTTCTTGGACATGCTCATCTCTTTTCACTATCACTATATATTTGTTTATGTATCTATAATTTCATTTTTCAAAAAAAAAAATTTAATATCTTTAAAAATATATACAGCCTAATTGATTTTCAAGTACTTCCAAGAAAACAGCTCCTAACAGAATCTTATGACTATGTTATATTATTAATATTGTGGGACATTCATACCCTAAGTTATGAACTTTTTTCCTATTCATGTTTATCTTGAATTTTATGTTCATCAATTTTGTTCCCAATAATAGACTCAAGCACGTGAGTTTGGAGTTTTCTTGTTGATGGGTTGATAGAAAACCTCACTTTCATTCAATCTGATGTGTCCACTGTTCTTTACACTATACACACAAACACAAGCAATATGTTCCCAATTGTCACCTTAATGTATTAGCTTTTCAACAACAGTTTTCACTTACAACAGTTTTCACTTCATTTGTATAGTGACTTCTATTGTAGAGTTTTGTATTGAATGTGCAATGTTTAAAAGATATTTTTATAATATTAAGAAATGTTTAAGTTACAAGGATATTTTTATAATAATATTAAGAAATGTTTAAGTTACACAAAGAATAAAGATTATTATGATGGGAGTTTCTTAGGAGAAATACTCGATTTGTAGAAATTAGTTAAACTAAATATTAAAAATTTATTAGAGACACCCTTCACCTTATAATTGAGAAAAAAACTTTTGAAAATTTCAAGGAAGTCCAAAAATGCGATATCACTATTTTCGGGATTTATAATATGTATATTTTTTTGCATATTTGAAAAATGTGGGATACCACCAAAAATCAATAATGTCAATTGTTTTTATTTTTTAAGTTTAAATTATGAAAGATCACTGGAAAAAACTCTTGTTTTTGCTAGGGGAATATCATTCTGCAAAAGCAAAAAGCACACTGCAACGTAACCTTTGTGGAGTAGACAAAATATCCCGCAAAAATGAAGACTTTAGTTATTATGAAAACTGAGAACTTTTAACAATAATCATACGATTTAAAATCAATTCTAAGATTTGTATATATGTGATATTTATTTAACTCATAATCTATCTAATAATTATTGTCTCTTAAAATTTGAGTGAAATTTAAGACATTGACATTGATATATATATATATATATATATATATATATATATATATATATATATATATATATATATATATATATATATATATATATATATATATATATATATATATATATATATATCCAAGCTTGTACGTTGCTTGTTCCAAGATCAACCCCAAACTTAATCTTTTGTATCAACAAGAAAACTAACATTTTTATCTAACTCTAAAGAGGGTGGAAAGATTAATCTTTCAAGTCAATAGGTTAAATAAGATACTATGTCACCGAATAAAGGACTCAAGCTCAAAGTGTTTAAGCAACGAATACATTTTTTATATGGTGGCTTTAAAATGCTAAGAGTTTAAACAAACAAGTTCCTTACTAAGTAAACAAACATGTGGACAAGTGACTTCACGCACAAGAAGCGGGTGAACCGTTAGTATTACTTTAAAATGACGATAATTACTTCAAAAATGAATTACGTTAGTATTCTTTAAGATCATAGTGAAATCAACATTAAAAAAGAAAACTGGTAAATTAAACGGAAAAAAATTAAGAGATAATAGTTTATAGAGAAACCACCATTGATTTATCCAAGTTCGCCTGAACGTTCACCTACTTTTGTCCCCAAGAGATCTTCTTGAGATTTTGACTATAAATTAACTTGAGCTTTTGCAGGTTATGCCCAAGAACCTTTGATAAAGCAGATCTACATATTTTACAATGGTTTATCCTTAGCGAAAATGAAAACTTTTACCCAGGTTAAGCTAATGAACCGATTAGATATTTTTTAGACTAATCTAAATAACCAAACAGAGCTTTTTCAAGATAAACTCTTGAATCAAACTGAGATTCTAAGACTGGTTAATATTAATAACGAAACTCAATCTCCTAAGAATATCACACTCTTGAGATGTAATAACAATGGCACAATACCAATATAAATTCTTTCTCGCTAGTAGTTTTCACTCAAAAGACAGTAAGGCAACTTACGTGAAAAGAAATTATTATAGAGAGAGAGAGAGAAGAGAGATAAATCCAAAGGAATAGAGAAATTTGAAATGCATGTTTGAAATAAAGAAGAGAGGCACCTCCTTTATATAGGATAATAATTTGCTAAAAAAAGAACAATCCATGGACAAAAATAATTATCCAAATGATAGGGTTCTCATTCCTATCGATTGGATGGCCTAAATAATTGATTACTTAAGCACATTTTGGAAACCTTGGATATAGATTCATTACCAATCAATCATTCACACACTTTCGTAATCGATTATATAATCAATTTTGCTTCTTCCGTTTGATTGACTATATGCCATAATAGATTGGATAATTAAAAAAAGGCTTAAATTGAAGCTGACAATTTCCTAATAAATTGGCTATATCTTGAAAAAAAATAAGTGGTTTGTTAAGCTAATGAACCGATTAGATATTTTTTAGACTAATCTAAATAACCAAACAGAGCTTTTTCAAGATAAACTCTTGAACCAAACTGAGATTCTAAGACTGGTTAATATTAATAACGAAACTCAATCTCCTAAGAATATCACACTCTTGAGATGTAATAACAATGGCACAATACCAATATAAATTCTTTCTCGCTAGTAGTTTTCACTCAAAAGACAGTAAGGCAACTTACGTGAAAAGAAATTATTATAGAGAGAGAGAGAGAGAGAAGAGAGATAAATCCAAAGGAATGGAGAAATTTGAAATGCATGTTTGAAATAAAGAAGAGAGGCACCTCCTTTATATAGGATAATAATTTGCTAAAAAAAGAACAATCCATGGACAAAAATAATTATCCAAATGATAGGGTTCTCATTCCTATCGATTGGATGGCCTAAATAATTGATTACTTAAGCACATTTTGGAAACCTTGGATATAGATTCATTACCAATCATTCACACACTTTCGTAATCGATTATATAATCAATTTTGCTTCTTCCGTTTGATTGACTATATGCCATAATAGATTGGATAATTAAAAAAAGGCTTAAATTGAAGCTGACAATTTCCTAATAAATTGGCTATATCTTGAAAAAAAATAAGTGGTTTGTTAAGCTAATGAACCGATTAGATATTTTTTAGACTAATCTAAATAACCAAACAGAGCTTTTTCAAGATAAACTCTTGAACCAAACTGAGATTCTAAGACTGGTTAATATTAATAACGAAACTCAATCTCCTAAGAATATCACACTCTTGAGATGTAATAACAATGGCACAATACCAATATAAATTCTTTCTCGCTAGTAGTTTTCACTCAAAAGACAGTAAGGCAACTTACGTGAAAAGAAATTATTATAGAGAGAGAGAGAAGAGAGATAAATCCAAAGGAATAGAGAAATTTGAAATGCATGTTTGAAATAAAGAAGAGAGGCACCTCCTTTATATAGGATAATAATTTGCTAAGAAAAGAACAATCCATGGACAAAAATAATTATCCAAATGATAGGGTTCTCATTCCTATCGATTGGATGGCCTAAATAATTGATTACTTAAGCACATTTTGGAAACCTTGGATATAGATTCATTACCAATCATTCACACACTTTCGTAATCGATTATATAATCAATTTTGCTTCTTCCGTTTGATTGACTATATGCCATAATAGATTGGATAATTAAAAAAAGGCTTAAATTGAAGCTGACAATTTCCTAATAAATTGGCTATATCTTGAAAAAAAATAAGTGGTTTGTTAGTTAAAAAGTAGGTTTAAAAAAAATTATAAGTGAGTGTGACTTTCCTTAGTATCTTAGGAGTTACTCATCTAATTTCACAAAACTATGGTAACTCAGACAGACATGATCAGGTAAGCTTTCACACTTCCTCTCTTTCACAACTCTCAGGCTTTCAATGTCCTTTTTCAGATACAACGATCATATAAGCACTTCAACGGAATCTTAAGTCTCCAATTTGATAAGGCTTGAGATGTCTTTAAGTTTAGTCACCATCATCGGAAAGTTGAAAATCTATTACCACCAACTTCAGAAATCATTGGTGTTTTTGTCATCAAAACATTAGGAAGGTTGTCAATAGAATTATCAACTTCGAACATGAAAGCACATAGATTCACATTCTCCCCATTTTCGTTGATGAATATGCGTATCTAAATGAGGTGGTAAAAGAAAAAGAAGATAGATACACTATTACAAAAAACACATATAATCTCGGAGATGAAATTCATGTCATCTCAACTACATATGTGAGATAATGAAGGGCGACATGAAAAGCTGCCACTTTACCCCTCAGTTTTTAAGAAACCGAGGGTTAAATTTATATGCACCTGGGTTTGAACTACAACATCTCCTCTTTTATTATTTTCAAACTTAGTGCATCATACATCTCGGTTTTATGATTAAAATCGACTGGTAACGTAAATTCATTTTCTTAAAAAAACTCGATGCATTGTTTACACAGAATATTAGTAAATTAATTTGTTTACAAACTATATTGTTTCCCCATAATATTACATTGTTTACACATAGTATTAAAGTAAAAATATTTAACAAATTTTGAATCCGATTCATCGTCATCATTGTCAGTAAGAACAAATGATAGATCCTCGTTTTAATGAAATCTTGGGGAAAAATATTAGGTGCAATATATTCTCAATGGATTTTGCATTCACTTGTTTCTGATATAAAACAAAAAATAGTTAGTTAAAAAATAATAAATATACAGTTATATGATTATTGAAGAACACAAACCTTAAACCCAAATTATTTTCTGCTCTTGCAATCCTTCATAGAGAACTTTTTCAAGATTCTTTATGTTTCTAAGTTTTCATGTTATATGTTTCATTAACAATTTTTTTATAATCAAAATACTTTTATAATGAATGTCTGTTAGGTTTCAGGCGTATCACCAATTGCAATGTCTAGAGTGTTCATACTCATTAAATGGACGATAAATATTTGTTTAAGGATGATAAATATCTTCAATAAACACGCTTAAATATTCCCTCGGTAATAAAAAAAACCAAGGTAAAAAGTATTTCTTTCCACATACCCATCGGTTTTTGTTGAAAACCAAAGTGAATAAGATTTTATTTTTGGAAAAAAATTACATTGTTTACACAGAATATTTAATTAATACATTGTTTACAACAAAACCATGTTTTGACAAATCTTTGCTCTTATTCCAGATTTAGTTGTATACCTTTGCTCTCCAAACATACTTCATAACTTATCCAATTCTGATAAGTTATATGTTCCAAATATGAAAAAAAAATTGCACTTGCAATCCATCTCGAAGATCTGTTCCCTAAGTTCTTGAGTGTTTCTAGAGCAAATGTTTTTACAAGAAAGAGAACAAGATATATAATGTTGGGAATATCTTGAGCAGATTTTGTTGTAAGATTAACAACATATGAAGGTTATTCCAAAACAATAATATCGACATCATTATGTGGGATAGATTGCAAGGGCAAAAAACAAATTGTTCAAGATAGAAAGAAGAATATTGGGGACTTTTTCTGTCTTACAATTCATTCAAAAGACAGATGCGTATGAGTTTGGAGTGAAGCGGCTACATATGAGTTAGGTTTATGGTACAAATTTATTAACGAGTACTTTTATAGTAAAATATTATTATATATTCCCTCAGTTATTTTAGCAATCGAAGGATTAGATTATTTGATTTACAAATAAAAAAATAAACTGCATTTGCTAGGTGTAATTAATTTTTTTACCCTCGGTTTTATACAAAAACCGAGAGATAAGATGATTTGTCAAATATAGGCGCCTTTTGGTTCTAAATAAAACTTAAAATTGCAGGAGCTGGGAATCAAAGCTCAAACATTCAGCAACATTTTATGTCAATTTTGGGCAAAACCGAGGTATAAGATATCTTTTTTTTAAATGAATAATGGCGCGTTAATTTGACCTCGGATTTTCAATGGCTGAGGTGTAAGATTTGTCATGAAATATATTATTTGTAGTAGTGATAAAATTTGGAGTGATTAACCCCCCCCCCCTCACATGAGTAAAAAATACTTTACTCCTCCCTTAGAGTATATTCCCCCCCTTTGGCATTATCTAAAAGGTGGGAAATAAGCGTAGCACATAGTTCACACGTTTTCTTAAGTAAAAGTAATATGTTACCTTATAAAGAGAAGCATAGGATTAGTTCAGAGTAAGGCAAAAAAGAAACAGGAGCTAAGATCTTAGTTCTCCCCACATAAGGTAGAATCAAGCTTTCGTATCAAAATGCAGGTAAGCTTTTGAGAACTTCTCCCCCTTGATTCTTTGTCGAACAAAACTTAAAAGTATTTGAAGATTTTTAAACCAAGAGGAAATTTTGGAGTCTACTTCTTTGTTGCTTAGATTCCTTTCAAGACATAATTATTTTCCCTTAGAAAATATTTGGACAACCTTTTTTCAGCTTTCTTGGGCCTTAGACTGATATTAGACTCTAGGTGTATTGTATTTGGCACCCATTTGTTCCACAAACACTTAAAACTTAAACCAAAGGTTTGTAGAAATAAGCTTAATCAGCTAAGTAATTAATAAATCACTTACTAGGGAATAAATGAGTGTTTTCCATTTTTTCAATCTCTATTAAGTGTACTGCCTCAAAACCTCAAGATAACTTGAGAGAAACTCCCTCCTTTGAAGGGAACTGCAAACCATCACCAATTTTCCTTCTCTAAAAATAATTTGATACAATATTTGGTCCAAATACAGGATTGATAAATCCATTATAAATTTATCGTCTCAACATTCTAAGAGGTTCCATGATCACAACTGATACCATAAATGTACCTTTCTCCTCTTTGTTAGTGTGGAGCTTTAGACTTCTTTATATATTCCTTATGTCATATGTTTAAGGAATCCTTCCTATGATTGATGAACATGTAACCTATTAGCTCCTTGCTTTTGGGGTTGGCAGAATTTTGCTAAAACATGGTGCTTGAAGGATGTTAATCAACATGTCATAACATCTTGATTTCTTATTTCAACTGAGTGTGAGCTTACAGAAAAACCAGATGTCCTGGCTAATTTCGTAACATCCTGTATTAGAAGATCAACACATGCTGTTTGGAATCTTCTCAGATTTGATTTTTTTTAAAATTTATTCTAAAATATTTCCCATGGATATATTTCAATGATTTACGCAGGTCAAGAATATTTAACCTGTAACAAAGGAATCAAAACTCCACCAGAATTAAAGTTTCTAAAGTTAGAAGATTGAAGCAATATTTTTTCCAAGATTCAAAAAGAATTCTCTGCAAATTTGTTGCAAACTCTCAGTTTGTGAATCAAGTAAAGAACCTCGAAGCCCATGGATTGCTGAAGACTATTTAAAGAGTTCTTTAGACCTACTGTATCCAAGTTTCACAATTGTAAAATTAGGAGAATGTTAGAAAGCTTAGGTTTTGAGAGTCTCCTGTGTTTCAAGTCTCCCAAGTATCTTTTGATAATGTGTGATAGATTGTATGTCGCTTGACTATTTGTCAAGCTATTTGTTCTCACTCAGAAGCCTTTAGGTAACGATTTGATTTACTTGTTCTCACTCTTAAAGCTTTTAAGCAAAAGAGTTGAGTTCTTGTATTGGAAGTATGATCTTCTAAATTGGTTTGTTTTTTTAACCGTCACTGAGATTGGGGTTGTTAGATATCAATGCGGTGATTGGAAGTGGGATGGAGATTTCTCAGGTCTCGATGTCGACTTCTAGGCAGAAGTAGCATTAGGAAGTGATTATGTGAGAAGTTGTAAATGGGGAAGTTTATCTTTGAACTAATACTGCTAACAGTGGACTTCCTTCTTGGCTTGGTGGCCCCTAGTGTAGGTGTTGTTTGCACTAAAATGGGTTAACATCTCTATGTGTTATTTATCATTCTGCAATTTTAATTGAGTATCAAATTCAATCTGATGAATATGGTCTGTTTCTAGATGTCACAACATATGTCTTGACATCATGTAAGACAGTTATGTTGGCATGTGTTATGCCTGTACCATAAATTTCATAACCCATGATAGTATCAAAGCTTTCCCATTTTAATCTCCATAATAACACAAACGTCCTTGCACACAGGTGACTTAGGTTTTTGTCGCAAGAAAATATGTTATAGATTTGGAATAAGCTCTTGCACTTTAAGGATATTTTGAGTTTAGCCATGTTACTACATTATAGGGTTTCATTTTCACACATGTTGAGTTCGATCGTCCTGATGGTAGTCCTCTGAGTCTTCTTCTTTTTCTTCTTGTTACTAAGGGTTCTAGAGTATGGTTTCATGTATCATGTAAACCTCGCTTAGATTGGATAAAATGAAGACTGATTTGCCAAAATAACCATGATACTTCATCTTCAAATGAACTATATAAGCCATGCATGTGACGCCACAAGGAATGGTCTTCCTAAGACATTGTTGTATACACTTTCCTAGAGGTCTATGATGGGTATCTTATCGAGAGAAACTGCAAGTAGATCAACATTAGCTTTAAGGAATTCAAAGAGCCCTCTCTTGACCACGAATGGAAAACAAACCCCTATTAAGAACGACCTCTTTAGAATAGCATCGATTTGTATTACCTTAAAGTTTTCGTCTAGAACTGGCCTTAAGGTTTTTGCATTAACTATAAAATGAAAAGCCGAGCTCATCATCTTGTAGGGTTTCATCTCTCTCACGTTAAGGTCAACTATGCTGACAGTAGTCCTCTGAGTCTTCTTCTTTTTCTTTTCACTGGCGACCCCAATCACTAAGGGATTCTTGAGTATCGTCTCATGTGTCAAGTAAGCCCCGTGTAGATTGAATGAAATGAAGTTTGATTTTCCAATATCGTTATGATACTTCGTCTTCATATGAATTGTTGAAGCCATGCATGTAAGAGGAGTGTTCTCCTCAATATGGGATAATCTTCTCCTCCTCCTTGCTAAACGATCAATTATCGATGATAGAGAAAACAAGCTAAGGGGATAATCTTGTAGTCTATAGATTTGTGGTGACTTCAACAAGTGAATCACACACCATCACATTCTTTGGATCGAGATCACATTAACGATTTGTGGCTTTAAGATCAGAGATTCTAATCGTGGAATTCGAGAGAATCAAAAATCATTTTTCATATAAGATGTCACTGTTTCGTACTAGAACTAGAAATATGGAGAGATTTGGTGAACTAGAGCTTTGATGGGGTGGAGTGAGCTTATGGTATGACGGAGTGGGGTAGGTCTGAAAGGTTATCACTCTAATGTCTAACTCAGTGAGTGAGTGAGAGGGAAGTTTAAGTGTGTGAATGAGAGAATACCTTAAATGATGCATGCCAAACTTTATGCAGTTTGTGCGGTTAGTGTCACCCTATTTTATTTAGTTCCTTGTTTGAGGGCCCCGATTATATCCAACAAAGGTGAGTGCTCTTCATCACTAATGTTTTGGCATGCACGTTCTTGGAATAAACATTATCGTGGTTGGGTTTTACAACAGTTGGGTGTGGTCAGCCTTGAGTAATTTTAATTGTACTACGAAATTTCTTAATCCATCCTATGAGGTGGAAAATAACCCTATGCAAAAACAAAATTGCCCCTCAGTTTTCGGAAATACATTTCCTGACGCACCTTTTGTATCACACGCCAATGAGTAAAAATGGATTCACCCTACAATCAAACTTTATTTTATTTCGGAAATACATCTCCGTAAAAGAGTATCAAATAAGTTGTCTATTGCCCATTCCATGGAGTTATACGGAGATGTATATCTGAGTTTTAAAGCGGGTATTTTAGAAATATGTCACCTTTGCATGCCAGATTATTCTGGAAATGCATCTCCGGAAAAATCAAATGTGCTATTGCTAAAAATAGCACCGGCATGATCAGACCTTATTTCAATTTTTTCCATAAACCTTTTCCAAAAAGCCTTCTATTCACAATCAATATTTTAACTCCAAAACTCCATTTTTTCTGTTTCATCAAATCAAAAGGAGCAAAAGAAGTTGGAATTTAAGGTAAAGTTCATTTATTTCAACCCTCATTGTTGACATTAATCATATTTTGATGCTGCAAAGAGTTACGTTGTCTTCGGAAGTGTATTTCTGAATTCTTGATGAACTCATTCGGAGATGCATTTTTGGAAACTTTCTATTCTGATTGTCCAGCAATCTATTTTCTATTTTAGATGTTTCTTAATATTATATGTTTTTGTTTTCATTAGATATGGTGCATCCCGATGTTTTCCCTAAATTTATTGTGTGTCTGGATGCTACACTTGTAGTTGTGAAGGAGATAGGCGTTGGCAACCATTTTAGAAATGAACAGGAGTTTGAATTTTGTGATCACATGCTTCAATGGATTCATACAGAGGCACCAAACTGGGGTTTGGTGTTCTAATCAAAAGGTCCGATAATGGTTCTGATATATGAGGTGCACTTATGACATTGACATGCGAAAGAAGTGGGAAATATATACCTCCTCTCTAACTACAAACGAGAAAAAATCGGTTCAAGAATGTGAGTGTTCCTTTAAGTTGTGTGGTTATCAGTTGGCAAATAATAAATGGAGATTTAATATGATATGTGGTTTACATAACCTTGATTTGTGTGAAAAGTTAGTTGGTCATCCAACTGTATGTTACCTCCTACCGAAAGAGAAGGAATATGTTTCTGACATGACATTGAATTTGATGCAACTGAAAAACATACTTACAACTCTGAAGCCTAAAAGATATGGGAACATCACAAATATCAGGCAAGTGTACAATAGGCGCTATCTAACTAAATCAGCACTATGGGGGGTAGAAATAAAATGCAACACGTATTTAAACTTCTAGATGATAACTATTACGTATCTAGGTACGAAACGTGCGAGGATGGAGTAACTGTTAGATATATATTTAGGACTCGTCCTGATTCCATAAAACTGTTCAACACGTTTCCAACTGTGCTCATAATTGATTAAACATATGAGACCAACTAGTATAGACTTCCATTATTGGAAATTATTGTGGTTACCTCTACTGAGAATACTTATTCTATCGGGTTTGCAATGTTTTCAAATGAGCTCACATAAGAAAACTACCGCCTTCACCTCCGCTACCAAAAATCTCATTCATTGAGGAGATATCAATTTTTATGCATATATACATTGAATGGATTGTCAGTTTCAAGGGTGACGATAATTACGATTTTCAAGTTGTTTATGCTTTTCTCGGTAAAGGAGAAGAGGATCACACACTTGTTCGCCATTAACTTATCCAAGAGTTGAGGGGAAATCAAGAATCATACACAAGACTATACGGGAATAAAGAAAATTTTGAAAACATTTATCACTCTCTTATTCCTTGCATTAGTGGACCTGCACCAAAGGATAAATGGATGAGCTTCCTTGAAATGGGGCATCTTATAGCAAGTGCATATGATAGAGTGTGTATTGATCTCATAAGATATGGTTTCTTGGAAACTTTTTTTTCATTGCGGATTGCACCACCTCCAAATTCAAATAATCACATTACCAGTGTTGGGTGGATTTCAAATTTGCGGAATTTTGTTCAAGTTTAATTTATTTAAAATCGGGATGTCATATACCACTTACATTACTGGAGTGGACAGTTCATTCAACAACCGATCCCGATACTTGGACGGACTAGTTTTTAGAAAGGATGCAAGAGTTCACCAAATTGAGCAAGATTGAAAGAGAAACAAATAAACAAAAGTCAAAGGGGGTAGCACCAATAGTTGTAGATTTGGCCAATGACAAGTATTTGGTTCATTTTAGCATTTATTTATCACTTTATTGTAAGTAACAGTTTAATGTGTTATGATGTCTAATATATATTTTTAAGTTTGTCAAAAAAATTATACATTGATTACATGTTCTGCTTCTGTTATGTCCAGTTCTAATCTGCAAGGGAAGGTTCCGGATATACATTTCTGAAATAAAGGGTGTTACTAAAGATGCATTTCCGGAACGTGCCCTGGTACAAGATATAATTTGTACATATCAGCTTATCACTACTATAAATATAAGACACTTGTCATTTTGTTTCATACCAATACACATTACACCAGAATGAACATCATTTGGCATGTTGGAAATGTTCACTTTAACGGCGTGACACCCTTAAGAGAATTTAAGATCATTGAGTACACCCCTCATGAAGATCTGCCATCCACACTGCATGAGCTCCTACCATATGGCGACAATTGCAAAATTATGAAGATTGAATCGCCATCTGTTGACAAAGAAGAAAAGAATGAGTTCTAGCCACTATGAGCTAAAAATGACCTCTGATTTAAGGGCTAGTGGAGAACTTTTTTTTCGTTTAGAATCAAAAGTTTCGATCGAGGTAGAAATGACTATTTCGAGATCGGTCGATGATATTATCAATTTGTTGCAACGTCCACCTTGATATTAAAATGTAATGTTTGATCTATGTTAAAATCCCTTATATATTGTTGATTTTATGATATCAATGGTAATTTTATTTTATGGTTAAATGACTTTTGCCCCCTGCCATATAGGCGTGTTTTGGTTTACCCTCCCTTAAAAAAAAAATTTTGGCGCAGACCTTAAAAAAAAAATTACATCATTAAAGCCCCTGTTCTTTTTATTTTTTTGAAAACTTTTTTTTTAATTTCCACGTAGACATTTTATGCATTTTATTTTAAGTTTTCAAAATTTAAAACATGGGTGTTGAACCCATGACCGCCATTTAAAATGCAATAGGCGATACCACTATGCTACCTTATTCTTCATGAAAATTTTTGCTTCTCAATTGTATATGTTAAATAACTGTTTATTATATTTGATATTTTCATTATGTTTAAACTATTTTATATTGAGTAATGTATCATTATGTTTAATAATAAACAATATTCTTTTATAATTATTATTATATGTTAAAAAATCATTTTATATTTAATAATAAATAATATTCAATTAATATTGTTTTATATTTATTATTATATGTTAAAAAGTCATTTTAGTTTATTTCAAAATAATTAAAGAGTATAATTTCATTAATCATTATATGTTAAAATGATTAAAAATATAATAAATAATACATGGATTTTAAATAATAATAAACTAAAATAAAATTAAAATGTGTTTTTAAAATAATATAGAGAAATAAACTGAAATTAATTTAAATATAATCCATAGTTTATATTTGAATAAATAAGCTATAGTATATATTTAAAAATAAACTGAAATTAATTTTTATAAATAATAATAAGCTGATATATATATATATATATATATATATATATATATATATATATATATATATATATATATATATATATATATATATATATATATATATATATATATATATATATATATATATATATATATATATATAGAGAAATAAACTGAAATTAATTTAAATATAATCCATAGTTTATATTTGAATAAATAAGCTATAGTATATATTTAAAAATAAACTGAAATTAATTTTTATAAATAATAATAAGCTGATATATATATATATATATATATATATATATATATATATATATATATATAAATAAATTGAAATTAATTTTTAATATATAATAATAAACTAAAATTATTTGGATATTAATATTCATTTTACTATATTTAAAAAATAAAACAATATTAATTTATTAACATTTTAATATATATTTGTTATTAATATGTCAAAACAATAAAATCATTGACTAATATAACATACTGAAAATAAAAGCAATCTAGAATTATTTAAATTCTACTATCCATTTTATTATATTTATACAATAAAATATAATAAATAATAAAACAATATTATTTTATCAACATTTTAAGATATATTTATTATTAATATATTAAATAAAATAACAATTGATTAATATAACATATACAACTGAGAAGTAAAAGTTTCTCTAAAAAACAAGGTGGTCTAGTGATAGCATCTGTTGCTTGGTGCATTGAGGTTATGGATTCTTCACAAAAGTTTAGAGTTTTTCTTAAAAGCATTTTTTAAAAAAAAAAACGGGTTAACAACATTTTTTACAAAAAAAAATTAAAAAAAATGAAATTTCACGTGAAAATTAAAAAATGTCATATGTGCAGCAAATACATAGTCAGCACGCCACGGGCCAAAAAAATGGAATAAGGGCTTTAATGATGAAATCATTTTTTTTAAGGTCTGCGCCAAAAAAAATTTTTTTTAAGGGGGTAAACCAAAACACGCCTATATGGCAGGGGCAAAAGTCATTTAACCCTTTATTTTATGAACACTCTGTTTTTCGATTCTATTTTTCTTTTTCTGCTTCATAACACTTCGAAAATACATTTCCGAAAGATTTACGAATATACATCTCCAAAATAAAAGACTCATGAGTATACGTTTGGTGTGTCCGGAGATGCATCTATAGAATTTAAAAACTTAATATATTTTCATGCTATGCGCTAGAGGAATGCATTAAGAAATTGCCTTTGTAATATAGATTAAAAAATGTCTCAATTATTGGTCCAATTTGTAATATATATCAGCCAAATTTACTTACATGGAATAAACAAAATCTGAGAAATAAAATCAGTGTTTTAATTGGTCAAAACTAGGCCTATAATATAGACAACATGAAGTTGTCAAAACCTATTCATAAAGTAATAAAACGCCGAATCAAAATAGAACATGTTCTATTAATATTACATCTCCTTAAAACCACGTCAACCAACACTTCAGAACCACGTTTTCCAGTAAAATTGATAAAACAAGTATGTGATTCAAAGAAATAAATAATTGTAGCTAAGCTAACTAGCTATAGATGAATTTATCATGTTCCAGAAAATTATGTCCTGTCTTGATATAAATTTGAACAATGGGTCCAGTGTATAGCTAGCACTAATTCAAGCTTGCATGAAATCAGAATGCACGGTTACAATATAACTAACTCTTTCCTAGTTTTTGCATAAATAAAATTTCATAGATGTTGACTCGTCAATAAAATTATCTTTTCTTATTTATGGTCATGGGACCTGCCTCTAGTTTTTGGATACAAGGACAAGGAACCATAGGATAATAGAGTGGATCCTAAGTAGGAAGAGAAACAGTTAGTTACAATAATGGTTGTGTGTAGGGTCATAAAATGCAGAGTGTAGAACAGCATTGCATGTGCAAATGAAAGTACTTATGGAAACAGTGGGAGGATTTACATGAAGAAAAAGAAAACAGAGAAACAGCCAGCAAAGAGGTGTTTTTGATTTAGGCATGTTTAGAGCAGAAAGATTGGCATGATCGGAGGAATATACAATAGGACCAGCTTTAAATCGTGTAATATTTGAGTAATCCAATGTTTTTTAACCAATTAATTCAATGGTTAAAAAGTACCGTAAAATCATGGATAAAGCTAAGAAACTTAAATATAAAAAATTTGTATTGGAAAAGATAATAAAAACATTAATTATTAATTTTTAATGAAAACAATGCATAATTTTTAAGAATTTTTTTTTTCACATTTAGCTTTTAAAATATGTCTTTAAGGCACATGTTAGCATTACCTTAAAATAATTAGATTCTAAATCGGGTTAGACCCAATCAACAAAGTTCAAAAGCAAAATAAATGATTATCATAGGAAGCGTTTACCCTATTTTTTGTCTATTTTATTTCTTACGGAAAAAGTTAAAATTTGTCCCAATCACACGAATGCCTTTTTTTTTAGTGCTAATTAAGTCTCTTTATTTGACGACTTTATCAAATGAAATCCATGTGGTTTGTATGTTGCCACTCTATTGATTTATCCAAACACTTAATATATGCATAATGAAGCACACATGATTAGGATAGGATGTTAGCTAGCTATTAGGGTCATTTTTTTCCATATGTTTATTTTAACATGATACGGATGTTATTTAAAAAAAAATCAACCACTACTTAGCACCAACTAATCATGAACTTTAAATGTCGTTCACTTCTTGTTTGAAACTTGTCGTGGCATATAGCAACTTTAACCCCTCACTAAATTACCATGCTAATTTCTTGCAGGATCAATTCAACAATCAACTGCATCCTACGTATATATAATTATAACCATTTTATTTTATTTATAGAAGAAAATACATCATTCTTTAGATATTATTAATTCTCATTTAAATTTTATTTAACTTGACTTGAGCATTTGAATGGTGTATGGGACAATGACATCAAATCTAAAATGACTGTAATTTTATTTTTGCTAAAATAGAAACTGTTGTGTAATTAGTATTTATAAGAAAAAACCTAAATGCTAAACCCATAACTCTAAAAATTGTAAACTCAAATCCATCACTCTCTTCAGTGTCAATGTAAGTATTATAGTGTTATCATTCTCAAAGAGTTTAACGCTTCACTCTGACTTTAAAACAATAACAATACAATTCTCAAAGAATAATGCCTCACAATAGAAACTAAGCGATAATTAAAAGTAAGTTTAGTATTTTCTATTTGAAGATTCCTGCAACATGCTCAATAAAGATAAGTATTTTTTATTTGAAGATTTTTTTTTACATGCTTTTAATAAGTTAAAAGAAAGTTTAGTAGCTAAACCTATACTCGCTGCACTTCATTGAAAACTTGATTTCAAATTGATGTGCGATGCTGGTTTATATGAAATAGGTGGAGTACTAGAAAAAAAAACTAAATTTTTTCATGCAATACACTACTATGCAAGCAAATTTTGAATAAAGCACAAGTCAATTATGCCACAATTGAAAAAGAATTGCTAGAAATGGTATACCCACTGGAAAATTTAAATGATATTTGATTGGTTCAAAAATAGTTATTGATATTGATCAGGCAACTATCAAGTACTTAATGAATAAACCTGATTCCAAACATTGTCTAATTCGATGGATGCTCTTCCCTCAAGAGTTTGACATAGATAAAAGACAAAAAAGATTAAAATATGTGGTGGTTGACCGCATAGACTTTGTGGGACCATTTCCCTCCTCACACAACAATAACTACATTTTAGTAGTCGTTGATTATGTATCCAATTGGGTTGAAGAAATTGTATCTTTCAAAGGAGATGGAAGGACAGTGGTAAAATTTCTAAAAAAGAAAATTCCTGCTCTTTTAGGAGCACGCATAATACTTATTACTGATGGAGGATTCCATTTTTGTAACATCAATTGAAAAATGCACTTAAACATTATTTGGTAAGACTCGTAGTAGGATAAACCATATCACCCCCAAACCAATGATCAAGCTTAAGTTTTCAATAGAGACATAAAGAGAATCTTAGAAAAATTACGTCTTCATCAAGAAGAGATTGGTCATCAAAATTGGATGAAGCATTGTGGGTATATCACTCAACATTCAAATCTCATATAGGTCTAACAACATTTTAAATGTTGTATGGAAAATCTTGTTATCTTCTAGTTAAGTTAGAACACAAATCCTATTCGGCATTGGAATTTCTGAATTTTGACCAATCAGTAGCAGGTTTGAAGAGGAAATTACAACTACACAAGTTGGATGAATTAAGAAGTCAAGAATACATATCATCCAAACTATATGAATAAAAGGTAAATAAATATCATGATCGACAATTAATGAGAAAAGAATTCAAAGTGGAAGAATTGGTACTTGTATTTAACTCTAGAGTTAAAATATTCCTTGGGAAATTAAAATCAAAGTGTCCAGGACCATTTAAAGTGAAGGCAATGAAACCTCACAGAATAGTGGAAGTGCAAGATCCATCCTCCCCAAGTCAAATGGGTTATAAATGGGACCCGACTAAAACCATATATTGGTCAAAATGACAACAACATCATTTTCATACCACTAGATGATACATGATAGAAAAAATGCATCAAGCTAATGACGTTAAACAAGCACTTATTGAGAGGTAACTCAATCTTGGTCTAGATAGTTTTGCCCCGAGAATTTTTTTACTAAACAACATATATAATGCTAAGTCAATCTATTAAGATCTAGATTGCAGGAAAAAACAAAACAAAAAGAACATGTTTTACTACTATCACAAAAGGCAAGCTAAGCGTGCCATACGCTGCGCCCAATGCAGTTTCGTGCATAGGCAGACTTAGCGCCACCTAGTGTACCTAGCACAACTTGTTCATATAGGTGGGGGCTAAGCGAGGAAATTGGGGTTAGGCGAGGAATTTTTGCAACACTCTATCATTTTATTGTCTAAGGACAATTAATTTTTTTTGTAGGGGGTGAAATGTAAAGATGATCCAAACTAACCTATAGTTGTTTGTTTTAAATTATTTTCATGATTAAATGTTCGTTATTTTGATTTTTTTTGAAAAATTTGAAAATGCATGGAAACACCAACAATAGGTTGACTACAAAAGTTCAAATACCAAAAGGCGTGAAAATGTTTTATTTTCTTTAAATGATTCATTCATAATTGATGCCTAGATATTTTTGAAAAATTGCATGATTATGAATTCTTTTCTTTATTCAAAGCTCAACTTTTCAACGGTTTAGAGAAAACACGTTGACATAAGTCAGGAATCGAAAGGCCTACCTAAGTGAAAATATGCATCCTCGTGTTTTACTAAAATATCGAGAGTAGACATGCATAATGACTAAGTATACTTTGCATTAGTCTTGCTAATTATTTTATATATGTAAAGGTCATGGAAACGCCTTTGAGCAGTACAATGAAAAATTATTTTGTTCTTTCAAAATTTCAACCCTTAACTTATTTAAAAAGAAAAAGTATTCACTACCTTATCTTCAAAGATATGAGAGCATGCAAGAAAAGCAAGGGTACTGTAAAAATGAAAGTTGGGGAAAAATTAAAAAGGAAAAGTTTCAAAAACGAAGCTCAAGTAGTATTGGTGCATGGAAAAGAAAGAAAAATGCTTTGACATAAATCACAGTTAAAAATAAAAATTTCAAGCATATCAAAAAAGGCACCGAAAGAAAAATGTTGTATGAAAGTGCAAAATAAATAAGGAAAAATACGTGAAAAAAAATACCTTATGCTCTCTTATCTTTAGGCTTTTTTATCTAAAGAAAAACCAATGTGTTTTATAAACTCAGGCATGTTACAGCCTAAAGAAAGACCATAGTGATTCATGACTAATGATATGTTTTGTAATAAATGCTGAAACTAAATTCAAAGTATTACTATAGTACATGCATTGTCTGATTTTTTTATCAAAACACTAACCATTGAGAGAGACTCATTGAGATCGCGATCCTGATGAATGATCAGCTATTAATTTTGACTTGTTTTAAAATTCTTACTTTGATAAAAAAATACCTATTTGTATGCTATGGTTTATGGATAGTCGTGATATTGATTATGAACTTGCATTTGAAAAAGAACACCATGCCTTAAAAGCAATTAAAAAACTCTTGACCTGAAGTCAGCATACCTGTCGAAAGAAACATGCATTATTTTTTTTATCATCTAATAATTTTGTTTGAGAACAAACAAAAGGGTGTGTTGTGGAGAGCTTATCAGTGCCTAATTTACATTAAATACGTCGAGACTTATCAGCTTATTTCACAAGAAATCTTTACAAAAATAGGTGAAAAGAACCACTTCTTAGACTTTTCTTGCATGCATTTATCAAAAATATGTGAAAAGAACTAAAAAAACCATGAAACAACACGAAGAAAATAGGTAAAAGCAAAGCCCTGAAGAAGCAAGGCTTGCTAGACCCTATCTACATGCATGCTAGGTGCAGAGTAGGGTTACGTGGAAGCACCATTTAGAAGTAATTCATGGTGAAGAAAGGGTTAGTGTGCTAGTCGAAGAGGTGTTGTACTAGGGGAGCAAAGGCGGCCAAGGACACGTGGAATACATGCAAGCATTGCTTGCTGAAGAAGAAAGCGGGCCAGTCAGAGTGTCAGAGCTAGGTAGGCGTGTTGTGTGCAAAGATGGTGCGCCCACTGAGAGACTTAGAATTTTTCCTATAAAAAAGTTATCAATTTAGTGCAAAGGGAGTTTCGGTGTATCAGAGGAGTATAGAATTGGAGAAGGTTCATTACGGTCTACGACTGGAGGATAAGAAAGATAGGGGTGGAAATAGGCCAGACCGATAACATGGGCCTACAGGCTAGCCTATATAGGCTCAAGCTCGACCAAACATTTTTTTTAAATAGAAAATGCCTAGGCTTTTCTATAAGCTTATTTAGTTAAAAGCCTAGGCCTAAGGCCCAAAAAAAAACCTTTTAAGCCTATCAGGCCGACCTATTTAAATAAATATGAATCATTTTTTTTATTATCATTATATTATGTTTTGTACTTTGAATTAAAATACATTAAAACTTGGTTATCTTATTGAACTTGTGAAAATAAGTTGAAAACACTTGATGAACATTGTTTTCATAAGTTCTCTTAAGCAAATAGTCTCCAAGAACTTATACTAATAGGTAAGTTTAAATAACTCAATGCAAACAAATTTTTAGTCTCTTGGTCTTATATCTAGTTAGTCTATATAAACATTATTTTAATTTCTTATTAACATATGTCTAAAACAAACTGGCTTTTATGTAGGCTAACAAGGCCTTCGAAAAGGCCACGCTTAGACCTAAAAATAAGCCTACGACAGGCTACAAGCCAGGCTTAAGCTTCTGGTTTTTTGACAGACCAGACTTAGGCTTGGCAAAGCCTAGCTCGACCAAGCCTATTTCTATCCCTAATAAAGGAAGTCTAAAGGTGGAAGTGTTGCTCAAGTGAAAGGGTAGGTTCTAGTTCTGAAGTTAACTTCTTAGGAAAGGCCAATTACTACGCTAGCCATGTGTAAGCGTAGATTAAATTTCTATTGTAGGGGCTTGATGTAGTCATTATATTTATGTACTAAATAGTTCATAGTGTTCTATGTAAATCTACTCACGATGTAATATTGGTGACTCTTTAATCTTAATGCTTGTTTTAACTTTGGAACTTAAATCGTATTTTCATGGTGTTACTTGACATCAAAAGGAGTTTGTCATTATTAGTTCCAAGATAATCACCTATTGAGTACTAAGCCTAAACATGGGTATAAGATCAATATCCACATGTATTGTAACATGATCAATGTGGAGTCTCACTACTTTACGACTATTGAGACTTAATACTCTGTTGGTTAGTAGTTGTATATATCATTTTATTGGGTAATAGATTGATCTCACGATGTGGAGACCGATAGAAGATACAAATGAAAGTAACATATAGTATTATTATACGCTGAGTAGGGGAACATGCTATTGACCTATGGATGTGCATGATAGATATGTAATGATGAAATCTACCCCCAACAAGCATTATCATTGTTAACACTGAAATATCTTGTTGTACTTTCTGTTATATATTTTATGTTATTTAATTTTCCGCATCACAACAAATAAAAAACTCTTTTCTTACTTAGAATAATATATCACGATTACTCTCTCTTCAAAACCACCCGTCTATATGGATACGTTAATTGTAAAACTTACTTTTACTACACACACAATAATTAGCTCACATAGGTTGAAAAGCTCTGTATGTGTGTATTTCTGCAGAGGTTGTCCCTTAATCATGATGACAAGATATTTATATCCGTATTGGGCCTGGATCATGACCTCCTTAGAAATAGCAACCACTCAGGGAATCAATAGTTTATCTCTTAATATTCAGAGGAGCATAATCTATTTATCCCACAAATTCTTTTGTATCATTACAGAACAAGGACATGTCATTCACCAATTTCCACGCTAGGAGACTTATTCTAGAGGAAGGCAGAATATCCAATAAAAGGGTAACACATCTAATAAGTATGCACTTTATTAGATAAAGGGCGACTGAGAACCCTTGTGCCGCCTCCTAAAACCTTCACACAAATATACCAATACACATTCCTCAAGCATAAGGGCTTGGAAAATGGCAAAGTGATTTAAATTATTCTTCCTATCCGAAAATTATAGGGGAATCATTAGTGGAATCCTTTAGGCGAGACATTAGTTGAGTTCCTCCAGTGAGACACTAGCTGACTCCCTTATGCACGACACTAGTTGAGTCTCTCAAGTGAGAAGCAGACTTTCCATATCTGGGTAATTATTGATTCATCTCCAGATGTCAAGATTGTGACTCATACGAGGAATTTAATACCTATAATGATGACTTAATTAACCTTGAGATTCCCAATTGACCTTATTTCTTCAGGTTTCGGTCTTAGATGAGGCACTCTATCTCTTTGTTTACTTGGCATAAGTCCTCTGTTTTATGTCCGTTGACCTTATGGAACTTGCACCAATTGTAAACATCAGGTCCCATGACGTCTGTCTTGAAAGCAAGCGGTTGGGGGATGTTATGCATATGTAGAACCTCTCACCAGATATGCTCCTGGTGGGAATTCAAGGGAGTGAAGGCTTCTGTGGATTTTCCACTATATTTCAACATTGTTTTGTCCCCCATGGGCGATAAGTACTAGTTCCCCCGTGCGTTGTATGAATTGGGCGAGTGTTCTTTTGCATCCCAGGCCTTCTTTTCGTAATTGCTTGCCTCGCCCTTGATGTAATATTCTGCTCACATAACTACTTCAGTCGAGGACGTCGTTGGCTTCTAGGCAAAGGATTCGTTGAAGTGTTTCATCCCGAGCCCATCCTAGAATGCTCTTATAAGCATTTCTTGGTTTGGAGGGATTACCTTGATTGTTGCTTTGTCAAAGCATGCAAGATACTCTCTCAGGGATTCTGAGGGACCCTAGCGAAGGTTGAATAGGTTGGTGACAGTCAACTTCCTATGCCTCCTTGCCGAGAATTGGTGGATTATATTCTTCACATGGTCATGATAGTTGGCAACAGAGAGCCAAGAGAGACCCATATCCATCCTCAGGGTTGTGTCTCTAAAGGTGTCAAAATTAAGCTTGCACTTCCAGGAGTCAAGTGTCTCAATGATGGTCATTTGAGTATTGATGGAGACAACATATTTATATAACTTGTGGCGTCCGTCAAACTTAATCAATGATGGTAGCTTAAGTTCTCTGAGATGAACGCCTCTCATATCTCATCAGACAGAGGTTGGAGACCTAATATCTCCAATTCGTCCACCATAAATAAAATATTAATATGTAATACCTAATATTAATTCCTCAAAGATGTACCATTAAAATAAAAATTAAATAAATTGTTTCAAAATGATCGCAATCTAATAAATCCCACAAAATAGTTTAAAGATGAGTTGCACCAAGTAGTAACCACAACCGATATTAAACGCACTTTAGTTATATATTTGAATTCAATTGAATCCATCCAAGTTACTACTAATGTATAAGCAGTGATGATAATGGTGACACGGAGAGAGAATGAGAGAGGGGTATGCCATGCTATGTATGTATGGGATCTGGATCTTCTCCAGCCAGCTCTCCACTGTTGTCTCTCCAGTTCTCATCACAACCATCCATCTACATTTTATCACTCTTTTCAAGACAACATTTTTTATTTATTTCTTTTTGATGAATTCTCAGCCATTGGATTAGCACATGAGGAAAAGCTGGACAAAATAAACAGGAGGTGATCCATTTCCGTATGTATGATAGGGTCAGTCATTAGTTAGTGTTTATGAAGATGACAATACTTATTCCGTTATGTAGCAAACTAACAATAACAATAAACAACAAGACACTCTTAAATCTTGTTTTGTTTTTGTATTTTAAAAAGAAAGATATCATATGTCCCTTGCTTTGCTATGCATCACCCATCACATAGGTGTGTCTGTCTTTCCTGTCATTTTAGAGACAGACAGCCTATGACCCTGCAACTGTAACACATTAATCTCACACGTGTGACCATGGCTCTTCTTTTTTTATTAATTAAATTAAATTATCATAAAATAAATAAACACGGACAACAACTTATTAAATTTAAAAATATAGAATGCAAGTGTCTTTGCCTCAGTCCGGATGCATAACTACTTCAATCTCTCACTCTAAGCTGTTTTAAGTTCTTGTTACTTCTCTGCAATAAAAGTGCTTTTTCCACTTTCTTCCTCTTTGTTATATAAGATGGACTCTCTACCACTTAACTATGCTGCTTCTTCTTTCTCTCAAGACAGCTATGTCTCTAAGGAGGGTACTACTACTAACTGGTCTTCACCACTTATGAGAGAATGTTATCTTACAAATAGAAACTTTAAAGAAAACAACAATAGTGATGATGTTGGCGAAAGTAATGGTTCTGATTCTGGTAACGGTGTTGAAGAAAACAGTGACCAAATTAACCTTAATGAAGAGCACAGCCCTAATGAGAATAATAGTGGACATTCTAAACTATGTGCAAGAGGTCATTGGAGACCTGCAGAAGATTCTAAGCTCAAAGAACTTGTTGCTCTTTATGGTCCTCAGAACTGGAACCTCATTGCTGAGAAGCTACAAGGAAGATCAGGTTTGTTAACAAAACTTATGCAAAAAGAATGCAAAATACAAATTTCTTTTTCTTTTTTGTTGTGTCATCTTTTTCTTTTGTTGAGATTTTCTTTTTTTGTATTTAAAGGTAAGAGTTGTAGGCTTAGATGGTTCAACCAGTTAGATCCAAGAATAAACAGAAGAGCTTTCAGTGAAGAAGAGGAAGAAAGACTAATGCAAGCTCATAGGATTTATGGAAACAAATGGGCTATGATTGCAAGGCTTTTCCCTGGAAGAACTGATAATGCAGTGAAGAATCACTGGCATGTTATAATGGCTAGAAAGTATAGAGAACAATCAAGTGCTTACAGAAGAAGGAGACTGAATCAATCGGTTTACAAAAGAATAGAAGATAACACAAGCTTTGTCTCGAGAGATATGGATCCAGTTTCATCACCCTATTGTGCTTTTAACTTCCCAAATGGCTATAATATGACTAGTTTTCCATATGCATCTTTTCATGATGGTGTTGAGTATTTTAGCCCAATGAGTTTCTACCATAATCATCCCCAACATATGATGTCAATGCAACAGCAACAACTAAACAAGAATCACAATAATAGTAATAATATTTTCAGTTTCTCATCAAATTCAACCACAGCAGCAACAAGAGCACAGTTATTGAACAGTGAAGTTTCGCTATCGTCAGTGGCAACAGAAGAAAGAGATCAAGTTCTGATGAGTAATCCCCCTCCATCAGATGCAATTCCATTTATTGATTTCCTTGGAGTAGGAGCCACATGATCAAATGATCAAAGTTATAACCAAATGAAAAAGCTGCAACGTTTTTCCATTGAAGGTGCTGAATATAGATGTGGTCCAATATTACAAGGAAAACATTAGAGGTAAACAGAAGGGATAGTTGCTTCTGTTTGGTCACTGTATTAGTTGCGTCACTTCTGTTCATATCACTTATATCTATTTTCATTTTTCTCTCTTATTCACATGGGGACCCTTATCGAAACTTTATTAAAATACATAATAAGGATATAATTCAATTGCATTAATAACATTAGACCAATTATAATGGGGTGTTGAAAAAATTATTCAATAGTTGAATGTCTACAATGGTTTGTTGAATGAGGTGTTTAATGTGATGTGGATTAATTGGTGTTGAAAAGATTCAACATGTTGAATGAGAAAAAAGTGGGGCCACATACAACACTTTACACAATTTTATTGGTTGTTGTGATTATTTAGATTTTATTTTCTTTTAATCATTTAAAATTAATTATTTCATAGTAAATAAATTTTTTATTTATTTTTATTTTTATCAAAATTCATTATTTTTTCTCCTCTATAAATAGAGACTTGGTTCATTTGATTTGGACTCATAAAAAAAAATTCACTTTTTTCTCTCAATTTTTTTTTCTATTTAGCCTTAAAAAAATCATTGTTTGTAGCTCTAAACATCCTTGTAGTGAAATGGATCCCAACAATAACCCTTTTAACACCCAAAATTTTACTAATTATCCTTGTTTGTGAGCTGAGTCTATTATACTAATTAAATTATGTGTGTTTCATTTTTTGTGTGTTTCGTTTTTAGTGTGTTATGTGTTTAGTGTATTTATTGCATTTTTAAGTTTTTTTATAATTTTATTTTTTTAAAAAATAACTATTTTTACATCTCTTATTTATTACTTGCAAGAAAAAAAAATTAAGAATAGAAAATTAGAAAAAATAAATAAATTATTAAATTTAAAAAAAAAAGTTTAAATATTAATTATTTTAATTTAATTTTAATTGATAATAGATATTAATATATAATCATAAAAACAAAACTTTAAAAGAAAATAAGAATATGATGCGGGGTAGGGTGTTGAATTTTATTAAACAAAACCATTGTAGTGAAAAAAAATTGAATAGGTGTTGAATTATTAGGTGGAAGAGAGAGAAGATGATGTGGAAGATAAAAAGTGAAAAAGTAGGGTGTTGAATAATGTAACCATTGTACATAGTCTTACTATAAACTTTCTCTATTCATTATGATCGTGTAGTTTACTATAGTACCGCACTTTTCAGCATATACGTCTTTTAATCATTTTGTATTAATGAAGTTTAATCAAATACCCTTAGACCATTTACAATGGTTGAAAAACTCAACACCCACTTTTTCAACTCCCAACACTCCACATCATTTTCTCTTTCTTCCACCTAATAACTCAACACCCATTCAACTTTTACCCTCTTCAATGGTTTTTCACTCAACACCCTACCCCACCACTTTTTATTTTCATATTCTTATTTAAATTTTATTTTTATTTTTATGATTACATAAAATTACAATTATCGATTAAAATTAAATTAAAATAATAAATACTTAATAATTTATTTTTTAATTTTTTGTAATAAAAACAAAATTTATTTAAATAATTGGATACGATACAAATCATCTTAAATTAATTTAAAATACAACACACAATTAACGTAATTAGTACGTTACAAATAATTTAAAATGCAATACAACACACAAGTAACGTAATTAGTACGATACAAATAATTTAAAATGCAATACAACACACAAATAATTCAATCACGGAACATTCCAAACTTTGTCCATATGTGCTTCACTAGATCGGCTTGCAATTCTTGATGAACATTTGGATCACGGCATTAAACGGGGGTGTTTGAGATGGATTTCTCGGCATAGATCCATAATATGGTTGAAAGTTTGGAACAGAGGATGACTGGTTGAAATTTGGTGGAAAACCAAAATTAGGTATGTTTTGAGGATGTTGGTTGGAAAATTGATTTGGATTTTGATAATAGTTGGGATTTTGATAGTTGTTGGGATTTTGAAAATTGTTGGGATTTTGGTTAAATGGAAAATTAGCATAATTTTGAGTGTTAAAATGATTATTGGGATCCATTTCACTAAAAAAAGACACTTAACTTAAAAAAAACACTAATAGAAAGATAATAATAGAGAAAGATAGTGAAAAACTTGGTTTTTTTTCTGTGTCCAAATCAAATGAACCAAGTCTCTATTTATAGAGAAAAAAAATCATGAATTTTGGTATAAAAAAAAAATTGCAACGAAATAATTGAGTTCAAAGTATTAAATGGATAAAAATCTGGCCAGCCAATCACAAACAACCAAGTGGCATTAATTATCTCTTTTCTCTTTCTCTCTCCGCGTGGGATAAAGCCCACTCTCACTGCCAGAGAGTGGCTCACACGCGCCAGCTTTGGGCCATTCAGGCGCTGCCACCTCATCCTGTGGGACAGTTTACTTGGTGTTGAGTTTGTTCAACATCTCTCTCCTCCAACACACACTCAACACCACTTTACACACCCCATTGCACATCATTTTCCCATGTTGACTTCAATTCAACTCACCATTGCACTTGGTCTTAAAGAAATCAATTCTAACCAAGAGTGATCTCTCGACTAGAGGTTTTGGATTCAAATTCCCTGTTGAGCATGCAACATTAATAATTTTTTTAAAAGAGAGTTTTGTCATTCACTGTGGTTCCTAATTTGAGGGATTAATCTCTCTTGTTGCGTGCACATGATATTCTAGGGTACATTGCAAGTTTTTTTCACAATTTTGAAAAAATCGTCACTAAAAAATTATCAAATCGAGTCGTAGATTAGGTTGCTCTCTTAAAACGATTCGTGTGACACTATTCAAAGTTATGCAAAATTGTTACTCAACCACGACGCCTCAAAAATAAAACAAATCAGTTCTATACTATACAATTACTATTTGCTCGTTAGATAATTGTTTAAGTAATACCCTTTCTGATGGTACAAAGACTAGGTGAATATGGTATAAATATCAATCGTAGTATCTAGTATAGATGCTTATCCTAATAATTTTACAAACGATGAAAAATTCAAATAATTTTCTAAAACGAATGCAATAATGGTCGTTTGACCACTCAAAATAATTTCTTAAACAAGAGAAATTTAAATAATTCTCCAAAGAGAATAAAAAAATATTTAGTAATTTCTCAACCCAAAAAAGGAGAAATTCAAATAATTGTTCAAAGAGAATTCAAGGAAATATTCGAAAAATTTAACAAGTAAAAAGAAAGAGAGAAAAGTTAGCGCTTCGACAATTCGAAAATACCGAGTAAAGAGAGTGAGGAAGGAAAAATTCGAGAGAAGTTTTTAATGTGTTTTGGAATGAATCGTGTGTTTTGCTTATATAATGAAGTAAGTTAACCAAGGTATGTAATATAAACAATGTGAGACTTAGAGTTTTATCGACTAACACACAAGCACACATAATTTTTTAATAATGTGGGACTTAATAAAAAATTTAAAATTCATCTCCATATTGGAATATTGCATGCTCCAACAATCTCCCACTTAAATTTAAAAAAGTGATTTTAGAAGTAACGTCACATGTTTCAAAGGTTGTGCATAAACAAATGTGTTTACGACTAAAACCCTTGTATATCAAGTAGGATCTCGATTAAACAAGAGTGAAACAATTGTCTTGAATTCTCTCTCAAACATCAAACTTGCACACAACCTTTTCTTAAGGTGTATTCTAATAAGCTCGTGCTTTATACCATCTTGAGCTACTCACTTATTTATATGTATTAGTCTCATCTTCACGAAAGTATTATGGGCTTTCTCTCCACCTAATCCTTTCGTCAAAAGGATCTGCTAAATTTTCATTAGTGCGTACATATCCAATCTGACAACTCCTTTAGAGATACAATCTCTAATAGCATTGCGCTTCCTTCTTATTTGATGTCTCTTACCATTAAAATAACATTTCTCAACTTTTTTAATAGTCGCGGTACTGTCATAATGGATTGACACATATGAATAGTTTTTTTACATAAAAGGATATAAAGCTAGGAAGTATCTTAACCAACTTGCTTCTTCACTAACAGTCGCTAGTGCTATAATTTCAGACTCCATCATGGACTGAGCCAAGATAGCCCGTTTCTTTGATTTCAAAGATACAACTATCCAGTTATACTTAATATATAGGCACTAGTTGCTTTAGAATCATCTGAGTATGTGTTTCAGTCTACATCATTGTATCCTTCAAGTACATATGAAAATCTCTAATAATGTAAATCAAGATTCATGGTCCTTTTAAGGTATGACATAACTCTCCCAATGGATTTTCAATGCTCATTACTCGGTCTATTAGTAAACATGTATAAAAATTCTACAACATATGCGATGTTGGGTCTAGTATAATCAATGGCATACCTATGGCCGCCAATGATGCTCACATACTCATTTTGTCTAAGACTATCACTCGTGCTCTTAATTAGTATTACACTTAGATCTTGTGTTATGCAAGGAGGTTTACATTCAAAGTAGTTATATTTCTTTAATATCTTCTCCAAATAGTGCGATTGATCAAAAGAAATTACCTTCTCGGATCTAGTGATCTTGATTATGAGAATCATACTGGCTTCTCTGAGGTCTTTCTTATCAAAGTTGTTGTACAAAAATGATTTCACATCAATAACAACATGAAGGTTTGATACAAATATGATTAAGTCGTCTACATAAAGATATATGATAAATCAAATGTCATTTTCAAATTTGTAATAAACACATTTGTCACTTTCATTCACTTTGTACCCATTGGATTTTATTAAGTTATCAAATTTTTCATGTCATTGCTTTGGATCTTGTTTTAGACCATACAGAGACTTATATAACTTAAAGGCCTTATTTTCGTGCCCATGAATCACAAACCTTTCCAATGGGTCCAAATAGATTTCCTCATCTAAGTCACCATTTAAAAACACTTTTTTAACATCAATTTATGAACTATTAAGTTATAAATAACAACCATTGTAATTAGTAACCTAATGGATATAATTCTAGTTACTAGAAAAAAAGTATCAAATAAATCTATATTTTATCTTTGCCTAAAACCTTTTGACTACAAGGAGATCCTTGTGTTTATCATTTGTTCCATCAAGTCTTAATTCTTTTTCAAAACCTGTTTACAACCGATTGGTTTGTAATCAGGAGATAAGTCTAATAAGTGCTAGGTCCTATTAGATTCTAAAGAATCTATCACATCGTAAATAGCTTTTTACCACAAATCTGTATCCAGAGATGACAAGGCTTTTTGAGAATTTGTTGGATCTTCTCATACTATATAGGCCACATAATTGGACTCGTAGTTTTTAGCAACTCTTACCTTTTTACTCTGTCATTGCTTTTTGTGCTTTTTATTAGAGGAACGTGATTCAAATCAGTGCCTCCACTATTTATCGAGTTGAAAGGAAATTTGTGTTTAGATAATTCAACATCATTTGATTCTATAATCACTTTAGCATTTAGGTTATAGAGCTTATATGTCTTACTATTTGTTGTATACCTTATGAATCCACATTCATAGGCTCTGCTAGCAAGTTTAACTCGCTTCAGATCTGAAATTCTGACATAAGCCATACAATCCTAAATTCTAAGGTAATTTGATACAAATATGAATAACTTTCAAATTATGAAACAATTTGTCAATAATAAAAGAAATTTGAAATTAATAATCTAAAGACATACCTTTAGTGATGATGTCAAGAATAATCTTTTGAAGTTTATGACATTGAGCCTCCACGGACCATGGACCTTTCATCTATCATCAAATACTTCACGTAGTGACAAACAACATACTTACTTACTCCATCCTCTTTAGTATCATACTTTTTCCCTAGAACTTTCCAAATCCATTTTGTAGTATCGCAACTACTATAATAATCATACAAATCATTTGTGAGTCCATTCAAAATGTTGTGAATCCAATGCCAAGAATAAAGTATAATACAAGGGAAGAATAAATAACAAGGAAGAAGAAGAACACAATAATTGGTTATAAGTGCTATTCTTTTACTTTCTCTTAGAAAACAAGATTACAAGTTTACAAGAATAACAAATAACATCTCTCACCCTAAATTAAGATTTGTAGCATGCAATAATGAGAGAGTAGTATGCTATTTATAATAAAACCTAACATATTAACTAATAGGCTTTTCCCCAAGGGCCATTACACAAGCTAACTTAATAAACAAGCTAACTTAACAAATTAGGGTTTAAACACTAAAACCTAATTTAACATGCTAATAACCCTAACATCTTCGACACTTGCATGCTAGACCCATCTTCGACTACAACATGCGCACTTTGAAACCAGCATGTGAACAACCTTTGACTTCATGCTTAACCCTGTCGAATCAAGAAGCTACCCTTCGACCATACTAGAGTTCGGTCCAATATCTCACAAATCTCCACCTTGGACCTAACTCTACAACAGCAAGGGAACAGACTAGCTTTCTTCATGCAGCTTTATCAACTGCATACAGTTGAAAAACTTGCAACTCGGAAATGAATTGGTGATCATATCAGCAACATTGTGATTTGTCGAAACCTTCAGCACTTGTACTTCTCCACGCTCGATAACTCCTCTGACGAAATACAACCTCACATAGATGTGCTTAGTTCTCTCATGATATACTGAGCTCATCGACATGTGTATTGCACTTTGACTATCACATTTAACAGTGATACCTCGACCTTGAAGTTTCAGCTCCTTAGCAAAACCTTCGAGCCACAATGCTTCTTTCACAGCTTTAGTTAAGGCAATATATTCCGCTTCAGTGGTTGATAGAGCAACAACCTTCTGAAGTGTTTCTTTCTAACTAATTGTTTTGCCAAACATAGTGAATACATATCCAGAAATAGATTTTCTGGAATTCATATAACCTGCATAATCAGAGTCGACATATCCTTCGATTACTGCTTTACTATCTTCACCCAAGGCTCCACCATAAATTAGGACCCTGTTCAGAGACCCATTTATGTACCTTAAAATCCACTTCAATGCTTGCCAGTGAGCCTTTCCAGGATTCGCCATGTACCTGCTTACAAGACTTACTGCATATGCTATGTCGGGTCTAGTACAAACCATAGCATATATCAAAGAACCAACTATATTAGCATATGGGATGCTATTCATGTAGGCTCTTTCGACATCAGTACTGGGACATTGATCAATACTCATCTTGAATTTAGGGTTTGTCGGAGTAACAGCTGGCTTCGAATTCGACATACCAAACTTTTCAAGAATCTTTCGTAGATATGCCTCTTGAGATAAGCATAACTTCAACTTCTTTCTATCTCTTCGAATGTCAATTCCAAGAATCCTAGAAGCAACTCCTAGATCTTTCATATCGAACTCCTAATTGAGTTCAGCCTTCACCCTCATTACATCTTCGAAATTGTTGCTTGCTATGAGAATATCATCCACATAAATCGACAAAATAACAAATGAATTACCAGGTCAAAATCAAAAGTAAACACAGTGGTCGAACTGACTTCTAATGAAACTTATTCGTGCCATGAACTTGTCGAATCTCCTATTCCACTGTTGAGGAGATTGTTTCAGCCCATACAAATATCTATTCACCTTGCACACATAATCTTCCTTCCCCTTTTCGACCAAAATCATCATCAGTTTTCTTGAAAGCCATCTCAGCTTCATTGAAAACTACATCTTGACTGGTGATACACCTCCTATGACCTGGCTCTAAGCACCATAGCGCATAAGCCTTGACTCCTTCAGGGTATCCCACGAACATGCATTTCAGAATTCTAGGTTCGACCTTGCCTTGCCTAATGTGAGCATATGCTACGCAGCCAAATACTCTCAGTTTGTTGAGATCTGGTGGATGTCCCAACGAAACTTCTTCAGGTGTCTTCATATCGAACATTGTCAAAGGACACCTGTTTATCAGATATATTGCTGTCGAAACAGCCTCAGCCCATAACACCTTCTTTAACCCAACACTAGTCAACATGCATATGAGTCTCTCCAAAATAGTTTGATTATACCTTTTAGCCAAACCATTTTGTTGTGGAGTACCTGTAGTAGTTATGTGCCTTGCAATACTAGAGGAAACACAAAAATTGTCCAATGCCTCATTGCAAAATGCAAGGCTATTATCAATTCTCAACCTCTTGACCTTCCTGCCAGTCTGAATTTCGACCATAGTCTCCCAACTTTTGAAATTCTCAAAAGCTTCATCCTTAGTCTTCTAGATGAATACCCATAAATTTCTGGAATAATCATCAACTATGGATAGAAAATACCTTGCTCCTGAATGTGATGCACACCTTGCATGCCCCCAAAGATCAACATTGATGTAATCAAGGGATCCATGTGTTCTTTGTTTGCCTTTGTTGAATTTCACTCTGCAAGATTTTCCAAGTATATTTTGTTTCCCTAATTCGACCAGACCCCTTTCGCTGACATGGCCCAATCTCATGTGCCAGATTTTTGTCTTCGACAAAGGTTTCGTGGATGCAACATTTGTCGAACCACTTACAACTTCAGCCTCAAGGGTATACAAGCCTTGTTTCTTCACGCCTCTCAAGACTTCCTTCGACTCCTTCATAACTTTTAGGATACTTTTCTCTCCTTGAAAAACATATCCTTTCTTGTCGAACTCACCAAGAGAAAGCATATTTCTCTTCAAATCAGGAATATACCTTACTTGAGTCAACAACCTTATTGACTCATCATGGAGCTTGAATCTCACAGATCCAACACCTGCAATCTTGCAAGCTTTGTTGTTTCCCAGCAGTACTGATCCATCATCTCAATCACATAATTCCTTGAACAAGTCTTTGTTTGGAGTCATGTGCCAAGTGCAACCTGAATCCATAATCCACTCCTTCCTAGAGTCGCAGCTTGAAACCACAAGGACATCAGATGATCCGAAATTATCTTGAACAATGGATGCATTTCCATTATCCTTACCTCCATAATCTTTCAAGCATTCAGGGCACACCTTTCGTGTGTGACCCTCCTTCTTACAATGATCACATCGAATACCAGATGCTTCGCCACTATAAGACTTCTACTGACTTTTGCCTTTCTTCTTGTCAAACTTACCATCCTTTCGCAAGAATTTTCCTTTAACGGCCAAACCTTCACCAACAATCGAAGGTTTATGCTCCTTTCGTTCGTTCAAGTCCTTATAATACAGGGTTGATTGAACTTCTTCAAAGTTCAGGGACTCCCTTCCATACAGGAGTGTTTCTTTGAAGTGAGCATGTGATTGAGGCAAAGGGCAGAATAATAACAGCGCTTGATCTTCATCATTGATCTTCACATCAATATTTTCAAGATCAAGAATCAGCTTGTTGAACATATCCAACTGCTCAGCTAACACTTTGTCTTCAATCATCTTGAATAAATACAAAGCTTTTTTCAGGTAACCTCAATTTACCAGTGATTTGGTCATATACAAACTTTCAAGTTTTATCCATAACCCTGATCCCGTCGTCTCCTTTGATACCTGTCTAAGAACCTTATCACCAAGGCTAAAAAAATTGCGTTGTGTGCTTTCTCGATCATAGTTGTCTTATTCGCTGCTGTTAATGCAACATTCATGGTTGTCCCTCCCTTCAACGCTTGCAAGCAACCCTGCTGAACCAGTAGGGCTTTCATCTTCAAGCGCCACAGACCGAAATCATTCACTCTGGTGAACTTTTCAATCTCATAATTTCTTGAAGACATCTTCTCCATGCTCACCGCACCAATTTGTTGTGAATCCAATGCCAAGAACAAAGTATAATACAAGGGAAGAATAAAGAACAGGGAAGAAGAAGAACACAAGAATTGGTTATAACTGCTATTCTTTTACTTTCTCTTAGAAAACAAGATTACAAGTTTACAAGAATAACAAATAACCTCTCTCACCCTAAATTAGGATTTGCAACATGCAATAATGAGAGACTAGTATGTTATTTATAATAAAACCTAACATACTAACTAATGGGCTTTTTCCCCAAGGCCCATTATACAAGCTAACTTAATAAACAAGTTAACTTAACAAATTAGGGTTTAAACTCTAAAACCTAATTTAACATGCTAATAACCTTAGCATCTTCGACACCTTCATGCTAGACCCATCTTCGACTACAGCATGCACACTTCGACATCAACATGTGAACAACCTTCGACTTCATGCTTAACCCTGCCGAATCAAGAAGCTACCCTTCGACCATACTAGAGTTCGATCCAATATCTCACACAAAATATGACTTTTCTAGAGATAATCATTCTCTTTCTATAAGGCGATTTCTTTCCTTAGTTTTAAATCAATTTCTTTAATTTGTGCAGCATATTCAGATTTATCATAATTGACTATTTCACCTGAGTCCACATATTTCTTACTACTAGTTTGTTTGGCTGATCCAAAAGGAACAACATGAATGTCATCGGTTAAAACATAGGCAACCTTTTTTTAGGGTTACGAAAAATCATATTTTTTTTGCTAGTGTTTGAAGTGACTTCCCACAAATTTGAATGGTTTGTTAGACATAGTAGCTGCAGAAGTACCATTAATTCTTTGGTAGTCATGGCAATTTCAAAACGTCTTAAAATTATTGTTTCATAAGTTTGGAAAAAATTTCACTTAAAAAATTATCGGGTTGAGTTTTATACTTGGTCGATCTCTTTAAGATATTTCGCGACACTACTCAAAGTTATGCAAAGTAATCACTCAACCACGATGTCTCTAGAATAAAACGACCTAGTTCTAGATTGTACAATTACTACTTGCACGATAGATAAGCTTTCTAAAAATGTGCAATCGTAATAATTTCTCAAACGATGAGAAATTCAAATAATTCTCCAAAGATAATTTAATAATGACCGTTTAACCACTCAAAATAATTTCTGAAACATACCTAAGAGAATAAAAAAATACATAGTAATTTATCCACTTAAACAACGAGGAATTCAAATAATTCACCTAAGAGAATAAAAAAATACATAGTAATTTCTTCACTCAAACAACGAGAAATTCTAATAATTCTTAAAGAATATTCAGAAAAATATTCGAAAAATTCAATTAATAAAAAGAAAGGAGAAAAAATTGACGCTTCGACAAATCAAAAATGCAAAATAAAAAGAGCAAGGAAAGGAAAGAAATTTTCCAAAGAAGTTTTTAATGTGAGAAGGTTTTTCGGAATTATAATTGAAGTTGTTATTCAAACAATAGCCGATTGACTTTTGAGGAAGGTGATAGAACTGATGAAGATATATAAGAATGAAATGAAAACATTTTTTCTTCCTGGGTATTTGGTATGCATTAATTAAGGCACCAATTCAGCAAGTGATGCATTTAAGATGGTTGTCTCCTCTTGTCATCAGCACAATCTTACTTAGAAATTAAGATCATGCCACTCAAATGGATGAGGTTGCTCAATACTAACTGAATTCATTTTGTGATTCTACTGGTTGTTTTTAAAGTCTATTTCTCAAACATGATCGAAATACAAACCCTTATTGTATACATAAACTCAATATAAAAAAAACTTTAAAAAACAAACTGTATTTTTTTAGAGCATCAATAAACAAATACAATACATATTACACAAATAAAATCTCATTTAAATTCAAGAGTTATTGTTAGGCATGTTGAATAGATTTAACAACGGCCGTCGTAAAAATCAGATTAATGACTAGTTTGTTTTATTTTTGAAATGATTTTTTCTATATTTTTAGAAATAATTTTTATAAAATATTAAAAAATAAAACTTATGTTTTATACATTAAAAGATTAATTTTAACATTCAGTAACATAAATACACATTATTAAAAATTAAAAACATAATTGAAATTACATTTTTCTTAAAAATATTAAAATCTTTTTTATAAAAAACTATTTATAAAAACTTCAAATTTAAATAATATTTTGATATTCATAAAAAATTCTAATAAAAAGATAGAATATTTAAAGTAACATTTTTAAAAAAAATGATTTAAACTAATTTTTCATTTTTATAACTTTCTTGAATATTTTTTTTTTGTAATTTTCTATTAAATAAAAATATATAATACTATAAAAATCATTTTTATTTAAATTGAAACAAACATATCTATATCAAGAAAAACTTACTTTTTCTTTTTCTACTTGGATGGGGTTCAAGTTCAAGTATATTAGATGAACTCTGATAGTGTGGCATTGTAGAGTAGCAGAACATGAAGATGCAATTGCACAAGTAAAGGATTGGAAAAACGTCACAATATATTTACTTTTTTTGGACAGCAAGTGATCATGTTTGTTGAAGGGCAAAAGTCATAGAAATTTAATGTTGTGACTCTGCCAATACTTGTTCTGCCACCAACTATTCTTGATTTGTCAGATCACTTAGGGTCATTGAAAATTTTACTTTGTACCCCTACAATTATACCCATACCCCTACATAAAAAAAATTGGACCGAAATACTCTTGTATAAATAATACATATTTTAAAATTTTTACTCACATTTCAAAAAAAAAATGTTGAAACAGCCAAAAATATATAAACCGGAACACTTTTCCAAAGTCTTCCGGTTAAAAAAAAACACACCGGAACACTTAGAAAAAGAGTTCCGGTAGTTTTCAAGATGTTTGAAGTTGCATACCGGAACACTTTAAAAAAAGTGTTCTGGTGGTTTATTTTTTTAAAAAAATCTAGACTTTACGGAACGGTTTAAAACCGTTGCCTAAAGTATAGTTTTTAAAAAACGCTACCTCTGGATTTTAACGGTCACTTTAGGCAACACTTTTTCTCTGTTGGTAGATATCTTTTGGCAACACTTTATAACCGTTGCCTAAAGACTAGAATTTTTAAAAAAAAATTAAAGCACCGGAACACTTTAAATAAGTGTTCCGGAATGTAGCTACAACCACCGTTTTAAACAACTATCGGAACTCTTTTTCTAAGTGTTCCGGTGTGTTTTTTTAAACCGGAAGACTTTGAAAAAGTGTCCCGGTTTATATATTTTTGGATGTTTTGAATTTTTTTTTGAAATGTAAGAAAAAAGTTAAAAATTTTAAAATATGAACTATTTATAAGAGGGTATTTTGGTCCAAATTTTTTTCGTGTAGGGGTATTGGTATAATTGTAGGGGTACAAAGTAAAATTTTCTCAAGTGTTTTGACTGAAGAAATGCTATATGAATGACGGCCCAAAGTGGAGCGCAGGTTGTTCATTCTTATAGAAAAGGGAGGTTGGGCCGCATGGAAGCCCAAACAACTCTTTTAGGAACATTTTAAGGAATAGTTTAAGGCACGGATTGTTTCCTCACCCTTATTAAAAAAAATATATTTTTAGAATTTAGAAATCAATCTTCGGATGCATCCCAATTGCATTTGTTTTTGAGTCAGACCCTAAGACTATGTAAAAAAATACAAATGCTTCCTCGTGTAATTACGCAGATGCATCTTCGGATGTTATTTTAATAAAAAAGGTGCCAAAGTCTCTTCTTCTTCTTCACTTCTCGAAATTCTCTTTCAAACTCTCAACCTCTCAAGTCTCTAACTCTCTCAATTCACATTCTCTCAAACTCATTCAACTCATTCCAAAGTTCATGCCATCAACATACAATCGATCAAAGAGTTCACTCAACATCAAAATAAACTCACGTTTGGTAAGTTTTTTCATTTTTCTATATTTTTTATTTCTATACACATTTGTAGAAATTGAACATTAGGTTATGTAATAGGCAATTTAGATATGTTATTTAAATGACCAATTTGTTTGATAAGTAGCTTAAATGATCAATACATTATTTTGGATGTTGGAATAGATTGCATTTTGTTGCTCATCTGAGTTGCACAACATTACAGAGATGCATCTTCAAAAACTATCAATGTTATGATTTCCAGAATTCGGAGATGCATTTATATATTTAATCAGTCTGCAATATTTGGCTTGACCTCATTATGTTTCACTTGTGTAATGCTTGTGTGGTTTACTATTACGCATTATGGGTGATATGCAAGATAGGTTGAGGCACGAAAAAGTTGTGCAGACAACCGTCAGAGGGAAAGAGCTCAATCATCGCAGGCACCTATCATTTCTAGCCATATTGATGTGGATGCGTCAACTTCTGGGGCTGATGCATCTCCGTCTTTGATAGCTCCATAAGTGCATAAGAATATCGTAGTAATATAAAAGATTATCGAGCCCACCGAGACCGATTATCAATCTATCATTATCTATCACTACTTTGTAAATCCAAGGCTATCAATAACAATTGGGATGCAAAAGGACTAAAATAAGCTAGTTTTAAGAATTAATATAAAGGAGACCGGAATGCGGCTCTCATCAATCAACACTGCTTGCAAAGTCATCTTATTTTATAACGAATTTGGGATAATGTTTTCTCATAATAAAAGAATTAATTTAAAGGAGTTGTTTGCTTTCAGATAACCAGAACCAGGTTTTAGCCTAAAATTTATGCTCCTCTTTCGAGTGTTCAGCGTTGTTTAATTACAAAACTTTATTTTTGAAAATTAACTACTTATGATTATTCAAAAATTTATTTTACAGTGAAAAATAAGCTAAAGGTATTACCGGCTTTCGCATTATATAATACCAGATTTTAATCACATAAACGACCGCTTTCGAGTGTTTGTTTATGTTCTTAAAATCCCCTTTTGAAAATAGTTATTTTTACAAATTAATTAAAAGATGCTTTCGAGTGCTTATAATTAAAAGCTGATTTTTATCTAACTCGGATACAGATTCTGTTCTTTTGAATCAAACTCATATCTCTAAGTTATGATTTCGTAGTAAACATTTTAATTAAAAAAACATATTAAATATCAGTCCCTAAAACAATCCCAATTTCATCATAATTTTTACGACCTTATGCGAGCATCGTCTGTACGAAGGTACTCACAATCTAGACTCTAAGAGTTTAGTCGGACATGACCATTATGTGACAACTACTGTAACTAATACTCATTTTCATATTGATGCTAAATAAAATATTAAATAAAAGGTATGAAATAGTAAAAGAAAAAACACAGTAAAGTAGAAGTAGAAAGATTAAGTAACCTGGAATAAATATGCAATAGAATAATATTCTGCTCCAACCAGAGACTTAAATTTGGTATAGGAAAATTTCACCAAATGCATAAAAGATATTTTGGCAAGATTAAATCAGCTACAATATTCAGAGAGACTGCTTTGCTCAAAACCTAACACTAAATATGCACTAATTCCCCAGTGTGAAAAATTAAGTGCTTTTATAATAAGTGCTTTTTTTTGCCTAAAATTCAATACTAAGCTTGGATCCCTAAAAATTAATCTCTAAAGTCCTTTTCATGGCTAAAATTCGTACAAATAACTATTGTATAATATGTAAAATAATGGATAAAACAGGAAGTGGGAATGACTAAATTTGAGATGGTGGGCAAAATCTAGAAATATACGTCTTGACGGGCATCAGCAGGGGCTGACGGGCTGCTCGTCATGACTCCAAAACATAGAATTTGGGATTCGCGGGGCTGGCGGGTGTCAGCAGGGGCTGGTGAGTGCTAGGTCCTTGCATTTTTGTATTATGCCTTTTCTTTGGTTGATGGGCACTTGGTCTTGAGGCTGACAAGCGTCAGCTCTGTTATGACAGCACCAAAGGGTCATTTTGGTCCCATTTTCGCCATTTTTCTCTATTTTTTCTCGCATAAGTCTCTGATTAACAAGTACTTGAAATTCACATATAGTATCCACGTAATAAAATAAAAACACAAATCGACACTAAAATGCATGTGAATCGAGTCAAAATATACTATGCATTTTCATGTTATCAAACTCCCCTACACTCAAACCTTTGCTTCTCGTCAAGCAAGTCATCTAGCTTGTAAAAATAGTGTGAACGCGGCATTAAAGTATACATACTTAAATAAAAATGAAACACTCAAATACTCATGCATGGCTACAAAATCCGATTCGGCTAGAATCGTTTTGATAGGTACTAACAGCACACCAAGGATATCGTAAAGATACAATACCGCATTTCGCGGTCAAAAGTCTCCCTCTTATACAAACCAATATGAGTCATGCCATTATACCAAAACCTAACTCTCTTACTTTTTTCATCCTCTTTCATTCAGGGTAATCACATCAAGCCTTTTATCTTTTCACACACATGGTAGGAAACTCTGTTAGTGATTATGATCATCATCTCATTATATTTTTGCAAAATTTGGTATTAAGCTTTTTTTTTAAGGTTCAACTACCGTTGGACTAAGTAATCGGGTGATGGTCATCTAACTTAGAAGGTATATTCCCATTTTATTCATTTATTAAGCACATGGTCATTAACTTATTTGCATCAACCTACCTAATTAGTGTGTGATTTTTAGATGGTGTCGACTATGTATATAAACTACTCAATGATTAATCAAGAAGCAAGAACTTAAGGTTATGGCATAATGGGTACTCAAATTGATCTCTATATTTGGGAGGCTTGAGGTGTCGAGACGATACCAATTTTTCAAAAACCTTCCCAAGTCTCCTCAACCTAGCCTCTCATTCTTTTATAGCCTATATACTTTCTAAACATGCTACGAATTCAAAGTCTTTCAAAAATTTCACAGGGGTTCAAGTATCAGGAAGCAATTAATAACAAGCAGAAAACCACACATAAAAGACTCGACAACACTTGCAATGACTCAAAACATACATTACGCTACAAAATAAAAGCAGTAATAAACTAAACTAAGAAAGCAACTAAATTGGTAAATGAAGGTTACATTTGATTCCTTGAATGTAAAATACATCTTTAATCAATGAATGTCCACCATCCCTTCTTATGATCAAAACATCACTGATCCCATCGGCCGTTAGAGTGGTGTCATATGCGAACTTCACTTTGTTCTTCTTGGCACGATTGATTTTGACTAATCAATCCTTCATCCCCGTCATATGCGTTGAATAACCGGAGTCCAAATAACTTCCTCGTTTCTCTGAACTGCTTCTCTCACGGTCACCGTTACGTTTTCTTCTGCCTGTAACCGGTTACAGATTTTATGTAACCGGTTACAACATGTTTCTGCAGCATTCTTAAAATTGTTGATGTTGTTGTCCCACAACTTACTGTTGATGCATTCACCTTCTGTGATCATGAAAAAGAGTATGTTCTCTTCATCAAACTCTTGTATTGCAACCTTGGCTTCATTCCTTTTAGGTTATTTCTTGTTTGCGTTGCACTTTCTTGCAAAATGGATGAACTTTTGACAATTAAAGCATTATATCTTGATTTTGTTAATCTTTCCTCTTTTACCTCTACATTTTGCCTTTGCCTTGTCACTATTTCTCTCCTCAATATTTTGCTCATGAGCCTCAAGAGAGCTTTGTAGCTCCTCTTTGCTCATTGTCACAAGATCCTTCGATTCCTCAATTGCCACTACAATATTATCAAATCTTGCCATCAAAGAACGCAAGATTTTTGCAACAATGCTATGCTCCATAACAGTTTCTCCTCATAATTTTATTTGGTTCACCAATCGAGTAATTCTCCTCACGTAATCATTGATTGCCTCATTTTCCTTCATTTGAATTAATTTAAAGTGATATTTTGTGAGTTTGTAAACTCACCACTTTTGCCTTGCCAACATCTGCATATGCCTTTTCTAGGATTTCTCATGCCTTGCCAACTTTCTCAAAGTTGTAACCATCTGCACATTGATCAATAAAAAATAGTACCTTAAAATCTTTCTTGATTTCTTCCTTACGCGTTGCTCACTGTGCATATGTTGCACATTCGACAAGAGGATTCACCCCGTTCTTGATCACTTCAAGAACATCTTTGGTAGCTAAACAACATTTTCATTTGTTTGCACTATTTGTCGTAATTCTTCACATCAAGAACAAGTAGGTTTGTAGGGATTCTTTCATTGGAGACATAATTCATGTTGCACACTAGGTGTTTGGTGTATTGAATCAGACTCTTGATGCCAAATGTTAGAATTTGGAAACGGTTGTTAAAAATGGAGGGTTTGATTGATGAGAGAGAGAGAGAGGGTGAAAATATTTTCATTAACATTGATAATAATACCTCCAAGGTGTTTAAACAATTACAAGTGAAGTAAGGAACAAGTTACAACATCAAATAACTGAAAAATATTAAATTCTCGAACTTGTAATCGATTGCACAAAATCAGTAACCGATAAAAAACTGAAACAAAAACAATTCCATAAAAGTGGTAACAGGTTACATCATCGGTTGCAATAACCGATCACATCAAATGTGTAACATATTGCACCAACTCCATAATTATTTTTTCTTAGCTTATTTAACTTTTTTACATACGTTTTAACCAATTAAACTCTCGTCATAATCGATTACAACATTTAAAGTACTGCTCTTTTTTTTTTTCACTTTACATGCATTTCACCTCATTCTCAAAATCATCACAGAAATACCCTTTAACAAGAGCATTAGTTAAATAATTTATTAAAAGAAAATTTTTCTTAAAAATACAAGTTATTAATTGAAGGGTTATTACCATTTTACCCCCCTGCCATATAGGTCATTTCTGGTTTACCCCCTGCAAATTTTTTTTTTTGAAAAACAACCTTGCCATTTCAAAATACTAACTTTTTAGCCCCTAAAGTCAAAATCCGTAGGAAAATCCATAAGAAACCTGCAGATTTTCCTGCGGATTTTGACTTTAGGGGCTAAAAAGTTAGTATTTTGAAATGGCAAGGTTGTTTTTCAAAAAAAAAAATTTACAGGGGATAAACCAGAAATAACCTATATAACAGGGGATAAAATGGTATTAACCCTTAATTTAATCACCATAACGAATAGTATACATCATTTTTTATACTAATTTACTTCTTAGTATTTTATCCACTTGTTTCTTACTAGTTTACTTCTCTTAGTACTTTACCCTACTTAAAGACACTCATTATCATTAACATCTCTTTAAACATACATCCCAGCTAATTAATTTTTCATTCACTTTTCTGTGAGCCTTAATTTCAACTAGCTCATTAAGTTATTTCCGTCTTGGTTGGGAAATAGGATGTGTCAAAGATTTGACTAGCCAATAAAAAAGACTTGTGAGTTGTGACATCATTGAATAAATTTTTTCTTTTATAATGTCTAAATTATTTAAGCATAACCAAATACATTTAGATAGCAAACTCAATAAGTGAACTTTTATTTTATGTTATGCTGTCTTACACTAATGACATAAAAATCATACCTAAGAAAATACCACTATATACATACATATAACAATAGACATGAACAAGTGCCCAAAAAATAAAGTATTCAACTAAAACTCTGTTCCATCAACTTCACAAACTCATAGTGATCAATTAATTCATCTCCATTTTCATCAACAGCATTAATCATTTTCTGACATTCCACAAAGTCTCTCTCAAATCCCAAACAACCCAAAACCCTTTGCAACTCAACAGCCTCAATGAACCCATCTTTGTTTTCATCAAACACATTGAAAGCTTCCTCCACCTCTTCCAAACTAACCCCATTTTCAAACATATTACTAATCTCTTGCTCATCACCAAATTCCGCTATACCAACCCCATCAATTTCCTCTCTTAATCCCAGCTTTTCCATCACATCAATGATTTCTTCTTTGCACAGTTTCACGCCACTTTGAATATTGTTATTCAAACCCTCCTTCACAGGTTCAGCATTAGAGTAATAATAACTAGCAAGAGTGATGATGCAACATTTCATATAATGTGAAACATAGTTCCATAAAATTGAGAAGAAAAAGTTAATTCTAAAATTACATAGGAGAACTCTAGGAAACAAAGATGAACGAAACATTTTTGTGTATTGATATTAGTAAGGATCACATAAAGAGAGTGACACTATGGTCTAAGTTTATAGTTGAACATTGATGTTTGGGGTTCTTAGGTATATATAGTGACCATTCATTTGCTTCAACTAGAAGCGTCAACGGATAACGTTTCCTAGGTGTTAAGGTTGATACTCCACTTACGCAAACATTGCTGCTAGGTTTCCAGGAAACAGATGCTTTAAGATTCCATTTGGAAGTGCGGGTAAAAATGGAGTATTTGAAATAATGATAAACACATACTCTATTCTCTTAACTTTTTTTTGTGTTAATGAAATTTATATAAGATTCAATTAATTTGATGGAATCTGTAACTGTATCGATAAAAAATAGAGAAATTTCCTACGCAATCCACTCATATGTCTTTTCACATATCCGCGGTGAAAACTTAAAAATACTCTTATATTTCGGATATACACATTCGAAGACATTTTTTTTTAGACATATCAGAAATATTACAATTTTTTAGTGTTAAGTTTTTTTGGATATGGATATCCGATAACCCAATATTTATTAAAAAAATTAAAATCAAGTGAATCAACACAATAATTTTATATAAAATTAGTTAAAAAAAGTTAATATAAATTAAAAATTATAATGTTAATAATTTCATTATAATTAATGCATAATGTTGACATTTAAAAATAATTAATTTTTTAATTTGTGACAAATAAATTATTATATAATCAAAAATTTATTTAATTTTTTTATTCCTTATTTATAATAATCTTTTGTATTTAAGTTATTATTTATTAATAATAAGTCACTTTAATTAAATTATAACTATTATAAATAAATATATATTTAAAATAAAATTTGAAAAAAAATTGGATTTTAATTAATTTTGATATGCATATCTGAATTAATCAATATTTTAAATTTCTGTTTGGATAAATTCAGATATGTATATTCAAATTAACTAAAATTCTAAATTTTTGTGAGATAACTGAATATGCATATCCGAAAAATATTTTATAATTTTTAGATGTATTTTTCATCTTATATATATATATATATATATATATATATATATATATATATATATATATATATATATATATATATATATATATATATATATATATATATATATATATATATGTTTACAAAGAAATTCTTGAAAAAATATTGTATTGTTAGGCCTTTTCAAAATTTCAATTCATGATTATGGGATACACGCCAGGCCCAATCGTAACACCGCGACAAGTGCTTCATAAAATAAATTTTTTTATTATGGATAATGGAAGAACTTCATTGATTTATATCAATAAACTAAAGAATAAATTTTAATACAACGATAATAATATTATTTTGTAAATAATTTTTAGTAGTTTTTAATATAATTAGATACAAAATACCAAATGTGAGGGAGAAGCAATCATTAATTACAATGAGTTGAAAAATAGGATTTAAGAGAGAAAAAAAAGTAACTCGAGGGTTAGGGGTAAGGGGTTACCGTTTTTCTCTAATTAGTTTCACAAACATAGTGATTCTAAATTCGTTAACAGTTAGATCTGGTTAATTTTTTGACAAAACTTTGGGAGACATAGTGTTACTTTTTTACTGTTCGGATTGTCGAAACAAGTTTAGAGGACGGAGATATTGTGTTCGCACTAAACAAGGTTTCTTTGGGATGTTTTGCAAGGATTTGAAAGAAAATATAATCGACACGGGCTCTTTCGATTTCGGTCATCGGCGTGGAGACATTCCATATTCAACACTTCTTTCTCGAATGATTCCTCTGTCTATATCCCAAACTCAAGTACAAGAGAAATCATTTGCACATACTCTTTAAAATGTGTGTGACATACCGATTGCTAATTTTGGCAAGCCTTGTCTCAACAGTAACCGTCTCTCAAACAAGATACCTAAAGAGGCTTATAGAGCAGGACTCAAAGGCTGGAGGGATAATTTACATGTGAGATTAATCACTAGTAAAGGTAGCATTTCATTGAAGGCATCAAAGTTACATGACAAACTTGCGAATTTATGGAGTACGGTCGCTAATTGGAAGTTTACTCCTTTAGGACATGACAATTTTGAATTTTCATGCAAATTAAGGGAGCATATCAACAAAATTTAGAGTCTAGGGAGATGAATGTTAATCCCCTCGCTCCTGCACTACGCATGCTCAATTGTGACTGAGGATGCATGGTCTTCCCTTAGAGTATTGGAAACCAAAAACTTTATTTGCAATTGTTTCTGGTATCAATACTTCTTTATCAATTGATGATCTTACAAGAAAAAAACTTGGAGGCATTTTGTGGGTATCCAGATAAACCTTAACATATCAGATACTATCCATGATCGTATTTTTATGGAACGACAAGGTTATGCGTTCTTTGTTGAATTGGAATATGAGTGATTATCTCTTTTGTGATTAATCTGTGCGTTGATCATATTATTGATAAATGTTGGAAGTTGAAAGGCGAGAATGTTGAGAAGCCTATGATTAAAGAATCTACAAGATACACGCATAAAAATCTAAAAATGTTATACCAGTTAATGACAATTGAAGGACGTGTAGAATAATGAATTTGGAAATGTCATAGTGAATGGCAAAATGAATGATAACTCTCTAAATTTGAATAAGGTATGAAATCATACTCCTGAGAATGACATAGAGATGGATAACTTTGTTGTCGACATTCGGGCATAAAATATGGTTAATGCTAATGAGGAACATTTATCAGAAATAAACTCTTTGAATGAAGAAGAAATACTAGTAGATACTACTGATGATTTAAATGAGAACTTGTTAATTGAGAAATGGTTGATTGAAGATAGAAGTGAGCAAGCTAATCTCGATCTAGTGGTTATGGAAAATAGTGCTAAAAATTCAATGATAGATCATTGTGATGGTTTGCATTTGGAGAGCAATAATAACATATGGGGTGATGAAGATAATCCTCCTGAGATACATTAGAAAGAATTTAGTTTGGTAAAAAAAAGGGTAGGGAAAGGCATAAACTTACTTACCCTAGAACAACAATTAACACCCGGACCATGACGGATAAACACAACACTAGTCAATGAAATCCATTTATCGAAATGCTAGAGGAGTAAAAAAAACCTTGATATTACGTTAGCTATTAAAACTCTTTGTGATCAACAAAAGTCTGACTTACGTTTGATTTATGAACCAATGGTTCCTCATGCTCATTTTTCTTCTAAGTGTCTTAAATAAATCAGACTTAAGATATTTTCATTAAATTTTATACGGAATCATGATTCAAACCTTTATAATTTTTAAGCAATAAATATGAATCCCTCTATTCCGAGTTTGTATATACAAGTAACTTCCATGGGATTCAAAGACAGTTATGGAATTAACTTACCAATCTTCAACAGGGGAATTATGACCCTTGGTGCATAATAGGTGATTTTAATGCACTTATTGGTTCCCATGAGGAATTTGGTAGATTTCCCCCATACAAAAATTCCATTGATCAGTTATTCAACAATTCATGTTTCCATGTTGTACACTCTGTAGCCTTTTGAGCGTTCAAAGTATCCTAACATGATACACTTTTCTGCCTTAGAATCAAACTTGTTGAGTTCATATTTGGTGTTAAGAATAAAACAGATACACCCAAAAGGATGAAAATAAGAAGCGTTGGACTTTCTATTCTTTCACGATTCATATGGAGTCTTATTCATAATGGGTCTTATAGAGATTCTGTTCAGAATATAACATAATGTGTTAACTGCTTCTGCCCATAAGTATTTTGCCATATTTATCTCATTGGTCATGGTTTTGGCCATTTATTGTAGACTACAATTTTTCCTTTATACAAATCCATTTTGTTGAGGAGTTCTAGGACAAGAGAAGTCATGAGAAATGTCATTTTCATCAAAAAGTTTTTCAAAATATTTATTTTTAAATTCTCCACCGTGATCACTTCTGACTCTAACAATTTATAATCCTGTTCATTTTGTACTTGAGAGCAGAAGGTAACAAACATATAGTGTGAATCGTCCTTGTGTCTTAAGAATTTTACCCATGTCCATCTGCTGTAATCATCAACGTTAACTAGTCCATACTTTTTACCACTTACAAAGGTTGTTTTCACAGACCCAAACAGGTAAATGTGTAAGAGCTCAATAGGCCTAGAAGTAGAAAAAAATTAAGTCTTAAAAATTTATAAATATATTTAAAAAATTTATTTTAGATTTTACTTAAAATCTGCCTTTGGCCTCAATATATATCGGGGCGGCCCTGTTTTTCAGGAACTTAATCATAATCTTTTTGTAGTTCTTTAGGAACTCAATCACAAATATTTTTATGAAGTTCTTCAAGAACTCAATTACAAATCTTTTTATTAATAAAAATAATAATACTTACAATCCTTGACGAATGTTCGATAAGTTCTTTATATGAACTATATAACAAACTTATTACTATCCTTTAGAGATACTTAATAAGTTCTTCAGAAACTATATAACCAACTCTTGTTATCCTTCAGGATAGTTGATAAGTTATATAGAAACTATATAACAAATTTATTATTATTTTTACCCTTCAGGGATGCTTTATATGTTCTTTAGGAACTATATAAGAAACTCATTACTTCGTTATCCTTCAAGGATGTTTTATATGTTCTTAGGAACTATATACGAAATTCATTAATTTTCTATCATTTATGGATGCTCCATATGTTCTTCAAGAACAATATAAATTTATTATTTTTCTATCATTTATGCTTCATGCTGATAACATGTTATGAAACTAAAAAAAAATAATAGAAGAGAGAAATAAGAAGAATAGAATGTATTGTATATTGCAAATACTATTATAAAATTAACTAAAACTATATAGAGATCAAAAGATAGGAAGAGAAGAGAACAAGCAACATTGTATTATATGATTCTCAAGGGTGAACTTTACATTGTAACATGAGTCTTATTTATAGGACCCAAGGAAGGTAAAAATTAAGTACATTAAAGTGGAATAGGAATATGAAGAATAAGAAGAGGGATGGACATCCACTAGTATAAATGTTTATAACACTCCCCCTTGGATGTCCATTGAGGATATGCCTCGTTAAAACCTTACTAGAAAAAACCCAGTGGGAAAAAAAATCTAGTGAAGGAAAAAGAGTAGAATATCCTTTCATTTCTCCCCCTCAGTTGAACAGTCATTTCTTCGATGAAGACCAATCTTGTGTACTAGTTGATTAAAAATTCTGCCTGGGAGTGACTTTGTGAAAAGGTCTGCAAGGTTATCACATGAACAGATTTGTTGGATGCTTATATAACCATTCTTTTGGAGATCATGAGTAAAGAAGAACTTTGGGGAAATGTGTTTTGTCCGGTCTCCTTTAATGTAACCATCTTTCAATTGAGCGATGCATGCGGTATTATCTTCATATATGATCGTTGTATTTAATTTTTCAAAAGATAAACCACAAGTATTCTGGACGTGCTGAATTAAGGATCTCAACCAAACGCATTCTCGACTTGCCTCATGTAATGCTAAAAGTTCTGCATGATTAGATGATGTTGCTGCTATGGTTTTCCCAACGACACATCTCAATGGAATTGGAGAACTAATGCACCTTGCTAATTATACACATCTTGATATATCATTTTTGGTCATTCTATAAGTAAGATAGAATTATTCGCCTACACGAAGATATTGGAAAGAAGTCAAACATATACTTCGTTATCTTAGAGATGCAGGTTACTTGTCAGATTCTCACAATGGTAGATCAGAAAGAGGTTATTTATTTACAGTTGATGGTACAACCATTTCATGGAGATTTATGAAACAAATCATGGCAACAACTTCATAAAATCCTGCATAACTATTACCACTACCTGAAGTCACTTCGAAGAAGACATTTTAAGCAACGACTAGAAAGAATACCGTCTCACATGTAAATGTCGGCATGTGGGGGAGAAATACATATGTTTGCACTCTTTTTTCCTTCATCATGGTTTTGTTCCATTGGGTTTTCCTGGTAAGGTTTTTAACGAGGCAATTCACATTCAAAGGATATTGTACTCTTTTTCGTTCACTAGAATTTTTCCCATTGGGTTTTTTCTGGTAAGGTTTTAACGAGGCATATTCTCAATGGACATCCAAGGGGGAGTGTTATGAATATTTATGTTAGTGGATGTCCATCCATCTCCTAGTTCTTCATCTTCCTATTCCATACTTAAAATGTGTTTAATATGTGTGATTTTCTATCTCCCTTGAGTCCTATAAATAGAGACTCATAATACAATGTAAAGCACACTTGAAATAAAATAAGATAATATTGCTCTATTTCTTCTTTACCTCTCTTTGATCTCTATTGTTTTGGTTAATTTCATAACAAATACAATATAAGTCCTAATTATAGATTTATAGGAATGAAGAATTAATATGAAATTCACTCATTAATGGACATCCATAATCATTCCATTTATAAGAAGCTAAAGGTTTTCTTTTAGTGGTAGTATTATTAGCTTGTTTGGAATCTAAAGTCTTAGAAGCATAATAAATAACATGGTCAATTTCGTCGACTCTTTGAATGCATCTGGCATCATTTCAAAAAGAATGGTCCAATAAGGTGGCTAAATGATGATAGTAGAAGTCATCGCCTTCTTTAAGGAATCAAACACCTTACAATTGTCGCCAAAGTTGAAAGTGACCTCTTTCCGTAATAAGTTTGGCAATTGAAGAGTTATCTTGCTGAAATTTTGATAAAGCACCTATAAATACTTGCATGACCAGGAAAGGGGAAGTTTCCAAATAAGCACTTGTTTGTAGTAGATGAGAGGTCATAGTTTACATATATTGTCAATCTTAAATGGCCAACAGTATCCTAGAAGAGTTTACATGGAAACGTAGAAATAAAATTTTAAGTACCCCAATCACTACTTATGGTAATGTGTAATGAGACCTATCTTTGTGTATCTCGATTCCCAACACAAAGAAGTCTCACCTTGATCCTTCATATAAAAAAATCTTGTTAATGTTCATTTTATCTCACACAACATACCAACGTCATTAGAATGTCATTGAAATAAAATACAAGGAAGATATACTCGATCCTATTGACCTTGAGGTATAAGCACTTATCAACTTTATTCTCTTTGAATCCTAAGTATGTGACCAGTTCTTCAAATTTCAAATACCATTTGTCTATAGACTTATTTCAGGCCATGATTGATTTCTTTGGATTACAAACCAAACTATCAACATTACGAATGTGGAAACCCATTTTGCACTTGTAGACTCCACTATTCTTGCACCGCCATTAGAATAGAAAATTGGTGCTATTAAGCGCGTTCTTGATATCCATTAAAAAGGAAACGAATTGTCTTTGACTCCAAGTTCTTTTGCAAGAGACTATAAATATTTACTTATGTTTGGCAGCCCCACACTTGAAGATGGTTAATGTTGGGATTTCTACCTATCGGATTTCAAAAGGAGTTTTGAGAATATATTTACTAAGGATCTTATTTAGAATGTAATTGTTTGTTTTAAGGCTTCACCCCACGAATATTTTGGCAAGTTATGCTCACTCATCATGTTTCTCACCTTATATTTAAGTGTCCTATTATGTCTTTAGGAAAAAAAAGTGTAAAGGAGTTCCAAGTAAGGTTTATTGAAGAACAATTCCATAATCATGTAAGTAAAAAGAGAATGGTCTCTTATGATGTCCCACAACATGATATTTACGATAAGGGCCCGTATGGTGAGAAAGATATGATAGAGACAAGATAGGTTATCAAGTAGGATAAGGATAGGATATGATACCGACATGATAAGACTTATCCCATCATGTGTTTGATTGACTCAAGATAACAGATAGTATATATATATATATATATATATATATATATATATATATATATATATATATATATATATATATATATATATATATATATATATATATATATATATATACACACACACACACACACGCTTGTAAAATTACTATATTTTTTAAAATTATTTTATAAAATATTCTAAAATTAATAAATTGAGAAAAAAAATATTTTTCAATAATTAAAAAAAACTCAAAGATACTATTTAGTAAATAATTTCAAATTATATATATATATATATATATATATATATATATATATATATATATATATATATACGAAAAAATTACCCTTCAAATAACATATATTTAATTTGATAAAAAAATAAAATTAGAATTAATATTTTAAAAAATTTAAAAATAATTATTTAATAATATGATAATGGTGAGATATAATTAAATTTAAAAAAATTATTTTATAATATATCAAAATATAATTAAAAAAAAATAATTATTTAAAAAATAATTATTTAAAATAATTATTTTTTTATTCTAATAATTATAAAAAAAATAAAATTAGAATTAATATTTTAAAAAATTTAAAAATAATTATTTAATAATATGATAATAGTGAGAAATAATTATTTTAATATTTTAACATGATTTTTATCTTATAATGGCCCTATGGTGAGAAATATATTATATATACAATATAGGTTATCAAGCAGGATAAGGATAAGATATGATACCGACATAAAAAGACTTATCACATCATGTGTTTGGTTTACACAAGATAACAAATATTATGTGTGTGTGGTCTATATATATATATATATATATACACACACACACACACACGCTTGTAAAATAACTATATTTTTTAAAATTATTTTATAAAATATTTTAAAATTAATAAATTGATAAAAAAAAATATTTTTCAATAATTAAAATAAACTCATTGATACTATTTAGTAAATAATTTCAAATAATATATATGAAAAAATTACCCTTCCAAGAACATATATTTAATTTGATAAAAAAAATAAAATTCGAATTCATATTTTTGAAATTTTAATAATTATTTTATTTTTAAATATTTTAGTTTTTTATTTTATTAAATTAATTATTAATATTTTTAATTTAATATCAAATTAATTTTTATTTATATTTTTCATATTTAATTTTTTTATTTTATATTATATTTTATAGGGGTAAATTAGTAAATCATTTTCTTATTCTATCGTGCCGGATTCTAACACGGCTGATATTCAGGATAACATTTTGAACTAGCGAGGCATGATAGGATAGTTTCAGGATTAACTTATCATATCTCGTTGTGTCAGCAAACACTGAATTGAGATAAGATATCGTACAAATATCCTATCCTATCTTTTATCCTGCGCACCAAACGGACCCTTATACTCTTCGCCGCAGTCAGACCTCATAATTTTGATCATTTTCCCCATTTTTTCTCTACTTCAACTTTGAAAATTTTGAATTTATAAAAAATTTCATATTTCTCATTAATGAAATAAATATAGCCATATATGGAAAAGTTATCAATAAATTATGAAATTATTAATTACCATAAATTGTAGAAGTCAATGGCACACTAATATCACTATGGACAATTGATAAGATTTTGATTTGCAAGTTTGGGGGAGAGCTTTGAAAAATATGAAGGATTGAGTGAAAAGAATAGAAAGATTTTTGATAGGAAGGTTTCAGAGGGTTTGATTTTATTTATAACACCAAAAACTCCATTTGATTATAGTGAAGGAGGGTTTTGGAGGGCTTATATAAAATTTCAAAATATCTTTTAGGTTGTTATTGTATTTTGAAAATTAAAAATGTAATAATGATAATGACTCTTTTATCATTCTAAACAAAATCATTTTTTTTCAAAAATGTCAAATATTTTCTATATTTTTTTAAAATTTTGTTTTTAGAAGCATTCTCCTCCCTTCTAAACTCGCAAACAAAGCCTAAGAGTTTGGAACATCTAGTTGAACATTTTCTATTGATTTTAGTAAATTTACCTATAATAAAATCTACACAAGTACCTAGATCATCAAAATTTAATGAAAGTAGAATATTTGCTTTGGTTAATCTCTCAACTCTTTCCTTTGATACATGACCCAGGTGCTCATGACATAAAAAATGATTTTTCCTCAACCTTAGATTTGTTCCATCTAATAAAATGACTAAGTTTTACTCCTTTTCTTATAGGAATTGGATCTCTTACAATCTTAAAGGAAACATTATGGATTCACACAAAGAACAATGGGGTCAATACTTATGATCTATTGTTGGTACTTATGGAAGCGTAGGAACAAAGCAATTTTAGAAAAAGCTTTCAACGATTAAGTAACCTAACAGGAACAATTGTGCAACTTGTGAAGAAGATAAAAATGGTAATCATCTGCATAACAATGGCAGACTATTGAAAATACATATCAAGCACGTTCAATGGTATCACCCACAAAAAATGGATTAAACTCAATTGTGATGGTGAATACAAGAAGACTACATCCACCACCGAATGCAGAGGTTTGTTTAGGGACTCTATCGAAAATTGGTTAAGGGGTTATGCGTGAAAAATTGGTTTGTGTGATACTCTTACTGCAGAGACATGAGCAATGTTTCATGGCATTGAGCTATCTTGGCAAGAAAGAATTACAAATCTAAAATTTTGATAGATATGGTCAAGCCAGAGACGGAAAATGACCACAATTTCCCAACTTTAGTTCGTAGAATTAGAAGGATAACTTGAAGGAAGTGACACATCAAGTTCAACCATATTCGACGGAAAGAAATTTAATGTACAATTTGGATAATCAACGATAGTCTTACCATGATTAACATGTGCTCCTAATTCTTCCTAATCTCACGTTGAATGATTTGAAGGTCGTATTGGCTCATGATATGTCTTAAAACCTATTTATCTAGACTTGTTAGATTGTCTTAGTCTTTCTCTCTATTTCTTTGGACCTTTAGGCCTTCTTTTATACTAATTTTTTATTATTATTATTATTATTATTATTATACTAAAACAAATAATATTTTGATTGACATTAAACAATTTAAGAAATTAATTTGATATTTTGTAATATTTAGATTGTGAAACATTTAAATTTTAAGTTTCAAAATAAGAAAATATATATAAGAGTGTGTTTAATTCTGCAATGACAAAATTTAATTTTAATAATTTAATTTTATAAAATTAATTAGACATAAATTATTAGTTGAATAATTTATTTCAATGTAAAAATCATCATTTTAAAATAAAAAATTACAAAAATTTAATTTTAATTAAAATCAACTTTAAAGTGAAAATCTATTACACATCTTTACAATAATTCTTTTATTTTACTTCTCTCAAAAGTGTGATTGTGTAACATGTGTTTTTAGAGCAAATATATGTATAGCCATAGGTGATGGTCAAAATAAAACGTGTGTACATTGTACAAGGTGATAGAGGATCGTACAATTGTACTATTACTGACTCTTGTTTGTGTTGCACGAAATGGAAGGTCCCATATTTTTCTTAAAGAGGGTCTCTTGCTGGAAGGGAAATTGTTCCCGAAACTCCAACGAAATTGGGCAATGACCATTACCCTGCTGATAACGTTGTCCACAAAATTAAAGTCATTTATGATATAACTTAATGAAATGGAACTTTAGAGGGTTATTTATGCAAGACTTTTAAGCCATTGACCCGTTCATGTTTAAATTTACTATACTTTGATATATTTGTTTATGAAACACGTCCAATGCTGCTGGGTAAATATAGGTGTAAGAAGTTTGGTGTAGAAATAGCAATGCTATTTAATAAACAAGTCGTTTGTAATTTATTAGTCTCAACTCAAAATAAGTTACTATTTCAATTTTTAATAATATTAGTTATATTTTTTTTTATTGTGCCCTTGTTTTATTACTTTTCATCCAAAAACATTTAGACGAGAGGAACAGAGTCTCTTATAATTTCTAATTAGACATATAAGATTCGAATCTATCTCTAAAAAAGTAATAATGTTAGTTTTTTTGAAAGAAATTTTGATTGTCAATTATAATTCTCTCCGACTTTAAATAATTAGTCTCTATTATTGTCATTGCACTGAGAGAATACTATATTCAGACCAAAATTAATAATTGGCTAAATTACCTGCTGGGTCTTTTAAGTTATTTAATTGTAACAATGTGGTTCTTTATGTTTTTTTCGTTACAAGTAGGTCTTTCATGTTAACTAATGTCTTTTAAGTTATTTAATTGTAACAATGTGGTTCTTTATGTTTTTTTCGTTACAAGTAGGTCTTTCATGTTAACTAATGTCTGCAACGTTGACCTTATTCACAAAATCCGTTTAAAAAAACTGAGTTGACACAAACGGCTCTGATGTGTCATTTAACTTTGTTGAGATGGCACTAATGTTGATCACATGAAATTTTTTAATTTAATTTGGGTAGAAATTAATTAATATAATTTTTAAAAGAAATTTATTGGGCCCCAAGGCCCATATCCTTACAATATATCTCCAACTCAGTTATATAAATACTAAAATTAACTTTAAAAAAAATCAATGTGGGACTTAATTTTCAAATTGAACTAAAATTGAACAATATTCTCACAGGCTTCGTCTTCCATGACTTTGTTTGTCTTAGCTAATAAACTTGGTCTTCCTTTTGAGTTCTTTCCTGTGGCTGAGAAAGTTGGAAATAATGATGTTAAGGTGGACAAGGAAAGTAATTCAGAATATTTGATTTTCAAATATTAAGTATGGCAAAAAAAGATTTAATAATCAAGCTTAACATCCCTTAAACTATGAACATCAGAATCAATCTTTCTGATAGGGGGGATTGTCTAGATGAATTCAGATTTACATTAGAACCACCCTGTGTAATATCACCAGCCAATTTAGGAAGTGAAGGCACCTCTAAATTTTCAATGTCAGCGGAAGAACGTAAATTAGACAGCACAAATTCAGATATCGTTTCCCCACAGTTTTTGCAATTCTGAAGTTTTTCAACAACAACAATAAAGTGACGTCTCTCCATAATAAATTGTTCCCGCTGATTTTTCAGCTTCTTGTTGAGGTCAACGAGTACATCTATGTCCTCCTGCATTTCTATCCTTTGTCTTTCAACATGTTTTCTATTCTCATCAGCATCTTGTTTCTCCTTCTCTAATTTACTTCTTTGATGTTTCATTTCCTCCATTTCTCTATTAGCCACTTCTCTCAAGAAATTGATATTGTTTAACTCACTCTCTCTCGTCTCCTAGAATAACTTCGTAAAGTGAACTCTGGTTATCTAAGAGGATCTAAATTCAAAAGGATATAAACTTTTTATCTTTGATGGAATGTTGTAAATTACAGTAATTTTATGAATGTTTTAAATTTACATTGATCAGCTTGAATTTTTTACCTTTTAAGTTATTATACTATACACCACTCAAAGTATATGGCATGAATGGAGGAGGAGACCTTCACAACTGCTGAGGGTATATTTCCATGTCCCACATCGTTTTTTAACACTTAAAATAAGTGTTTATATATCTTACACAATCCTACCTAATTGTCTAATAATGAGTTGGAGAAATATTGCAAAGATATGGGCTTTGGGTCCAATCAATTTATTTTAAAAATTATATTACTTGATTAAAAATTCCATGTCAGCAACGTTGTTCCCATTAGAGCAAAGTTGTAAATGACACATCAGCGCCATTTGTGCCAACTCAGCTTTTTTGGAACATATTTTGTGAATAAGGTCAACATTTAGTTAACATAAAGGACCTACTTGTAACGAAAAAACATAAAGGACCACATTGTTATTATTAAATAACTTAAAGGACCTAGGAGGTAATTTAGCCTTAATAATATTATTATTCTCATTTTCAAGTCAATATATTTCAATATATTTCACATTAATGTAAATAATGTACATGTAAACACTTCTAATGTTCAAATAAATGACTATCAGAAATGAGAGGTATTTTAGAGTTATAAAGTGTGTACCTAAATTTTGAGGTCTACATTAATCTTTATGGTGGAGTTCTAGGGTTGTAGGTCAACAAAAGTTTATATTCTGAAACATATGTCTTCATATGTTAATATATGTTAATATTTGGCCTTAATCTAGCATTCTGTGATTTTCAAAGGTCATTTTTTTATCTTCTTTCTTGGACAAAGTTTAGAATAAGATTTTTTTACGCAATTCACCGCCCAAAAGCGATAGTCTGTAAGCGGCGTCATGCAGGAGAAGAGAGAAATTTTGCAGTCATATATAGACCGATTCATGTAAGTTTATATTGAGGTGGAAGGGACTCAGGAAGGTCTTTTGTAACACCCGTATAATTTTAATATTAATTTAATTGGAATATTGAATTAATAATTAGAATAATAAAGATTTTGTGGAAATAATGGAAATAATGGTTTATGGCATTTGGGCCATGTGAGGAAATAGTAAAAGAAAGGGGGTGATTTTGTAATCCTTTTACTAATTTTATTATTATTTTCATAAAACAATTGGAATTGGGAAGAAAGAAGGAACGTGCAAGAACAGAGGGTTGAGAACACGAAGAACGAGAAGGAGAACTGTAGAGGGAGAGACCAAGGATCAAGAACTCTTGTCTAAGGTAAGGGGAGACTCTCCATTTAATCTCTATTATCGTGTTATAGGTAATAGTATAGATTGGTAGTATTGTTTTGATCAATGGTTTCCATGTTCTGTGTTGTGTTCATCTTTTGGATTGAAATTTTGGACTGATAAATCCCTAATAACTGAGTAGATCTAGAGTATGATGAACGAAATTGATTATTGGATCATATACTGTAGTTTCTGGGTGAATTCGTATGCTGTTATGAGATGAATTTTCTGGTTTTTAGACCCAAATCGCAGACTGTGCAGGTGGATTCGCGAGGAAGACGAATGGGTAAGTTGCAGGTTTCTGTGAACTGCTGCCCATTTGCGTATGATACGCGTACGGTACGCGTATGGGGGGTGTGGTACGCGTATGGTACGTTCCCCATGGTGCATCAGAATGTGCCTTCTGCCAGTACGCGTATGATACGCGTATGATGTTGTTTTGTGTGGAAATATGGTTATGTCCATACGCGTATGATACGCGTATGGTGTGTATGTTTTGTCTGAAATTGTGCTTCTGTCCGTACGCGTATGATACGCGTATGGTGTGTGTGTTTGTGAAATTCTGACTCTGCTGGTACGCGTATGGTACGCGTATGACCAGCGTGACTTGCAAAGTTTTGCTGTTTTGTGATTTTAAGAATTCAGTGATGAGTAACTCTTAAAATACTGATCTGTTTGGAATGAGGTCTGATTTATGACGATTAAGATGAGATAAATCGTATGATTGATTGATATATGATTTTATTTGAATGATGCAATTGTACATATATTTGGGCATACTTGATGATGATGATGTATGATGTTGTATGAGTAAAGATGATGCTACTCATAGTGAGATGATGATGTTGGTATGTTATATATATATGTGTTTGCATGCATTCATAATCATAGTTGAGGGCTGTATCCTAAAGATGAGAGGATGCAGTGAAGGGCAAGATTCCCATTGTGTGGAACCTGTGCTGGCAGGGCCGTATCTGGATGATGATAGATCGGTCGGTGGATGATGTCCACTGGTGATGTTTGGTACCACATGCATAGTGTCAGTTTCATACATGTGCATGATTTTTTTATAACATGATGGTGTATGTTTTAAGATGACTTGTTTGTTTATCTGTGGATGTGTGAATGATGATTTATTTGAATATGAAACAGTTGGTGAATGGTATCACTATGATATGTTATTATTTATGATGCAATAACATTGGTTAACTGTGATGAGACTCACCCTTACTTGTTGTCATTTTCAGATTGAGGATAGCGGCGCGACTTGGTGAGGATTAGCCCATAAGTCGGTTTTTAGTTATAGTGTCGGTGTCATGCTCTGGTAGATGTAACACTGGGAACACGTTTGTTTTGGAGTTTGATTATAACTCTATTTGTTTTGTTATTTGAAGTCTTATACATTGATGATGGATGTTTGACTTGATGAAGTATTTCCGCTGTGTAAAACATGAATTGATTAATGAGTTATGATCTTAGGTGTTTTCAGTAAATGCATGACAGGTGCCGAACGTGTGTATTATTTATTAATTTATGTAATTGTGATGCCTCTCTACATGTTTACTCTGATTAATAATTGTTTAATTGCCGCGGGTTATTAGAGGGGTGTTACATCTTTAATGTTGGATCTTCGAGAATGATCTTCTGATAAACCATCCTTTCAGGAAAAAGTAGGAAAGAGGAAGTTAAAATCCATGCAAGAAATGTTAACCATGATTGAGCCTTTCATGTTCTTGGAAGAGAAACTATCTATACGTTTTGATAACCCTGTGTCTACCAATCCTCACTCTAGTTGCTCAGTTGGGAAGGAATCCCATCGGTGTCAGGATGATCTTAACTAGGGAACGCTAGGAAAGTACAACAAGTACACTCCTCTGATGGCCTCCTGCGATAATCTTTATCAAGACTGTGTAAATATTGGATTTCAAAAAGAATAATGTGAGCCCCATACCTAGTCAGAGAGTCAACTCGGACAGACAAAACAAGAAATATATTTTCACTTCCGTGGAAGCCACTATCATAATACTGATGATTGTGTCTAGTTGAAAGACTCCATCAAAGAGATAACAAAAAGGGGTTGCCTAGCATAACATATGAAAGGAGGCAAGCAGGATAGAGGGGAGTCACCTAAAGGTAAGTCTCCTTCAAAATTCGCAACGACATGGACAAGTGGAGAGAGCAAGGAGGCCAATAAAGATACATTGTTGCCATAACTGGAGGAACACTATGGAAAAACCTCCCATACAAAGGTGCAATGAAGAGAAAAATAATAGAGATGATGTTTGTCTACCTCAAGTAGAGCAACAAATCATCAAAAGTCCTCGATCATCCCATGTTGGAATTTTGGGAGTTAGGAAAATGGAGGCATTCCTAACAAATTTTTCCCTCGTGATCATTGCTACAATTGGGAAGTTTGGAGTATCTAGAATCCTTATCAAGAAATGTAATTCTTGTGACATCATGTACTCTGAGTTATTTGAGAAAATGGACCTTAACCAAAGCAGATTGTTGCCATATGAAGGCTCTGACCTCCAAGCATTCAATGGGACGATATCCCGTCTATGGGGATATTTGGAGCTAATAGTTTGCGTTGGCATTGGAGAGGACATCAGAGCGGTAAATTTTCAATTTCTTGTTGTTCCTTGTAGGAGTGTTTACAAATGTTTCTTGGGATGACCCTTCACAGTCATGCTAGACATTGTCGCCTCCCGGCCCACCTCAAGCTTAAATACCATAACCTACAGGGAGAACCTCGACGATCAATGCTAACTTGAAGGGAACAAAAAAATATACCAGGCTCTTCAAAAGACTAATGAGAAAGCATAAACATGGAGCTCAACATCACTTCCTTCATCGGGTAACCCAACAACATAGGAATTCATCCTCTAAAAAGTGGTCGAATAGGCCATAAGGAGCGAATAAATAAGAGGCGATCATCCCACCTAGTTATGTTTCCTATTCTTCAACCGTACAAAATGCCATGCTTAAATCATTTACTGTTTGTATACATATATCGCTACCAATAGCAAAATAAAGTGATGTTTTCTAAGACATTATTTTCTTTATGAATATGCATAACAACAAAAAATCTGGGATACAACTAAAGATATCGATGCCCGATGCATATAAAGACAGGGTGTTGTCGGAGCCACTTTGTGCGTCCGACTAAAGCAGTCAATCTCTTACATAAAGTAAAGGGTGATGTCTGAGACACTTTATACGTCCGGCTAAAGCAATCAATCCCGTCTCATAAAGTCAGGGGTGTTATTGGAGACACTTTGTACGTCCAAATAGACCAATCAATCTTCCATAAAAAGTCAGGGGTGTTATTGGAGACGCTATGTACGTTCGACCAAAGAAATAATTCCTCCACGTGAATTCAGGGGTGCTATCAGAGATGCTTTGTACGTCTGGCCAAAGCAACCAATTCACCATAGGCAATAACGGCCCACCCTCGTCTAGTAGCTAGCCTCTCTAGATATCGTGGTGGGTTGACCACACGTCTACCTCTAATCGGGTTTTCATCTAGTAGAGGAGAGGTGAACCAACCCTTGGTCAAGAATGACCCTAGAGACATTCAATAAACTTTGGGGGAAGACCTCGCAAGTTCATAAAGATTTGAAGCTGTGCACTCAGGATCACATAGAATACCTCAAAACAGGTAACAAAAAAAACAATAATTTAACATTTCCTCGTTCGTTATCACAAAGGCCTCCAATAAACTTCGAGGGAATATCTCACATGTTTATAAAGACCCGCAACTGTGTACCTGGGAATGTGACAAACACCTTGAAACGACAACGTCCCATTAACTTTGAGGGAAGACCTCGCAAATTCACAAAAATCTAGAGTCATGTGCTCAGGATCGTACAAAAACACCTAAAACATGTATCAAAGGCATTTCATTCAATAAAGATTTATTTCCTACATACTCTTTGATTACGAAGTACTATCATATAAGTACTATTAAAAAAACAAAAAATGTCAAAGAGCCTTGACATGCCTACTTTCATAGAGAAACGATATTCCCATGTATGACAGCTTGAGAACTTGAGTGACTATTTTTTAAACTCATTTGTGATCTTTTGTAACAGCTTTTAGATGTATAGTGAATCAGAGAATTACTCTCTCCTCTAGAGTAGATCGTTTGATCGAAATGGCTAAACAAGTTATTGTATTTTTGTCTTTTATCTTCATCTTCTTCTTCATTATTGCATATTTACTTTCACTTTTGATAGGTTATTGTGTTGTTTAAAGTCATTTATTTTGGTTGTCATTATTTTTTTCTTCTCACATTAATTTTGTGTGTGTGATATTTAGAATAATTTTTTTAAATGATTTGAATTATTTTACCTGTTTTTCAAAACAAATAGTTCATCATTCTATTATTTTCTATTGATGATATTATTTTATTAATCATGATTCCATGCTTAGGCCTAGAATTAACTTATATTGTATATTCTTTTCAAAATATTATGAAGTGAACAAATTAATTAATGATTTTTACACTAGATTCTATCCCATATCTAGATATTTAATTATATTTATCTAAAGGTTTAGGTATACATATATAATATCTTCATCACATGTTTACCACAATTTAATGAAACCCAAAAAAAATTCAGGATATGCTGCATATCTAGAGATCTCACATAAAAATAGGTCATAGCTTATAAAAGCACAAAAATGCATAGCAAAGGAATGCCAAAAAGGTGCAAGTGCCAGGTACAACAGACAGAAAGGCCATTAAATTGAGTGAGTAATTGCATCACATGAAATGGACCCTCTCAATATAAACATGTCCTAAAAAATTTGTGGCCTTAGGTTTATTATATTTAGATATGAAAAATGTGTGGCCTTCTACCCTTGATAGAAACTATGAAATATCCCATGACTCTCATTTGAGAGACACTTGTAGACCAATTGAACTTGACAATTACCCATTTTTGTATAAACAAATAGAAGATAAAAGTCGCTTTAATAAGATAAACAATTGGTTAGTGCTGGCATGGTGAACTAAAAGAAAAGAGAAAAAGCTAAGAAGAATAAATAAAATAAGAAAAAGATAAAGTTGGATAGCTTTATTTTGTCTTTCTAATTTTGGATTCTATTCAATGTGTTTGGACTTTTGTGACACTTGTTTATTCGAGTTTATCCGCATAAAGTTACCAATGGGCCACAATTCTTTTATATTGGATAATTAGATAATCAATTTATATTCCATTGCTAATAAAAATCTTAGTACTTATTAATTTTAAATTATTTTTGAAAAAGTCAAAAAAGTAGTTGATTAATATATAAAAGAGACTACTTAGCATAAGGAGGGTAAAGATAGGAAGTTATGACAAATCATCTTACAACAGATCTAAACTCAACTGCAAACTTAAACAAGATAAGAAAATACATCAATGGATTTAAAATAATGTAAAGGATTAAACCATCACTAATTTAAGAAAATACTAAACAAATTTTCTATTGATTTAAAAAATATAAAAAGTTTTTTTTTTTACTTGAACCACCACTAAGTCGTAAATTTGTTTTGATTTAAAATATGTAAGACCATAGTTCTTTCTAACTAAATAATCCTACATTTAGTTATTTCATAAATTCAAACATTCGCCAACAAAATGACGTAGAGGGTCTTGCGGATCTCCCTTTTATCAAAGATAAGACCATAAAATAAAGAAATGTGATCATTTGTGTTATTAGAATAGGCACTACGATTGCTCAAACAGATCATAATGTAATATCATATTCCCTAAAATAGAATACATTCAACAAATGAGTTAAATTTCCATCCTTTCAATAAACTTTTAAACAACTTAAAAATTGTTATTTATGATACCACATCATTTCAAGTCGCCTTTAGTCGGAAGTCTATTTCGAAAGAGCCTCCATGCAAACAGGGACATTTTCGGCGGAACGAACTCTTTCCGAAGACAATCAAAAGAAACTCTTGAATTAATCTCCTAATCCTGGATAAACATTTGATAAATATGTCTAATATGATACTCACCAGCTAAGTCTCCAAAACCATTTGTCAACTTTGATATCCTAAAAAAAATATTCCCTAACAAAGTACAATAATCTAAAAGTAATCCTCTCATGCAAACAAACGACGTCTCTACCTCTAACAATCATTATTCACCTCTCACCCCATCTGCACATATCAATCATGATAGCCTCTTTATCTAGAGTGATCACATATAACATACTAAATATGATTCAAATATATAATTGTGTGCAAGGAATATTCAATTCATATAAAAAAATTATTGCATTGCATGTTTGAATTTAAAAAAGTTACATTATAAACGCAATTCAGGTGACAAGATATCATTTTTTAGTTTTTTTATGTCAATAAAAATGCATTGAAAAGTAAAATTTATAAAAATTCACCGTGAATCCAAACATATGTGCAATGTTTTAGGTTGTTGGATGATAAATCAAACAAACATATTTTCAATGAAAGATAAATTATATTTTAAGGAAAAATGTGACTAATAATTATTCATAATAACAACATTGGTGTTATTTTATTTTTGACAGAAACACTGGTGTTATTTAAACATCTAAATATTGACATTATATTTCGACACAGTATACAACTATATCTGGACTGTAATAATTTTATTGGGCCTAAAAGGGGACAATCCATGACAAAGCATCTCAAACGAAGTTTAGTAGCATTAGGCGAGCGCATACCGAGTCGCCCCATCGTGTTTAGAATTCTCACCTCATTTATTACCCACACGTGGCTGGTGAGGTGTACTTAGGATAGCGGCTTGAAAGGTTACAGTCAAAGGGAAAAACAGTTTCCTCCACGATTTGATGAAGAACCGATCTTCCCTATTTCCACGCCTTCACCAGGAAACTAGGAAAAATTGTTTCTCTCCTAATACGTCCCAAAAGGTCCCCATAGATTCTTCAGCCCTAAGTCTTGGTGGATTCATTCACAACTTCAACAAAACCTACCATACATAATTAGAGTCTTCTGCTATTTATGCGTGAGCTGGCTGTCTCCAACTTTTATTGTACATTTTGCTAGTATAATTGGCGTCCATTTTAGGGCCTTGATAAAACTCACATATGCCACACCCCCACTTTTTATCCAATCTCCTCAATCACCTTCTTCAACAAGGTGAATTAACGAGGCACATCCACATCTAGTAGTTTCGGACCCGACGACCAAGAGATCTTAGCAATCATGTGTGCTGATATGTAGGAGCCACGTTGTTCCAATCAAAATAAAGAGAAAAATGTCTTGATTTTCTGTGAGCGGCACCATGAATATTTCCAAGTAGAAGATGAGGTCCTTTAGCTTCTCTAAGATAGATCTGGGGCGCTTAGTACTAGATAACTTCAAACCACTTTCACTGATGAAGATAAATGGAAAAAGCGACCCCCAAGAGCATATTGCCGCCATCAATACCTAGATGGTGATCATTGGCGCATCCAATTATTTGAAGTACAAACTCCTATTTAGCACTTTCAAGAGGATAGTTTTGAGATGGTTCATGAATCTTCCCCGCCTCTGAGTTACTAGTTACCACGATCTCATCAGAAAGTTGGTCCATCAATTCTCAGCGAGTAAACATCATAAGGTTTCTACCACCATTTTATTCAATGTCTACCAATGACACTTCGAATCAGTGAGGGGGTATCTCACCTATTTCAATGAGGCGACCATCAATGCCATTCAACCAAACCAAAAGATGTTTGTAGGAGCATTCTAAAACGGTTTAAGGGGCCGATCATTTCAAAGGTTTGCTCACTCAAAATCCCATTGTCTCCATGAATGAAATCATGCTTCGCGCCGAATGTTACATCAAGGGCAAGGAGAGCAATGCCAAAAAGAAAGCCAAAGACGTCAAGAAGTGCGCCTCTAACGTATTCAGATCATCACAATGGTTGCGCAGGAGTTAATATACCTCGTATGTCAGAAATAGGGTGACTTTCAAGTAGAATGGAAGGCCTGTCGATAAATTCACGCTTTTGAATATCTGTCGAGAATAAATTTTCTGTGAGATGTTCTACACACATGATATTCTACCTCCAACAACCTCCAAAACAAATACAATATCCTTTATAATTGTTGATGTAAAAAATAATAATAATAAAAATAGTGTCCCACACTTAAAAAGGTGTCCAAATAATATTTCTCTAAAAGAAAAATAAACTTAACACATATATCATAAAAAAGAAAACATTTGGTGACAGATTTTTATAGTCACAGAAAAATTGAACTAACACAAATATCATAAACAAATATCATAAAAAGAAAACATTTGGTGATAGATTTTTATAGTCACATAAAAATTGAACTAACACAAATATCATAAAAAGAAAACATTTGGTGAAAGTTGTTTTAGTCACAGACAAACATCATAAATGTATAGAAATTATCTTTAAAAAATCTAATCAATAATTGTACCATACATTAAATTTTTTGATGTGTACCAGAATTTTAGATCACTTTGGACCACTATTCTTTTCTAATTTATTTAGTATATTGCAAGTTGAGTCTTGTTTGATTCTCTTTGTCCTTTATAATATGGTTTCTCCCTAATGAAAAGCACATAATAAATTTGATATAATTTTCATATATTAACTCTAATTTATCTTTACAAAAATTCTTAGTGGTCCAAGTGTCCTACCCTCATCCAACTTGGTTTAATATATGTCCATGAAATTGAGGGCAGGGCAAGTTGTTTTGTTTATTTAATTTCTTGATAATTTTTCTCCTATTATCTCCAACTGAAAAGTAGGAAAGAAAGTGAAGTTATAGTAATATTACACCATGAATGGGGGTATCCCACTAACAAAAGGTTGGCATATTAAAACATCAAGACCTAACTTTTTTGTTGCTGTGTCTACAAAGACAGAAAATGACCTTGATAGTTATATTCATGTAAGAGAATATATCAAGTTATCTTAATTAAGGGATCTAAAGTATATCCATCAAATTTCCATTTTCTCTATTCTCAAAGTCTGTCAACAGTTTATTGGCCCTTCTTTTTCCTCTTAAATATCTAATATCTAATTTAGTAGGTGAAAGGAATTGATTTTTTTTTTATTTAAAATTTTCAAGTGAATAATATATTTTTCTTATTTTTCACCTTGAGAAGTCTTTGCTTTCTAGTATAAACCTTTTGGGAATCAACTTATCTTGATTTTTTATTGAGTTTATTATCCTTCATAGTTTCTTTTGTTGTCCAATTGTGTAGTGATTAAACTCATATACCTTGAAGAAAGTAAGAAATTCCAAATTTAAACTCAAGATTCCTTAAAATTAATGACCTTAAAATTACTATCTAGTTCATAGTTGCAACTTTTTGAAGTTACGCATAGGCTAACCGGTTTAACCATAAAAAAATAAATAGAAATTATATTTAACTAAAACTTAATTGTAAAATATTTTATGAGATTTTATTTAGTCATGGTGTAATTGTGATAAATATTGAGCTATGTACAGTAATCTATTTTACACGCCTTTAAAGACGGCTTTGATTGAAACTTACAAGACAACAATCAAACCCTGGACGTGAGTTTTATTAGAATTGAAGTTTGATCTAACTTTATCTCTAACCATAAAAAAAAAAAAACTCTATTTAATCACGATTTAAGTATGACAATATTTTATAAGATTTAAGTGTGACAATATTTTATAAGATTCTATTTAGCATATATAACAAATTATAGACTATGTGTGATAGTCTGCCTTACACGCCTTCAAATTCGACCTTGATTGAGTTATAGATATGTGTGTTTAACTACTCACTTGATACATATAATACCATACTCTTTTGATTTTTGTTTTTTTTTTTTTGGATATGTATGTGAATCTTGCACTTGACCAAGAAACACACTCATGAACATGATGAAACAAGCTATAAACAGATAATGGTGGACATAATACACATGCAAGTTGATTTGATGAAATGGATGTTTATATTATAAAGTACTATTTTTGCAACAAAAAAATATAACTTTCCTTTTTGAATAAGGGAACAGAGAAACTGAAAAAAAATCACATAAATAACATAATCCATTTGAGACTAACATTATTGTAGTAGAGAATCTCCCAAAAAGAGGCAACAAAACAATAGGCTTCCAATGAAGGCTTAACAAATTTATTCTAAACAATTGGATTTTAGCCTAAGAATCTCCTTTCTTTTCTCTTTTCAACTTGTTTTCCTTGTCTCTCATATATATATAGATAGATATATATGTACATGAAGATATTTTCTCAACACCTTATCTAAATCTGCAGAAGAAACACCTGTTCAGTTACACAGGCTCAAGATAGCAGCTACTGAGGCTAAACTGCTAAAGTACAACACTTTTGTCCTAAGAATCTTGCATTGAGGTTGGTAAACTACACTTCCTTTTGAGAATAATAAAGATCAAGAACTTGTCAGCAGAATGAGGTTGCACTGATATTAACTGCAATTCTCATAACAGTGAAAATCTGATGTATTTCAATGCAATTGCCAATTAGGTTCCCTCGTGGAAGGTACGAGACCGCGATAAAGCTGCAGGGTTGGCGTACATCAGCGGCGACGCTTCAGCCGAGTGATTGTTGTCTTTTCCCTTGGATTGAAATGCATTGAACATGCTTCCTCCATTGAGAGAGTTGGTTTTGTCGTTACTGATCCCGAGCTTTGACCATAAGGAACTCTTTGCGGCTTCGTTTGGATCATCGAATCTTAGTGTTTTTGGGATCAAAACGCTGCTTTCGGTACTGTTGTGTTCTTTATCAGACTTTTCGTTAGGTGAGTTTACCGAGGTAATGATGTTTCCGTCCCTCGAGTGTTTTCCCAAAGTAGGTGAATATTGGGGAGAGTCACTTTGGTTAACAGAAGGACTATTTGGTGAGATACATGGTATGCTCCATGGAGGTGGCACACAACCCCAATACGCCGGTGGAGGATAGAATGCTAATGGATAGTTTGGTGGACAAAATGTAGGAGGAGGCATTGCAGAGTTCCAAGGATAAGGCAAAAGGGGACTTGGAATATATTGCAATTGAGGAGGGAAACCTTCAACTCTTTTCTCCATCGATCCATTTGTGTCAGTGTGACTTTTCCTCTCGGATGAAGTTGAAGTTGTAACCGAAACTCCAACCGAGTGATCATCTTCTCCGCTATAGGAAACAAAAGTATTAGGTCCAGTTGCGTGATGAAAACCATTTGGTACACAATTTGGTGCCCTCTCGCCAATTTTCAACACAGAAGTCATGGTATTACAAAGAGGCGAATCTGAATCGAATGCCAAGACAGAACCATGTAATCCATTAGGTGAATTAAGCTTAACTCCTTCAGGAATCATCAAGTGTCTATAATGCGCGGTAGGTGAGGTCTTGTTCTTGCGGCGCCCTGCACCAACAGGAACGTTTCTCATTGTACCTCCTGCAGTCCAGTATCTTTGACATTTCTTGCAAAAATGACGGGGCTGGTTGACATTGTAATTGTTGAAATAACAGAACTTGGTGTCCATGCTATTGCATCGCGGACATGGAATTATTTTGTCGGGTTTCTTCAGGGTTTTATCTTCAGAAACACTAGTCTCACTTTGTTCTCCGTTTGTAGAAGCTTTCGGTAATGAATTCTCCGTTTCGGCTGAGGGAGTCTTAGGAGGATCTTCAAGCATGGGTGAACATGCTGCGAGAGATTTTAAATCCTCCGCGGTTTGTGGCGAGGCATCTTCATCTTGTGCTGTTATGAGTTCTTTCCTTGATGGTTCCTAAAACAATGGACACATGATTAAGATGAGAAATACTAATTTACTAAACACTTAAGAAAATTTACAAATGAGTGAACGAATAAACTCAATAGAAGTATAAACAAAAAACAAAAGTGTTATCATTTAAGCCCAAAGTGAATTCACACCAAGTGAGGCTAGAGTCAAAACTATGGCATGAGACGACAGTTTGATCGAAAAACTAATCCATGGTATTTATTAGAATTTGAGTCGGGTCTAAGTGAAACCATATAAAACCAACTTATAAGACGTGAAAATTACCCTCTGCTTATGAACATATGTTCAGACAATCTCTGAGTTTTATCTAATGTGAGCCTCTTAACCGTATTAGTAAATTTTATACCAATAATACGTGCAAGAACAATTTTAACAAATAATTCCTCTATGATGTAACAAGGTCACAAATAATTTGAAGAATTGTTATTTTGATACCTAATAAGTACTTGAATATGGACAAAAAGTGTCTAACCAAAATAGTTAACCTACAATTAAAGCTCATAGGGTGAAAAGCAACTTGCTAAGAACTTCAAGGCTAGGAAACAACCATAGAACTTCTGTGATGTTACAAAATAAGAAAAAAAATGCAAAACAAAAGAGGACTTCTATTTTTTTGTGGAACTTGTTAATAAAGCAAAATCATTGACTTAAAAACTAGAATTGATACAATTGATAAAATCAAAGGAACATAAACCACATACTATATTCAATATTATATGCTCAAATTTATATTCTAGATTCGATCCAATTATTCTGATAGAAACCACAGAATCAATTTCTGCCACAAATTAATAAAAGATTCAAACAATTCAAAAAAAAAAAAAAAACTCAAAGTGGCCATTGAGAATTGGAGCAAGCCTAAATTCTATATTCAATTGACATCAAAATTAAAAATTTGAACAAACCCATTAACAATTAAGTGCTTAAGAAAAATGGGTTGGAATTAGATTTACAAAAAAACTGATTTTTTTTTCAATTTTCATCACAGAAACTGAATCAGAAACCATGATGAAGCATACCTCATGTTGTATAGCAGAGATGAATTCTGGTGGAGAAGAAGAAGGAGAGGAAGATGAAGAGTCATTAGATATGATGAGTGGAAGCGGAATCGTCCTTCCAAATAGCTTTATGGCAGGGTCTTTAACCTCTGACATTTCTGTATGATGATCTGAAAAACTGTTATCTTTTTAGAAAAAAATGAGGGAAAAAAATGAATATATAGAAGTTGTTGAAACTTGAACTGTTGTTTTTTCAGTAACTTTAATTTTATCTAGTTAATTGTTATGATGAAAAAAATGGGATATTATATAGTGATTGAAGGATCAAAGAGAGAGAGAGAGAAAGAGAAGAGGAGGGAAGACAGAAATTTTGGTGTGTGAAGAAGTGGTTTGAGTTTGAAGGTTTTATTTATTGTTGTTTTATTAACTAAGGTTGGTAAGAGAAAATATGGTGCCACTTCAGCAAAAGGGAGAGAATTGTGAGCCACAAGTTGTTGTGGCCTATGAGATCTTGGAATGCAGTTGGATTCCCTCACATCGTTTGTAAAGATAGTGCTATTCTGTCACATCCCTTTTTCCTCCCTGTCAGCACTTTCAATTTTTTCTTTGCCTTTTTGCATATTACTCTTTTCAACTCTTTCTTTCAATCCTATACTAGTGGTCAAGTTTGCTTCTAAGTCTTAGCTTCTCTATTTGACTTGAAACTTTTTTTTATTTCTTTTGTTAATTTCTCATTGGCTACACCTTCATCATAATCTTTGAACAATGGCAGTTGATCAAGATAAGAAAAAGAACTTTTGACAATAGATGGCTCTTAATTGTTTTTCACTTAATCGATTTGAGGTCGGGTTGAATTTGATTCGATTAAAACTCAAATTAATATTTCTTCCGGTCCGGAAAGAAAATTGACTTTTTAGATTCATTGAATGATCAATGTATTTGGTCCATGATACAGTCTAAATACATTTACTATTCAATGAATTTAAAGAACAAATTTTCTCTTATAAATGAGTCCAGAGGTTGTAATAGACAGATGTATTGAGTCTACTAAAAAATATATATATATCCATTTGTATTTTAATTTGGATTGTTTAAATTTGTCTAAATTTTAATTAGACTGGTTTGATGTGTTAGTGTGTGAGACGCTTTTAGTTATGAGAAAAAGAAAGAGACTGAGAAGAATTAATGAGAGAAACTGGATTATTGAAAGTTGTAAAAATTGAATTACAAATATGTGAATTTATACAAGTATGTCACTTCCAAACCCTAACTAAGTTGGGCTTGGCCTACATAACTTTCTAACTAAGTAACTAACTAAGATTATATCTCAACATACCTCCTTATAATTCAAGTTGTCGAACGCAAATTAATCAAACTATTCCTAATTTCTTTCTCAAATTCAGAAATCTGTCGATCTTCGATCTTTGGTGAAAATGTCGGTCAAATGTGCTTTGCTTGAGCAATGTCTCACTTCAAGTTCACCTCGATTTATCTTTTTCTCTTAAGAAATGAAATCTAACTTCGACATGCTTACTCTTTTCATGCAGAACTAAACTCTTTGTAAGATTTATGGTTGACTTGTTGTCGATGTGCAGCACTAGAGGCTTCTTCACTTTGATCTTCATTTCTTCCAGCACAAATATGATCTAGATTGTTTGACAAGCTGAATAAGATCCTGTAATATATTCATCCTCACACAATGATAATGCCACCACAGGTTGCTTTTTCGAGCACCGTGAGATTGGGAAATCAAGTACTTGAAAGAAATAACAAGTTGTGCTTCTTCGATATTTCTTATCTCCACACCAATTAGCATTTGAATAGCCATTAAACATAGCTTCTTTGCTATGAGAATCTTGTGGAAACAGAATTCCACAGTTTATCGATCCTTTTTAAGTATCTTAGGATTCTTCTTGCATCCTTCATGTGTGACATCCTTAGTTCACTCATGTATCTGCTCACCAATGCAACTGAGAAACCTATATCAGATCGACTGTTGCACACATATCTCAGAGATGCAACAATTTGTTTGAACAACGTAACAACGTCTTTGTATTCGTCTCCATGTTTCTCTAGCTTTAAATTAGGTTCAATAGGTGAGGATGCAAGATTTGAATCATCCATCTAGAATCTCTTGAGTATCTCTTTGACATACTTTCTTTGATGCAGCACCATACTTTTTACAGTAATTTGAAATTTCATGCCTAGGAAATATGACAAGTTTCCTAGATCCGACATTTCAAATTCCTTTTTCATCAGCTCTTTGAACTTTGGTAGGTTCTTCATGTTATTCCCAACTAATAGCAAGTCATCGACATATGAGCATATGATGGTTATATCTTATGCCGAAATATGCACATAGATACCATATTCAGATTTGCATTTGATGAATCCAAATTCGACTAAGTATGAATTAATCTTCTTGTTTCATGCCCTGGGTGCTTGTTTGAGACCATAATACGTTTTTTGCAACTTGTATACTTTCCAAGCTTCCTCTTGTATCACAAACCTGGGAAGTTGTGTGACATATACTTTTTCATCTAAAGGACCATTCAAAAATGATGATTTCATATCTAAATGAAACATCGACCAGCCTTTCCTACATGCCAAGGCTACCACCAATTTGACAGTATCCAATCTTGCTACTAGGGCATATGCTTCAAAATAGTCGACTCCTTCTCTCTAAAGAAATCCTTGAGTTACTAAACTTGCCTTATGTTTTGCAATCGATCAATCAGGATTGTGCTTCAACTTGAACACCCATTTCACTTCGATAGCTTTTGTCTGTGTTGGCAATTCAACTAGCTCTCATGTGTTGTTTCTTTCAATCGCCTGTAACTTTTCAACCATAGCTGACTTCCACTGTTTAATATTTAAAGCCTCACTATAGTTGGTTGGTTAAACACCTGCAAGTAAATCAAAATAAACTAATTCTCCATCTGTCATGACTTCGTCATCACCAGCCACTTCATAGTCTTGAAGCCTTCTTGGAAGAAATTTAGTTCTTTGAGGTTTTTGGCTTGTGCTAGCCACGCCCTCGCTATTATCTGCTTCAACTTTGACTTCGAATGGAGTGTCATCGATTGTAAATTCTTCGTGCTCACTACTTTTTTCATCAACGCCATATCTCATAAATGGATTGTTAGTTGCATCACCTAAATTCCAATCTCATGCAGAGCTCTCATCAATCACAATGTCTCGAATCATCATGATCTTATCATTGATTGGATTGAATAACTTATATGCTTCAGTTTTGTGATATCCTACCATAATCATAGGTTCACTTTTATCATTAAGATTCCTTCTTCTTGCATCAGGAACATGCTTGTAGCAAATAAAGTCAAACACCTTCAGATGACTCATTGATGGTCCTTTTTCACTCCAAAATTCTTCTGGAACCTTATTTTTCAATTTCATGGTAGGGAACCTGTTCAAAATATAAACGACAGTGGTGAGTGCTTCACCCAATAAGGATTTTGGAATATTCTTCTGCTCCGACATGCATCTCGCCATATCCAATATGGTCCTGTTTCTTATTTCTAATATTCCAATATGTTGAGGCGTGTAAGAAGTAGTTACCTCATGATCAATACCATGTTCTATATAGAATTCTTCAAACATCTTTGATATATATATTCGCCACTTCCATCTGTTCATAGAACTTTGGTCTTCGTTTCACCCTGGTTTTCGACAAGTATTTTGAATCTCTTAAAGATTTCAAATACTTTGTCCTTTTGCTTGATCACATATCTATCTCATTGTTTAACCAACTATCGCATCAAAAGATCAGTAGAGAAGGATATGCCACAATATGTTGGTGTTCCATTAAAAGAGGGAAGCTTTATCAAGGTTTCTAGATAATTTAGGTAAAACACTATTTTAAGGTTGAAAAGATTGAAAAACTCTGATTAATCATTTAAAATGGTGTGTTTAATTTTTACTCATCAATTAAAATTATTTTTCTAACCAAAGAAGACTGACTTACATAAGTCCAATTGATTGGAGCGTTAAGGCAATTGATTGGAACAGCTAGGCACACAAAATTTCAAATCCAATTTGTGGAAAACATAGTCTCCAAGTCAATCGGATCCTCGCATTGATGAAAATTGCTCAATATCTTGAAAATTTTGATCACTCAACTGATTGGAGCCATAAGCTAATCTATTGTGCATCTACTTTTAGAATGATTTTTGCTCCAATTTTGATTGTGCATAATTTCCATTAATGTCTTGCAATATTTCGACGGTCAAATTAATTAAAGGCCACGCTATAAATAAGTAAAATTCGTTCACTCTTTGCATCTCATACTTTCTTTTATGTTCTTTCTCTTTGTGTGTGAAACTATTCCTTCAAAATTATCATCATAGCTCCTAGGAGGTTGAGATTTGCATCTAGTCCTCTCTCGATGCCCTCACCTATCAATAACAAGAAGAAAGATTCATTAAAGACTTCGCAATCAAAATAAATCTTGAGAAATCACACCTTGAATTCTTCAAGATATTTGAAGAGCTAAATATGTCAACTTTCCTTTTAAGTCCCTCAAGAAAAGTGTATCTATCACTAGTTAAGATGCTCTTCTAAAATCTTTGCTTCACTGATGGAATAGTTTATTCTGAGGTAAGATGACATAAAATATCTCTATCATTGGAAGAGTTTGCAAACATCTTGGATATTCCCCGTGAAGATGTTATCCTTAAGCCAAGGGATAAAGGGTATGAAATCCTGCACAAGGTTGTTGCGTCCTAACTATTGAAAACCCAATTATCCATGATGCCGAATCCATTCACTTCAGGGTACATTTGCCCTAACAGTCGTATGATCCATTATGTTACCAATAACATAAGTTTTTAAGAAAAATAAATTTTGGTCTCATAACTCAGGTTGATGTTAAAGCTATATGGATAATCGAAAACAAAGTCAAGACGAACTTGGAAATCAAGTAATTTAATACATGATGGGAATCAAGAAAAAAGGAGCGTGCTTACTGTATGGTAATCCAATCACAAAAGTACTAGGATAAAGAAGATTCAACTTTATAGAGGAAGAGTTTGTAGAGGAGGTAACAAAGTTAGGAGAAACAGTTTTAGCAACAATGAGATATGAAATCATTGGTTGGAAGATAATTGGAAAACCCTTAAATGAAAAGAAGAGAAAGATAGATAATTAAGAAATGCCTATATATCTAGAAGACTTTGACTATGATATCCCTTAGTTTCCCTTAACTGATCGCCTAATCAAGATCGTAATCAAAAAGTTGGATAAGGCAAACGGAAAAATTAACTATATTACGCATCTTTTTATCCAAGACCGCCTCAAAAATTGTCATAGATTATTCAAGCAAGTGTGAGTGAACCGTGTTTTGTAAAAACACAAGGGCTTTTTTCGTGCGACTAAACCACACACACACACACACACACACACATAATCACACTATAACATGTTTATAACAATTAATACAACATATTAATGAAAGGAAACATTCATGTATTCATTCTTTCCATTTTAAACATTTGTAATCTATTAATTTTGGGCTTCCAATCAATTGGGACAAGAAGCCAATTGATTGGCACATTAATTTTGGCCAATGGATCTTTCCTTTTTTGTGCTGACCACTAACCTATAAATAGAGGTCCCTCCTTTCAAATTTTCACATTCAAAAAACATGAATTCTCTATCTCACTCTTCATTCTCTATCTTTAAAAATACTTCTTCACTTTCTCTCACTTATATTTAGTTGTACCGCGTCGAGAGAGTCTATGTGTTTGGTGAGGAATTTTGTATTTTGAAAAAGGTATTATTATAAATTTACCAAGAAGTGTTTTTCCCTTGGTTGAATAATCTATCCTTAAGGGAATGTTTGTTTGGATTAAAATCTAAACCCTTTAAAATATTTGGTTTGGGGATTCAATTTTTAACTCGCCGACTCGATTCTTAAGCTCATCTTGTGTTAAAAGATTACTTCGGTTTGAGATTAACCCAGTTCAAAATATCAAATCGGTTCGTGAGTTAATCCCAACTAAAAGCTCATTTTGGTTTGAGATAAGCATGGTTTAAAATATCATCTTGGTTTGGGGTCAGCCTGGTCGAAACCCTGGTTTGTTTCATGAGTTCAACCTGGTCAAAAGCTCACCTTGTTTTATGATAAGTTTGTAGAAAATCTCGGTTTATATTGAGGACTAACCACTTCAAGTTTTTGTTTGGAAGGAAGACTGACCGCTTCTCTTTGCAAGTTCGTGTTTGGAAGGAAGACTAATGACTTCAATTTGTTCTTCTTTGTTTGATTGAATGTTAGCCTAAAATTTTATTTTTCATTGTATACATGAGTTTGAGAGTTTAACCTACTAAAAGCTCTTAAACATTATTGGATAATTTTAAGATCAAATATTGGGGACATGATTAATTCTTCTTGACTAAACCTGTATAAATATCTGGTGTTATTTCGCTTACCCTTAATTCTTTATTTTCCGCATATTTACTTTCTGTTTCTAATTTCTAAAATATTTTTATCAAAATCGTTTTAAACTCTAAATATGATAAAAAAAATGTTTTAAAACTATCGATTTTCTAAAACTCGCAATTTACTCTTGTGTGGAGTCACATATCTAACAATATGCAACATCGTTAAACTATTTTGAGGATGTCTCCTTAAGTGTGGACACAAACCAAGTTGTACATATTGTGATATCAAAGTATTTATTTGTAATCAACAATCTGAGAACTTATTGTTTGACAACTTGTGAATTTCGTATCAAACTAATATGACTTTATTAGTTTTTTCATGACTTACTACAAGTTGCTACACAATTTTACATCCATTTATAATATGCACAAATTTCTTAATGTACAATACTAGATAAATTTAAGAGCTTTGGTGTCATGTAATTTGACTATGCTAATGAAATTGGGTGAGGTGCTTTGGTGTCATGTAATTTGACTATTCTTAATGTAAACTATACTATAAAAGTACAATATATGTGACAACCCTTAATGGATAAGGGCTTTCATAGGCTTTAAGGTTGTTAGGATATTAAGAGCTTACTCAAGTGAGGTGAGAAGTTGATATGTGTGTGGGTATTTCTTGGTGTTATTGGTTGTCCCCTTCAATATCACGGTACTGATGTATTTATAATCCCTCGAGGGTCTTGAATCGAGTGAACTAAGTCTCTTTAGAATATAACAACCTTCACAGAAATGGGTGGTTTATACCCAAAAATTCAAGAGACGTAGTTAGGCTCCACGTCTTCCTAGGTACCGAATATTGACCCAATATACGCTTCATCCTGAATCATGCATTATGGATGGAGAAATGGTAAGTTGGGCGATGAATCCAAACTATAGCGACGATCAAGTCAAATGAATTACGTTTGAACTGATAAAGGGGTGACTCGGCAATGAATCACATATACCACTCAAATAAATCACATATTTTATGACAGGTACAAAGAAATCATTATAATTCGATTAAAAAGAAATAACTAAAGTTAAGGTATTACAACGGGTACAACTATCTACAACGGTCAGATGCTTACGATGGTTTTGATGATGACAATATTATGAGATGAAGATTTAATATGTGAAAAGGAAGTAATAATCAAAGATGTTCTATAAGCATCAATATATTTTATTTGTGAAATCAAGATATCAAGTCAAATTCAATAAATTCAACACCTAATGTCAAACTTGTTCGATGGAGTCTTTTATCTTAGGTCAAGCAATCTTTGACGATGGTGTATATCAAGAAGCTTTATCAAGTCTCATCAATTATAATAAGTCAAGTCCCATATGAATTATTGAATTAATGATAAATCAAGCAAGATATTTTGATGCTTAAAATATTACGAAAGTGAATAAGTGTGAAAGCTCGCCTGAGTGATTAGTGTAACGCCCCAGACTGCTTTCAGGATGATTGACTGACCCCACAAACCAACACGGGTCTTTTCGTCATGCTTTGACCTCACTCACATGCTTTTTGAGAAACTTCCCAGGAGGTCACCCATCCTAGAATTGCTCCAAGTCAAGCACACTTAACTGTGGAGTTCTTATGGAACAGACTACCAAAAAGAAGATGCATCTTGTTGGTATAGGTAGTATCCATCAATCCTTATAAGCTTTCCTTCAACCATGCAGCCCCATACCAGAACAGCTTTAGGAACCCTCTCATTCCGATGTGGTGACCACCTTCTCCCTCTTTGGCCTCGGGTGTTACATGCGGTGCAACCAACCCTCGCCTTCTTCGGTCTCGGGTGTTACATGCTCACCAGCTTCTGCATGGTTCATCCTCGAACCACATCATACTGGGAAAGGTATGGCTCTGATACCATTTGTAACGCCCCAGACTGCTTTCAAGATGATTGCCTGACCCCAAAAACCAACACGGGTCTTTTCAGCATGCTTTGACCTCAGTCACACACTTTATGAGAAACTTCCTAGGAGGTCACCCATCCTAGAATTGCTCCAAGTCAAGCATGCTTAACTGTGGAGTTCTTATGGAACGGGCTACCGAAAAGAAGATGCATCTTGTTGGTATAGGTAGTACCAATCAATCCTTATAAGCTTTCCTTCAACCATGAAGTCCCATACCAGCACGGCCTTAGAAACCCTCTAATTCCGATTTGGCGACCACCTTTTCCCTCTTTGGCCTCGGGTGTTACATGCGGTGCAACCAACCCTCGCCTTCTTTGGTCTCGGGTGTTACAATTAGTGTATTCTAAAGATATAAGAGTAATTCTCAAAATTCTAAGGCAAGACATACAAACACACGCACACAAGTAGTTTTAAACATATCTCTTTGGATAAAACACCTTAAAACCTATAAAGGAACCATCAAGGTTCTTGTGGGATTGACCAAGAGTATTCATAATCCCGTAAAGAAGCATTTATACACTGCCTAATTGATTAAGTACCTTATCTAATCGATTAGGAACACTCTTAATCTATGAAAACATAGCAGTTTTATGGTTTCCTTTTTGGAATTAAGGTTGTCGTATTTATGAAGCTTCTACTAAATTAACCATATAGCTTAATCAATTATATGCTTTAAAAAGCTCATGATTTCAAAATTTTCTCCTATAAAGAAGAGGCATCTCCTAATTTCAAAATACACCATAAAATGTATTTCTATATAAATTTTCACTTTCTACTCTCTCCATTTCATTTCTTTCTTTTTCACGAAATTGCCTTAGTGCTTTGAGAGTGAAAAATATCAACGGGGCTTTTGTTGTTCTTGTGTTGTGAGAATTTTATAAGTTACTCAAAGGGGTTTTTTTATCTTGCGTAATAATCTTCGAAAGAAGTTGTTGTATGGTTCTTGAGATAAAGTGGTTAAAATCTTTGTTTAGCTCATGAGATTAGCCAGGTAAAATCTCTATTTGGTTCATGAGCTAAGTTTGTTAAAAGCTCTCGTTTGATTATTGAGTTTAGTCATAAAAACATTTGTTTGGTTCCTAATCGTAACTGGGTGTAAAATCTTTGTTTGGGTATGAGATTGTCCAGGGGGAAGAATCTCTTATTTGGTATGGGGATTAGCCAATGTAAAATCTCTTTTTTGGTTGCAAGAAGGTTTGTGTGCATTAATTATTAAAAACTCACATATGATATAGCAGAAATTATCAAGTTCTTAGGGACATGAGTAAGCCAATTGGTTAAGCTGAAATTGTATAAATTATTGGTTCATTTCTAACTTCCCTTATCTCTTTACATTTAATTTCTTTATTTCGTTTTGTTGCATTTCTTTATCTTCATCTATTTGATTTTGATTATTTTAATAATTTTGTTGCCTATACTCTATTTGACTCATAAAATAAATTTTAAGGTTTTTATAAATCAATATTTTTATTACTGGTCATCATTTTTCAACCTACACAACCCACCCCCTATTGTGTTTCGAGTCACTTGTGCAACAAAGGAAATTTTCTAGTAGCATATTTCAAGACATGTTGATTCCTTATCTATGAAGCTATGTTGTTAATTGCGGCTGGTGCGGCCGCTATCGCGGCGCAAAGCGAAGTAGAAAAAACAAGACAGCCGCTTTTGGTCTTACCGATTCAGCGCATTAGTGTGAGGAGGCCCAAAACGGCCGCGGTCGCGGGTTGCGGAGCGGGTCGGATGTGGCCTAAAATGCCGCTTTTGCTGTAGTCTCAATTCAGACTGGGTCGGGTCCACAAAACCATTATTTTCAAACGCTAGAAAATGGAGGAGGGATAAAGTCGCGAGAAGAAGATGGAGGAGAGATAAAGTCGTGGAGAAGAAGATGAAGTAGTGGAGAAAATTCACAGAAAGAAGAAGAGATGAAGTAGTGGAGAAAGATGAGTGGGGTGATTTACAGAAAAAATAAGAGATGAAGTAGTGGAGAAAGATGAAGTGGACATCAATAACTATTTAATTAATAAAATAATGTGGAGAGTGGGTTAAAAAATAATGTAGAAAGTGGGTTGAAAAGTCAGAAAAAGAAGAAACTATTTTCAATGTAATAACTGTATACACCTATGATTATAAAAATATAGTAATATGGTTTTTTGAAAAAACCAATAGTAATAAATAATTATAGTTAATTCTCTTAAAAATATATATATATATATATATATATATATATATATATATATATATATATATATATATATATATATATATATATATTCTTGCATGGACACGACCCTAAGTTCATATTCTTAGGAACAACCAATAAGAAAAGAGTAATTTTTTGATTTATTTTAATTTTAATTTTGTTTTTAATTGGATTCATGGGGTGGTTGATATTATCAAGGAGAGAGAAAATTCTATATTTATTTTTTAATTAATTAAAATTATGTGATTGGTTGTGTGCAAAACAATTTCTTGTATCCGTGTCCACCTAAGAATTTTCATATATATATATATATATATATATATATATATATATATATATATATATATATATATATATATATATATATATATATATATATATATATATATATATATATATATATATAGTGTTATTAAAATATATTTTTTTAGTGACCACATCACTAAAATAGCGCCCGCGTCGCTCTCGATTTCCACGCCGCTTCCATTTTGAGATTGACCATGCCGCGCCGCATTCTAAGATTAACAACATAGATATGAAGTATATGGGGTTTTTATTGGTGCCCACCTCCCTGACAAGAACAATACTTATTTCGGCACATACAACTAGATAAATGAACAAAGTTTCCCAGTCATGAGCCTTAATCAAACCTGGGGTTTGGAGAGGGAAAGCTTTAGTTGAGTGAAGGCAGGCTGACATTCCGGTGTCTAATCAAACAACTCCTCCTTCCTCAAGAGTTTATAGAATAGAAGTGCATATTTTGTTGATATTAAGAGGAGCCTGCTAAGAGCGGTGAACGTTCCATTTAATTTTATTATTCTTTCCTTTAATTTGTAGTTAAGGGTCTCCATCTTGATTATCATGTCACACTTATCAAGATTGATTTCAATTCTCGATCAAGTAGAATCCTAAAAACTTTCTAGCCATGACCCCAACTCTGCAGTTGTTTGGATTGAGCCTCGTTTTATAGTGCCAAACATTGTTGATACACTGGTAAGGAGGCTATTGTGTTGTTTCTCTTTATTGGAGTTGACTATCATGTCATCCATATTAATCTTCAACATATCATTAATTCTTCTTTAAAGATCTTATTCATCATCCTATGGTAAGTTGCACCTAAACTTTTTAAACGAAAGGGCATCACATTATACCTAAATTTAAGTGATGTCTTATGAAGACAGTCTTGTCTCAGTCTTTCTCATGCATTAGAATCTTGTTTTAGTCAGATCATGCATCCATAAAGGGTATTGTTATTAAGTTGAAGAATTATACACTAACTCGTCGATGTTGCGCAATGGATAAGAATATTTTGGGCATGTCTTGTTTAGGCCCGTGTAATAAACACTAGAGCGCCATTTTCCAAATGCTTTCTTGACTGGCACTATACTGGACATCCATTATATTTACTTTGACTATGAAATGAAGTTTTCTTGTAGAAGACCCTTGACGGTGCTCTTGGTAGCTTCGACCTTTTCTAATGACTGACACATCCTCATCTAAGCAACATACTTGACAGAAAGGTTGACGTTATATCGATGGTAGGCAATAATGGGATTAATTTTATATATTTCTTCAAAGGAAACAAAGAACATATCATTATTGTTGGATTTAAAACACGTGATGAGGTATTCCCCCACGGAATTGGGAAAACTAACTTTAATCTTTACTATTCTCGCCAGGTAATCTTCGAGTTGTATGGCTATGAAGTCGTCATCAGGGACCAGCCTTAGGGTCTTCATCCCATCCTTAATATAGTAAGGTATCTATGAGTTGTATTAATCCTCAAATGTGTCTTTATCTGGACATGTATTAAATTCTGTGACATTAGCGTTTAAAGAGAGTTATTATGAATAATGGGCCTCTTATACCTTTTCCCTATATCGGACGACAACTTCGGCTAGGTTTCTCTGCATGGATTTGTGGAAACGACATGTTCAATACAACTCTTCACAAATAGTAACTTGTTCATCATGAATATTATGCTATTTCATCCTTGCATCTCTGCCTTTTTTGGAGGTCATCATAAGCTTGATTAAGCCTCAAGGAATTATATTTATTGAGCCATTCAATGCTTGAAAATAAATTTCCATCCAAGGATACACCTTCTCCTTCTTCTATTCTAAATTCTCGAAAATATATGCATGCATAAGGTCAGATGAGCCTCTCCATCAACGAGGATTGTTGACACATAAAATTTGGCCATGGTATCCGTAATTACGAAGGGAAAGATCTTGTTGAGGATGCCTTGCACATTCTCACTAATGACGATTCTTCTTTCTTAACTACCCCTATCATCTCTGCAATATTTCTCTTCATAGTGCTTTTGGATATTGTCTTTGGATGCAAGAACTCTTTAGTGATAGAAGTAATAAAGTTATAGCCGTTGGTGATGGATGATATGAATTATTGTTTTCTCATCTGGTTTTCCTCCTCTTCTTCACTTATGTCTTTTCCTTTACTAGGGACCTTAGCAAGGAAAATGTTTTCTTCAAGAGGACACACGTTGTCTTCTAGATTTTTTAGAGGGAATATCTAAGTCTTTTATAATCATCCTTCCCAACCTCATCCTTGACATACCTATCAAGTCTTCTGTTTTTAATAATATTCTTAATCACATTCTTCAATTGAAAGTACTCCTCAGTTTTTTTGCCCATAGATTTTGTGGAATCTCTAGAACTTATACTTGACAATTTATGCTAACTCTTTTACATGGAGGGATACTTCATCCCGACCTCCTTGGACTCGGTGTTTGCGCATTAATGCTGCAAAATTCTTTCTCTTCATTACTCCCTCCGTCCCACAATGAGTGGCCCAACCCACATTTTCACACATATTAAGAAAAGTGGTTAAAAGTAAGAGAGATAATAGTATTTTTACTATACTACCCTTATTATGTATTGGAAATGGTGAAACTTTTATTAATTAGAGGGTAAAACTGGAAAAAGTGTATTGGAAATTGAAATGGGTCATTCATTTTGGGACATCATTTTATTCCAATTGGGTCACTCATTGTGGGACGGAGGGAGTAGTTCGATGGAGTGTACTTAGAAAATCTAGCACACAATCCCTTGTGATTGTCTTTATTTCCGTCCTCACGACACATGTTGTCTCTTTGTTTCTCATGTCCAACAATTTATGTGGTTTTACAGCTGAAATAATGGAGATAAACTATAACATATAAAATGTTAAAATATTAATTAGAAACAAAAAAACATCTCTCAAATAAGAATAAAAATGAATCAACGAGCTAAAAAAGTGACACCAATCTTTCACAATTAAAACCTAATTCAATATATTTTGTAAATTCTAACTCAATTAGCAAAAGCCGATATTGCTAAGTTAGACGTCAACACTCAAATTCAAATCCTAACTTTTACAATTGTATGAGTGAATTTTTTATGATTATATTCACTTCGTCTACAGATAAAAAAAACATAGTTCAATATTCATTTATATATTTAAAATAAGTACAACTATCAAAGTTAAGATAAAATATTTATATGTTAACTATTAATTAAAATAATCTATAAAATGCAACAATAGACTCACAATTGCCTTTAAATACATTTTTAGCTTATATATTAAATGATAGTTTTTTATTTACTTTTACCAGACCCCTTGGATATCTCACAAACCATACAAGTTGTCTAAAATGCCCTCCTATTTTCGTAAATGTACCTTCAGAAGCACTCTTTTTTTGTTTAACGTTGTTTTGTTCCGTAGATATACATACGAAAGCTTTCATAGATGCATCTACGAAAGCATTTGATGTTATATTCACGCTAGACTCTTCCTCTCCCCCCATCTTTCACTTTCTCATTTCCAAACTATCAAACTCTCTCAATCTCAAAAATCAAACTTCCATCGAAGTTGTTTTCTTCCTCTCGAGTTCGGACGATAACGTTAAGATCAACTACCAACACATTCCAACAAGTTCCAAACTCCATTTAATTGGTAAGTTTTCGACATTTTTGAGTTATTTTAGAGTTTTTGTAATAGAGGTTGAATTCGATATTTAGGTGTAGAAATGATTGAGTAGTGTATGAAATATGATTTAGCGATAATGTAGGTCTTGTTTCAAGTGTAAAATGGAAGATCAATCCATTAAAAAAAGGTGTTTTTAACCCTCTGCAACAGTGACCAGACGCCATTGTTGGGTTTTGGAGGTTTTAGAACCTTCCGTAGATGCATCTACGGAAGAGTGGAACGTTGGGTCATTCCGTAGATGCATCTACGGAAGAAACCTATTTTTTGAAATGTAAGTACTTCCGTAGATGTATCTACAGAAGGTTCTGTTCTGATATTTTTTCTTTCTTTTTCTTGTTATAACTATGTAGTAACTGACTCGATTTTATTAAATCATAATGGAGACATTGTGGCCGACCATCCAGACAGAGTTATACATGGGAGGAATGCACAACATGCATCCGAGCAGCGTGAACAGATGCGTGTAGTATCACAGGTGACAGATGGAGTTGCTGTTTCAACCGATGTACTTGCTACACCCGATTTACCTGCTACACCCATTCTAGTCGGATCGTATCCATCAGTTCCTATTGACGGGCCTTCTCTGTCCGTTCCAGTTGAGAGGCCTACTCCATCTACTACTGCATCACGGAGGCCTTAGGATGATGCGGAGGGTTCCTCACAGATTCCCACCGCCCGCAAATGTCGACGGGGCAATTCCTCTACATCTGTGTTTGTGCCTGTGACGGATAATGCAGGATCTTCGGTGCCATCTGCTGAGCTACGCGAGGATGACCCAGTGTTGGAGCGTGTCTGGTACCCGGGGTCCTATAGATGCGTCCCTATTGACGGGGTATGCAGATCATTTGGCTAGGCATATTTAGGAGAGGGAGATAAATTCTCTTTGTTTATTACTTATTATTATTTTTATTCAGTTTACGACTTTGCTTGAAGATAACAGTGTTTTTTTTGGAAAATTTCAGGAGAGGGATACCTAGAGGTTCTACAACAACGGCCGGAAGATTGCTGCTCTCGCACAGCCTAACGAGTCGTGGTTCCGGAATTTACTCACAGCTTCTGGTCTGAGGGACCTCTACACGGTTGGCTTCCAAACGATTCATAACGAGATGTTGATGGTATTTGAGGACAGGTGGCATCCAGAGACCTCATCCTTTCATCTTCCTCACGGTGAGATTACCATCACTCTGGACGACATTGCATGCCTTCTGCGTCTACCTATCAGGGGTATCCTCCTTAGTCATAGTAGGCTGACGAAGGAGGAAGAGATGGAAATGCTGATTAAGAAGCTAGGGGTTGATCCTACTGATGTGCTTAAGGAGGTGAAGAGGGCTCGTGGGACGCATGTGAGGTTTCACACCATGAAGTAGATATATGATGAGGAGCTTCTTGCGGCATATCAGGCTGCTGGTGATGAGGCAGAGGCTAATATACATAGAGAGCGGGTGCTGAGGACTTACTTACTATATTTGATAGGCACACAACTCTTCGTGGATACGAGCTCGACGTACATAGACGTGTTTACATGACGTACTTATCAGACCTTACACGTGTCCATGAGTACAACTGGGGAGCGGCTACACTGGTGTACACCTACCACAGATTCAGAGAGGGATGCTTGTGGAAGGCGAGGACTGTGGCTGACAGCTTTACCCTTTTAGTTGTAACAGTCTTATATCCTTCTACATTTTCTCAAAGTTTATTATATATTTGTGATAGTATGTTTGATCATTATTTTTTTCAAGCTTGGATACTACATTACTTCCCTGACATTATTGGCTGGGGAGAGGTGTCAGGTTACTCTGAAGACATGCCGCGTACCAGAGCCTTCGCCCCCTCAGAGGGAACCAGGTTCCGGATCCTTACAAGCGTTGTCTTGACAACATGGCTGCTGAGGACATCCAATTCGATTGCTACGCTGATCACTGTGAGACGTTTCCGTTTGATGAGATCATACTATATTCTGGATGGTTGGCTTCCAGTTCGACAATCATTGTTCGTTATCTTTCGGAGCGCGTCATGCATTAGTTCGGCTACCAGTAGACCATACCTCGCATACCTTCTAACTCCGCTCCTATCGTCATGATCCGTCGGCAGCTAGATGAAGTCTTTGCAGACTGGGAGCACCACTTGGTTCTTGTCGAGGCTCGGACGACCACATTCGAGAGGGACTGGAGTTGCGTCGACGGGTACATCACTTAGTACTACAGAGAGTCGCATCCATACATGCTTCCCACCGCACGTGGATCACCGCCCATACCAGCCCACAAAGAGATTCTGCGGGCTCGTCAGGCTCAAATGGACCACACTCAAGATGTTCTTCCTCGGTGTCGTGAGATTGCTGAAATGACGCAGACATGTATTGTCGATGATTTGTTCCCTGAGGGGTCTGCTGGCCTGCGTCTTGTGGAGGGTATCATTAGGGTGGCAGAGGAGGCATTTTTGAATCGTAGAAACCGTTCCAAGACAGGTGAGACACTCAACGATAGAGGCAGAGTAGCCAATAGACGGCGCGGTGGATGGAGAGGCATTGGCGGGGCCAGAGACAGCGGAGAGACGCATGATGATGTCTAACACACACAATAGTGATGCTCGTGATTTATTTGATATATCTATTTTGTACGAGGTTTTGAAATATGTATTTGACATTATTACTCGACGATTTATACGATGTGTTTTTCTGGTGTACTATTTACTATTGCGTTTAAATTGTATTACTTTAATTTACTGTAATTGGGTTTTCTATTGTTGTTATAAAAATTGAGTTTTTAAGTCAAATGTATGTCATTTAAAAATTTACCAAACTGTTCCGTAGATGCATCTACGGAACACTATGTCTAAACACGTTCCGTAAATGTACCTACGGAAAACATAAATTGGAGAGGATTGAGATTTCCTCTTAATTAAAGTGATATCTTTGATATTTTACAAGCTCACACTCCTAGCTAACACCGTGAAATTGCCTTAAGAAATTATAAAAAGAAATTTAGAATTTCTTAGTAGATAGTCAATTTATTAATTCTCTAGTACTTTATATTTATATAGAATATATTTTAATCAATAAAAATTCATTTTTCTAGAAATATTTAACTGTTTGATTTGTGATCTTTATATGCTTCCAAGCAGATCCGTTTTAAAATTTTGAAAACTTTGAATAGGTCAGTCATGAATTTAAAAACGGCCTTGCTCACGAGTTTCGCAAATTTGTAGACTATGGTCTATGGTTGCTACATGCAATGTGTGAATAAAGTCAAGATCATTCTTAGGAATATGATCAAAGTTGCAAACTCGTGCAAGAGATATTATTTCCTATAGCCAAAGAAGTCAATAAACAAAGATTGAAGTGTTGGTGTCCTTGTGCATATATTGTTTGCCATGACAGACCAGAAGGAAACAATGGCATGGTAGAGCTGATGATTTATTTAACAGCTTAGTCTAGCATAGCAAAGAAAAACAAGCTGTTAGGACATGACTTCCAACACAAATTGTCACATCCACATAATTTTGAACTTAAATATTTTGGCCGACAAGTGAGGATAACGGAGAGAAGGTCATTTTCCACAATTTGTTGGAAATATGTAGTAGTGGTGGGACTAAAGGGTGGGTTAGAGTTGGAAAGGTGTGTAGGAGAAAAAATAATTGGCTTCTAGATAAGTTGATTATTCAACTGGTTTTCTTATTATTGGACTTCACAGATTTCTTTTGGTAATCAATACTGTTGGGTTGGGCCTTCTTTTCATTCTATATATTGGGTTGGTTCTTATGTTAAAGGTTTGAAGTTGTCACGTATGTGGCACCCCTCATTTTTTTTAATGACAAAAATGTCTTTTTTATTATTTATACAAAAGAAGAGTTCACTTTTATTAAAAAAATTCACTATGGCAATGCAGTAAAAAAAAAAAAATCCGGTATCCAATTTAGAATTTTCTGTACGACGTTTTCTCATTTTGCAGTCATATTCGCGTTCTTACCGAAAATAGCGTGGGAATTCCGCAATTTCCGGAGAAAATTTACTAGAAATTTTGAAAATTCCAGTGCTGTTATGAAAAAACAAAAAACATATCAGAAATTTCCGGTGTGTAACAAAATCTTTGATTTTTTGAAATTTTTGGTATAGTGGAAAATTTGCCTATAATTTTTTTTTATAAGCAAAATTTGCCTATAATTGAAATTCCCGGTATTAGTGCAGAAAAATGTTTTACTTGTGTTGTCCAAAACCGACAACTTCTTCTACGGATTCTTGTACAGATTTTACGAAGTTCTTCACCACTGATGTTGTATGTTTTCTTTGTAACAAGCTCATTTTTAAAGGGTTCTCGTCTCTGTGATATTGATAGTTTACTTTTTATGTGTTGTAAACGACATGATATTATTGTTGTCGTTGTTCGTTTCGATCTACTAATGCAAAGCCACGGAGGAAATATAAATTGATTATGGGTTGTGGGAGAGGAGGAAATTACAAAAGAAAGAATGCATTTGAAAGTAATAATTTATCATAAGGCATTTATAGTATGAAAGTTAAATGTCCTTTTAGACTGAGATCTGTACCAAGTGGTATCGGCTAGAAGGTGATTGTTAGATACATGATGCACAATCATAAACTATCTAAGGATTTGGAAGGCCATGACATATTGTGACGTCTAAAAGATCTTAAAAGACAATTTGTGAATGACATGACGAAGTACAATATGGCTCCAAGGTACATAGTTGCTGTTTTAAAAGACAAAGATCCATAAAATCTCACGAGTGTTGCCCAAGTATATAAAGCTAGAGCTACATACAGAACGAGCAAGAGAAGTTCATTGACATAAATGCAAATGCTGTTGACTCTTATTCATAGAGAGAAATACATGTGTTGGAATACAAATATGGACGAATCAACTGTTGCTGCTGATATCTTTTGGACAGACCCGAATTCAGTGAAATTGTTGAATATGTTTCATTTGGTGTTGATTTTTGATTGCACATACAAGACAAATAGGTAATGACCATAACTGCTTATTAAAAATGTAGATTTTGATTTATCAGTTTTTTGATCATGTCCATTGTGATCATACATGTATCGGATACCACAACTTGAGATTGTTGGTGTTACATCAATGGAGTTGACATTTTCAGTTGGCTTTTCCTATTTTGAACGTGAAAGGGAGGAGAATTTCAAATGGGCACTGGAAAAGCTCAAAGAGTTGTTCTCTTCTGAGAAATTGCTACTGAAAACCTAGGGGGTAAATCAAAAAAACAGTGAAAACCTAAGGGGTAAATCATAGAACTTTTCATATTTCAAGGGGGTAATCCAAAAAAAATAATTAATAGGGGGGAAAACCAAAACACGCCCTAATGGCAGGGGGTAACAGTTATTTATCCCTATAATTTATTACACATCCATTTTCTCTATTATAAATGTACGAGTTAAATATGTTATTGGTCCTTATAAAATTATTAAATTTTGTTTTTAGTCCCTATTAAAAAAATGACATGTTTTGCTCACTACAAAATTATTATGCATGTAGCTTAAATCCCTACTGTTAAACCGATGTGTAAATTTGAATGATTATTTTACAGAGATATTTAGAATGTTATAAAAAATTTCTCGAAAAAAAAAACTCAAAATTTGATTTCAAAGTCGAAATTTGCACTACCTTTATCATTATCTTTTAAATTTTAAAAAATTCATATTTAGTTCTTCTTATTTTAAAAAATTCTATAGTTTAGTAAAGTAATATTTTATAGTATTCTAAACACATATAAAAAAATTATTCAAAAATTTAAAAGTTTAAGGATAATTAAATAGTTTTCAAAATTTTAAAAAATAGCAAGATTAAAACTGAGTGTATAAAAATTTATAGGGACTAAAATATGTCATTTTTTTAATAGAGACTAAAAATGAAATTTGAGATATTTACAGGGACCAAAAACATACTTAACCCTAAATGTAAATAAGTGCAGCAAATGTGAATCATACTATAAATGAAAATAAGTACATTAATAAAATTTATAAATGTCAAATAAAAAATTATACCAGATTTTAAAAAGGCAACGGTACTTAGGGGTGTTCATGGGTGTGGTTCGACCCATGAACCCACTAAACCAAATTGAATCAACCTATAAATTACCCGTACCGGTTCATTTACAGATATACCCAATCTAACCCGCAACAACCCATATAATTTTGGTTCGGGTATTGGGTTTGAGTTTTGCAATCCGCAGACCCGTTGGTCCAACCCATTGATGTGACATTAGTAATTTCTTTTTTTTATTATTATTTCAAATAGACATACAAAATTATTATCTGAATACTAACCATAATATTTTCAAAAAAACTTTATTCTCCACCAATAATACTACTAAATCAATGGGTTTATGTATTTCTAAGACTAAATTTTAATTCTTATTTTCTTTTGTATCATTTTCAACTTACTGTTAGAGCGGTAAAGCGGCAAGCAACAAAAGTTTTTGGAAATATTTATCCGGGAATTTATCGTGTCCACAGAGATTGGTGCTACTGAACTGCCGTTCGACGGATTCTTAGTTCTTGAGTTCGGGTTAAAATGGGTTTAGACGGTAAATGCAAAAATTTAACTTATGAACACAAAATAATTTCATTAGTCGAACAATAGAGACTCTCGAGATTTGAAACTCATATACCCGTTAAATACTTAAACTTACTACTCAGTTGAAATCAACCTAAACTACTAATCAACATCACCACGTATCGCTCACACGGAGGTTATGTCTAACGCAAAGTGAGACAACGACCGTATTACTCGCGTCGACGATCTCTCAGCACAATACGAGCAACACGGAAGCATTAAGAACCGACACTAAAGTGAATACCAAGTTCTAATCTATATCTAGAGTTAAAACCCAATAAATGTTCTTCCTAAACCCGGATTCAAATCATCCATGTCTGAAACAATCCAAACCCACATAGAGAAAGCAATCACTAATGAAGATTTGTAATGAAAGCATTAAACAACACCATGAGCAATAAATATACATATAGACAAAGCATACTTACAACAAAACCCCAACATAAATGGTTACAAAGAGAAGAGGAAGAGAAAAAAACCCAATTTCTCGCGGTGTCAAACACGATCCACTAAGCTCCTGACTCCGGATCATCCATGAGCAAGCCATAAATGTTGTTTTCTAAGCTCTAATGTACAAAAAAATGAAGGTGATGACTTTGGGAACAAATACCCCAAAACCATAACCTAAAAAATCTGTTTTTCACCTATTTATGCAATTTTTGGTTCTGGTACAGCGCGCGTCGCGCACAGGAGCTCGCATCGCGCGCTGACTGCTGTCATGAAAAATCAGCATTTAGTGTTTTGGCCATAACTTGAGAACCGTAACTCCGATTTGCGCCCGGTTCGAAGCGTTGAAAAGTTTATTCAATTTCCCATCTAACAATGACAACATATCAACCAAATTGGTGATTTATTATTCTTTGATTTTGAGCTTTATTCGCCGAATGAATTGATTCTGTCGCTCAAAATCGCGCGTTTGAAGCCGTGTCTTCGACAGGTTATTGCTCATGCTCCAAATACGCCTCAATACCTTCAAAATTAATAGAAAACTATCAAAAAGTATAAAAGTATATGAAAATACATCTACTCACAAACTATACGTATTTATACACAAAACGGGGTATTATTCAAACGGTATTAACAAAAAGTATCGATAAGTGCAACAAAACATATATACAAAATAACTAAATTTTTGAACTTATCAAACTCTCCCCAACTTGAATTTTTTTTGTCCTCAAACAAGGCCAAACACTCAAATCGCAAAAGTAAAAATCCAAAGAATCAAGAATCAACAATGGTTAGAAAACAAAACAATTGTACGGTTCAAACAAAAACGCACAAACGAAGTAAACACTTACCACAATCCTACAACGAACATGAAAATGAAACGAATCCTAAGTACAAAAATCATACAAAACATTCTAAAACAAAACAAGCTCAATAATGAGTCACGCCTAGCAAAAACTTATCGGTAGATGAAAAACACTGAAAGGTGAGGACTTTGAACACTCATCCAACAATCTTGGAAACAAAAGACAAAATTATGCGTTCATCTAAAAATAGTATTGAAAATGCAACGGCACGAATCACAAGGGCTTTCAAGGTTGTAATGTGGCTCGGTTAACAAACAAGGGATAAGTCCTAAAGCTAATCGAAACAAAAACTTGCCTAAACCTAAGGGAGTAATTACTTCCACAAAGTTTCAAACAAAGGAATTTCAACTAAACTCTCTTCTTCATCACAAGTTTCACACCAAACACAAAACTTATTAACACAAATCTTATTCCAAACTCTTTTTGTTATTTTCTTTTTTTAAACTTTTTCTCTCTTTTTTTTTCTTTCTTTTTCTATTCTTTCTTTCTCACATCTTTTTTTTTCTTTTTCTTTTCATAACCTCATACCAATCACATCATAAAGAGGCAAACATCCTCTCCCCAACTTGAATCCAACCACAATATCAATTGAATACTCCATACTTTCTAAGGCAAGGTAAAAATCCAACTAAACATCATAGGCGCGGGTTCAAGAAAACAAAGAATCAAACATCCATACACAAATGAAAACCAAACGCTCATAGACAAGTATTAAGCAAAAACAATACGGAGATTGACAAAAAGGCTCAAAGGGGTTACTAATGGTCACACACTCACAAGGTGAATTGAATATTTGGCTATGGTAGTTGTGCTCAAAATAAAACAAGTGCCTTGATCACTTTCGTGCATTCACAAAATCAATACAAACGAAAGATTAAACATAATAATATCCAGTTAAAACAAGAAATGTCGGTCTCTCGCATATATACACAATGGAAAGCCACCTCACATTTATGGTAAAAAGGGGAAACTAATTGTGATTCAAGTCATGAGCAAGTTATGCAAAAAGAATGAGTAATATGAAAATTGTACAAATGAAAAGTCTCCTAAACATGCTATGATATAGAAAGCGATAAACGAGTACCTTGCTATGTACAAATTTGAACAATCATTACCGCACAACCGACATGTGGAATCTATCAAAATTGGAGAATTATCAATGCGACTTCAAGTGATCGGGCCAAAATTTGAGTCTAAACAACAACAAAACAATTAAAAAATAAAACTATAAAATACTATACTATAAAGCCTTAGGGTAAGTGGGAAAAAGGCGGGCCAAGCGAACAATTAAAAGGAATTCACTGGCCAAAAGCAACACAGCGCGCGACGCGCCCTTAAGACCGCGCGACGCGGGCGCAGTTCCGCCTAACCAAGCTCTTCAGCTCCCAGGCCGCGTGACGCGCGGATGAGCGCGTGACGCGCGCTACACCAGAAAAACAGAACCAACTCAGAAAAACAGAATTTCAGTGCGCCACCACTTAACACCTATACTACTCATTTACAGAAAACTAAAAGAGAAAAATAAAACCATTGGGGTGCCTCCCAACAAGCGATCGTTTAACGTCGTTATCTCGACGCCTTTATTGTTTCGCGATTGGTAAGTAACTTTCCCGCGGTACGCCAATGCTTTCGCCTCAAACACAACCTAAAGAAAGCGACCTGCCCAAACACTTAACAAACGAATTAAAAGCAAAAGTATACACAAGTATGTGTAAAAACACAAATATACATAAAACACAATATTTACAAAATCCTTAATTGGCTAAACAAATTGAAAAGTGAAGATTTAGAATTTACGAACTATCCGAGTTCAATTTGTTTAGCCAACTTCACCTTGCTAAGTAGCAAAAGTGAAGAGGAACAAAATCAAAAACACAAACATGTATAAGTATGAAAATATAAACATGTATCAATATACAAAAATATACAAGTATGAGAATATGCACAAAATATACGATATTCACAAAACTCAAAACCAAAGAAACTATCGCAATGCAAATTCAATAAAAACACCAATCCCCGGCAACGGCGCCATTTTGTTGGAGCGGTAAAGCGGCAAGCAACAAAAGTTTTTGGAAATATTTATCCGGGAATTTATCGTGTCCACAGAGATTGGTGCTACTGAACTGCCGTTCGACGGATTCTTAGTTCTTGAGTTTGGGTTAAAATGGGTTTAGACGGTAAATGCGGAAATTTAACTTATGAACACAAAATAATTTCATTAGTCGAACAATAGAGACTCTCGAGATTTGAATCTCATATACCCGTTAAATACTTAAACTTACTACTCAGTTGAAATCAACCTAAACTACTAATCAACATCATCACGTATCGCTCACACGGAGTGTAACACCCCATATTTTCTAAATTTAATTTAATTGGAAATTAAATTATTATTTGGAATTATTCGGTATTTTGGTGGAATTATTTAGAAAGAATTATGAGATGGGCTATTGGGCCAAGTGTGGTGTTAGTAAAGAGGGGGGTGCTATGTTGGTAAAGCCCTTTACTAATTAAAATGTTATTTTCATAAAACATTTTGGAATTTGGGAAAAGAAAGAAGAAAGAACGTGAAAGAACAGAGGTTCTGGGGAACACGAAGAACCGAAGGAGAGCTGAAGATGGAGAGACCAAAGATTGAGCACTCTTGGCTAAGGTAAGGGGGGACTCTCCGGTTATCATCTATTATCGTGTTCTTAGATAATAATATTGATTAGGGATGTTGTTGAGTCAATTGGATCATATGTTAGGTTTAGGGAGGTTATGAATTGATGAAAATTGCATGAATTATTGATAGATTATGTGTTGTTTTGATGTGTGATGATGAATAGTGATGCAATTGATGATTAACTGCCTGCATATGATGTTTGGAGTCAGTTTTGGACTCAGATTGAGTTAGATCGCAGGATCTGACGCAGACCCGATAGTCTGCGAAATCGCCAGTTCGCGCCGCGTCCCCGTGTTGGCGCCGCGAAGGCGTACTTTTCCTCGCATCGCGCCGCGTCCGTGAGTTGGCGCCGCAAACGTGTTGGTATGGCTTCAGGTCGCGCCGCGTAGTCTTGGTCGCGCCGCGTACTGTAGCGTTAGTTGTTTTCTTGGGAAAGTTAAATGATGTGTAACTTTCGAACCGTAGGTCCGTTTTTAGTGTCGTTTCGAGCACGACGAATCTTATGAGATAACCTACGTGTTTAAATGATAAAATGAGGTGTGAATCCAATTATTTTTAAATATGATTTTATTTCTTGATGAATGATGTATTGTACATATATGTGAGGAGATGTGTTAAATACATGCTATGTTGAAATATTAATCATGTGACGATTTGTTTGATTGGATGATGTATTGTCGACATATATGATGAAATGTGACAATATAAGATGTTGTTTTGAAAACATTATGATGTGATGATTTGTAGAGAATTGTATGATGTTGATTGATTTGTTTTGGAATGATGTGGGTACATGTGTGTTCTCCTTATTGATGATGATGATTGATGTGGACACATGTATGTTCTTTAATGATGATGATGATGATGATGATTGATTGTATTGAATGATGCTAATGTATATAAACATACTTTGATAATGACGATGATGTTAATGATGATGATGAAATGAGTATTTGACGATGTTACTCATTAGACTTGACGATGGTATAAGTATGTTGTATATGTTGCATTCATTCATGTGCATTGTTGATACTGTATCCATAAGGGATGTGTTGGATCAGTGAAGGGCATGATTCCCATTGTGTGGAATCTGTGCTGGCAGGGCCGTATCTGGATGATGATAGATCGGTCATGGGTTATTCCCATTTGACGAGGTTGGTACCACATGCATAGTGTCAGTTCATACATATGCATACTTTTATAACATGATTGGATGTATTCCAGTGTTATAAATATTGATGATGTGTTGTTTGTGTTTTTGTTGGATTAATGATGAGTATGATTGTCTGTTTGAAAGATGTGTTCTGTTGATGTTTGTGTGAACGATAGATGTTCCTGATAATCTGAATATGATGAGTTGGGTGAATAATATAACTATGATGTGTTGTTATTTAAGATGCAATAATATTTGTTAACTGTGATGAGACTCACCCTTACTTTGATGATTTCAGATTGGCGAGTAGCGGCTTTTGGCTCGGTGAGGATTAGCTCATGAGTCAGTTGTTTAGTGTAGCGTCAGGTGTCATGCTCTGATATTGTAACACTGGGGGAACGTTAGATTAGAGTTTATGATGATACTCTATCATGTTGTTGTATTAGATTATGTGGGATATTGCATAGATGATGTTATGCTTATCCGTCTGATGAAATTTTCCGCTGTGTAAACATGAGATGTTTGTGTATTATGACAGATTGTTCCTTAGTGAAAGCATGACAGTGAATTTATGATATTTGTTTTAATTTGAATTGTGGCACCCTTGTTATCATGTTTTACTCTGAAAAATTATTTTATTAATTTCCGTGGGGTTTAGAAGGGTGTTACAATAGTGGTATCAGAGCAGGTCGGTCCGTCCGGCCAATTGTTGAGTCAGTTGAGTTGCGCGACAGTTGTATATTGTCGGCGTTTTATTCCTTGGTACGCGACATGTGAGTGAATCACTGTCGGTACTTGGTTGTTGTTGCAGGTGTTGGATTGAAACAAGTGGGGGAGAAGCTTCGCTTCTCGGTTATGTTTCAGTTGAAGAAGATTGATTCAGTAGGCTGTTGTTGAAAACAGTGCGAGCGTTGTCGGAGTTTGTTGTTTCCCGAGTTGAAGGTGACTTGGAATTAAGACTTCACTGGGAATTGAGTTGGAACATCTTGGAGGAAGGTGATTAGAGATAATTGACAGTTATTGTAAGAGAAGGAGATTGGAGAGTTGCGATGTGTCAGCTCTGCTGGTGTGCTGCGAAGTTGTCAGTTGAGTAGCCTTGCGTCTCGGAAGAGGTTCAGTTACGAGTTTGCAAGGAGGATTGTTGCCGTGATGTTGCAGAAAGCGGACTTCGGCGGGGGAATGTGTCGCTTAAGTTATAAGGATGTTTGGAAGTGAAGAGATACGATAAGGGGCTGTTTGGAATGTAATAGAGTTGAAGAGAATGAGTTTTGGAGAGAGATTTTCGTAAGCAAAACGCAGGAAAATTGCTGAATAGCTGCGGAACTTCGAAAATTCATAACTGGAGTTCTGGACATCCGATTTGAGTTCCGTTTGAAGCGTCGGAAAGCTAACGAGATGAACTTTGTTATAAAAATGGTTGCAGCAGCTGTAAGATAATTAATTGTGACAGGATGACGTTGGAAAGAGGTGAAGTTACGGTTACTCTTGTTCTTATAACTAGACTTATTTATTGGTACTGCACGGGATGTCAGTGTCAGTGTTGAAGGGATCGAAGGAACAATTAGCAGGTTTGTTGAGGAGTAATTTTAAGAATTGAATTTACCAATTGAAGAGTTTTGGATATATCGTATAGAGTGTCGCTGCATGATGTCAGTGTTGCATTTTTCGGGCAATGATTGGAAAATTCATATCTTGAGTTCCGAGTGTCGGATTGATGTGCCGTTTGAACCTACGAGGAGGAGGGATTGTGTTCTAAGTTATGGAAGAGTTATAAATACAGTAGAGTGACCCTATGAGGAGAGGTTCTGAAGTCGGTTATGGAAACGTGAAACTTGTTGAATAAGAATGCTTACTACCGTGATTGTTGGAAACAAAATTGAGTGTAACATGTTGTTGATGAGATATTCGGTAATAAAGATGATTTGAGTACCGATGGATTTTAGTGAAGAGTGAATTAGTAGTAAAGATGGAATAAACTTTAGAACCCTTGGAATCGTATTTGTGATGGCAAAATAACGATAAGTATCAAAGAAGAATTGTAGGGAATTTCTAACATTTGTTGACGTGAGGAAGACTTTGTTGGGATTCCGAGTGGGATGATATTTGGACGTGAAGGATGTAATGGAATTTGGAGTAAAACCGCGAGTTATAAATGTTGTGTTATTATGTTGCGTAGGGAGTCTTTAAAAATGTCGGTGCTAATGATGAATGAGTTGGATTTAATTGGACAATTTTTGAGACTTGAGTTGGTATGTGAAGGCACTCCTAATAGTGTTAGATTGAGTATGCTAGAAGATGACTAGTAGTATTCTTGAAGAGATTAGAGAAGGTCAGAAAGATGATGTTGAGTTGATCGATAGGTTGACTTTGAATTACCAAAGTAAAGGCGGTGAATTCAGAATCGACGAAAACGATGTAATGAGGTTGAGTGATTGGATTTGTGTAACTGATGTTTTGAGCTTCAGAAGGATATTCTAGAAGGACACCGTAGTGAATTATTGGACTATGAAGATGTTAATGAGTTTGGGTGCAAACTCGGAAAATGGACACTATTATGTAGTAACGACGGTTTATGCTTAAATATGATTTTCAACTAATATTGACAAATTTAGGACTTGATCACCCTAAATCTCTTGTTGGTAGTAGATGAAATCATATAGAAGAGATAAGCTTGTTTTGTTACCTTAATGGTTTAAGATGTGATGGATACTAAGCCGTGAGAATAATCACTCACTATGTTGTGTGAACTTATGAAGAAGTGAATATGAAAGAGTGCGACATGGTGGATGATGACTTAAGATGGGTAATCAGAGTCGCGCAGCGAAAGTGTGATGAGGAGTAGTGTTATGAGTACTACTCGCGGGAAGTAAGGAATTAATATGTCGGAAGCCTACATAGAGAATATGTATTGATCTATATGTTGGATTTAGAATTCAGTGGATGTAAGGATGTCGTGTCGGAGAATTATAACTCCTTTGAATAATTGCCGAGATGATGAATATGTTATTATGGTTGTGCGTAATTAACGAGTACGTATTCGGCGGAATTAAAACGAAGAGTTGATGCTATGTGACGTGTGATATTTTTGTGTTGTTGTCAAGGGGTTATTGTAGATTCCAGATATAATGAGGAATTATACTCTATGAAGGGAGAAATTGATTTAATTCTGAGAAAAGAGCGAAACTCAAATTGAGTTGTTTTGTAAGAAATGGCGTATTGAGGATGACGAGCGTGATTATAATTACTTGTGTGCACTCATTCCGATGGTTGGAATGTTTAAAAGATGAAGTAAATCAGGAATTTGGTTTTTGAGTGCGAGTAAGTATTATTGAGTGGTGGATTAGCACCATGGATGGTAAAGAATGATCCTTGAAACGAATGAGTAAAGAGAGTCGGAATCAGGTAAAACTCAGAAATCTATTTGGTATAGATGATTGTGATAAGTAATCAGAGTATTGCGAAAGAAGCGGAATGTAAAGTACCAAATAATTGATGGTGTGACTTAAGAGGAGTCAGATAATTGGAATTCAATAGTATGGAAATATGAGTATTGAGTTTCTTGAGGGAAGCGGTTGGTGAAAAATGTAAGTATTATTTTATCGCTCAGATGGAAAAGTGTGTCTAAGGTTGGTATGTTTGGTAGATGGAATGCATTACTGCAGTGTTGATCAGTGTGATCATACTATGGATTGTGTAATTGTATTACTCAGTGGATGAGCGTATTGTATAGGTTGTACCTATGTTCTGTTGTTGCTAATCTTTTTGGAGATATAGCGGGTGGTATACTTTGGATAGTCAAATGTGACGTAAGAACTGGGATTGGAATGTATGAAACGTGTTTCCTGTTGGTTATGTTAATTGGGATTGACTGATGGTACTGTTAATTGGGAGCTGGAGGGTCAGGTGGAGGACTCTTATACGAGCTGGTTACTTGAGGTATGTTTTCGAGGACGAAAACTCTTTTAGTGGGGGAGAGTTGTAACACCCCATATTTTCTAAATTTAATTTAATTGGAAATTAAATTATTATTTGGAATTATTCGGTATTTTGGTGGAATTATTTAGAAAGAATTATGAGATGGGCTATTGGGCCAAGTGTGGTGTTAGTAAAGAGGGGGGTGCTATGTTGGTAAAGCCCTTTACTAATTAAAATGTTATTTTCATAAAACATTTTGGAATTTGGGAAAAGAAAGAAGAAAGAACGTGAAAGAACAGAGGTTCTGGGGAACACGAAGAACCGAAGGAGAGCTGAAGATGGAGAGACCAAAGATTGAGCACTCTTGGCTAAGGTAAGGGGGGACTCTCCGGTTATCATCTATTATCGTGTTCTTAGATAATAATATTGATTAGGGATGTTGTTGAGTCAATTGGATCATATGTTAGGTTTAGGGAGGTTATGAATTGATGAAAATTGCATGAATTATTGATAGATTATGTGTTGTTTTGATGTGTGATGATGAATAGTGATGCAATTGATGATTAACTGCCTGCATATGATGTTTGGAGTCAGTTTTGGACTCAGATTGAGTTAGATCGCAGGATCTGACGCAGACCCGATAGTCTGCGAAATCGCCAGTTCGCGCCGCGTCCCCGTGTTGGCGCCGCGAAGGCGTACTTTTCCTCGCATCGCGCCGCGTCCGTGAGTTGGCGCCGCGAACGTGTTGGTATGGCTTCAGGTCGCGCCGCGTAGTCTTGGTCGCGCCGCGTACTGTAGCGTTAGTTGTTTTCTTGGGAAAGTTAAATGATGTGTAACTTTCGAACCGTAGGTCCGTTTTTAGTGTCGTTTCGAGCACGACGAATCTTATGAGATAACCTACGTGTTTAAATGATAAAATGAGGTGTGAATCCAATTATTTTTAAATATGATTTTATTTCTTGATGAATGATGTATTGTACATATATGTGAGGAGATGTGTTAAATACATGCTATGTTGAAATATTAATCATGTGACGATTTGTTTGATTGGATGATGTATTGTCGACATATATGATGAAATGTGACAATATAAGATGTTGTTTTGAAAACATTATGATGTGATGATTTGTAGAGAATTGTATGATGTTGATTGATTTGTTTTGGAATGATGTGGGTACATGTGTGTTCTCCTTATTGATGATGATGATTGATGTGGACACATGTATGTTCTTTAATGATGATGATGATGATGATGATTGATTGTATTGAATGATGCTAATGTATATAAACATACTTTGATAATGACGATGATGTTAATGATGATGATGAAATGAGTATTTGACGATGTTACTCATTAGACTTGACGATGGTATAAGTATGTTGTATATGTTGCATTCATTCATGTGCATTGTTGATACTGTATCCATAAGGGATGTGTTGGATCAGTGAAGGGCATGATTCCCATTGTGTGGAATCTGTGCTGGCAGGGCCGTATCTGGATGATGATAGATCGGTCATGGGTTATTCCCATTTGACGAGGTTGGTACCACATGCATAGTGTCAGTTCATACATATGCATACTTTTATAACATGATTGGATGTATTCCAGTGTTATAAATATTGATGATGTGTTGTTTGTGTTTTTGTTGGATTAATGATGAGTATGATTGTCTGTTTGAAAGATGTGTTCTGTTGATGTTTGTGTGAACGATAGATGTTCCTGATAATCTGAATATGATGAGTTGGGTGAATAATATAACTATGATGTGTTGTTATTTAAGATGCAATAATATTTGTTAACTGTGATGAGACTCACCCTTACTTTGATGATTTCAGATTGGCGAGTAGCGGCTTTTGGCTCGGTGAGGATTAGCTCATGAGTCAGTTGTTTAGTGTAGCGTCAGGTGTCATGCTCTGATATTGTAACACTGGGGGAACGTTAGATTAGAGTTTATGATGATACTCTATCATGTTGTTGTATTAGATTATGTGGGATATTGCATAGATGATGTTATGCTTATCCGTCTGATGAAATTTTCCGCTGTGTAAACATGAGATGTTTGTGTATTATGACAGATTGTTCCTTAGTGAAAGCATGACAGTGAATTTATGATATTTGTTTTAATTTGAATTGTGGCACCCTTGTTATCATGTTTTACTCTGAAAAATTATTTTATTAATTTCCGTGGGGTTTAGAAGGGTGTTACACGGAGGTTATGTCTAACGCAAAGTGAGACAACGAGCGTATTTCTCGCGTCGACGATCTCTCAGCACAATACGAGCAACACGGAAGCATTAAGAACTGACACTAAAGTGAATACCAAGTTCTAATCTATATCTAGAGTTAAAACCCAATAAATGTTCTTCCTAAACCCGGATTCAAATCATCCATGTCTGAAACAATCCAAACCCACATAGAGAAAGCAATCACTAATGAAGATTTGTAATGAAAGCATTAAACAACACCATGAGCAATAAATATACATATAGACAAAGCATACTTACAACAAAACCCCAACATAAATGGTTACAAAGAGAAGAGGAAGAGAAGAAAACCCAATTTCTCGCGGTGTCAAACACGATCCACTAAGCTCCTGACTCCGGATCATCCATGAGCAAGCCATAAATGTTGTTTTCTAAGCTCTAATGTACAAAAAAATGAAGGTGATGACTTTGGGAACAAATACCCCAAAACCATAACCTAAAAAATCTGTTTTTCACCTATTTATGCAATTTTTGGTTCTGGTACAGCGCGCGTCGCGCGCAGGAGCTCGCATCGCGTGCTGACTGCTATCATGAAAAATCAGCATTTAGTGTTTTGGCCATAACTTGAGAACCGTAACTCCGATTTACGCCCGGTTCGAAGCGTTGGAAAGCTTATTCAATTTCCCATCTAACAATGACAACATATCAACCAAATTGGTGATTTATTATTATTATTTGATTTTGAGCTTTATTCGCCGAATGAATTGATTTCGTCGCTCAAAATCGTGCGTTTGAAGCCGTGTCTTCGACACGTTATTGCTCATGCTCCAAATACGCCTCAATACCTACAAAATTAATAGAAAACTATCAAAAAGTATAAAAGTATATGAAAATACATCTACTCACAAACTATACGTATTTATACACAAAACGGGGTATTATTCAAACGGTATTAACAAAAAGTATCGATAAGTGCAACAAACCATATATACAAAATAACTACATTTTTGCACTTATCACTTACGCATTTTATTAAAATAATGTGTTTTGTGGAATTTTATACTATTATCCAGTGTTATGTCATGTTGATGAATAATTTTAGATATTGTATGATGTGCTTCATCCAATTTGTGTGTTAGAAATGAGTATAAATATATTGAATTATGTTACAATATTTTTAAATTGAAATTTTTTTTATTATTTTTTAATTTGAAACACAACCCATGAACCCAACCCATAAATGAATGGGTTGGTTTGTGTTGTACCCTAATTTTTTACCCTAAGATCCCACACCATTTTTGTGCATAGCATGGTCATCATCATCATCATTATCATTTATGTTCAATTTACTAACAAAAATATACAAAAAAGAGATTGTGTTTTGCTTGTTGCTTATTTCCCAAAGCAGGTGATTAATCAGGAAGTTCAGGCAAGATTAGGGGTTTGAAACCCACAAAGGAGTTCAAGCATTCTCATATGCTCAAATGATTGTCCCCATCAAAATTAAAGCCCAAGAATAGCTCAATTAAAAATCAACAATTTTCAAATTCATCTAGTGCACAAATTAGGGTTTTGACCTAATTCATCTGGAAAGTTGACTTTTAATCAGGACATGGCTCCATGGCTCAAACCATGATTCAAGGACTTCTAATGCATTATTATAATCCACTCACATCATCCATTTGAAGAGAAGAGCTTGATTCAATTGAAATCCACAAGACTGCAGTTCATCTGGAAAAGTCAACTGTGTAGGTCAACGTTTGACTTTTGAGAAATTTGGTCAACTATGGACTTTTGAAGATCAAAATCATCAGCATATGATTATTAAAGTCATTTGATCAATAAAAAATAATAAAATCAATCAAGAATAAAAAAGTCAACAAAAGTTAAAATTAGGGGTTTTAAGTGTTTTTGACCTCATTTTGGGAACTTCAAAATTCACCTACAAACTCAAAAATCTCCCAACATGGAAGTTGTAGATCTTGATCAAAAAATAACTTTGCCACTTATAACATTTCTTCAAAAAGTGATTTATTTGAGAGATATTGGATCAAGAAGTTTATGTCAAAAAAACTTAGAAGAAATTTTAAGTGTTTTAATCTAGATTTCTTCCAACTTTATGGTCATTTTTCACCAAGATCCAAAATGAGTTTGAGAAAACTTTCAACAAGTGGATTGAAGTATGTAGCAAGGGATTCCCAAAGAGACCATTAGCATGAAATTTCAAGACTTAAGCTAAGAGTTATGAATCTGTGAACAAGGCACCATAGCACTTGAATTCAAGCCATAAACATGAAGAAGTTGTGAACCAAAACCATTTCAAATGAAATATTCCTTTCTTGCAGCTCCTATAAATTGTTTGAAACACAAAACTCATATGATTTCACTTGCTTTTGAGCTATGGTCCATGTGTTTTATGCATTGTCCAAAGTTTCATTCCATTTCAAGCATAAAGCCATGACTTCCATTCTTGAAAAGTGACTTTAATCACAAACACAAGTACTCTTGAGCCACTACATTGCTGCTTCTGATCCAAAAGCTCCATAAAACCAACAAGCAACCTCTTGAGCTGCAGAAGAGCCTCCCTATGTTATGATAAAAGCATGGGAAGTATCATTGAAACCACAACTTTCACATTACTTCACCAAGAAGCAAAATTAGATAACTTTCACATGTGATCTCCAAATTCCGAGATTTCTTCACCCACAAACCCTAATTTTGGCATATAAATAAAGGGCATTTCTCATTGCATCAAACACACCAGAATTCTCCAAGTCACCCCTCACTTGAGATTCTCATTTTTTACCATTTGCATTTTAAGAGTCATTTTGAGTTAGAGAAGTTTTGAGTGTCAAGTAACCTTCCAAATAGACTCTATACACTTCATTGAAGTTGTAGCAACTCTCATTTGAGACCTGTAACCACCCTAACACCAACTTCCATTTTTACATACTCTATTTGCACTTAGAGTCAAGTTGAGCATTACACTTCATTTTAATCCAAACCAATCATCCAAACACTTCATATATCACTTATAGAAGCTATCCAAATCATTAGATAGCCTCTATAACACCTCCATCATCATCCACCATTGTTGCTTGACTGATTTGCAAGAGCTATCGGGTTTGGAGTTCCAAAGGGTTTCACTTCATTCCAAGCATTCAGTTAGCATCCTTGAGGCATAAGGAAGCTATTTTGATCATCACAACAGCTCTGTAACACCTCTAAGCAAGGGTTTGATCTTCACTTTTAGAGGTATATTTTTTAAACTCAAACTCATTGATAGAGGTGCCATTTCGATCAAAGCTTGATATCATTGTGTTTAGAATTGCATAAGGATCAAAACCCTCTGGTCTCATTCATTTTTTCAAAATGTAGATAATTTAATTTAAATTTGAAATTTTAGGGTTCTTAACTTGTTTTTCATAAATTCTTGAGTTATAGGTCATATTAATTTACAAATGATACATGTCTGGATTCGTGGTTAAATTCTGAACAAGTTTTCCTTTTACATTTTTGAAAATGGTTGAGTAATCATGGAGTTAGAAAAATATGAAACCATTGTTGTTGTTGTTGCTCAACGAAGAAGATGAAGTGGGATAATTCATTTTTGAAACTTTGTTTATTTTATTTTGAATGGTAGTCATTCACTAATGACTTCATCGTATTGGCTCAGCTGGCAAGCGTGTGTGTTATAAGGCTTTAACCTCAAGGGCGTGGGTTCGATCCCCCCTTTTGCTTTTTGTGTTTTATTTTCAGTTTTTATCATTTAGTACTTGGCTTACTATTTTATTAGTTGGATGGACCTTATGATCAACACAGGCGCCTGACCCAGTGGCTAAGGTTTTGAGCTGTAAGTGTGAGGGCATGGGTTTAACACCTACCAAGACCAAACCCTTATTTTTATCACTAATTTATTTCACTTTTTGTTCAAACTTTCATAATTTATTTAAAATAGTAAATTAAACCATTTTGATTCTTAATTTTGTACACTCTTTATTTATGATATCTATTTTTATAATATAATTAAAAAAATCCAAAAAATATTTATTATTTTATCATCTAAAAATTAAATCAAAAACAAGTCTTTTATATGTTTAAAAATCCAAAAAAACATAATTTCTTTTTGATAATTTTACCAAGTAAACTTTTGTTATTTTTGTGTGAATTACTTTAGGGCTAGGTTAATGTCTCCTTGATATCACCATGTACCCTTAGACCTACTCTCTTTTAGGGTATGGTAATTTAATCATTAAAAATCAATTAGGTTTAAATGTGGTTCTAAAACCCTAATCTTTGAAAATCCTAATTTGGATCTTTGATCTTTAGCTTCACCATGTTAATATAACTTGTTGCTTTGATCATTTTCTTTGTCTTTCTACATATACTTGTTGGTTTTTATCCTTGTACACTTGTACTTTATTCATGGTATTATCATACTTTGTTTACTAACCCACGTGCATGAGATATTTATCCATCCATCATCACATCATATTCATTCATACATGAAATGATTCAAAGGTACAAACATCCTTTTATCCATTATCATTTGAGTTTATACATTGATTTCTTTGTTATACTCACTTTTGTGAAACATGTTATCACACACACTTGAGGTATCTTTGATTGATTGCTTAAGTTGTTGTTAAAATATCCAAAGGAATGAGAATGGTATTGACTAAAATTGTCAAGGTACTCAATCTCTTTTCCAAACTCTTTTATCTTTGTGCTTAGTATTGTTAGAGCTTTGCACCCCACTTGTTTTGAAAATGGTTTTGTATTGTTAAAGCTCAACCTTTTTAAATCAACTATTGGTTTTGTATTGTTAAAGCTCAACCAACTTCTTTTAAACCTTAGCCTTGTATTGTTAAAGCTTGGCTCTTTTTATTAAACTTGTTAAGTATTATTAAAGCTTAACATTTTAAAAACCCGTTCAGTATTGTTAAAGCTCAACACCCAAAAAGATTTTGCCACTTGGCCCTTTTATTTTCCTTTTAAGAGGAACTACAAAAGCTCTGAATTCCCTATTGTTTAAGGGGTATGTAGGCCTAAGATGCGATATCTTATCGAGCACACTTTTAAAATCTTCTTTTCTCATCCCCCCCACTCTATTTAAACAAAAACCCATAAACACAAAGGCATTTTCATAATACCAACAACAATAATAACACTATTTTCAAAAAGGTTCATATGGAGTACCATAGATGTGTGAGGGGTGCTTAAAACTTTCTCGTTGCATAACAAATCTCCCGTACCCAAATCTCTGATAATTTTATTAGTTTTGATTTTAAAAAGTTTTGTGGGTTTTATTCGCTCTTTCTTCCATTTCCTTTGGAAATAATAAAGCGCGGTTGCGACTTTGTTTAAAACATATGAGTTAAGTCAATTCAATGACTTTAGTCTCACAAATTTCACCGCTACAGTTTGGGTAGGTTTTTATTATAAAATTGCGGATTAGACGGTGAACTCAACCAATTGAAGTTTGAACGGGTTGGGTAACAGGCTAGGACAAACCTAGTCAAACCCAACCCATGTGCAGCCCTAACAGTACTGTCATGTATAGACAGTAGTTAACGTTTTTTGTAGAAAATTTAACGGAAGAGACTACTTAGGCTAATGACGCGGTTTTAAAGAACTACATTGTAATGTCTTTTAATTAAGAGACCAAAACGAAATAATAAATTAAATTAAGAGACCAAAAGATGAATTAATCCTAAAAAAAATCATTGTTAATTAGAGGATAATTAGAGGAGAAAAGAAATTTTTCTTTAACACAGAAAAAAGATATGTTGACACCATAAAAAATGTAAAATAATAAACTCTTTCTTTTCATTAATTGATTAACACTTGTTTCAATTTCATAAGTATTTTATATAGGGTGTTAAAATTTGGGAGTTTAAATATCACTCCACTACTAAAGTTCTATATTTTAAAAATTAATTATCTGAAATTATAAATAGTTATTATTAATAACATTATAATTGACAATTCTACAACTATTCTAAATAAATTTTGTCACCAAACAAATCTCTTAACAGAATCTCACACCTCTTGCACAAAATAAAACAACAATCATTTGAAACTTGAATTCTACTATAAACTGTTAATGATTGTTTAACATTAGATATAATTAATGTCTATCATAAGTTTTATTTTTTCTATATTTAACGAATTTCATTTAATCAAAGTTCATTTTAATGAGTTTTTTTAATTCATAGATTAATAACGCATTTTATTTGTAAATATATTTAAGAGCCATAACTAAGATTAAAATCCTTATGTTTATAAAATATTTATAACTACAACCCTTATTATTAACAGCAGCAATGAAAGAAACATCACTTGTCAAATTTATTGCAAATATATCTACAAACATAATAATACAAATAACTTTAATGCTTATATTATATTACCATGTAACAAATGCATTTAACTGGGAATGTTTAGGAGCTCCAACTCGTAGAGTTACAATCGAAAACCGTTTTAAGGATGATCATCCAGAATATGATATGAATAAAGATGTAATGAAGGTTGATTGCTTCACTAATAGTAATGATCCTATACGATTCAAACTAAATCCAATTAAAACTTGGACTTATTGTGGTGGATATTGGGAAAGAATTTATCATTGTAGAGCTAATATAGAGAGCTATAATTGGACCCGTTTGTGGAAAGCTACAGCTGTTCGATGTCTTGAATGTGTAAGAGAGCCTGAATGCAAGTGGCAAGTACGTGAAGGTTATCCTTATGTTTATGAATCAATTCGTCATGCATTTGTACCAAAAAAGTATTTGAATGGTTCTGAAGAAAGAATATGCTAAATTTTGATAAACAAAAACTTTATTTTGAATAAAGTTGAAGAATGGTTTGCGTTGATTTAAATACGTCATACGAAATTGGTACTATCTCCGTCTTATAATAGTGGTTTTTTAAACAAAATTTAGACAACTAAAGCATGACATGATATCACATTGACATTTCACTCATGTTGTGTTTTAAAATTTGATATAACAAAATTTAGACAACTAAAGCATGACATGATATCACATTGACATTTCACTCATGTTGTGTTTTAAAATTTGATATCTGATTTAAAAATCGACTAATTCAAAAGATCAATTTCATTGTCCTAGAAGATGGACCTAGAAGAGCGATGTATAGTAATTGGTATTGACGGGTCGACAAAGAGTTTGTAGGGTTAGGTGCTACATCTTTGATATATTAGATTGTGATCAGAGGACAATAAGTGTTACATGTGATTTATCCAACAAAGTCAAGTGCAATAAGAAGATAGCGTATTTTTCTATGTCAATTGTATGATACTCCATATAGTTTTTAGTATAAGAAAAAATTACTTTTTAAATTTATTGAAGATTTAATGTATTGGATTATATGTAGCCAAATATATTGATTCTTCAATGAATCTTAAAAATAACATTTTTTTTATATTAAGGACCAGAGAGAGTAATTTTATTAGAAGGTGTGTGAAGGTGTTAAACTCCAATGGTTCTTTTAGCTCTATTTGTTGAGTTGTTGCTGGAATGGAAGGCCATATATGTTATGATACATTTTGCTAAACTTTTCTGTAATGTCATATTTTTGTTAGTGAAACTTTTGGATGAATAAGATAAGGAATAAGTAGTTTAAGAATGTAGATAGGAATACAAAGTTTTCCACAATATAGTCAAATTGAAATGCTAGTCCAAAATCACTAAACTAAGGCATGTCAATTTTTTTAGGAGAGAATTGAATTAGTTAATCAAGTTATTAATTTTTACAAAAAAAAAAAAAATCAATTCCAATAACAATGAATATCTCACTAGAATGTCTCATCATGAGAAAATTAAAAATACAATACATAATATGGATGATAATTCTTCTCATGGCCCTAATTTAATTATAATGAGGAAAAATGTGATCAATTTAATGAATCAATTCTTCGAATAAGGTTTTATCCTTCCAAATCTCAATTCATTCAATGTGACTTGGATACCTAGACCGTTTATTAACTCACATTTGTCTGAATAAGGTCTTGGTATGAGAGATATTAAGACAATAAACATATACAGTTATCTATCTATTTGTTTGAAGTTGTTGACTACTAATAGTGAATGGTCTTCTATGCTTAGTAGTAGATACTACAGGCACAAAAGACAAATCATGCATCATATTCTTCTTCATTAAGCATTATTTTTCTTTTCTGGAGGAACATAGTAGATGAAAGATTGGTAATGGAAAGGACATTGATTTATGTACTGACAATTGGTTGACATACAAAATTAAATATTTACACCTAGTATTGTCAGTGGATATTCAATTTATTAAAACTAATAAGATCAATTCAATTATCCGTGACGTAAATTAGAACATTCCTCATGGCGTATCTATTTTTACTACTCAAATTGTTGAGGACATTTTGAAGATTGAATTAAGTTGAAGTATGTCTTAAAACTTTTGTTGACGAAGAGTAAGAAAACATATTTCGAGATTGCCAAAAATCAAAAAGCCGAAAAATAATCTGATCCGAGCGATTTACAGACATCGGGTTCGGTTGGTTCGGTTCATTTATCCATTCATTAATGTTAGAATATTTTATATTAATTTGGAGATCATATAAATTAATATAAAAAAATTTTATAATATATTTATAACATTCTAAAAGATATTATAAGATATATATTTATAATAGTCTAAGAGATATTTATAATATTTGAGAGATATTATAAGATTATAATAATATCTTTTATTCTAACAATTAAGTAGATATGTTTTGGGATTTGTTATGGATTTTTTGGTTTTTTGCTATTATAAATATGTATCTTTCATGTTATTATAGTGTGACAATCTTAGAGCTTACAACAATAAAGGAGATCAAGGGTTTAAAGGCATAGCTAAGGGTTTAGGGAATTCCAAGGGAAAACTTATAAAGACAAAGGTTTTTGGAAAACCTTTGGAGTTATCTAAGGGGATTGTGAAATACTTCTAAATACTTTGGGTTTGAGTAATTCTTATATTGAGAGTTGGAGAGGTTGGGAAAAACTTGGGTAGAAAATATGGTTCGTTCTTTGGGAACTGCGAAAGCTATTTTCTTGTAACTCATCCATAATCTCTTGTAACAACTTTTTGAGTATAGTGAATTGGAGAGTTGATCTCTCCCTCAGAGGAGATCATTTGATCGCACTGGGTAAACAAACCTTCATCTTTTTTCTCGCCTTATTCTGGTATATTATCTGTGTACAAATTATTATTGTTGTAGACCATTGGTTTTGGTTGCTATTATTCTTTGTCTCACAAATTGATATTGAATTTTGTCATAATTCACAACAAAATTCACAACAAATTGATATTTGATAATACTGTTGTTGATGACTCATTTGAACATGATCTACAAATGGTGATTTATTTTTTAAAGATTCCTACAACTGTGTTAGGAGGGATCACATTGAGCCTTGTTGGAAAAAATTAATTTGGAAACCATAATGTTATACCCCAAAATTTTCCCTCCATATTTTAAGATAATTTGTCTCAAGGTGGTCTCCTCATGCTCATAGGATTCTCAACTGTTCAAGAAAACTCAAGGTTTCATAAGACAAAGCCCCTCATAGGTGATAGGCTCATTACTAGGGTTTTGATTTACTCAAAGGAAATGGAACCTCCAACGACTCAAGTGGACATCATGATGTCTCATATGCTTTAAAGTATCCTCATACCAAGTTTCAAACCTTGAATCACAAGTTTGCCTAGTCAATCAGTCAGTTGACCAATAGTCAACTATATCTGGCAAAAGTCAACGGTGGTCAACATATAATCAAAACTCAAGAGTTTTGGTCAACATCAACCATTTGAAGTCATATTCATCATTTGATCATGATTTATCTCAGAACTCACCAAAATTAAAAGTTGCTAAATTAGGGTTTTTGGTTATTTTTGAAGGAAAGTCAACCCAACTTTGACCAGGCATAAATTTCACATGCTTTATCAGAAATTGTCCAACCAAAGCTCATTTTGAAGGAAATTTCATTCTATACAATTTTGTCTCACCAAGGACTTTGCCAGAAATGCTTTATTTGAAATATATAGGCCAAAACATTACATATCCTTCTAGAAATCCACAAATATTCATTTTTTGTAAGAGCCCATATCACCGAAATAAATTCTTCAAATGCAAAAAATGTTTCAAAGGGGGTTGTATTAGACATCTTGAGCTTTCCAAAAAGTACAAGAATATCTCCATAGGATAAAAATTGAGTGTGTTATGGTTGGTACAAGTTGGCCAAATTTTAAAATATGCACAACAGTCAAAGTGAGCAAGATTGAAGTTTTAAACTTAGTGACCTATCTTTAGGGTTTCAAACATGTTCATGACATAATAAGCGACTTCCAAGTCCATTTGTACATGGCCATGATTTTTTATTTCTTTTATTTTGATTTTATTCAAATAATATCATAAATAAATCAAATAAATTAACTAATGGGCCAAAGTATTGGGGAATTAATGTGAGCATCTTCTAGAGGCCCAAAGACATGTCTTGGAGCCAAAGAAATCGTGGCCTCAATAAGGAAAGAAAATATTCATGGTTTTGGAAAGTTTTCAAAATGTTTTGGAAACAAATCATACATTAAGTCACTTGATTTTCTTTCCATATCTCTCACCCTAATCCATTCCCTTAAGTACACAATAACATCAGACCAAGAGGACACGAATGGAGGATTCCAAGAGCTAGGGTTTCAAACTCTAAAATTTCAAAGAATAAGTGAAATTTCGTATTCCTTTCTCCAGCCACTTTCAATCCAAACCAGCCATCCTAACCTCTTCCTGAGGCATCAAAGAGTAGGTGGGAGTCTTTAACCAAGCTTGATCACGTCCATAACTCATGCATCATGTTCTTCATATCCTTCCATGTTAAATTTTCGTATGTTGCATAATATTGTGTTTTGATTCAAACTAACATATTTGAGTTCCAGGGATCATAAAAGGAAGGATTGATGCATTGATATGGAGTTTTAATGTGTGAAATGAAACTCACCATTATTAGAGCCTGAAGCTTGTATTGCTTTGTATCCATATTTGTAGACGTTTCCAGGCCAAATGGATACCACCATCGTGTTCAGGAGATGATTTTAAGTAGATTTGGGTTGTTAGTTTGCTTGTTTGAATCATTTTTTTCAAGTTGTTGTTTATAGGTATTAGCTATGAAAAATTGTAGCTAAATCGTAGCAAAATAGAAGTTATTTCGTAGCCAATTCTGGGGCCAAAACGAGGAAGAAGACGATGTATGTGTGGCTCAGTGGAACGATCTGATAAGCCAGTCAACGCGCGTGGGGCCCAACTGACTTGTTTTGTTTACCTTTTTCAATTATGGCACTATTTTTATATTTTATTAATATAGATTGGTTAATTGGACAACAAAAACATGCAGATGAGATGGGTGGATGAGAACATTAGCAAACATAGGGGTGTGGGTTCAAGACCTAGCCCCTGCAATTTTTTTCCACCATTTTTTCCCTCTTTATTTTTAACCCTACTTTCTCTTTTTTTATATATATTTTTGTTTTTTCTAACCTAATCAAATAATAATAAAATCAATAAACACAAAAAAAACAAAAAATAGTAATAATAATACAATTAGGCTTTCTTATTTAATTTAAAAATTTGTTTAATTTATTAATTAAATAAATTTTATTTAATTCTAATTAAAATCTCACAAAATCAAATTTGACTTTCTCTCTTTTTAATTAATTAATTATTTTTGTATATAATTAATATGTAATTAGACTTTAATTTGTAAATATCTTGTAATTCATTAATTTTGTTTAACTAAAATAAAATCAAGTTTAATTAAATTAATTTGTAAATATTTCATATAAGAATCTTAATTATTATACTTTTTATAACTAAAATTAATTAAAATATCAAAAATAAGATTAGGGTTCTTAGTAAATTAAACCAATTTTGTTCTTCTTTGTTTATTTTTGCCAATTGATTTGTAAAATATTTTATTTGTAATATTGTTAATTGTCAAAAAATGATAAAATTTAAATTTCAAAAGTAATATTGTTAATTGTCAAAAAATGATAAAATTCAAATTTCAAAAGAAATAATTAGGATTCTTTTAATTAAACATTGACCATTATTTTAATTAAGACCGATTAAAATACTATTTTTAGTGATTTTATTTATTTCGTTTTAGAACAATTGTATAGGATGTATAAAGGCCATGTAATAGTATAGTTAATCGTTTCTCGCATTATTTTTTATTGTAACGGCTATGTGATGTAATAGTTTAGGTTTACTTTCTGAATTTTATTTTTTCTGTTGGTTTATTTTCATGTACCTCTCCCAACACCATGTAATAGTAACTAGGACTATATTTTTGCTTTTACTTTCTGCACCTTATATATTTGTTAGATGTATGCCTTAGGATGTATGGAAAGATAAAATCAACCGTTTAGATCACCTTTAAATTCAAGATAAAAAATAACTAAATATAACACACTTGCACACTTACACCTCTAAGGTATCCTCTCTTTGTTTCCTTCTCGATATAATGTTTATGTCCCTCGAACATAGAGGTACCTTAGCAAAAGATGACCCTGAATACATCATCATAGTCCCTTCAAATAAAGATCATAGTCCCTCGATGTCCCTTTGATGTTGCCTACGAATAAATGATCTTGTTCCTCGGAGGCCCTTTGGGAAAATGATGATAGTCCCTCCAATTTGCTAAGGTATCTCTACCCTGTTGTCTTCAATGACCATAGATGACCCTTCGCTCGTCCCTTCACATCCAATGGATAGGACTACCTACCCACAAATGGTATGGATAGTATTATCCCCTGAGGAAAGTAATAAAGTATAGGAAAGACCAAATAAAGGGATAAGTTACTCCTAATCGCGTTCTCAAAAGAAAAATTCTCTTCACACCATCTATTTTCAAACAAAGATTTTAAAAACACTTTGCATACATTCTTGAGGACAAATACAAGAATCATTGCAAAATTTTGTCTTACTATTAGCACCTCCTTTTCCAAAACACACACACACACACACACACACACACACACACATAAATCAAACAAAATAAAATAAGCTAAGCAATTAAGATCCAATGGATAACCATGGATACAAAGGGTGCTAACACCTTCCCTTTGTATAACTTACCCCTCGAACTCAAAATATTTTAAAAAAGGTCTTTCCTGTTCTTTTCGCCTTTCCTAAATTGGATAAAATAAAAGTCGGTGGCGACTCTTGCTTACCGCAACATGTTTTGCGAAATAACAAAACAAACAAGTCAATTCTCCCACTGTGTAACACATACATACATCTTGCTAAGTCATTAGTGACTTGAAAGTCCATGCATAATGTTATTGCAATAGAAGACAACTTATTCTGAAGGTAAATGTATTTGGTTTTGAGATGCTCTCTTTGCAATCATGATGCGAAAATTGCATGCCACTTATTTCTTAGAAGCAAGTACACTTTACTTTTTTGGAAATGGATGAAGAAATTGTTTGACATAAACATTGATAATACTGGTTACATAAACTTATCCAAACTTAGTGGTAGAAATTGGAGCTCTTAAATTTAAAATTTGATTATGACTCTCATCATAATAATTATTTGGATAGCTTGACACATAAGAAACAATATCAAGCTTCAAAATGGTATAATTGACTTTAATAGAGACAATCTTTATGTTAAACAATTGATATATGTGACCTTTACTTATTTCAAGAAGCACATATATTTCTTCGAGTACAGTTTTCCTAGTCATAATTATAATTGGGTAAGTAGAACACATATAATGTTTCAAGAGGAAATCCTAGAATATCAACCTATGATGACACATTCAGGAATGATTTAGAAGAATTATTAAGAGTTTTCTTTACTAATATTGAAGTTTGCATCTTCATTCAAACTAAATTGCATGAAATCATTCTTGCTATAAAAAATGCCAACACGAGGAACTAGAGGTATTCTTAGCTTGAAACTGACTTAATGTTGGTCATTCGCGTATTTTCCAATGTAAATATTATCCCTTAACATCTTTTAATTAAATGGAAGAATATTTTATACATTATTTATTCATTTAAATTCAATGTGTTTTACATTTTTAGATAAAGAAATGCATGTTTGATATATTAGTGAATGCATAATTTTTTTATCATGTCGAGTTATTGTTTTTTTCAATTATTTAGTATGCTTTCATTTTTTTCCTGTTTTTAATAAATTGTATATATTAAAAAATTATATATTAGTATAGAATAATCAATGTAAAATAATTTTACACGGTCAATCAATTACTATCATATATTTTGCTGCATCATACTTTAAATTTTAAGTTAATAGTATGACATATATATTAGAATGATAAATTTCTATTAAGACACAATATAAAATCATTTTATACTATAAGTGCATAAATATTAAATTATATAGGGCATCCATCTATCATAACTATTTAAAATTATTTCATAGTAGAATGATGAATTTCTATTGAGTCACAATGTAAAATTATTTTATAATATAAGTGCATAACTATTAAATTATATATGGCATCGATCTATCATAGCCGTTGGCGAGGACGAGAGTATCAGCGTGCTTAGATGGTTATTCATTGCGAAGGAGCCATCGTTCGTTCTCGGTAGGTGGGCAAGAGGGAAGTGCAACCCTTGTTTGACCACATATATGGACATATGCTTATTGGGTCAGATCTGTGAATAGGAGTGGATTGGGCCAATTCTGAGGATTGGGCTAGTTCAATAAATTCTCTGAGTGATTCGTTCTTGTCTTGGATGATGGCTCCAAAAAGGCTTTGGATTTGGGGTGCATGCGTGACGTAGTAAAATGTCGCGAGAAAAGTCGGCTAAGACCCTTCCAGGAAGTGATAGACTCATCCGGTAGGCTCTTGTACCGAAGTGTCGTCGGGAACAACCTACATTTGATTGCCCCCTGAACTCCACGGTAGTCGAGGAGAGCGTCAATGTTTTCAATATGACCGTCTGGGTCAGTGGTGCCATCATAGTTACCCACAAGAGGAGGTTTCTCCAGACCGACGCGTAGAGGCGTCTCCAACACAGCTTTGGACAGCGGGATGCGACGTTCCTCTTCCTCGTCACTCCTGCTAGGCGAAAGGGAAAGAGTGTAGCTTCACCTTTTATGTCGAGGACAATCTGTTGGTCGAGGAGAAGGCGTTCTAGCGCGATCCTTCGGTCAGGGTGATGTAGGGATGGCAATGGGCAGGGTTTGGGCAGGGTACTATAGTACCTGTCCCCATACCCGCAGTTTAAAAAAATCCCCGTACCCGAGCCCAAACCCGCGTGGGTATCAATATTCATGCCCGTACCCGTACCCTGTGGGTACCTCAATGCCCATACCCGTACCCGTTTACCCGCATTTATAGTAAAATTAAATCGTTTAATTACAAAATATCATATAATTTAAGTCTTTTTAACAATATTAAAAAAAATATGTATGTTATTGTTGAGTTAAGAAACAAATAAACACTTTTATTAAAATGTGTAATGATTTAATAACGATATATTTTCTTAAAAAATTAGAATCATGCATTTTTATATAATAATATAAATGACATTATAGAAATATGTAGTGTGGGTATGGGGCGGGTTGGGTAGTAAGGTACCCGTGCCCGCACCCATACCCGCATATTTTAATGGGTAATTACCCGTGCCCGTGCCCATACCCATTTTAATGGGTATTTACCCTACCCGATATGGGGTTTTTTGTGGGTACCCACTGGGGATGGGCCAAATTGCCATCCCTAGGGTGATGTTGTGCACCAGTGAGAATGGTGGTCTTCCTTATTTTTCTCGGCAAGGGTAGAACGAGTCTCGCGCCGGGGAGAAGAGTGATGGTGTTTCTTGGTCTCCAAGGATTCCTGCTTTGGTCGAGGGTGTCTACGAGGAGGAGTCCTAGAATGATGCTTCCTCTCTAATGCCCCAATCCTGTCGTTTTGTTTACGGATTAAGGTATTAGTCTGGTTCAAAGCTGCGAATATGGAAGTTACAGTCAGATCGGTTTTGGGTGGCATTGTGTAACACCCCAAATCTACCTTGCAAATATACAGGAAAATCATAGTACAAAATCTTAAATCAAACATCACATTTGAGGTATCACATTTTCGACTTAAACCAAATCATAAACATGCTCACATACAAATATACATAGCAAGTATAACGGAGGATAACTCATACTTCATTAATCATCAAAACTCAAATAGTAATAACATCACAGCGGAACAATATCAACGACATAGTCAAATCATACATGTCAATCATGTGCAACAATAAATCCAACATATCTCCTTAGGACATAACAACATAATCAAATAAGAGATAACAATATCCAAAATATAACGACATAAAATGACAAGGCAACACGGCATAATCAAAACAAGCTAGACGTCCCTCAAGTACTACGTATTAGAGCATAGACACACAGACACGAGTTAATAGGTAAACGGTTACTCCATGTCGTTGCCTGCACGTTACCAACAGAGGGTAACATTCAAACATAAGGGGTGAGGTATCATTCATTATAAAGAAACGTATGATAATATTCAAAGCATAGTAAAGATCATACATATATCACCACTTCACAACAAATATCAAATACCACAATTCACATCATTTAAACAACTTGCAAACGGTAATAATGTCAATCTTTCAGTTATGACAAATATAATCAACTACCACATATATATCCAACAATGCAACTATCTCGTCATCACATCTTAACATCCACGTGATAATCACAATCATTCAAATACGACTCATCATGCGACTTCAATTATGCAACTCAAACTATGCAAATGCATGTGGTACCATTAGAGTAAACTCCCTGTCGCGGGGAAAAATCGTATGTCTTTTTTCTGGATGAGACACCTGATGCCTTCTTTGGGCTCGAGTGCTCAAAAAATGATTTTTCTTTTGTACGGACCAAACTTTTTATTATTTCCAAAGGAGGAAAAGGAAAAAAGCTGCAATAACCTAAAAGTGGGGGGAGAGATCTTTGGGTAAGAGGGTTGGTTATACGAAGGGAAGGTATTAGCACCCAACGTATCTATAGTACTCTATAGGTTTCTTTTCTTTGTTTTTCATTCCATGTTGTTGAGAGGTTCTGGTGAAATAGGTGGGACCTAAGGTGTTTGTTTGATTATGCTCGCAAAGATCATCGCGATCCTCTGCATACATATCCCTTAGAGGGAATCAGAGCATCTGTAGCTCGGGGTCTACGGGTGCTAAGGTTTGAATGGTTTTTTTTTGTTTTGTTTTGCTCGCCAAGGATCGACCTTGTGCCTACGTATTCTCAAAGGGATGTTGAGAAAGTCAGAGCAATCGTAGTTCCCACTTATGCTAGTGGAAGCAAAGGAAAATAGACAAATGTCGTCTAAATGCTAGATGTATCTAATCTATATCATCACATACATCTGTTTGTTTTTTGTTTGAAAATCTTTTCATTATAAGCCCTGGGCCATGCCACTTATGGCGCTTAGAATGATAAAGATGTTTTTGTTTGTTTAACCAGCCTTGTGGCAAAAACTTTCAATGAAGTCAGCCTTGTGACAAAAAGTTTTGATTAATCAGCCAGCCTCGTGGCAAAAGTTTCAATGAAGTCAGCCTTGTGACAAAAACTTTGATTAATCATCCGGTACGGTGGTAAAATAGTTTGATTGATTAGCCAGCCTTGTGGCAAAAAGTTTGATTGATTAGCCAGCCTTGTGGCAAAAAAAAAGTTATTTGATTGATTGATTGTTTGTGATGATATATAAGAGATACTCCTAGCATAGAGATGAAAAATGTCTAATCTCCTAGGGTACTTGATTTGGATATTGGGGATGCTTATAAGAAGCCCGTGGGTCCTTGTACGAAGCCCAAGAGGAGGCTATCCGAGGGTCCTTGCATTGTAAGCCCAAGAGGAGGCTATGGGAGGGACAATCCAGGGTCCTTGCATTGTAAGCCCAAGAGGAGGCTATGGGAGGGTCACTCGTTTGTACAAAGCCCAAGGGGAGGCATGGTATAGTTGGTTTGAGCTCTTAGAGCGATTTCACCGGGAAACCATACTCTATGTCCTAACCTAAACTAGGGAGATTCTTTGCACGAAGCCCAATAGGAGGCTATGGGGAACCTAGTGTTGTACTAAGTTGAACAAGTATATAACACAATCACAAATATGAACAAGTACGAACAAATATGAACAAGTACATGAACAAATATGAACAATTATATGAACAGATATGAACAAGTATGAACAAGCACATATATATGACAAAGTGTGTGTATATAATGGAGTTTATGAAGGAAATATACCTGTAAGCATGCTCCATTTGTATATACAGGGGCTCGGGACTCATATTCGGGGAGAGGCCCATTGAGTTTATTCAAAAGCTGTGTAAACAGGTATTTACAAAGGGGCTTGGGACTTATACCTACATGGAGGCCCGTGGTATTTTTGGGAAGATTTAAAGAAAACCTTCATTTTTGATTTGTTATTCAAAGTTAAAAAACAAATTGATCGAGGTATGTACAAAAATGTGTATGTACAAAAAGGTGTACAATGAAATACCTAATTTCATGTACAGGAATGGGACTTATACCTATGTGGAGGCCCATGTTTTATTTTATAAAACATGGTTGATTGTTTTATTTACAGACACGAGGTTTCGTCGTTTTGAAAACAGTTTGAAAAGTATTGTTTTGAAAGAGTTTTCTGTACAAAGAAAAACTGTGAAAAGAAAAAGGAAAGGGACTTATACTCTCTAATATTCGAGAGGCCCATGTTTTATTTTCATAAAACATGGTGGATTGTTTTGAAAGAGAGTTGAAAGATTTGTTTGTTAAAAAACTGTTTTGGAAGTAATTTGGAAAAAGTTTTCTGTTAAAAACTGTACAAAGAAAGACGAAAGGGACTTATACTCTCTAATATTCGAGAGGCCCCCATCGTTTTTGAAAATGAGTTGAAATGATTTGAAAGTGAATTGATTACTGTTGTGAAAACAGCTGATTGAGTTTTAGGCTTACCTTGAAGAATGGGAAAATTGGATTTCTGAGTTTGAGGTGTTACCGTGATCCTTAAGTGATGTGCTTGGAATAAACTAGGATCTCAACAGATGTTAAGCATCCACACCAGCAGAAGAAAAACGTCGAGTAAGCTCACAGCTTTCAGCATTTCATGATCATCCAGTAATTGTTTATGGAATTCTACAGCAAATGGAAGACCAAACAAAACAGACAAATCCAAAAGACAACAGAGAAATAATCTCGAAGTCTTGGATGAAGTTAGAAAAATCAAGTAATGTGCAACAGTAACCAATTAGAAACTTAAATGATTAACAACACAAAATAATATGAAAATATCAAATTCAAATGAAATTAATCTAAGAAAAGATATTTTTGTGGTTTTTTCATGAAAAGATAAAATAATTAGAAACACAAACTTAAATATGCATCTAATATATTTTTGGCATTTTTAATAAGAATTAGAATAAAACACACTTATAAACATATGAAAATATTAAAAGAAAACTTTTAATCTTAAAACATATTTTTTTGTCATTTTTTAATAAGGATTAGAAAATAAAATTAAATCCTATATTAAATTAAAAATAACTTAAACTCATGAAAATATTTATAGAAAAATAAAATAAAAGGAGAATTAGTTAAAAACTAATTTAAATGGGCCAGGGGTGCTAAAACTCAGACTGGAGGTGCATGGCCCAAATGAGAGAAGCTGAATTAAAAAATAAAAGAGTGGACCGGACCGGGTCGGGTCAGATGGAACCCGGATCCGCCCTTTCTCTTACTGCAGGGTTAGATTGAAAAACCCTAAGGAAACCAAACAAGAGGCAGCGCCTCTTCTTCCTCATTATCACGCTTCTGAAAAAAAGAAAACAAGCTCAAGGGAACAAACATCCTCCTTTCGGGACCACAACAATAACTCGTTGCCTTTCTCAATTTCTCACGATGATGAAGAACAAGCAACTCGGTGGTTCCTCTCTCTCATTCTTTTGCTCTCGCCGAACAAACAACAACAACAATCTTCGAATTTTTCCGGCGGCCATGGAAGGAGAAACAGAAGCGAAAAATCCAGGTATGTGTTCTTAATTTCGCTTTTGTTTTCTTCTTAATGATAACTCAGTGACATCTCTCTTTCTGTTTCTGTTTCTCTCTCAATCACTCTCACTCTCGGTTTGCTACCGGTGACCAACAACAGTGATTCTCGGCCATGGAAGAGAAAAAGAAAATCAACACTTTAGTCGAGTTCACAAACAGAAGTAAAACCAGGTATTGCTTCTCTTTAGCTCTGCTCTTAATCATTCACCACAACAGTTATTCACGTTAAAGCTAAAAAAAAAGAACTGTAAATGGTTTTTATGCTATTTCCTTATGATGAATCAACCGAAGTATTAGAGTTAATTTTTCTGTGTATGGTTTAGTATGATTTTTCTCTGTGTTTTCAGTATAGTAATAATAACTCAAGCTTTCTCTGTTTTCAGTTTCAGACAATTCATAAGCATAACAACAATTAACAACAAATCTTGAGCGTGAGGCATGAAGATAACTTACCTGCGGCTAGAAGATTTTAGCCGGAATATTGTTGAAGGTATGTGCTTTATTCTGCTTCTGGAAATCTATAAGCTTGTCACTGCTGTTGCTGTGTTTTGAATTTAATTGCCAAAACAATTCTGGAACTGTGTTGTTGTTATGATGCTGTGATTCTGAACTGTTGTATTGATATTGTTGATGATGTTCTGAATTTTGAACTGCTGCAGGTACAATCAACGGTTAATGGAAATATGGAGAGTGAAAGAAAAGAGGCTTACCTGCGGCGAAGATGTTGAAGATTCATCTATGGAGGCTCGAAGATGGGAGCCATCGTTGAAGGCTGCTAGCAAGCAAGGTATGAAGGCCTTCCCTCTTCCTCCTTCTTTTGTATTTTGTAACTTAGAAGTTACAGAACATTGGCTGCCTTCTTCCCTCCTTTGTAACTATGGAACTTTTTGAAAATTATGAAAAGAGAGAAAGCAAGAACTTAAGTTGCTTTTGGTGTGATCTGTTGCAAAGGGGGAACTTCCTATTTATAGGCAAAGTTTAGGGATTTGTAAGGAATTAAGAAACTTGATTGGGAGGTTATGGTCATCTCAAAAATGAGAATAGGAATAAGAATATTCTTCATGATTGCAAGAATAAGAATATATTCCTTATGTCATTATCCAAAGATATTTCTTATGATATGAATCATGCAAGTGGAAGAAAAATCTCTCTTTGATCCCTTTTTTTTTTGTCTTGAATCATTTTGGGCTTTTGAATATTTTATTGAACTTTTTTTGCTAATCTCACCCCTTTTTGTTTCTTTTTTCATGTGACATGAGCATTCTTGATGAAAGCATGAAGAAATTTGATCTTGAAGAATGAAGACTTGAAGAATTCAAGAATTGCATTTGAAGTTTTATTTTTTTCTTTGTAATCCAAATTTATTCCACTTTAGAATTGTATGAACTTGTATTCTTGAAAGTGAATAGAATTTTGGAATGATGTAATTCTTGAATTTTGGATTCATTTGTTCCATGTAAAAAACATCATTTGTAAATGCTTGAATTTCTCTTAGAATCCTTGAATGAAATTGCATGAAACTTGAATATTTCTTGAATGAATTTGAATGCAATTTCTATGTCTTGAATCAATTCTTAAATTCCTTTGAATGATCCTTTGAAGAATGTTCTTGCACCAATGGACTTTTAATTCTTGAATTTATGGTCTTAGAACCATACTTGAAGCAATTCTTTCAAAATGAACTCAAAATGGATAATGTCTTCTCCTTTTTTTGCAAACCTTGAAGAAATCCTTATATATGATTTTGAACTTGTTCTAAATTCCAAGAAATCCACGTGAAACACTTTCTTTCATGAATGACAAATCCATATGCCGATTCCTTGAACAAATTCCAAACTAATCTCTTGAATCGCACAAATTGAAAACGGCACACTTCAAATGAACACAAATTGATGACTATGGATCTTGAATTGAGACACAATTTCCATGGGATATTGTCATAGGGATTATTTGAGGATGATTGAAACCTTTGATTGACTTCCTGGGGGTTTTTAGGGTTTCCCAAATGTGATCCCTGATTTCAGTCCCTGATAGTTCTAAAACCCTAATCTGATGATTTGAAATTTCACTGTTGATCATTCCTTGTGTAGGAGATGTTATGAGCCAATGGATAAGGTCAAAATGATGCACTTGGGGTCTTGAGGTCATGTCCCAAGTCATTAGATCAAATTCTGAGCAAAAGTCAAGAGTATGCTATCTTCAGTCAAAACCCTAATCTGGTTGATTCAGAGCCTTTGAGCTTGTTGAAATGAATCTCTGAGGACCAAATGTTGATTGTTGATGAAGATAATTCTTTTAAGATGAAGGGAGAACAAAACCCTAATTGATTGTTACTTGTACTGATGAGTGATTTCCTGATTAAATCCTGCTGAGTACAAGTAGCACACACAAGCTATGCAATTTGTTAGAGATGCAAATGATGCATATGCAATGATATGAAGTGGTATCTTAGGTCAAAAATTGGGGTATGACAGATGCCCCTATATAAGTTTCTTCAACCTGAGACATGAAGATTGAAAATCTTCGTTTTGATAGGGTGGAAGAGACTTAAATATCAGAAGACGCGAATTTTGGACCTAAGATACCAAAATTGCGAATGATGCAAGGATATCTTTACCGAGGGATATCAAAACTGACTCCACTGGGGACAAGAGATCGAGAAGGATGTCTCAATCCGTTTTAGGAAGAGAATCCGTTTTTTTCTTTTTGGGAAAGCAAGTGTATGCTTCACCGGGGAATGATAGCTTTGTAAGAAAAGCTTACCTAACGATATTACCGACTATCAGCACAGGGATTGACTTGTTAATAATGCGAAGGTGAAAGGTATGAAACTGTGTTACCGACTATCAGCATGGTGGTAGACTTGACAAGGTAAAAGAGTTTCAAAGGTTCGGTTAATATTACCGACTATCAGCCTTGTGATAGACATGTTAATAATATAACCAGAACAAAAAGGTTACTGACTACCAGCCTCGTGATAGTGGTTTTGAAGACATGATCAATTATCAGCCGAGTGATAAAATGATCCTGGAGACTTTGATAGGGAAATTACTGGATATTCAGCTTTGTGAACAGTAATAAGGCCCTGATTGTCAAATGGTCTTCATGATTGATTTCCTAGAGAGGAAAAATCTTTTGGAAGAGACATAAGCTGCTCAGATGATGAGGCTATTGCTTATGGTCTATTTTTCACGACTCTGTTTGAGGAATCGGAATTTGAATCTCTGGTAAAGACAAAGTTCTATCTAAGAATGAATTGGAAAGAAATAGTCAAACAAGACTTTGTACCCATGAGGAATGAACTCAACTGGGGATTTTCTCCTTCATTTTGAGAGGAGAAACTAAAGCAACCTTCTTCCACGAGGAATGATCTCAGTGGGGAACTGGAGAAACAAGATGTTCTTTCTGCTTATGGGTGACAACCTACTGGAGGGATGACACGCCCATACCTGTTTCTTTTTTCTTTTCTTTTTTTCTTTTTTTTTTCTCTTTTTTTTTTGGGATAGATATATCCTGAACAAGTGATTTTGAAGCAAACATTGAAAAATGCGAGAATGCACAAATGATGCAAATATGTATGAATGATGAATGTCATGAATGTAGCATGCATACTGACAGACAAAGAAGTATATACTCGAGAAGGACTGATGTCGCAATACAACCAGATACTTGGCAAATGTTTTTCAACACGGTGTAGATAACACGGATGATAAATGGTGTTGCGTGCTTTAAACTTCTCTGGGGAAGACAAGCATCTTTTCTTGTTGAGATGGAAGAACTTCTTCACTGGAGATGGAAAATCTTCGTTACTGGGGATAAAAGACCTTCTTCACTGGGGATAGAAGAGCTTTTTCACTGGGGATAGAAGAGCTTCGTCCTATGGAGATAGCTGTTGATGTTCCTTCTGTTGTTCACAACTCAAAGGAAAGTTTCGCTTTTATTTTGAAAAAGTGAAGTAAATTCATTTAAAACTTTTTTTTTTCTTTCAAAAGTGAATAACACAATTAAAGCGTCATTTTGTAAGCTAAAAGAAATTAGAGATTGCAAACAAATGGGCACAAGGCTCAAATTTATTTAATAGGATGGTAATCAGCTAAAGGCGTGATTCCATGGAGTATTTACAAAAGTTGGAAATGGTAATTATGCGGAAAAGGCTACATTGAAAGCAATAACCACTATTCCCTCTAACAACTTTGAGTTCCAACTGTGTTTGTCGCTTCAGATTGGCGATGATTTGATTGAAGATCCTTTGATGAAAAAGACTCCTCAGGTGACGAAGTATGGACTGATATAGTTACTTTGTCATAATTCCTTAATTTTTGCCTAGATTGCCCTTTCAGGTTTTCAATCTACCAGGATAATTTTTTCTGTTTATTGTCTCTAATTTTTGCCTGGACCGCCCTTTCGGGTTTTCAGTCCACCGAGACGCTCATTTTTGCCTAAGTCGCCCTTTGCGGGTTTTCGACTTACCGAGCTGTTCTTTTGTTCTTTTTTAGACAAAGTATTTCTTGACTGCATCAGCATTCACAGGATATGGGAGTTCATCACCATCCATGGTTGCAAGAGTCATGGCGCCGCCAGAAAATGTTCTTTTGACAACATACGGGCCTTCGTAATTAGGAGACCATTTGCCCCTAGAATCTGGTTGAAAAGACAAGATCTTTTTAAGCACGAGGTCACCTTCTTGAAATTCACGAGGTCGAACCTTTTTGTTGAAGGCATGTTTCATCCTTGCTTGGTATAACTGTCCATGGCATAGAGCAGTCATACGTTTTTCTTCGATTAAGTTCAACTGATCGTATCTGCTTTGACACCATTCAGCCTCTGATAACTTAGTCTCCATGAGGACTCTCATTGATGGGATTTCAACTTCTACGGGGAGCATAGCTTCCATGCCGTATACTAGAGAAAAGGGAGTTGCCCCTGTTGAAGTACGCACTGAAGTACGGTACCCATGTAAAGCAAATGGCAGCATTTCATGCCAGTCTTTGTAAGTGACGACCATTTTCTGGACGATCTTCTTAATGTTCTTGTTAGCAGCTTCAACGGCGCCGTTCATTTTTGGTTTGTAAGGAGAAGAGTTATGATGCTCAATCTTGAATTCCTCACACAATTCTTTCATCATTTTATTGTTCAAGTTTGAACCATTGTCAGTAATGATCTTGCTGGGAATACCATATCGGCAAATGATGTTATTCTTGATAAACCTCACAACCACTTGTCTTGTAACATTGGCGTAAGATGCTGCTTCGACCCATTTGGTGAAGTAATCAATAGCTACCAAGATGAAACGATGACCGTTTGAAGCTTTCGGTTCGATCATTCCAATCATGTCAATACCCCACATGGAGAAAGGCCACGGAGATGAGAGAACGTTGAGTAGAGTCGGTGGCACATGGATCTTATCTGCGTAGATCTGGCACTTGTGACATCTCTTCACGTGTTTGTAACAGTCAGATTCCATTGTCAACCAATAGTATCCTGCTCTTAAGATCTTTTTGGACATTGCATGCCCGTTTGAATGAGTTCCAAAGGACCCTTCATGCACTTCATGCATTAACATGTCCGCTTCGTGTCTGTCCACGCATCTGAGCAAAACCATGTCGAAGTTTCTTTTGTATAGCACATCTTCATTCAGGAAGAAACTTCCAGAAAGTCTCCTTAGAGTTTTCTTATCTTTGTTTGATGCCCCAAGCGGGTACTCTTGAGTTTGAAGGAAGCGTTTGATGTCGTGGAACCACGGTTTATCATCGATGACTGCTTCAGTTGCAAACACATAGGCAGGCCTTTCAAGGCGTGTAATTCTGACTTTAGGCATATCATTCCAATGATTGACTTTGAACATGGAAGATAGAGTAGCCAAGGCGTCTGCCATTCGATTCTGATCTCGAGGTATATGATGCAATTCAACCTTATTGAAGAAAGTCAACAGACGTCTTGCATAATCTCTGTAAGGAATCAAGCCAGGGTGGTAAGTTTCCCATTTGTCTTTGATTTGGTTGATCACGAGGGCTGAATCTCCATATATGTCGAGGATCTTGATCCTTAAGTCAATGGCTTCTTCGAGACCCATGATACAAGCTTCATATTCTGCGATATTGTTGGTGCAATCAAATAGTAATCTGGCAGAAAACGGGATATGAGTACCCTTGGGAGTGATAATGATTGCCCCAATTCCATTGCCAAAAGCGTTTACTGCTCCATCAAAAATTAGGCCCCATCTTGATCCGGGCTCAGGACCTTCTTCAGGTAACGGTTCGTCACAATCTTTCATCTTCAAGTACAAGACATCTTCGTCAGGAAAATCAAACTTGAGAGATTGATATTCATTAATTGGTTGATGCGCCAAATGATCGGCGAGAATGCTTCCTTTGACCGCTTTTTGAGCACGGTATTCAATGTCATATTCAGATAACAGCATTTGCCATCGGGCAATCCTTCCTGTTAAGGCAGGCTTTTCAAAGACATACTTGATCGGATCCATTTTGGAGATTAACCAAGTAGTATTGTTGATCATGTATTGGCGGAGACGTTTTGAAGCCCAAGCCAAAGCACAACATGTTTTTTCGAGCATGGAGTAACGAGACTCACAGTCTGTGAATTTCTTACTCAAGTAATAGATGACATGCTCCTTCTTACCGGTTTCATCTTGCTGTCCAAGCATACAACCCATGGATTCTTCCAACACGGTAAGGTACATGATTAGTGGTCTTCCTTCAACCGGAGGAATCAATATTGGTGGCTCTAACAGGTACTCTTTGATACTGTCGAACGCTTTCTGGCAATCTTCAGTCCATACAACCCCTTGATCTTTGCGGAGAAGCTTGAAAATTGGCCCACAAGTAGCAGTCATTTGAGAGATAAATCTGGAGATATAGTTCAATCGTCCGAGAAATCCTCTTACTTGCTTTTCAGTCTTTGGTGCAGGCATTTCTTGAATGGCTCTGACTTTGTCGGGATCTACTTCAATACCTCTTTGGCTGACAATGAAACCCAAGAGTTTTCCAGATCTAACCCCAAAAGTACATTTGTTAGGATTCAAGCGAAGCTGATATTTCCTTAATCGTTGAAACAACTTCAAAAGGTATTCAATATGTTCTTCTTCTGTGCTGGACTTGGCTATCATGTCGTCCACATAAACTTCAATTTCTTTATGCATCATGTCATGAAAGAGAGTAGTCATTGCCCTTTGGTAAGTTGCGCCTGCATTCTTTAATCCAAACGGCATCACTTTGTAGCAAAAGGTACCCCATGGGGTGATGAAAGATGTCTTCTCCATGTCTTCAGGAGCCATCTTAATCTGATTATAACCGGAGAACCCGTCCATGAAGGAAAAGACGTTGAACTTGGCAGTGTTATCAACCAGCATGTCGATATGTGGTAATGGAAAATCATCTTTTGGACTGGCCTTGTTCAAGTCACGGTAGTCAACACACATTCTGACTTTGCCATCTTTCTTCGGAACTGGCACTATGTTGGCCAACCATTGAGGATATTCTGAGGTGACCAGAAAACCTGCGTCGAGCTGTTTTTGAACTTCCACTTTGATCTTATTAGCCATATCAGGGTGAGTCCTTCGCAATTTCTGCTTAACCGGCGGACATTCTGGCTTCAATGGCAAGTAATGCTGAACAATATTGGTATCCAACCCAGGCATGTCTTGGTAGGACCAGGCAAACACGTCAACATATTCTTTGAGAAGGTCTGCCAACTTACTCTTGATATCAGTATCAAGCAGCGATCCAATGGTCACTTCTTTTTTGTCTTCTTCAGAACCCAAGTTAATCTTTTCTAAAGGCTCTTTGTGAGGCAGAATGGCTCTTTCCTCGTGCTTAAGTAATCGAGAGATCTCGTCCGGGATCTCCTCTTCTTCCTCTTCTTCGGCTTCGAACACAGGAAACTCAAAGTTGGGAGAGGGCATAGGGTTATTGCATTCAATGGGTTTATCAATAGTAAATCTGCACATGTGATTTATATTTATTTCAGAAAGTTTATGAATGCAAGAGTGGATGCAGATTTTTTTTTTGAAAAAGTTTTTTTTTATTTATTTTGGTTTTTTAGGATTACCATTTCCAGAAAAAGCAAAAATAAAACATATAATGTAGGGAATTCAAAATGACACTTTATTTATGATTCATTTTTGAAACAAAGCCCTAAACACAAACTCATTTGTCTTGGGCAGGACAAAGAGGGAAACCAAAGCCCTATACACAAAGTTATTTGGGCGGAACATTTAAAAGCGAAGCCCTATAAAACATCTCTCTGCTTTGGGCAAGGCAGGAGGTCAAAATAACAGCGAAGTGATTACTTTGAGCGGCGAACAACATTCGGAATGTCGACAGCCTTCCAGTAGCAACGAACTCCTCTGTGTATTATGTATTCAGGAAAATTCTCCTCAGAGTTATCTTCAGTGTTGACATTGACCGCTGGTCGAGCAGGATTTGAAGGTCCTGGTTTGTCAACCTGGTTCTTTGTAGAGTTGAAACGGTCTTCTTCTTCTTCTTGAAGAGCATAAGACGAGTCACAATCTTCAGAATTTTCAGGGTGTTCTTCCCAGTCTTCAGGATGAAGAGATTCATTGTCAGCGACACTTTCTGAGTCAATTGCGGGACCATCTTCCCCTTCATCTTCAAAAATGGCGTTTATGTGATAATAACCATCTTCAGGATTATAAACCTTGGCGGATGCATTGAAACCGAAACCTTCAGTAATTTCAGGCTGCTGAGAAAATTGACAGGGCTGATAAGCCTCTTCTGGTTGACTATCATATTCAAAGGAATCTCCCCATCCAGTTGGTTGGATATCCTCCATGGAAATCTTTGAACTTTCAGGTGCAGTGTACTTCACCATATAATCAAATTTTCCACTTGGTTGTCCCAAGTGTCCCAGATCTCTGCAGGAATAGGCTCAATTTCTTTGCCTTTGGATTTCTCTGAAGGAGGACATGGTTCTTCCTGAGATATGTATCCCGAGTCATTGAGATAACATTTCCATTCTTCTTCAGTATCAGGTAGACCTTCTTCGATACATTCTTCGATAAGGACATTAACCTCTTGAGGAATCGGGTTAAGGAATCCTCCACTAATGAATGTTTCTTTGATCGGACGAAGGGTTTCATCCTTCTTGGTGCAGTTTGAGAATGTTGGTGAACATCCGAGACCTGCTCTGGTTTCATTTTTGGTAGGGATCACAACTTGCCCCCAGCCAGTGGTAGTTCCATCTTTCACTACTTTTACTGCCTCTTTGTAAGAAGAAATCGATGCTTTCTTTCTGGAAGATTCGTCTTCTAAAGAGAGACCTTGGAACTGAGTTCCTTCCACATCATCAGCACTGATAAAAGAGAAATTGGACAAATGGCTCACCATCAAGGCTTGCTCCCCACTTATTGTTACCAATTTTCCATTTGTTACAAATTTTAACTTTTGATGGAGCGTAGAAGTTACTGCCCCTGCTTCATGGATCCAAGGTCGTCCTAACAGACAGCTATAAGCAGCTTGAATGTCCATGACCTGGAAGGTGATTTGAAATGTATGTGGACCAATTGTCATGGGAAGGTTGACTTCGCCGATAACAGATTTTCGCGATCCATCAAATGCTTTGACAACTACACCACTGAACTTCATAGGCATTCCTTGGTAAGACAAGCGAGCAAGAGTCGTCTTTGGCATCACATTCAAGGAAGATCCGGTGTCTACCAATACATTGGACAAAGAGTCTGACTGACAGTTCATAGAAATGTGCAAAGCAAGATTGTGATTTCTACCCTCCTCGGGGAGTTCTTCATCACAGAAGCTTAAATTGTTACAAGCTGTTATGTTAGCTATTATCCCATCAAAGTGATCAACAGTCACATCATGATCTACAAAAGCTTGATCCAAGACCTTCATCAGGGCTTCCCTGTGGGCTTCTGAGTTTAAAAGTAATGAAAGTATGGAGATCTTCGAAGGAGTCTGCATAAGCTGATCCACAATCTTGTATTCACTTCTTTTGATAAGTTTCAAAATTTCATCAAAGTCAGGATTCACATTGGTTCCACTGGATTGACCAAAATCAGTGTTTGTATTACTGACAGGAGTTTCCAGGATTCCCTACTGGTGTAACAACAGGATTTTGTCCGGTTGTAGGAGCAACAGGCTGCTTTGGAGGTAATGGAGTATACACACGTCCACTTCTTGTTACACGACTCACATCAGCAATGTTTACAACAGATGAAAGAGTAGGTAAAGGAACTTCTTGTCCATCCTTTATCATTGTGGCATTGTAGTTGTATGGAACTGCCTTGTCAGAGTTATAAGGAACAGGTCCAGGTAGACAAATGATCAAAGGAGCAATAGGAACCTTCGGCTTGTTGTAAGTAACTTCCATGCGCTCAGGCATGTTGAAATGAGGAACGATGACGTTAACTGTAGGCATTTCCGAGTTGATATCTGAGACTAAAAGCTCATGCGGATAACATCCTATCATGTTAACTTCATTTTCATCCCTATTTCTGTAGATCTCAATAGTACCATTATCTAGCAGAACTTGGAGATCTCTTCTCATAATCGAACACCCGTGAGGATCCACACAACATATTCTACAGGAACCGTATTGATGCTGGCGAAAATTCTGCCCCCGACAAAGAGTGGCGTGCATTTGTACCAAATCTGCTCTTGAGAAGTTGATATTATAGACTCGGTATTGGCCAGGACATCCATATACCATGTTTACAACATGCCCTCCATGATTGGGCAGCGGATTTGCTTGCACATTAGGATTCAAATTTCTGAAAGAGAGGAGATTAGATCTAACCAACCTCTGAACTTCATATTTCAAAGCTATGCAATGCTCAAGATCATGGCCAGGTGCCCCTTGATGATAAGGGCATGAGACCTCAGCTTTGTACCACCATGGTAGTTTCTCAGGTACTGGTGGTGGTGCTTTAGTTTGAACAAGACCTCTTTCAATCAAAGCAGGGTACAATTCTGTGTAAGTCATCGGAATCGGATCAAACTGTGGAGCTCTTTGTACACGATTCTGATTATTGTTAAACTGTTGAGCCTGTGGTCGAGGCTGTTGTTGTTGAAACTGCGGGGTAAATCCTGGATTCGGTGCTGTATTAACGGCTGGTGCAATAGCAGCTACCTGTCGTTGACGATTGACATTTCCTCTTGGCCTCCCTTGGGATACCATGTCAACACTTTGTTCTTTCTTCTTTGGGAAACCACTTCCGAACTTTTTGGTTCCGCTTGAAGATCCACCTTCTTTAGTTAGACGTCCGGTTCGGACTCCTTCTTCTAGACGCATCCCCATGTTTACCATTTCGGTGAAATCACTTGGAGCACTAGCAATCATGCGTTCATAATAAAACGGACTGAGAGTATTCAAGAAGATCTTTGTCATCTCTTTCTCTTTTAACGGTGGATTAATCTGAGCAGCAGTTTCTCTCCATCGTTGGGCATACTCTTTGAAAGCTTCATGGTCTTTCTGAGCCATGGATCGAAGCTGATCTCTGTCTGGAGCCATATCCGAGTTATACTTGTATTGTCGGACAAAGGCCTCACCTAGGTCATTGAAAGTCCGAATATTAGTGCTATCCAAGCCTGTGTACCACTTCAGTGCGGCACCAGTCAAACTGTCTTGAAAGTAATGGATAAGCAACTGATGATTATCTGCATAAGTAGACATCTTTCTGGCATACATCACAAGATGGCTTTGTGGACAAGAACTACCTTTGTACTTCTCAAAGTCAGGGACCTTGAATTTAGCAGGTATTTGTACACTGGGAACCAAACATAGCTCCTGGGCATTCTTTCCAAACAAATCTTTTCCACGGATAGCTTTAACTTCCAACTGCATCTTGTTAAACTGCTCTTGGAGATCTTCCACAAGGTTACGCTGATTTGTGCTATCACCTTGATCATGATAAATCTCATTTCCATCGTAAGGAACAGTGTGAACCGTAGGGGTCGGAACTGTCATAGTGGGTTGAGAAAGTGCCATAGTAATTTGGGAAAAAGTTACCCCTGAATGTGGAATAAACGCCGAACCTTGTGCAGCAGGCGCTTCAGTTGTAGCTGTTTGAACCCCAGAGAAATTATGACGGAAACCTGTACCAAAGCTGAAAGGCGTGCCCCAACCTTCTGGCATGGAGAAAGATGGAATACCGAATGCAACTGTAGAAACTGGAGTAGTGACTTCAGATGTTACTGTCGCTTGACTGTTGGGTGGTGGCGGCTGATTCTGTGCGGCCATTAAGGAGTCAACCAGAGTAGTGAGACTTTCCAACTTTTCCTGAAGGGTGGTCACTGTACCACGGAGCTCAATATTCTCTTGTTCAGAGTGTTCCATTACTCTTCTTCTACTTGAACGAGTATTGTATCTGTGATCTGATTGCGAGCGTGGTCGAGAAACTTTGAGACGCGACAGCTTGACGATCTATTGGAGAAAGATCCAAAAGATGAGACTCTATACAACAGACTCGATATGCAGAATGATGTATGCAAAAAGAAATTTATGATTTTTCCAAATATTTTAAAGACTATTTCCTTGCAAACATTTGAACACAAACAAATCTTTTATTCATTCATTTTTTTTTATTGCAATAATGGGAAATGTTACAACATTGGAGCGTAGCTCCTTACAAAAGCAAATGATAAATAAAAAAGCTAAACAAATCCTAAACATCTTCATTAGACGAAGAACCAAATGCATTGTGCAGCTTGAGCTTCATGATTTCTTTCCCATAGTGAGCTTTCAATTCGGCCTTTTCAGCTCTCAGCTTGTCAACAACATTCTTCCAATCATCAGCAGTCGGAGCGTTGCTTGTTGAACCTTCAAGATTTTTCTTGCTTTCTTTGATGTACCTTTTGATTGCAGCGTCTTTCTGACGAATCTTCTCATCTTTACTTATGAGCCATCCATCTTGATAATAGAGAGTTTCTTCGTGATCTTTCACTCTTTTCTTCAACTTTCTATTTTCCACCTCAGTGCTACGAAACTTTTCTTCCCAAGCATCTTTTTCTATTCTCATCTTAGCCAAAGTGTCTTGGTATTCCTCCATAGCGGGAATGTTGGGTCGTTGAGATACCGCAGGAAACATGGGTTTTTCATAAGCATAAGGCATTTGGAACTCCTTGGCTCTTCTCTTTACCCAGCAGGTGTAGGCGTCCATGGCAATGCAATTTCTTTCCTCACCTTTTTCTTTCCATCGGACGTCGTACCAAGCTCTCATCATTCTTTCTTTCAACTTTTTAGGATTATCCCCTTCTCGGTAGAAGTATCCTTCCACTGAGGGACCAGCAGGTTTAACTGAATTTGCATACCCGAGTTGTCGTCGGGCCAGGACCGGATTATAGTTAATTCCTCCTTGTGTACCAATGAGGGGTACGTTGGCGAACTCTCCACAACTTTCAATGGTTTCTGTACCACAGCGAGCCAAGGTATACCAATGAATATCATTATTAGTAAGAGACATAAGTCTTCGAGGCCAACGCAAACCTTCTCGGTTTTCCGTGAAAATAGGAGACTCAGGTAAGTGTGAAACAATCCATTTGAACAACAAAGGTGCACAACATACAATGATTCCACCGCCTTGGCGATTCCTATGATGGACAGAGAAATACATGTCACCAAGCAAAGTCGGAACAGGATTTCCAATCAGAAAGATCTTTATGGCATTGACATCAACAAAGTTGTCGACATTGGGAAACAGAACCAACCCATAGATGAGCAAGGCTAGTACAGCTTCAAAAGCTATCATGCTACCAGTTTCGACGAAATCAAAGGCTTTCTTTACTAGGAAGTGTGAAGTTAAACCCGGGAGGTTTCCTTTGGTAGTCCAATTACTCTCTACTTCAGACTTTTTCATGTGGATACTTGCTGCAATGACGTGTGACTTAGGAATGGCTTCCAAACCATTGAAGGGTATTTTGTCAGACACAGGAATACCTAAAAGATTGGCATATTCTTCCAAGGTCGGTACCAACTGGTAGTCTGGAAAGGTAAAACAACGGTAGACGGGATCATAGAACTGAACCAGAGTTTTGAGAAGTCCTTCATCAACATGAGTGTTCAGGATAGGCAAAAGCTTTCCATAACTTTTCCTAAAATTAGAAGGATCTTGTACAGAAGATGCTAACTCTATCAGTCTTTCTACATCAGGCGCTTTGAAACTGTACTTTTTGGTATACCTTTTTTCCATAACTTAATCCTATAATGTTTGCAAAGAAAATTCTCTAAATTTTTTGGAAAAATCATGTTTTTATGGAAAAAGATGGGTTTTTTAATGAATGTATGAATGCATGGATGCATGGATGCCACATATTCAAACATGGTAAAGCAAACATAGTAGTTCAAACATGGTAACATGGTACTACAAACATGGTATACAAACATGGTAACGCAAACATGGTAACGCAAACATGGTAACGCATAAGTTCAACGGTCCAAAGTCACGAGCATGAGGTCAGAGAACCAAAAATGGGATAGTTCTAGTTAATCACCTGCAAAACATGTTCTACTGATACGTCAGAGTCTACATTTTTCTTTCGGATATTACCGGCCTTCCATAATTAAACTCATGAGCCAGTAATATTCTCAAGAAAAACTCGTCTGAGTGTGGTTCTCCGCATGACAACTAATCCAAGTCTTCACCTGAATAGTTTCTGCACCACAACCTAATAAGGCCAGGATGGGTTGGGGTTCTACGGCCAACTCAGCTTCTACAGTTCAATGAAAGTAACAATGTCTTCGCTACGAAACATGCTAAACATATATTACCAACAAGGAACCTCCACTGAGCGGAAGGATTCTCACGTGCGCCTGCACATGACTATACCCTCCACCTAATTTCTTATGTGTACTTAATCCGGGTTAGGATTTGTCCATAATGTATCACTTGTAACAGAACCACACATGTACCAGAACCACACATATAACAAAAAATGAAATGAAATATAAAGAAAATAGAAATAACCCTTCCTTTGGAAACAATAAAAAGATGGTCCCCAGTGAAGTCGCCATTTTTCTGTCGCGGGGAAAAATCGTATGTCTTTTTTCTGGATGAGACACCTGATGCCTTCTTTGGGCTCGAGTGCTCAAAAAATGATTTTTCTTTTGTACGGACCAAACTTTTTATTATTTCCAAAGGAGGAAAAGGAAAAAAGCTGCAATAACCTAAAAGTGGGGGGAGAGATCTTTGGGTAAGAGGGTTGGTTATACGAAGGGAAGGTATTAGCACCCAACGTATCTATAGTACTCTATAGGTTTCTTTTCTTTGTTTTTCATTCCATGTTGTTGAGAGGTTCTGGTGAAATAGGTGGGACCTAAGGTGTTTGTTTGATTATGCTCGCAAAGATCATCGCGATCCTCTGCATACATATCCCTTAGAGGGAATCAGAGCATCTGTAGCTCGGGGTCTACGGGTGCTAAGGTTTGAATGGTTTTTTTTTGTTTTGTTTTGCTCGCCAAGGATCGACCTTGTGCCTACGTATTCTCAAAGGGATGTTGAGAAAGTCAGAGCAATCGTAGTTCCCACTTATGCTAGTGGAAGCAAAGGAAAATAGACAAATGTCGTCTAAATGCTAGATGTATCTAATCTATATCATCACATACATCTGTTTGTTTTTTGTTTGAAAATCTTTTCATTATAAGCCCTGGGCCATGCCACTTATGGCGCTTAGAATGATAAAGATGTTTTTGTTTGTTTAACCAGCCTTGTGGCAAAAACTTTCAATGAAGTCAGCCTTGTGACAAAAAGTTTTGATTAATCAGCCAGCCTCGTGGCAAAAGTTTCAATGAAGTCAGCCTTGTGACAAAAACTTTGATTAATCATCCGGTACGGTGGTAAAACAGTTTGATTGATTAGCCAGCCTTGTGGCAAAAAGTTTGATTGATTAGCCAGCCTTGTGGCAAAAAAAAAGTTATTTGATTGATTGATTGTTTGTGATGATATATAAGAGATACTCCTAGCATAGAGATGAAAAATGTCTAATCTCCTAGGGTACTTGATATGGATATTGGGGATGCTTATAAGAAGCCCGTGGGTCCTTGTACGAAGCCCAAGAGGAGGCTATCCGAGGGTCCTTGCATTGTAAGCCCAAGAGGAGGCTATGGGAGGGACAATCCAGGGTCCTTGCATTGTAAGCCCAAGAGGAGGCTATGGGAGGGTCACTCGTTTGTACAAAGCCCAAGGGGAGGCATGGTATAGTTGGTTTGAGCTCTTAGAGCGATTTCACCGGGAAACCATACTCTATGTCCTAACCTAAACTAGGGAGATTCTTTGCACGAAGCCCAATAGGAGGCTATGGGGAACCTAGTGTTGTACTAAGTTGAACAAGTATATAACACAATCACAAATATGAACAAGTACGAACAAATATGAACAAGTACATGAACAAATATGAACAATTATATGAACAGATATGAACAAGTATGAACAAGCACATATATATGACAAAGTGTGTGTATATAATGGAGTTTATGAAGGAAATATACCTGTAAGCATGCTCCATTTGTATATACAGGGGCTCGGGACTCATATTCGGGGAGAGGCCCATTGAGTTTATTCAAAAGCTGTGTAAACAGGTATTTACAAAGGGGCTTGGGACTTATACCTACATGGAGGCCCGTGGTATTTTTGGGAAGATTTAAAGAAAACCTTCATTTTTGATTTGTTATTCAAAGTTAAAAAACAAATTGATCGAGGTATGTACAAAAATGTGTATGTACAAAAAGGTATACAATGAAATACCTAATTTCATGTACAGGAATGGGACTTATACCTATATGGAGGCCCATGTTTTATTTTATAAAACATGGTTGATTGTTTTATTTACAGACACGAGGTTTCGTCGTTTTGAAAACAGTTTGAAAAGTATTGTTTTGAAAGAGTTTTCTGTACAAAGAAAAACTGTGAAAAGAAAAAGGAAAGGGACTTATACTCTCTAATATTCGAGAGGCCCATGTTTTATTTTCATAAAACATGGTGAATTGTTTTGAAAGAGAGTTGAAAGATTTGTTTGTTAAAAAACTGTTTTGGAAGTAATTTGGAAAAAGTTTTCTGTTAAAAACTGTACAAAGAAAGACGAAAGGGACTTATACTCTCTAATATTCGAGAGGCCCCCATCGTTTTTGAAAATGAGTTGAAATGATTTGAAAGTGAATTGATTACTGTTGTGAAAACAGCTGATTGAGTTTTAGGCTTACCTTGAAGAATGGGAAAATTGGATTTCTGAGTTTGAGGTGTTACCGTGATCCTTAAGTGATGTGCTTGGAATAAACTAGGATCTCAACAGATGTTAAGCATCCACACCAGCAGAAGAAAAACGTCGAGTAAGCTCACAGCTTTCAGCATTTCATGATCATCCAGTAATTGTTTATGGAATTCTACAGCAAATGGAAGACCAAACGAAACAGACAAATCCAAAAGACAACAGAGAAATAATCTCGAAGTCTTGGATGAAGTTAGAAAATTCAAGTAATGTGCAACAGTAACCAATTAGAAACTTAAATGATTAACTACACAAAATAATATGAAAATATCAAATTCAAATGAAATTAATCTAAGAAAAGATATTTTTGTGGTTTTTTCATGAAAAGATAAAATAATTAGAAACACAAACTTAAATATGCATCTAATATATTTTTGGCATTTTTAATAAGAATTAGAATAAAACACACTTATAAACATATGAAAATATTAAAAGAAAACTTTTAATCTTAAAACATATTTTTTTGTCATTTTTTAATAAGGATTAGAAAATAAAATTAAATCCTATATTAAATTAAAAATAACTTAAACTCATGAAAATATTTATAGAAAAATAAAATAAAAGGAGAATTAGTTAAAAACTAATTTAAATGGGCCAGGGGTGCTAAAACTCAGACTGGAGGTGCATGGCCCAAATGAGAGAAGCTGAATTAAAAAATAAAAGAGTGGACCGGACCGGGTCGGGTTAGATGGAACCCGGATCCGCCCTTTCTCTTACTGCAGGGTTAGATTGAAAAACCCTAAGGAAACCAAACAAGAGGTAGCGCCTCTTCTTCCTCATTATCACGCTTCTGAAAAAAAGAAAACAAGCTCAAGGGAACAAACATCCTCCTTTCGGGACCACAACAACAACTCGTTGCCTTTCTCAATTTCTCACGATGATGAAGAACAAGCAACTCGGTGGTTCCTCTCTCTCATTCTTTTGCTCTCGCCGAACAAACAACAACAACAATCTTCGAATTTTTCCGGCGGCCATGGAAGGAGAAACAGAAGCGAAAAATCCAGGTATGTGTTCTTAATTTCGCTTTTGTTTTCTTCTTAATGATAACTCAGTGACATCTCTCTTTCTGTTTCTGTTTCTCTCTCAATCACTCTCACTCTCGGTTTGCTACCGGTGACCAACAACAGTGATTCTCGGCCATGGAAGAGAAAAAGAAAATCAACACTTTAGTCGAGTTCACAAACAGAAGTAAAACCAGGTATTGCTTCTCTTTAGCTCTGCTCTTAATCATTCACCACAACAGTTATTCACGTTAAAGCTAAAAAAAAAGAACTGTAAATGGTTTTTATGCTATTTCCTTATGATGAATCAACCGAAGTATTGGAGTTAATTTTTCTGTGTATGGTTTAGTATGATTTTTCTCTGTGTTTTCAGTATAGTAATAATAACTCAAGCTTTCTCTGTTTTCAGTTTCAGACAATTCATAAGCATAACAACAATTAACAACAGATCTTGAGCGTGAGGCATGAAGATAACTTACCTGCGGCTAGAAGATTTTAGCCGGAATATTGTTGAAGGTATGTGCTTTATTCTGCTTCTGGAAATCTATAAGCTTGTCACTGCTGTTGCTGTGTTTTGAATTTAATTGCCAAAACAATTCTGGAACTGTGTTGTTGTTATGATGCTGTGATTCTGAACTGTTGTATTGATATTGTTGATGATGTTCTGAATTTTGAACTGCTGCAGGTACAATCAACGGTTAATGGAAATATGGAGAGTGAAAGAAAAGAGGCTTACCTGCGGCGAAGATGTTGAAGATTCATCTATGGAGGCTCGAAGATGGGAGCCATCGTTGAAGGCTGCTAGCAAGCAAGGTATGAAGGCCTTCCCTCTTCCTCCTTCTTTTGTATTTTGTAACTTAGAAGTTACAGAACATTGGCTGCCTTCTTCCCTCCTTTGTAACTATGGAACTTTTTGAAAATTATGAAAAGAGAGAAAGCAAGAACTTAAGTTGCTTTTGGTGTGATCTGTTGCAAAGGGGGAACTTCCTATTTATAGGCAAAGTTTAGGGATTTGTAAGGAATTAAGAAACTTGATTGGGAGGTTATGGTCATCTCAAAAATGAGAATAGGAATAAGAATATTCTTCATGATTGCAAGAATAAGAATATATTCCTTATGTCATTATCCAAAGATATTTCTTATGATATGAATCATGCAAGTGGAAGAAAAATCTCTCTTTGATCCTTTTTTTTTTGTCTTGAATCATTTTGGGCTTTTGAATATTTTATTGAACTTTTTTTGCTAATCTCACCCCTTTTTGTTTCTTTTTTCATGTGACATGAGCATTCTTGATGAAAGCATGAAGAAATTTGATCTTGAAGAATGAAGACTTGAAGAATTCAAGAATTGCATTTGAAGTTTTATTTTTTTCTTTGTAATCCAAATTTATTCCACTTTAGAATTGTATGAACTTGTATTCTTGAAAGTGAATAGAATTTTGGAATGATGTAATTCTTGAATTTTGGATTCATTTGTTCCATGTAAAAAACATCATTTGTAAATGCTTGAATTTCTCTTAGAATCCTTGAATGAAATTGCATGAAACTTGAATATTTCTTGAATGAATTTGAATGCAATTTCTATGTCTTGAATCAATTCTTAAATTCCTTTGAATGATCCTTTGAAGAATGTTCTTGCACCAATGGACTTTTAATTCTTGAATTTATGGTCTTAGAACCATACTTGAAGCAATTCTTTCAAAATGAACTCAAAATGGATAATGTCTTCTCCTTTTTTTGCAAACCTTGAAGAAATCCTTATATATGATTTTGAACTTGTTCTAAATTCCAAGCAATCCACGTGAAACACTTTCTTTCATGAATGACAAATCCATATGCCGATTCCTTGAACAAATTCCAAACTAATCTCTTGAATCGCACAAATTGAAAACGGCACACTTCAAATGAACACAAATTGATGACTATGGATCTTGAATTGAGACACAATTTCCATGGGATATTGTCATAGGGATTATTTGAGGATGATTGAAACCTTTGATTGACTTCCTGGGGGTTTTTAGGGTTTCCCAAATGTGATCCCTGATTTCAGTCCCTGATAGTTCTAAAACCCTAATCTGATGATTTGAAATTTCACTGTTGATCATTCCTTGTGTAGGAGATGTTATGAGCCAATGGATAAGGTCAAAATGATGCACTTGGGGTCTTGAGGTCATGTTCCAAGTCATTAGATCAAATTCTGAGCAAAAGTCAAGAGTATGCTATCTTCAGTCAAAACCCTAATCTGGTTGATTCAGAGCCTTTGAGCTTGTTGAAATGAATCTATGAGGACCAAATGTTTATTGTTGATGAAGATAATTCTTTTAAGATGAAGGGAGAACAAAACCCTAATTGATTGTTACTTGTACTGATGAGTGATTTCCTGATTAAATCCTGCTGAGTACAAGTAGCACACACAAGCTATGCAATTTGTTAGAGATGCAAATGATGCATATGCAATGATATGAAGTGGTATCTTAGGTCAAAAATTGGGGTATGACACTCCCGTCTCAAAGAATTTACATTAGGCCGTCTCAAACATTTGCCACAAGGGCCGTCTCAAACATTTTCCACAAGGGTCATCTCAAACAATGCAATGGATGCGACTCAATGATGCACACACATATTCACACTAAAACAACTTAATCAACTTAAACGACATAATTAACTTGAACGACTTAATCAAGTTCAACGACATAATTAATATCGAAATCCAACATCAACAACATCAACATTATCATTCACGGCAATTCAATGCATTTCCAACATATAGTTACGACATTCAACACATTAATTGCTTAACTTCTCAAGACATCGTCAATATAGCAACATATAAGTTAAGAAAAGCTTAACAAAATATTTCCAAAGGTTTTCAAAGCATATACACTAGATAGACAGTAATTAAAGCTTCACGGAGGTTCAAATGACACTTAAAAAGGAATTACAGATCAAAAGATACATCATGACAAATTTTGAACAAGTTTTGCACAGCAATGTCCGCTCAGCGGCCTTCAAGCACGCTTATGGAAATACAATTTCAACAACCCCGCTTCAAGCGGCTAAAAACAGTAGCGAACCAATTATGAGCTCCGCTTAGCAGACCAGCTCCGCTTAGCGAGTTCCCTTTATTTTTCAAAAACAAACAGCACCCGCTTAGCGAGCCCGAGCCCGCTTAGCGGACGTGCGATTATGCATAAAATCACCTTCGTGACAGAACTTCGAAATCTCACATCCACCATTCAAAACCTATTCTAAACATCAATTAAACACATATAATAGTATCAGCAATCATTATTCATCATTAATCATCAATAAAAACATGTTTACAACTAAAGATTCATGTAATTTCATCATAGAACCCTAACTTTCTACACCTTCAAATCCATGGTTCAACATATCATCTAAACCCACCCTAAACATCATCATACATCCCTTTAGCATGAAAGAATCCCATGCTTACCTTAGGTTTTGGATTGAAGACAACTCTAGCTTCAATCTTGGATTCTCCTCTTCTCTTCTCTTTTTTCACAAAATTCCCAAATGAGCTTCTAATTCTATTTTCCTCTACAGCCCTTATTTTGTCAAACTCTCACTAACTTCTAATTTGCTAATAAGTTCTAATTAACACCTCTGACTTACTAATGCCAACTTAGGCCCAATAACTAATAACACTTTCTAACTTATGCTATTTACTATTAAATCCCAATAAATAATACAAATATCACATAAGCGTATAATTAACACATAACAATTAGATAAATTACATAGCACACAATTAAATAAAATACGAAAATAAAACGGGTGTTACACGCTGCGCTTAGAGGGATGTCCTCGGGGACAAGATATTGATGGTTCTTGCCATTGGTAGTTCCGCGATGGAAAATGCGAGTATCACGTGCATCTTTAGAGGAGGGAGATGCAGTGAGGCCATCCCGAGGATGCATGTTCTCACTTTCTGGAGGCGGCACGATCAGATAAACATCAGTCTTGTCAAGCTGATTGAGGGCAATATTATGAGCAAAAATATTATCGTTGTTGTTGGTCATTAAATACAAAAGTTAAAAGCTTTGGTTTCTAAGTTCTTTGATGTGAAAGAAACGATCACGAGGATGAAAGAAAAAGAAACAGGGAAGCTAGATTTCCCACAGGCGGAAAAATTGATCTTGACGAGTCAGAACAGGGTGGGCCAGCAACGACGATGTGATCTTCGGTGGTAGTTAAGGAGAATAATGAGGTTGTACCTGCAAGGCACTCCGATGCCAAAGTAAGAACATGATCAAAGGTACAATAGAAAGTATATGATTTTGGGTGAAATATGCAATACTTTTCCCTCAAGGAGGTAAGGACTATTTATAATGTTCTCATTAGCGTTTAACTATTGGGCCCGATATTTTGGGCTGGGAGCGGTTCCAGGGCCCAAAATGCAGGTGACGGTTAATTTAGTCCTCGTCCATCCGGGAAGAGTGTACTAGCCGTTCGCGAGGACGGGAGTATCAGCGTGCTCATATGGTTATTCATTTCAAAGGAGCCATCGTTTGTGCTCGGTACGTGGGCAAGAGGGAAGTGCAGCCCTTACTTGCCCACGTGTATGGACCAATGCTTATAGGAACATATCTGTGAGTAGGAGTGTATTGAGCCAATTCTAAGAATTGAGTTAGAACAAGTAACATATTATAAATGTAAATAAGTACAAAAATATGAAATATATTAAGAAAATGTGAAATATATTAAAAATGAAAATAAGTGCATTACTAAAATTTAAAAATGTCAAATAAAAAACTATGTCAGATTTAAAAAAGGAAACAATACCGCCACGTAGATAGTAGTTAATGTTATTTTAGAAATTTAAACGGAAGAGACTACTTAAGTTAACGGAAGAGACTACTTAAGTTAACGACACGGTTTTAAGGAATCACATTGTAACATTTCTTTAATTAAGAGACCAAAGAGGAACAATAAATTAAGTTAAGGGACCAAAAGATGAAATAAACCTAAAAAAACCATTATTAATTATAGGAGAAAAGAAATTTTTTGTCATAGAGAAAAAATATGTTAACACCATAAAAAATGTCAGACACTATATATTCATACAGCTGTTAAGGTAATTTACACTATATATTCATACAGTTGTCAAGGTAATTTATTGTTAGACACTACATATACATACACCTGTCAAGGTAAAATAATAAATTCTTTCTTTTCATTAATTGTTTAACACTTGTTTCATATGTATTATATATAGGGTGTTAAAATTTGAGAGTTTAAATATCACTCTTCTAGTTATAAAGTTTTATATTTTTAAAAATCAGAGTGAAGAAATATTTTGCTCCCTTATAAAAACTACAAATTTCAAATTAATATCTCGCAAAAAGAAATTTGATTTAATTTTTTATAAAATTTAATTAGGTCATATTAATTCCTCTGTTAATAGTTTTTTCAAAGCGAGTTTTTGGATACTTTTTAACCTTTATCGGACTGTTTGAATTTTAATTTTTTCTCTTTTCTTAAATACTAAATTTATTTTTAAACAATTGAGATTTATAAATAAAAAAAAAGTTCAAAATGGGTTGTAAAAAAGAATTGAACCCAAGACTTTTGAGTCACATCATATGCCTGTAACACTTGATCAATGTACATTTGTGTTTTGTCCTTGTAAGTTAGTAGGATTCAAACCCTCCCCCTCTTGCATTACTGAAATGAGCCTCTTTCCACTAGACCACTTAAGCTCTTTTTTTTTTTTTTTAACTACAGCAGCAAATGTATATATTACAAAATGTAATAATTTAGTTTAAAATAAATTTTGTTTTGTTTTGAGTATTAATTAACTAGAATATCATGATGAAATAATTTGAAATATAAATAATTAATATACTAATTTAATAGTTGAAATATTATGAAATATTTATTTAATATATAATAATAATTAAAATATTTAATTATTGAAATATTAAATAGTTAAAATATTTAATAAATAGTTAAAATATATAAACTATTTAATATATAAATTATTTTTTTCATTAAGTAACTATATTATTAAATATTTTAACTATTTAATATCCCAACTATTAAACTTTCAATTATATACTTTATTAAATAATTATTTTATTAAAAAAATAATAAATAAATTAACTAAAAATTATAAATATAAAGGACTTTAATGAACTAAATATTTAACAATATAAATATTTAACAAATAAAATATGTTTTACTATTTAATCTTTCAATTATTAATATTTAAATATTTTAACATTAACATTTTTAAACTATTGACATTTAAATATTTTAAAACCTACCATGATTATTTAACATTTTAAATAAAATCTAACATTAATATATAAAATATTTATTATATACATTAACTATATTTGATATTTTAAACAAAATTTATAATTAATATATAAAAGACAACTTGTTATTACTAAACTAAAATATTTACCAGTAACATTCATTATATATCAATGCATTGTAACTAAGAAACAAATAACAGATGTGGCTTAGTGGTAAAAAAAGAAGCTAATGGGCTAAAGGGAGAGGGTTCAAATTAAGAAATAGACATATAGAGACTTGGAAAAAAAAAGAACAGGGACGAAAATACTATTTAAACCTTTTAATAAGTGTAAGTGATCATTGTATTTAAGTGAAAGTGGTGTGCTTTCTCGTGTGTGTTGTAAAATCAAAAGGTGATATTTCTTTGTGATTGTGATTGTGTTAGATAGTTAAGAGAATCAAGTGGATCAATTGTAGCGTATCTGACATAGTGAATCTCTCACAGGTGTGAAGGGAATAAAGAACCCTTGTTTGGAAAGGGGAACCAAGATATATCTTGGTGTTCTTTATTTTTCTAGATTTATTTTCAGTGCTTTAACATTCATAACAGATCCGAAAAAATAAGAACAATGTTGTTAGCGTTCATACTTGAGAAAAATTCACTAATATCGGTTAATCTAATTCATTCATTCCCCTCTTAGATTATTTTTCATATTTACAGTAAAGTGACTACCATTTTATTTGAAGGGACTTGGGTTTGTGATCCCATGAGTATAAATTTAATATTTTTTAGAGTGAAGACTCATTTTAGTCCCTCACAAATATTAGACGAGTCAAATTAGTCCTTCACAATAAAATAAACTCAATTTAATCCCTTATAAAATTTAACCGGATCATGTTATTCCTTCTGTTAATATTTTTTTCAAACCGATTTTTTCTTAGTTTTAAATTGTGACTGTACTGCCACGTTGGATTTTATTTATTTTTAATTTTTTTAAATACTAAATTGATTTTTATTTTTAATTTCATTTTTAAACAATTATAAATTAATAATATAAAAAATCCAAAATTGTTACTTATAAGGCGTTGAACTCAGATCCATGTGGTTAATCTTAAACAATTCTAAATTCAAAATAAAAAATACAATTTTTTATCAATATGGTCTTGAACCTAAGTCTCTTCAGATTAAATGATAGTCAATTTAATACAATAGAAATTGATTTGTCTATTTATAAATGATAGTCACTTTACTAACAATAAAAATTGATTTGTCTAGTTGTTATTGATAGTCATTTTACTAACTGTAGAAATTGATTTGTCTAGTTGTAAATGATAATCATTTTATTAACAATAGAAATTGATTTATCTAGTTGTAAATGATAGTCACTTTACTAACAATAGAATTTGATTTGTCTAGTTGTAAATGATAGTCATTTTATTAACGATATAAATTGATTTGTCTAATTGTAAAGTGAAAATCATTTAACTAGAAGGACTTGGATTTGAGACCTCATATGTAAAAATTTATGTGTAAAATTTGTTAATATTAGTAGAAATAATGCAAATTACTTGTTTAAAAATTACTTTATAAGAAACAATTTTGGCTTTTGTGATATTATTCATTGATAATTGTTTAAAAATGAAATTAAAAATAAAAATTAATTTAGTATTTAAAAAATAAAAAAATAAATAAAATCAATGTGTCAGTCCAGTCACAGTTTAAAAGTATGAAAAGAAGCAGTTTAAAAGTAGGAAAAAACGGATTTGAGAAAAATATTAGCAGAATGACTAATATGATCCGGTTAGATTTTGTAAGGGATTAATTTGGGTTAATTTTTTTGTGAGAGACTAATTTGACTCGTGTAATATTTTTGAGAGACCAATATGGATCTTCACTCTATTTTTTATTTTAAATATATTACTATAATTATTTGTCATCAATGTACTGTGTACATTGACATAGTGGTTAAGGCACACCATATGCCTTAAAGGTCTTGGGTTCGACTTCTTCAAAGAACCAAGTTTGTCTAAAAATTATATGAAATTAAATAGTTATTATTAATAACATTGACATAATTGACAATTATACAACTATTCAAATGAATTTTGTTACCAAGTCAATCTCTTAACGGAATCTCATAGCTCTTGCACAAAATAAAACAACAATGATTTGAAACTTGAATTCTACTATAAACTGTTAATGATTGTTTAACATTAGATATAATTAATGCCTATCATAAGTTTTATTTTTTCCATATCTTCTAACGAATTTCATTTAATCAAAGTTCAATTTAATGAGTTTTTTCAATCTATAGATTAATAACGCATTTTATCTGTATATATTTAAGAGCCATAACTAAGATTACAATCTTTATGTTTATAACTAAGATTACAATATTTTTTATATATAACTACAATCCTTACTATTAACATCAGCAATGAAAGAAACATCACTTGTCAAATTTATTGCAAATGTATCTACAAACATAATAATACAAATAACTTTAATGCTTATATTATATTACCATGTATCAAATGCATATATTTGGTGGGAATGTTTAGGATCTTCAACTCGTAGAGTTACAATGGAAAACCGTTTTAAGGATGATCATCCAGAATATGATATGAATAAAGATGTAATGGAGGTTGATTGCTACAGTTATAACAGTGCACCTGTACGTTTCAAACTAAATCCAATTAAAACTTGGACTTATTGTGGTGGATTTTGGGAAAGAACTTATGATTGTAGTGCTTCTATAAAGAGCTATAATTGGAGCCGTTTATGGAAAGCTACAGCTGTTGCTCAATGTTTTGAATGTGTAAGTGAGCCTGAATGCAAGTGGCAAATACGTGAAGATAATCCGTATGTTTATGAATCAAGTCGTCATGCATTTGTACCAAAAAAGTATTTGTATCCTAATTATCAAGGTCCAATGTGCTAAATTTTCATAAACTAAAGTTTTATTTTCAACAAAGTTTGAAGAATTGTTTGCGTTGATTTAAATATCTCATATGAAGTTGGTATTATCTCCGTCCCACAGTAGAGTTATTTTAAACAAAATTTAGCCAACTAAAACATCATAGGATATCACATTGACATTTCAATCATGTTGTGTTTTTAAATTTGATGTCTCATTAAAAATCTACTAATTCAAAAGATCAATTTTGTCGTCGATTAGAGGGATTCAATTAAAATCAGAGTAAAGATATATTTATTCGTATAAAGAATTAAAACCATGATATATAGTGTTTCGGTATCATATTAACCCAAAAGATCGATCTATAGTAATTTTTCTTGTCTTGTCTACCACTCTTTGTTGACCGTAATTGTGCAATTTTATCTTACAATTTTAATATATAATATCACAAGTTTAATAGCACTTTTTAATAAAGTGCTATTAAAATATTGACTGCGAGACCTATAATAACGCATTTGAGTCGGGCGCTGTTATAGCTATCATCATATAATATTATATAATAGCGCTTTATCTTTAAACGCTATTATAAGTTGTTAAACTAATAAAAAACATAATGAAGGGGTTTAATAGCGTTTTTTAATAAATGCTATTATAAAAATACATTTTGATAGCGTTTTATAAGTAGCGCTATTTTAGATATTTCTATTAATTAAAAAGAAAAGAGCCACGTGTGTTTTTTTCTCTTAAACTCACATTAGTTTTTGTCTTTTCTGTTAAGAAAATTGTTAACCTATAAAATAAGAGTGAGAAATAAATATAAATAAATAAAGTTTTAATTTAATTTCAATTAAATAAATAAGGTTTTAATTTCATTTCAATTAGGTCGTAGAATCACATGAACAGAAAGAAGAAGCTAGCTCTTTCGACAAGCTCAGGTGAGTCGGCTGCCTTCTTCTTCTTCGCCAGACGTCGGTGTTGTCACCATCTTTGATCATCATACATCCTGGACATTTTGGTGAGTATTTTGTTGACTATATTGTGCAAAATGTATTTAACCCATTTTTCCCTTTTTAAAACCCTAAATATTGATTGGTTTCGTCTTATTCATCTTTCTCATCTCTTCAATTTAATTCGAAAGATGTTATTCCCTTAAATTCCTAATTCAAAACCCTAAAGATTTACTATTTAAACTATACATTGATGGATCTTATTTTGTTGCATTTTATTTCGTTGTTTGGTATAGAATCTGACATTAATCATTTATTCACTTGTAACATTGTATTACATATTTATATTTGAAGCTATGGATCTTACATATGTATTTCTTCAAGTACTTTATTATATAATAGATTCAACTTTGATTTTTTCTTCAAACAAACAAATCCTAGTGAAATGTCTTCTTTTCTAAAAAAATTTCGATTTATTCTAACCGATTGCAGTAAAGGTTTTTGATTTTGTGTTTTCTCTGTCCTACTAATGTGTTGCTCTGTTTTACCCTAAAGTAACTTAATTTGATAAAATAAAACTTGAGGAAAATATTTCATTCCAAAATCATTTATGGTTTGGAAGTAGTACTCATCTAGCTCTTTTTTCTTAAGTTAAGTTAGCATGATTCTATAACCTATGGACTATGTCTTAGTTATACTAACTTCTTTATTCATTTTAATGTTAAGCTGTTAGAAGAAGGTTTATAAAAATCTTAAATATTGATATGAATTGTAGTTGTTTTATTTTTGTAGTGCTTTGTACAATTATTTCATATATTTTTGTGGTTTTGAGATGAAACTGTAAATATTTTTAGTCATTTTGTACATCAGATTTAATGATAATATGAAAATATTTGTTACTTCAGTCTACACTTTGTTAAAGGTAGGGGAGGAACTAGCGAGGTTACTCAAAGATAATAATAGTAATCTAATCAAGAGATGGTGTTTTGAATGTTTTAGCAAAGGTTGGTGATACTATTAGATAATAACTATCAATTTTATCAATGTATCACTTTCAAAATTATGAACTATCTTAATTTCATTGCCTTCTATAATTTTCTTATTATTTTCTTTCGTCATGTAGTTCAATAAACATTATGCTAGAAACACTATTAAGAAGGCAGTCAGAGACAGACAAAGTTTATTTACTTTAGCATGATCTAGCTTCAATATCAAAGGTTGGTGGCTTCAAATCTCTCTCTATTCTATACTAATTAATGTTTCAGATTTTAATTTAATTAACTTGTGGGGGGCATGATTGTTTTAAACATTATTTTCCTTGTATGTAATCATAAACTTATTTTTTAAAATAACATATTGAAACTGCTTTGCATAGCCATGGATTTCTACAATCATGTTTTGTGGAGCATTGTTTGGTTGCTTTTCCCTTTTAAGTTTAATCTTGTTCGAGGAGTTCTAAATCGTAATCGTTAGAGAACAAAACCAAAACTAAGCGTTGTAAGTTGATCAAACTATCACTTAGAAAATTTTAAACTTTAGATTATCTCATATGATAGCTTTTATATTTCATTACTCCCTCTGTGGATTCAGAATTTCTTTTCATATAAAAATTGTCTCTTGTATCAAATCATTGTTAAGAAAAATTTATTGTTAAAAGTATCACTTTTTCCTCTCTGTTCCTAATCCCAATAGTTTTAATTAATACTAAAAACATGTTTAGTTAAAGTTCCATGTTACATTAGAATTGTAGGTGGATGATAAAGATAAAACCTAAAGTTTGATTGAACAAAATAAACTTTAAATTATCTTGGCAATTCAAGATCAAGAGATGTTAAGGTGTACATAAAAAAAATCCGAATACTAGTGCTAAACTCTTGAGACACATTTTCTTAACACTATTATAGACTGAACTTTATGTAGGTAACATCCTATTTTGTAAGATTCCTTCAATAACTATTGACACACATTTCACCTTGTCACCAACACTTTCTACGGTGGTTGTAGGTATTTTTGCACACATCTATAGTATTCTTTATTCATAGTCAAATGATTCCCATGATATTGATGCATTTTCCTTCACACTAATGATGTTATGTTTTTGGAGCAGATTATATTATCTTCTCCTGTATTTGATGGTAAGGACCATCAAATAATATCTGTATGTTTTTAAAGACGTGTTTATATAATAGCTCTAAAAGACATAGTTGCGTAAAACATGATTATTTGGGACATATTTCAGTGGGTGATTACTAAAGACGTGTCATGGATTCTTTTGGAGGGCCTTCTCTTTGTTTTAAGGAGTGTATAGTCTGCTTGTGCGGGGCTGTAGTCCCTATTTTGCTGGGTCTAGTTACATATGTGGCCTCTTTTGTGAGGTAATATGTGTATTTTTGTTTTATTTATATAATTGCTTTTTTCTTGTAAGTGAACAAATTTATTTGATATTTTTATTTAGTAATGTAGTTTCAAGGTACTAATTCTAAATTTTTGTCTTTGTTGGTATAGTTTGTATTTGTGGTCTTTAGGGATCATTTATTTAGTACTCTAGTTTTAAGGTACTGATGCTAATTTTTTTCCTTTAATTGTATATGTGATATTTTGTGAGATGAAAGCTACATTTGTGTTGCTATGAATGTTGGATGAAACCTACATTTTCTCTAATAGTATTTCAAAATATAAAATCTTTTAATAGCGCTTTTTAGAAAAGTGCTATTAAAGATAGAGGATATGGTAGGATTTCCTATAAACACGCTACTAATATATGGTCTATAATAGCGCTTTTCAGAAAAGCGTTATTAAATCCTATAAAAAACTGTGTATAATGGCGCAGAAATAGGCTGTCTAAAACTGTACTTTAATAGCGCTTTTAAAACGCTATTATAGATTACCTACCTATAATAGCGGGAGATTTAATAGAATTTAAAAGTGCTATTGAATGTCAAAAAAAGCGCTATTAAAACATAATTTTTGGTGTAGGCCCTCCAAAAGAACTTTTGATGTCTATATCACGAAGACTTGGAAGAATGCAACAATAACAAACTACTTAACACAATTTTGAATATGCTAAAATTATGTTCATTTCGAAAGTTGTAAATAGCAAAGAATTTTTATTCATTAACTTGCTTAAATATTCTTGTGTTATCTTTGCATTTCGTTTGTGTAATCCGCTTTTTAGAAGCATCTTGTAAACACACACTCTTTGTATTTCAACTTACAAGTAAACATATATAATATATACGTTATATACAAAGCTCAAAACCACGTAAACTATTGCGATGCAATTCACAACCATCCCCGGCAACGGCGCCATTTTGTTGATTGCAGTATATGGCAAGCAACAAAAAAGATTTGGAAATATTGATCAAGGAATTATCGTCCACAGAGATGGAGAGATGCCATTCAATAGTTTCTATGGTTTCGAGCTCGGGATTGAATGAGCAAAAAGTAAACAAAGATATAGACAGGAAAAGAATAAACACATTCTTAGAAGAGAAAGAACTTATCTGGAATGTAAATATATTCACTCTTCACAAACATACACTTACCAACCCATTATACTCAACCTACGATACTCATCTATGTCATCACTTATCTCTCACATAAGCGTCCATCTCTGGAGCACAAACGAGATCATCTCACAACTAAGGTTATCTCTAACGCGAAGTCGCAATAACATCCGTATTCTCGCGTCGGCGATCTCTCGTGCGCCGCTCAAACACGAAAGCATTACGTACAGATACAAACGGTGAATGCTAGCTCTAAATCTATCTCTAGAGTTCAGAAGCAACAGATAATCATCCTAGATAAGGATTCAAGAAGTTTATCTCTAAAGCACCCCAAATCCCCAACATAGAGCAAAAATCCAGGATAACATCAACACAGATTCGTAAAGCAAGTTAAACATAACATTATAATCGGTAAATATACATAAGATTCAAGTAAATATACAAACAAAACCCAAGCAAAGAGAAATACACAAAGAAGAAGAGAAATGAACCGAAAATCTCCCGGTTTGTCAGCTCCGTTCGATGCTCAATCCATCCCCGATCATCCTTATGCAACCTCCGAAGTTGTTTTCTAAGCTAATTTTGATCTAAGAATGAACATGATGGAGTTGGGACTAAAACTTTCCCAAAACCATAACCCTAAAATGTCTCAAATGAAGAAATATAAAGAAAATTTTGCGCAGGTCCGCTCAGCAGACCCCCTCCACTCAGCGGACTCAAAATTGCATCCAAACTCTGCCTTGCTCCGCTGGAGCTCCGCTAAGCGGAGATGACAGCAAAAGTGAAATCTTGTTTTTGCCATAAGTTGAGAACCGTAACTCTGAATTGCGTCCGGTTCAAAGTGTTGGAAAGCTTATTCAATGCTCTACCCAATAATGAATGAATGGAAACCAAAATGATGATTTTGGCCATCCTTATTTTGAGCCTTATTCTTTGATAAATTGGTAGAATTTGCATTCTTGAAGCTTAGCCTTTGGTCTTTATTACTCAATGCTCCAAAGATGCATGAATACCTATAAAATGAATGGAAAACTATTAATTGGCATAAAAATGAATCAAAAACATAAGTATGCACATATTTACACAAAAGTTATGATTTTATTACAAAAATCATAAGAATAGAATCGATATGTGCCACAAATATATACTCAAAATATCGACAATTTGGCACTTATCACTGACCGAATTTTAACTTTGGTCTCTAATTCTCTAGTCACAAATCTCAGTGACGGATATTTTTATATTCATTTAATTCTTTTAACCTTGCTTTGTAAAAATCTAATTTATTTTCATATTCTAAAAGGTGTTTTGTAATTCTTTTAAGGGTTATTACCATTTTTGCCCCCTGCCATATAGGCGACTTTTGGTTTACCCCCTGTAAAAAAATTTTTTGTAAAAGTAACCTTGCCATTTCAAGATTCTGTTTTTTTAGACCTTGGAGGAAAATGGCACACGCCCAAAGCCTATGTGGCGTGCTTAGTGGCATTTTTTTTCTTTTTTTTAATTTTAGCTAAGCTGACGTGGAATTATATTTTTTTTATTTTGATTTTTTTTTATTTCCACGTGGATTTTCTTTTTTTTTTTAATTTTTTTTCAAAATTTTTTTTTTTTAAATAATTTTTTTTTAAAAAAATATATATTTTTTTTACTTTAAAAAAATTTGTAGGTAAATCCGCAGGTATTTTAAAACCCGTAGGTAAATCCGCAGGTATTTTAAAATCCGTAGGTAAATCTGCAGGTATTTTAAAATCCGTAGGTAAATCCGCAGGAATTTTAAAATCCGTAGGTAAATCCGCAGGTATTTTAAAATCCGTAGGTAAATCCGCAGGTAAATCTGCAGGTATTTTAAAATCCGTAGGTAAATCCGCAGGTATTTTAAAATCCGTAGGTAAATCCGCAGGTATTTTAAAATTCGCAGGTAAATCTGCAGGTATTTTAAAATCCGCAGGTAAATCCGCAGGTATTTTAAAATCGGTAGGTAAATCCGCAGGTATTTTTTTCAATATTTATGTGTTTTGAATTTGAATAATATTAAAATAAATAATATATATATATATATTACATTAAAATAAATAAAAAATAAAATAAAATATTATGTTAAATAAAAATAAAAAAAAAAATTTAAATTTTTTTTTAAAAAAAAAATTTAAAAAATAAATATGACGTGGAATTAAAAATAATAAAAAATAAAAAATATAATTACATGTCAGCATATTTGAATTTTAAAAAATTAAAAAAATAAAAGAATTACACAATCAGCATGCCACATATGCAAATGGCATGTGCCATTTCTGGCGAGGTCTAAAATGACAGAATCTTCATTTGGCAAGGTTACTTTTACAAAAAAAAAATTTACAGGGGGGTAAACCAAAAGTCGCCTATATGGCAGGGGGCAAAAATGGTAATAACCCTTCTTTTAATTTCAAAATCATTTCTTATTATTAAATAATAATCTAGTCTATCATATAATATTTTTATGTGACCTCTTGTTCTTTTAATTAAACTATTAAGTTCTATAATTCGTAATCTATCATTAACTATACTCATTTTCTAGTTTTAAAATAGTTATTTTTTTATTTTTTTTTAAATTTAATTAATTTGAATCTTAGTGCTCTGATACCAAAAATGATACCTCATTATTTATTGAAATAATTTTATAATTTATTTTTATTAGCTTAATCATCATCGAAATAGTCCCAAATTTCATCATTTTCTATTAAAGCTAAATCTATTATTAATTCATCATCATAAAAACTTTCAACTAATAAAATATAATCTATATCATTTTCTAGTGCATAATCTATTTCATTTTCAAAAAGTATAGCTTGTGCACATAATTTCCCATATTCTTTACATATTTTTGTTTTTAAGTCATTTGGTAAAGTGAATTTCCAAATACATCTTAGTTTTTCATAAAAATCTTTCTCTTTATTTCAATATTATCAAAATAAGTTATATCTATTTCTTTTATTTTTATAATTATTTTTTTTTCTTTTTCTTTTTCTTTTATACTAAATTCAGCAATACTCATTTTGTTTAAATTTATAATCTATTTTTTAAATATGTTGTTAAGTTCTTTACTTGGTTTGAAAGTTTATCAATATCACTTTCTTCAATTTTTTCAGGTTCATAAAATCTAAGTGGTTTTGGTTTTTGATTTTTTCTTAACTCTAAAAACTTTGATTTATTCATAAAAGTTTCTAGCTCAGTTATTTCATTTTTCTTTGGATAATAAAATTTTCCTATATCTTCAAAAAGACTTGGAATATCAATTCTATTATTATTTCTAAAGGTAATACTATGGTGAGAATTAGTTAATGCATAATTAACACAATAAGTGATTGAAAATATTTTATCTTCTGGTCTCATTAAATTTCCTCTAAGGAATTTGTGTTCAAGAGTTAAAGTTTGCTCTAATCTTTGAGTATCTAAAGGTATTCCAATATTTGGATGTATTTCAAATTTTAGTTTACCGTAAGCTAAATTTCCTTCTACAACTCCAAATATTTTATCTACTGGATCTGTAATTCTATCATCTTTTAATATTAGTTCTACTGGAGAATTTATTCCTTCTTGAAAAGTTGCTTTGATTAATACTTGCACTGCTCCTATATGAATATATCCTATTTTATTTCTATGTTCATCTTTCTTTATATTTTTCTTGAGTTCCATGAGTTTCTTTTTATTTAATAGTTGTATATAGGTATGTCATTGGGCATCTGCTATATCAGTTGGTGTTTCATTAATTATTTTACCATAATATATAATATTATCCTTTTGGTTAAATCTTTTCATTATTCCGCCAATTCTATCTTTTCCCTTCATATTTGCATCCTTAGTTAAATCTAAGTCTTCCTTTGGTATTTTTTGATAGGGTTAATAGGCATTTACACCCCTGTAATGTTAGCAAATTTTGCTTTTCCCCCCTCCGTTGCCAAAGGCAGGTTTTGGCAACGATTTTTTTTGAAAAAACCGTTGCCAAAACCTGCCTTTGGCAATAGAGGGGGAAAAAGCAAAATTCGCTAACATTACAGGGGTGTAAATGTCTATTAACCCTTTTTGATATAAGGTTGGATCTATTAAAATTCTTCCTTCATAATTTCCATATTTTTCAGTAATATGTAAATGTTCTATATCATATACTATTTCTTTTTTCATTTTTGTTATGCTAGACATGTAAGAAAATTATAACACTTAATAAAAGTAAATAAAGAAATTATACCTGATCATGATTTCTTCTGAAATTTTGGTCCACCGTTGCTTTCGTAAGTTTATGTGAGATAGTTGATTAATAGATATATATGTTATGTAATTTAATTGAATGATTATTGAATAAGTAGAAACATGGTTTTATTGATATAAGTTTATGTTACAACAATGCACACAAAAGATGCCAAGCTAAATCCTAAAGGATTAGCATATGTTTCTAAAGAGAAACTTACACAAAAGGTTGTTTTCTACAACTTGCCTCTTCCCATCGTAGAAACATTTATTTATAGCCCTAAACACACATTATAATATTATTTTCTATTTACAATAATGCATAGTACTATTCATCTATAGTGAAGGATAGAAAAACACTTAGAAAGGGGGGTTTGAATAAGTGTAGTCTTAAAAACTTGGACGATAAAAATAAATTGCACAGTTATTTTTATCCTGGTTTGTTGTTAACTAAACTACTCCAGTCCACCCCCACGGAGTGATTTACCTCACCTGAGGATTTAATCCACTAATCGCACGGATTACAATGGTTTTCCACTTAGCCCACGACTAAGTCTTCTAGAGTATTCTGATCACAACCTGATCACTCCAGGAACAACTGCTTAGATACCCTCTAAGACTTTCTAGAGTTTCCTGATCAACACGATCACTCTAGTTACAACTGCTTAGATAACCTCTAAGACTTCCTAGAGTATTCGGATCAACACGATCACTCTAGTTCCTTACAACTTAATGTAATCAATTCTAAGAGTATTACAAATGCTTCTGAAAAGCTATAATCACAACAGTGATATTTCTCTTAACGTTTAAGCTTAATCTCACTAATATATTACAACAGCAATGTAGTGAGCTTTGATGAAGATGGAGTTTCTGAGTTTTGAATTGAATAGCGTTTCAGCAAGTCTTTCAGAATTGGTTCAGAGTTGTTAACCTTGCTTCTCATCAGAACTTCATACTTATAGGCGTTTGAGAAGATGACCGTTGGGCGCATTTAATGCTTTGCGTGTTCCGTACAGCATTGCATTTAATGTTTCACGCTTTTGTCAACTACCTCGAGCCTTGTTCACGCTGTGTCTATTGACGTTGCCTTTAATAGCTTCCAACGTTCCTTTTGTCAGTCAGCGTAGCCTGCCACTTGTACTTTCTTCTGATCTGATGTTTGTGAATATAATATTTGAATATCATCAGAGTCAAACAGCTTAGTGCATAGCATCTTCTTGTCTTCTGACCTTGAAGTGCTTCTGAGCGTGATACCATGAGAACTTCAGTGCTTCTGCTTCTGATCTCAAGTTCTTCTGATGCTTCCATAGACCCATGTTCTGATTCTTCCTTGACCATCTTCTGATGTCTTGCCAGACCATGTTCTGATGTTGCATGCTGAACCTTCTGAGACAAAGCTTCTGAGCGCTGATTTGTGCATACTCTTTATATATTTCTTGAAAGGGAAATTGCAATGTATTAGAGTACCACATTATCTCACACAAAATTCATATCCTTGTTATCATCAAAACTAAGAATATTGATCAGAACAAATCTTGTTCTAACAATCTCCCCCTTTTTGATGATGACAAAAACATATATAAATGATATGAATTTGCGATCAGAAAGAGCAGCCGGCTAAAGACAAATTACACAGCTATAGCATAAGCATGTGAATATGTCTCCCCCTGAGATTAACAATCTCCCCCTGAGATGAATAATCTCCCCCTGAAATAAATACTCGAAGAACATTAATAATAAAAGACTTCCCTGATTATTTCGGTAGAGACGATCACATAAGCTTTTGTCTTCTGATAATTCATAGCTTCTGACTTCTGGTTCCATTGGACAGCTTCAGAACTTGAATTTCTTTAGATCCCTAGAACACTCACAGCTTCTGATTCCTGCTTCCATTTAGGACAGCTTCAGAACTTGAATTTCTTTGATCTTCAGAACATTCACAGCTTCTGATTCCTGCTTCCATTTAGGACAGCTTCAGAACTTGAATTTCTTTGATCTTCAGAACATTCACAGCTTCTGATTCCTGCTTCCATTTAGGACAGCTTCAGAACTTGAGTTTTCTGGATCTTTAGAACATTCACAGCTTCTGATCTCTGCTTCCCTCGGATAGCTTCAGAGCTTTGAATTTCTTCTTACATCACTTCATGCTAGATTGTATCAGAACATTGTTGAATGTACCAGAGCATCATCAGAGCATCTCTACATCCTGAAATGTTACAGAGCAAAACTAAACGACAAAAGTCAACATGAATGAGTTAGAACATAAAATGTGTATCAGAACACAAAATATGTATCAGAGCCATATAAGCCATATAGAATATATCAGATCCAATAGACAATGTATCAGAGCGAATAGACAATGATTTGGATCATATTCTATTATCAGAATTTCTGATCATTCTTCCTTCTTGCTTCTGATTCTGAAGCTTCCTAGCACTCAGCTTGCTTCAAGAATCCAAGAGCTATTTCTGATCATTCTTCCCTCTTATGTTGATCTTTAGTTCTTGCAACAACACAACTAAAAACATAGAAATTTGCAAGTTCTGTTAGTAAATGTGGAGCCTTTTTACTCGGTAACTGATAATATTAATCAGATCATTTATCATATATTTTCTCCCCCTTTTTGTCATAACATCAAAAAGCATAAAAGATTCAGATGTAAAACAAGAGACAAAAGGAAAGAAACATAAATAACTTTTCATTGATTTCAACAAGAAGGATTACAAAAGAGGAATGCTGAAAACAGATGCAACAAGGAAAGAAAACTGCAAAGACCAAAGGACTAAGATCCTAGCCTACGCAAAATCCGCGCCAGAACATCATGAATCCTGTCAGTGCTTGTAGCTTGCCTTGCCATGAAAGAGCGAAACTCAGCATTGGCTGCTTCTTGCCCGTCCAAACGAGAAGCCAGCATAGCTTGATTCTGATGAAGAGCTTCCAAGGTCTCCATCAGAGCTGAGGTTTCACCAGAAGAAGAGGCACCAGAATTTCTGCCAAAAGGGACAGCAATCTCAGCAGGGCGATCTTTTGGAAGGTCTTCAGCTTGTGCATCTTCCATCTCCACATCTGAGTCTGACTCAGAAGTAGCCTCAACATATTCTGGTTCAGGCAGCTCGGAAGTTCCAACTTCCAACGCTTGAAGAATAGCTGCTAGGTTTGTTGGAGGAGTAGGACCAGCAACTTCAGCAGGATAAACCACTACTGGAAAGACCATGTGAGGTGCTTTTTCAGAAGGGTTCATTCTGAACCAGTTAAACAGCCACTGAAAATCTCCAGTCAGCGCAGGATACCATGGTCTCCACACCACGATGTCTCTGCAGGGATTTTCTTCTTCCAACTCATTTGTAGGTAACCTCTCTTCAAGAACTCTTCTGTTCCTGATGAGATGGTGATAGCTGCTTTCACCAACTTCCAACCGAAGACCACGAACACCAGGTGCTTCAGACATGATCCTTCTCTGAATGTCTGTAGCCCTAACCAGAAAATCCTGACGAAAGGTATCCCAAAGGTTGCATGTAGCATACTCATCCAGATGGTTAAGGTGAGCAGCACCCAGAATCTCCAACCAGCTATTTACATCAGAATGTAAAAGCTCCAGAAATGATTGAGTGGTAGGGGTTGGAGGGTTGACAGTGAACCTGGAGTCGGGAAAAACAACACTGTAGGGGTTAGGTGTTCTGGTGGGAAAAGGGTGTGAGAGAGATGAAGAAATATCTGAGGAATGGGTTGAAGGAGAGGAGATATCAGATGGTGAAGAAGGTGGTTCCGAAAGGATGAAAGAAGAGGAAGATGTGTTGGAGGTTTGTGAAGAGGGAGGTGATACAGGACTACCATCAGGGGGTTGATACACACGTCTAGAGTAGTTTCTAGTCATCATAGCTTCAAAGGGGTTCACCTTGACAGGATCGTAGGTGATCTTTAATTTCTTTGGTTTGATTTCTGGTTCATCAGTTGCCTTTCTCTTTTGTTTACGATCAGATTCTTGATTTTGAGAACTTGACGAAGGATTCATGATGAAGTTGCAGAAAATGAAAACCGCTAGGGTTTAAAAAATGAATGCAAAGAGAGAGAGATAAAAAGAAACTGAATGCAAGAGAAAGGAAATATATAGGAGGGAAAAGAAACATTTGAGGAATATAAAACGAAAAAGAATAAACTGAAAAAAAAAAGAAATAAACTGAAATGATGGATAGCATTTAATGTTACGTGACGGAGGAGAGATAATAATGACAAAGGAAGTGATTAGCACAGTTACCTAAGTAGACATCCCCTCAACTGCACGCATGCTTGTCCAGAAATAGTGAACACGTGTTTACCATCTGGATAGCCAGTTACAGCTGTTTTGCTTTAAAAGAGATTCTGAATCAACTTAGACAATGAAACGTTAGTAGTAACTGAATCACAATTTCTAATTGATTTCAATCAGAACTTCTTATAAAAAAAATCAATTTCATTTCAGAAGATACTCATACATAAGATCTTTTCATCTTCTCATTCTGGGCATAAATCCATACTGATATTCTTCAGAATGAACTTAAACCTATCTTCAGCAAGGGGTTTTGTAAAGATATCAGCCCATTGATGGTCTGTATCCACAAAGTTTAAAGATATAACACCCTTCTGAACATAGTCCCTTATGAAATGATGTTTAATCTCAATATGTTTAGCTTTTGAATGTAAGATAGGATTCTTAGATAAACATATAGCAGAAGTATTATCACAGAAAATAGGAATGTTACTCTCATATATCTGATAATCTTCCAGCTGACTTCTCATCCAGAGCATTTGTAACCTATGATGTTAAATCCTTTTGGTCTAGGAACCAAGTCCCATACATCATTCCTTGTAAACTGATTTAGTTCTTCTTGCATGGCAATTATCCAGTCTGGATCTTCTAGAGCTTGATCAACAGAAGTTGGCTCGATCAAAGAAACAAGACCTAATTGACATTCTGCATTGTTCTTAAGGAATGCCCTTGTTCTGATGGGATCATCTTTCTTTCCAAGGATCACATCTTTTGAATGAGCTGAGGCAAGTCTAGGTGATCTTCTGATAGTTGGTTCTTCAGAAATCCTAAGATTCTCTAAAGATGCATCAACTTGATCTATTGATCCATTGCTTCTGAGACTGCCAGCTTCTGCAGCTTTGCTTCTTGATTCTTCAACTTCTGATATATCAATATCAAAATCTGCAAAATTCTCAAATTGCTTTGGTTTTTCAAGACCAAGCTTATCATCAAACCTGATATTGATTGATTCTTCTACAATCAATGTTTCAGTATTGTATACTCTGTAGCCTTTAGAGCGTTCAGAATATCCAAGAAGGAAACATTTTTGTGCTTTAGAATCAAACTTACCAAGATGATCTTTAGTATTCAGAATAAAACATACACATCCAAAAGGATGGAAATATGAAATGTTGGGCTTTCTGTTCTTCCACAATTCATAAGGAGTCTTATTTAGAATAGGTCTGATAGAGATTCTATTCTGAATATAGCATGCAGTGTTAATTGCTTCTGCCCAGAAATGCTTAGCCATATTGGTTTCATTGATCATGGTTCTGGCCATTTCTTGTAGAGTCCTATTCTTTCGCTCTACAACTCCATTTTGCTGTGGAGTTCTGGGGCAAGAGAAATCATGGGCAATACCATTTTCTTTGAAGAACTCCTCAAAGAATCTGTTCTCAAATTCGCCACCATGATCACTTCTGACCTTTATGATTTTACACTCTTTCTCAGATTGAATCTGAGTGCAGAATTCAAAAAACACTGAATGAGACACATCCTTGTGTTTCAAGAACTTTACCCATGTCCAGCGGCTATATTCATCAACGATGACTAATCCATATTTCTTCCCTCTGACAGATGCTGTTTTGACTGGGCCAAACAGATCAATGTGTAAGAGTTCTAACGGCCTTGAGGAAGAAACAACATTCTTAGACTTGAATGCAGGTCTGGAGAACTTGCCCTTCTGACATGCTTCACAGAGAGCATCTGACTTGTATTTCAGATTTGGGAGTCCTCTGACCAGATTTAGTTTGTTAATCTAAGAAATCTTCCTCAAACTAGCATGTCCTAATCTTCTGTGCCAGACCTATTGCTCTTCAGAAACAGACATAAGACAAGTCACCTTCTGATTCTTAAGATCCTGAAGATCTGTCTTATAAATGTTGTTCTTTCTTTTGCCTGTAAATAGGATTGAGCCATCCTTCTGACTTACAGCCTTGCAAAACTTTTGATTGAAGATTATATCATAACCACTGTCACTTAATTGACTTATGGACAATAAGTTATGCTTTAATCCTTCAACAAGAAGTACATTAGTTATGGAAGGAGAGTTACCAAGACTTATGGTTCCAGAGCCAATGATTTTGCCCTTCTGATCTCCTCCAAACTTGACTTATCCACCTGGTTTAAGCACCAGGTCTTGGAATGTAGACCTTCTTCCCGTCATGTGTCGCGAGCACCCAGAGTCCAGGTACCATGACATTTTGCTTTCTGTCCTCTTTGCCGCCAAGGATATTTGCAACATAAATTATCTTCTCCTTAGGTACCCACAATTTCTTGGGTCCTTTTTTGTTAGTTCTCCGCAAGTTCTGATTGAACTTGGGTTTAGCAAAATATTTAACAGGAGGAACAGTATGATACTTCTTATTCTGAGTTCCATAATATTTCTTAGGTTGTGTCACATGCTTCTTGGTGTGTGTTATGTGAAAACTTTGTGCATGTGATGTGTGCTTAATATCATGGGAGTGGCCAAATTTAAATTGGTTATACAGAGGCCTGTATGATATTTTCATATCATCCACAGATTCAAGCTTGTATGGGATTTCACCCTCATAACCAATGCCAACTCTATTGTTTCCAGACACAGCATATATCATAGAAGCAAGTTGACTTCTGCCTATGCTTCTAGATAGAAATTTTCTGAAACTCAAGTCATATTCCTTCAGTTCAGAATTTTCCAATTCCAGCTTCTTAGTTTCAAATTCAAATTGCTTCTTCAACTTTTTGTATTTGATACTAAGATGAGCTTTGAGTTCCAGAAGTTCTGTTAAACTGGAAACTAACTCTTTTCTAGATAGTTCAGAAAATACCTCTTCAGAATCTGATTCTGATGTAGATTCTGATCCGTCATCTTCTGTCGCCATCAGCGCAAAGTTAGCCTGCTCATCTTCCGAGTCTGATTCATCTTCTGACTCATCCCAGGTTGTGTGGTGTCGTTTTTTTTACCTCCCTGTTTCACTTGGGAGGACGGCACGCTAGACCCTTCACGCGAAATTTGGAAGGAGAATGCGCCCGTGGTGGGAGGAATTTTGTTTCAGTTCTTCCTACGATATCACACGAACTTTCTTATTGTCCTACGAGTAGGAAAGGGGAAAAAAGATCTCAACTAAACCCTAAGAGTTTGCTAAGTGTGGGGATTTCACCTAGACTAGAAATTCTGGAGTCCGGGGGGTCGGTTATACATAGGGAAGTGTTTAAACACCCTACATATCTGTAGTACTCTACAGGAACCTTCTCTGTGTCATTGTGATTGTATTTATTGCTAATGATTGGGAAAGTTTCTCCTTTGTATTAGGAGAAGGAATTGAATTGATTTGAAAAAGACAGACAGACAGACAAACTGACTATTTTTGGTATTTTATTAGCTCGCTGAGATTCCTTGTGAACCTCATGCCTACATATCCCTAGTGGAAATCAGAGCTTAATGTAGTTCGGGGAACTAACTAGGGAAATTAATTATTTTTGGTGCCTTGCTTGAAGCTCAAGGTTGAAGCTTGAATTAAATCTCTGTTTACAGTAAAGAGGCATGAAATCATCTTTACAGAGAGGTATTTGTACTATTCTACCACAAACATTTAAAGGAGTGACAGAATAACTGAATTCATTTAATTCAAGAGGGGGACCTTACTTGTGTATGTGCAAGTATACCAGTCAAATGCCTCTTAAATGAAAGAAAGATGCTCATCCAAATTAGGGAAAGTTACCACATGTCTGGGTTTTACTGCCAGCTCATGCCTTTCAAAATCCTAAATGGGAGACTTGATTAAAATTGAAATTGAAATGTTTGTTTGTTTGAATGTGGTAGAGTAGTAAAAATATCTCTCTATAGAGATAAGCTATGTCTATCTACTGTATAAAAGATTTGACTTTAGCTGGCTTGTATGAGGCCCAAGCTTGAGGCTTTTTGATTGATTAATTAATATATTGACTCTGGGAGATGACTCCACTGGGGATTAATTACAGGGTATTTTTGTGTTCTGTACAAAGCCCAGAATTGAGACTAACTCTACTTAGGGAAAATCTATTTTTTGTGTGCCTTGTACAAAGCCCAAGGTTGTGGCTGACTGCTGAAGATAACTGAATTTTTGAGACTATGAATGACTCTATTTTGTGTGCCTTGTACAAAGCCCAAGGTTGTGGCTGACTCTAGCTAGGGAAAACATTATTTTCTGCCTTGTACAAAGCCCAAGGTTGTGGCAGACTCTTTTAAATGAATTGAGTATGGATGACTCTATGGGAAAAGATCCTAGGTGTTAGGAATCTTTGACACATGAAAGTATGGTTTAAATTGCCTTGTACAAAGCCCAAGGTTGTGGCTACTGAATGATGAAGAACTCACTGGGGGAGACTCTATTATCTGCCTTGTACAATGCCCAAGGTTGAGGCTGACTCTATTGAGGAGATTTTATTTATTAAAAGACTGTTTTTTGGTGGAAGCTAACCCTTTCCAGGGGTTTTGACTCAGGTGGTGAATTTGTCTGTTAAAAGACTGACTTTATCATGTTTTTGGAGGCTGACCCTTTCCAGGGGTTTTGACTCTATGGGAAATTATCTCCTAAGAAAATGAATTAATTGTTTTTTTGACATTTTTTATTAATTGACTTTGGAGGCTAACCCTTTCCAGGGGAGTTTTATTGAAATGATAGATTGATTTTAATTGACTTTGGAGGCTAACCCTTTCCAGGGATTTTTACTGAAATGATGGCAGAAAGATTATCTAGAGGAGACTTCTTGTTTAAAGCCCAAGATGAAGGCTGACACATGCTGAGGAGAAATAAACATAGATCCTAGACTCTGCTAAGGAAGATTGATGAAGATAAGGGTGACAGAGACTGTCCATGTCTCTCATTCCAAAAGGTGTACTCAATGTAAAATTGAGACAAACTTAACTTGTTTAAAGTCTGGTTTAAATTGGAAGAAACTCACCAGGGTAGGCTAAAAGGTGACTAAAGATCTGTTCCTATGTTTATAAGAAACCTGATGGGTCCTTGTATACAAGCTCAAGAGGAAGCTGGAAATGCTTTTAAGAAGCCTGTGGGTCCTTGTACAAAGCCCAAAAGGAGGCTAATCGAGGGTCCTTGTTATAGCACAAGAGAAAGCTATGTAGTTTTGAACTTATTTTGGCTCTAAGCAAATGGGTAAGAGGATTCACCGGGAATAATTCCTCTTTGGGTGGATGTGTCCTATTTTTTGGATTCTAAGGTTTTTGCCAAGATGTTTCACCGGGAATAATTCATCTTGGGGGTTTGAACTACAGATCTCTAATTAGGAAAGAGCCTTCACCGGGAAGACATTCTCAATCCTAGGCCATATTCCTATAATATATATAGTTTAACTGTCTTAGGGTTTACACTCAAACGTAGTTCTAAACTAATATATATGCACAGTTTATATTTGACAATAATTTAAATAAAGACTGTAAATTGAAAGCTTGTAAAGCCTAACCTGGATGGAGTGGAGGCCATTGAAGGAGTATGTACAGAGCCTCAACAGTAATTGGTGGATAACAGTTGAATATATATGATAAACAGTTAATGGTTTTTGAAAACAGAAGAAGTGAAGATGGACAAAGGTCACATAGGTATCTGAAGAGTTTCACCGGGAATAATGCCCTTCAAATACCAGAAGAATGTTTTGAAAACAGAAAGAAGATTTTGAAAATACAGTTTTGAAAACAAGCTAAGAAGAGAAGGTGTTTGGGACTTACACTCTATTAGAGGCCCAGTACTTTACAGTACTGGTTACAAAAGCAATTTTGAAAATGATTTGAAATGATATAAGGTTTTGTTGTTTGAAAACCTTAATCATTTGATTTAAACGGAGATTGAAAACAGTTTTGAAAATTGACAAAAGTCAACTTAATTAAGGTAAAGAATAAAGATCTATGCCTAATTAAGACCTAAACAATTAGGGTTTTATCATAAACTTATTTTCAAAATAATTAGGTTAAAACAAAATGAATATATATATTTAAAGTTTTAAGAAAACACTTTAAAACATACTATGTTAAACCTAATTAAAATACATGAAATAAATAATATTTTTATGATTTTTTTGATTATTCACAAAATAGATATATTAAATAAAAAGTGTGTGAAAAATGAAGTAAAAATGATTTAATTTGATAGGTTAAATAATCATGTGAAGTTATGAAGAGAATAGGTGTGAAAAGTGATAAAAAAATTTAGAAATGTCTCCACCAAGGCTTGAACTCACGCCCTTTAGGTCACACACCCAAAACCACACCACTGAGCCAACGCGCGCATGGTGATAGCAACTCTCACTCATTTGGTTATGTTTCAAAACAAGTGATAAATCATTGAAAAATAAAAGAATCAAAAAGTCTGGGGCGAGGGGGATTCGAACCCCAGACTTTGGGCATGAGGAGACTAAGAGCGCATGTGTGGCCACTGGGGTAAGTTATTCATTCGTTTATGAAACGCACATCATTAAATATAAAATAAACTCTGTTCAGAGATTCAAAAAATGGCGCCACCCTCCATCTTCGTCTTCAACCTCAAGCTCCAACATTTTTGAAATTCTGATTCTCTCAAATCTCAACCAATGGTCCAGGTGTAAACATGAAACTTGCTCTAAATTCACTCACGATTCTAAATATGTAACTAATATATATTTATATTAACTACATCTAACTAATTTACCAGAAATCGTGAAGAACCCTAAAATTTAAAAATCAAATTAAATGACTATACTGAAAGATAAATGAATGATGATAGAGGGTTTTCAATCCTCTGATGATGCTGAACAAGATAGAATCGAGCTATTTCTTAAAGAATGCTTAAATTAAAGAGGTGGAGTTTAGAAACTTACCTCTGAAAATGGAGGTCGTGAGGATGATAGAGAGAAACTGGGCTTGTATGAATGATCCCAAAAGCTTCCTTGTGACTCAGTGATGCTAACTGAATGCTTGTTGTAACCTCAATCCTCCTGAATTGTTCTATGGACCTCCCTCGATTTGAGCTTCAAGTGAACATGGAGAGTGATGATTCTTGAGTTACAGATGAGCTGCAGCCATCTGAACAACTTCACTACCTCCTATGGAACGTGCCTGGATGCTTGGCTTGATTGGAAACCTTCGGAATTGCACTATGGACCTCCAACTGCAACTGCTCCAAAGTGAGAGCAACAATGGTGTTCTTCCACTTACAGAAGTGATCCAGGTGCTTGGATCACCTCAAATGACCTCCCTTGAGATGTTAGAATGCTTACTTTCCAAAGATAAGCTCTGGTTTGAAGAAAACGATTCTTCTTGCCAAAGAACTTTGAAAAACAATAAGCATGAGAAGAGAAAGAGAAAGCAAGGAATATGGTTGCTTTGGTGTGTTTTTCTACTGAAGTATGCCCTCCTATTTATAGGCAAATGAATGCAGATCAATTGGCTGTGGTGAGTTTGCTTAATGAAAGAAATTTGGTTTCTTAAGCATGAAGGAAGTTTGCAAATATCTCTTATGCAATGATGAGAATTTTGATTCCATTTGATCAATCCCCTAGCCCTCGATTTTGCTTGATCTTAGGGGACAATTCTGAGACAGAAATGAGCTCTAATTGGTTGGTGAGAAGATTCCTTGGGTGATTCATCAATTTGCCATAAATTCACAAATGTAATCATTACATAATCACATGTTCTTGTTTTAGGAATCTTCTTCAATTATCATGGCATGGTGAAAATGAATGCATGGCATGTTTTCAGATGTGTTATGGGTCGTGTAGCATCCATATTTGAGGTCATGTGCACAAAATTTCAAAGTTCCAAAATGATGCATGACCTATAATTTCACTTCATGAGGCCAACTTTGAACAAGCATAACTCTTAGCTCAAAATGAATTTGGAGAAGGTTGAACACAATTTGGAAAGCCCTAAACATCTACTTCAAATCATTAGTTTGGAGTTTCTTCAAAATCCTTTGGCAAATTTGTGAAAAATGAGGCCAAAGTTGGAAGAAAACTAGGTTAAAACACTTAGAAAAATTTCTAAGTGTTTATGACCTAAAACTCCAAAATTTCCAAAACTCTTAAATGATTGATCTTTTGAAAAAAGTTCCTTTGTAAGATGTTGTTTTATTTTTCAAGATCTACAACTTTCATGTTGGAAGTTTTTTGAGTTGTGTAGGTGAAATTTTGAGTTCTCACCATGCCTCAAAAAACCCTAATTCCCGACTTTTCACTCCTTGATGAATTTCTTTGGTCAAATGACTTTAATATCCATATATTGATGATATTGATCCTTGAAAGCCATGGTTTGACCAAAAATCTCAAAAGTCAATGGTGATCCCATACAGTTGACTTTTTCCAAATAAGGTGAGATTTTGGACTTTTGTGTAGAATCAAGATCTTTTCCTCAGATGAATGATATAAATGGATTATATTGAGGTAGTAGAGACTCTTGAATCATGTCTTGAGTTTTGGATCCATGCCCTGATTAAAAAGTCAACTATCTTGGGGAATTAGGTCAAAAACCCTAATTGTCGACCAGAGGACAATGATGACTGTAGACTTTGAATTGAGGTGTAATGTCCAGTGGGTCTTGTCATATGAGTTATTTGAAGATGATTGATGTCTTTGAATGGTCCCCTAGGGCTTTTTAGGGTTTCCCAAAGGTGATCCCTGAGTTTAGTCCTTGATAGGCTCAAAAAACCCTAGTCTGGTGACCTGAGTAACTCTGTACTTAGATGACTGGGTGTCTAATCAATCATAGGTGAAATAATGAAGCTCTTGAGTCTTATGATTGTATTAGAGACTAATACTTCTAATGATTGATCTTTTGCCTGAGCTTTCTTGTCTTTGAACACCCTCGATTAAATGCCAGATGAAGAAGTGACTGCTCTGGGTACTTACTTTGACTTGATGAAAATCCTGAAGATATGTCATCTCAGGGGGGTCAAAAATTAGGGTATGACAGGTTTGTAACACCCTTCTAAACCCCGTAGAAATTAATAAAATGATTCAGAGTAAAACATGAAAACAAGGGTGCCACAATTCCAATTATAACAAATTTATCATAAATCAATAGTCATGCTTCACTTAGGGGAAATTCATCCATTTAACAAAAATCATGTTTCTATACAGCGGAACATTAATCAACAGATAAGCATAACATCACCTATGCAATATCTCACAAAATTACTCCAATAACAACAAAATAGAGTATCATCATAAACTCTAAACTAACGTTCCCCCAGTGTTACAATATCAGAGCATGACACCGACGCGACACCAAATAAACTGACTCATGAGCTAATCCTCACCGAGTCAAAAGCCGCTACTCGCCAATCTGAAATCATCAAAGTAAGGGTGAGTCTCATTCACAATTAACAAATGTTATCGAATCATAAACAATAACACATCATAGTCACATTATTCATCCAATTTCATTATATTCAGATTGTCAGGAAGTACTCATCAACACACAACAACAAATAGAATACATTACCAAGAGACAACACCATAATTAATCCAAACAAATCATAACCATTACACAATCATCACATATTATAACATTGGACAATCTTCCATTCATGTTATAATAACACAAGTAACCTAATGCAAATGCAACTATATGCATGTGGTACCAAAATCTGGGATAACCCAACTCACCGATCCACCATCGTCAAGGATACGGCAACACCCACTCACTAATTCCACACAATGGGAATTAGCTACCACTGATCCACCATCGTCAAGGATCAGCCACATAATGATTATGAATGCATGTATCAACCATAACATGCTTATCACCCACATAAATCAACCAAATGTCATAATCATCAACCACCACAACAGTCAATAGCCATACACAATTATGCTATTTCTCAACCACAATAAAATACATATTTTACATCAACAATATATGTATAACAAACACCAATTACAACCACGACATCATAACAGGTAAATCATTCATTACACAGTGCAACAACAATAATACCCATTTACACAATTAACAGAAGCAACCACATTATCACAATATACATCATTGCACATATCCAATTATGCACACCACAACCGTTGCATCTCATCAACTATGCAAAAACCAGAATAAACCACATTTGAAGAAAATGATACTTTTTAAAATAAGATCAAGTTATTATTGTTTTATTCATTTCATATGGTAGAACATTCAATTTAAGGAACAACGTCCAAAACGGCGTCTAAAACGGACTTACGGTTTGAAAGTTACACATCTTTAACTTTTTACAAGAAAACAGTTATCGCTACAGCACGCGGCGCAACCAAAGTTCGCGGCGCGACCTGAAGCATACAAACACGTTCGCGGCGCCAACCTATGCACGCGGCGCGATGCGAGAAAAGAATTACGCCTTCGCGGCGCCAACCTACCTACGCGGCGCGAACTGGCAAAAACCAGAGATCTCACATCGATTGACAGCATTACGGGATTCATCCCAAAATCCTCAAAACTCAAATCAAGTTATATCATGAACCTCAAATACCACCATGTCAGCCACATACATGTTATAACACCAATATAACACACAAAGAGGATCATTTAATCATCATAACAGCCATATAATCATACAATTCATCAAATCATACAATTCCCCTCAAAATCATCCCAAAACCCCAATCCATCATACAACCAATTGACACAAACAATGCATCTAAATCAGTCCTATTATCTATAATACGATAAAAGATGTTAACCGGAAGAGTCCCCCCTTACCTTAGCCAAAAATCTGGACTTTTCCCCTTCTTCTTCATCAAACCCGTAAGCCCTTTTTCCCTCAAATTCAGCAAGAATCTCCCATCTTCAAACTCGCTTATATCCCTCATCGAGAACCTCCCTGACACGAATTAATATATCAAATCGAAGGAAATTTCGTGTAGAATCCGAATCTTCGAGAATTACCTGATTTGGAGTTACGAGCCGAGAGTTATGACCCATTTTGTGAAGGCTGCACCATGAATACGAAAATGGCTTTTGTATATGAGTTCTCTCCTTCTTCCTCTTAGGTTTTCCTCTTTTCTTTTCCAATTTTCTTCTTTTTTCTTATTTTATCAAAACATAACATAATTTAGTAATGGGCTTCTTCACACTAACACCCCCACATTACTAACTCCACCAATGGCCCAACACTACATTTTATTATTTCTTCCCACATAATTCCAATAAAATGCTAATTCAAATTAATTAATTTAAAACTTAATTAAATTAATTAAATAATAAATTTTGGGATGTTACAACTCTCCCCCACTAAAAGAGTTTTCGTCCTCGAAAACATACCTCAAGTAACCAGCTCGTATAAGAGTCCTCCACCTGACTCTCCAGCTCCCTATCAACATTACTATCGATCAATCCTCAAAATCCATCTGACATAACCAACAGAAAACATGATTCATACATTCAAATCCCAATTCTTACGTCGCATTTGACTATCCAAACGTATACCACTCGCTATAGCTCCAAAAGGTTAACAACCTATACAATACGCTCAACAGCCGAGTAATACAATTACACGATCTATAGTATGATCGCACGGATCAACACTGCAGTAATGCATACCATCTACCAACATACCAACCTTAGACATACTCTTCCATCTGAGCGATAAAATACTACTTACACTTTTCACCAACCGCTTCCTTCAAGAACTCAATACCCATATTTCTATACCATTGAATTCCAATTATCTGACCCCTCTTAAATCACACCAGCAATTATCCAACACATTACATTCCGCTTTTTCCGCACTACTCCGACTACTCATCACAGTCATCTATACCAAATAGATTTCTGAGTTTCACCCGATTCCGATTCTCTTTACTCATTCGTCCAAGAATCATTCTTCATCATTCATGGTACTAATCTACCATTTAGCAATCCTTACTCGCATCCAACGAAAACCAATTCCCGATTCACTTCCTCTATTTAAACATCCTAACCATCAGAACAAGTACACACTCTTCAGCCTCAATATACCATCACTTACAAAATAGCTCAACTAAGTCACGCTCTCTACTAAGAATCAAATCAACTCCGTCCTTCATAGAGTGTAATTCCTCATTATATCTGGAATCCACAATACCACCTTAACAACGAAACAAAATTATTATAGCATCATATAGTATCAACTCGTCGTTTTAATTTCGCCGAATATATACTCGTTAACTACGTACAACCGTAATAACGTATTCATCATCTCGGTAATTATTCAAAATAGTTATAATTCTTCGACACGACATCCTTACATCCACTGGATCCTAAATCCAACTTATAGATCAAGACATATTCTCTATGTAGGCCTCCGACATATTAATTCTTTACTTCCCGCGAGTAGTACTCATAACATACTCCACATCACACTTTCGCTGCGCGACTCTGATTGCCCGTCTTAAGTCATCATCCACCATGTTGCACTCTTTCATATTCACTTCTTCATAAGTTCACACAACATAGTGAGTGATTATTCTCACGGCTTAGTATTCATCACATCTTATACCATTAAGGTAACAAAACAAGTTCATCTCATTTATATGATTTCCGTCTACTACCAACAAGAGATTAAGGGTGATCAAGTCCTCAATTTGTCAATAGATAGCCAACAACCATATGTAAGCATAAACCGTCGTTACTACATAATAGTGTCCTTTCCGAGTTTGCACTCAAACTCATTAACATCGTCATAGTTCAATAATCCACTACGGTGTCCTTCTTCTAGAATATTCTTCCGAAGCTCAAAACATCAGTTACAAAAATCCAATCACTCAACCTCATTATACTATTCCCGTCGATTCTGAATTCACCGCCTTTACCTTGGTAATTCAAAGTCAACCTATCGATCAACTCAACATCATCTTTCTAATCTTCTCTAATCTCGTTAAGAATACCACTAGTCATCTTCTAGCATACTCAATCTAACACTATTAGGATCACCTTCACATACCAACTCAAGTCTCTAAATTGTCCAATTAAATCCAACTCATTCATCCTTAGCACCGACATTTTAAAGACTTCTTACGCAACACAATAGCACAACATTCATAACTTGTGGTTTTAATCCAAATTCTATGACATCCTTCACGTCCAAATATCATTCCACTCGGAATCTCAACAAAGTCTTCCTCACATTAACAGATGTTAGAAATTCTCTACAATTCTTCTTTTATACTTATCGTTACTTTGCCATCACAAATACAATTCCAAGAGTTCTAAAGTTCATTCCATCTTTGCTACTAATTCACTCTTTCACTAAAATCCATCGGCATTCAAATCATCTTTATTACCGGATATCTCATCGACTTATTCATCAACAACATGTCCTACTCAACTTCGTTCCAAATAATCGCGGTAGTAGGCATTCTTATTCAACAAGTTTCACGCTTCCATAACTGACTTCAGAACCTCTCCTCATAGGGTCACCCTACCGTATTTATAACTCTTCCATAAATTAGAACACAATCTCTCCTCCTCGTAGGTTCAAACGGCACATTAATCCGACACTCGGAACCCAAGATATGAATTTTCCAATCATTGCCCGAAAAATGCAACAATGACATCATGCAGCGACACTCTATACGATATATCCAAAACTCCTCAATTGGTAAATTCAATTCTTAAAATTACTCCTCAACAAACCTTCTAAGTATTCCTTCGATCCATTCAACACTGACACTGACATCCCGTGCAGTACCAATAAACAAGTCTAGTCATAAGAACAAGAGTAACCGTAACTTCGCCTCCTTCCAACGTCATCCTGTCACACTTAATTATGTTACAGCTTCTGCAACCATTTTTATAACAAGGTTCATCTCGTTAGCTTTCCGACGCTTCAAACGGAACTCCATTCGGATGTCCAGAACTCCAGCTATGAATTTTCGAAGTTCCGCAGCTATTCAGCAATTTTCCTGCGTTTTGCTTACGAAAATCTCTCTCCAAAACTCATTCTCTTCAACTCTATCACATTCCAAACAACCCCTTATCATATCTCTTTACTTCCAAACATCATTATAACTTGAGCAACACTTCCCATCGCTGAAGCGCAATTTCTGGAACATTACTACATCAATCCTCTTCGCAAACTTGCAGCTGAACCTCTTCTGAGTCGTAAGGCTACTCAACTGACAGCTTCGCAGCACACCAGCAGAGCTGACACATTGCAACTTTCCAATTTCCTTCTCTTACAATAACTGTCAATTACCTCTAATCATATTCATTCAAGATGTTCCAACTCAATTCCCAGTGAAGTCTTAATTCCAAGTCACCTTCAACTCGGGAAACAACAAACTCCGACAACGCTCGCACTGTTGCCAACAACAGCCTACTGAATCAATCTTCTTGCAACTGAAACATAACCGAGAAGCGAAGCTTCTCCCCCACTTGTTTCAATCCAACACCTGCAACAAACAACCAAGTACCGACAGTGATTCACTCACATGTCGCGCACCAAGGAATAAAACGCCGACAGTATACAACTGTCGCGCAACTCAACTGACTCGACAATTGGCCGGACGGACCGACCTGCTCTGATACCACTATTGTAACACCCTTCTAAACCCCGCTGAAATTAATAAAATAATTCGGAGTAAAACATGAAAACAAGGGTGCCACAATTCAATTTAAAACAAATTTATCATAAATCAATAGTCATGCTTCACTTAGGGGAAATTCATCCATTTAACAAAAATCATGTTTCTATACAGCGGAACATTAATCAACAGATAAGCATAACATCACCTATGCAATATCTCACAAAATTACTCCAATAACAACAAAATAGAGTATCATCATAAACTCTAAACTAACGTTCCCCCAGTGTTACAATATCAGAGCATGACACCGACGCGACACCAAATAAACTGACTCATGAGCTAATCCTCACCGAGTCAAAAGCCGCTACTCGCCAATCTGAAATCATCAAAGTAAGGGTGAGTCTCATTCACAATTAACAAATGTTATCGAATCATAAACAATAACACATCATAGTCACATTATTCATCCAATTTCATTATATTCAGATTGTCAGGAAGTACTCATCAACACACAACAACAAATAGAATACATTACCAAGAGACAACACCATAATTAATCCAAACAAATCATAACCATTACACAATCATCACATATTATAACATTGGACAATCTTCCATTCATGTTATAATAACACAAGTAACCTAATGCAAATGCAACTATATGCATGTGGTACCAAAATCTGGGATAACCCAACTCACCGATCCACCATCGTCAAGGATACGGCAACACCCACTCACTAATTCCACACAATGGGAATTAGCTACCACTGATCCACCATCGTCAAGGATCAGCCACATAATGATTATGAATGCATGTATCAACCATAACATGCTTATCACCCACATAAATCAACCAAATGTCATAATCATCAACCACCACAACAGTCAATAGCCATACACAATTATGCTATTTCTCAACCACAATAAAATACATATTTTACATCAACAATATATGTATAACAAACACCAATTACAACCACGACATCATAACAGGTAAATCATTCATTACACAGTGCAACAACAATAATACCCATTTACACAATTAACAGAAGCAACCACATTATCACAATATACATCATTGCACATATCCAATTATGCACACCACAACCGTTGCATCTCATCAACTATGCAAAAACCAGAATAAACCACATTTGAAGAAAATGATACTTTTTAAAATAAGATCAAGTTATTATTGTTTTATTCATTTCATATGGTAGAACATTCAATTTAAGGAACAACGTCCAAAACGGCGTCTAAAACGGACTTACGGTTTGAAAGTTACACATCTTTAACTTTTTACAAGAAAACAGTTATCGCTACAGCACGCGGCGCAACCAAAGTTCGCGGCGCGACCTGAAGCATACAAACACGTTCGCGGCGCCAACCTATGCACGCGGCGCGATGCGAGAAAAGAATTACGCCTTCGCGGCGCCAACCTACCTACGCGGCGCGAACTGGCAAAAACCAGAGATCTCACATCGATTGACAGCATTACGGGATTCATCCCAAAATCCTCAAAACTCAAATCAAGTTATATCATGAACCTCAAATACCACCATGTCAGCCACATACATGTTATAACACCAATATAACACACAAAGAGGATCATTTAATCATCATAACAGCCATATAATCATACAATTCATCAAATCATACAATTCCCCTCAAAATCATCCCAAAACCCCAATCCATCATACAACCAATTGACACAAACAATGCATCTAAATCAGTCCTATTATCTATAATACGATAAAAGATGTTAACCGGAAGAGTCCCCCCTTACCTTAGCCAAAAATCTGGACTTTTCCCCTTCTTCTTCATCAAACCCGTAAGCCCTTTTTCCCTCAAATTCAGCAAGAATCTCCCATCTTCAAACTCGCTTATATCCCTCATCGAGAACCTCCCTGACACGAATTAATATATCAAATCGAAGGAAATTTCGTGTAGAATCCGAATCTTCGAGAATTACCTGATTTGGAGTTACGAGCCGAGAGTTATGACCCATTTTGTGAAGGCTGCACCATGAATACGAAAATGGCTTTTGTATATGAGTTCTCTCCTTCTTCCTCTTAGGTTTTCCTCTTTTCTTTTCCAATTTTCTTCTTTTTTCTTATTTTATCAAAACATAACATAATTTAGTAATGGGCTTCTTCACACTAACACCCCCACATTACTAACTCCACCAATGGCCCAACACTACATTTTATTATTTCTTCCCACATAATTCCAATAAAATGCTAATTCAAATTAATTAATTTAAAACTTAATTAAATTAATTAAATAATAAATTTTGGGATGTTACAAGGTTTCCATAAGACCTTTCTTCTTATGAAACTTCTTCTTGGGATTTTCCTTCTGAAGTTTTGGACATTCATTCTTATAGTGTCCAGGCTCATTGCATTCATAGCACATGACCTTCTTTTTGTCAAATCTTCTGTCATCAGAAGATTCTCCACGTTCAAATCTCTTTGAACTTCTGAAGCCTCTGAACTTCCTTTGCTTGCTCTTCCAGAGTTGGTTTACCCTTCTGGAGATCATGGACAGTTCATCTTCTTCTTTAGACTCTGATTCTTCAGGATCTTCTTCTCTAGCCTGAAAAGCGTTAGTGCATTTTTTGATATTTGATTTTAATGCAATAGACTTACCTTTCTTTTGAGGCTTGTTTGCGTCCAGCTCTATTTCATGGCTTCTCAAGGCACTGATAAGCTCTTCCAAAGAAACTTCATTCAGATTCTTTGCAATTTTGAATGCAGTCACCATTGGACCCCATCTTCTGGGTAGGCTTCTGATAATCTTCTTTACATGATCAGCCTTGGTGTAGCCTTTATCCAGAACTCTCAATCCAGCAGTCAGAGTTTGAAATCTTGAAAACATCTTCTCAATGTCTTCATCTTCCTCCATCTTGAAGGCTTCATACTTTTGGATTAGAGCAAGAGCTTTTGTCTCTTTGACTTGAGCATTTCCCTCATGGGTCATTTTCAATGACTCATATATATCATAGGCAGTTTCCCTGTTAGATATCTTCTCATACTCAGCATGAGAGATAGCATTCAGCAAAATAGTCCTACATTTATGATGATTCTTGAAAAGCTTCTTTTGATCATCATCCATTTCTTGCCTTGTAAGCTTTTCGCCACTAGCATTTACTGGATGTTTGTAACCATCCATCAGAAGATCCCATAGTTCACCATCTAGACCAAGAAAGTAACTTTCCAGTTTATCTTTCCAGTATTCAAAGTTTTCACCATCAAATACTAGTGGTCTAGTATAACCATTGTTACCATTTCCGTTGTATTGCTCATCAGAGCCAGATGTAGATGTGTGTTCATCACCAGCCATCTTTTAACTGAAGCGTTTTTCTCTTCCTAAATCTTTTCTAAACACGGTTAAGTGCTTGCACCTTAGAACCGGCGCTCTGATGCCAATTGAAGGATAGAAAAACACTTAGAAAGGGGGGGTTTGAATAAGTGTAGTCTTAAAAACTTGGACGATAAAAATAAATTGCACAGTTATTTTTATCCTGGTTCGTTGTTAACTAAACTACTCCAGTCCACCCCCACGGAGTGATTTACCTCACCTGTGGATTTAATCCACTAATCGCACGGATTACAATGGTTTTCCACTTAGCCCACGACTAAGTATTCTAGAGTATTCTGATCACAACCTGATCACTCCAGGAACAACTGCTTAGATACCCTCTAAGACTTTCTAGAGTTTCCTGATCAACACGATCACTCTAGTTACAACTGCTTAGATAACCTCTAAGACTTCCTAGAGTATTCTGATCAACACGATCACTCTAGTTCCTTACAACTTAATGTAATCAATTCTAAGAGTATTACAAATGCTTCTGAAAAGCTATAATCACAACAGTGATATTTCTCTTAACGTTTAAGCTTAATCTCACTAATATATTACAACAGCAATGTAGTGAGCTTTGATGAAGATGAAGTTTCTGAGTTTTGAATTGAACAGCGTTTCAGCAAGTCTTTCAGAATTGGTTCAGAGTTGTTAACCTTGCTTCTCATCAGAACTTCATACTTATAGGCGTTTGAGAAGATGACCGTTGGGCGCATTTAATGCTTTGCGTGTTCCGTACAACATTGCATTTAATGTTTCACGCTTTTGTCAACTACCTCGAGCCTTGTTCACACTGTGTCTATTGACGTTGCCTTTAATAGCTTCCAACGTTCCTTTTGTCAGTCAGCGTAGCCTGCCACTTGTACTTTCTTCTGATCTGATGTTTGTGAATATAATATTTGAATATCATCAGAGTCAAACAGCTTAGTGCATAGCATCTTCTTGTCTTCTGACCTTGAAGTGCTTCTAAGCGTGATACCATGAGAACTTCAGTGCTTCTGCTTCTGATCTCAAGTTCTTCTGATGCTTCCATAGACCCATGTTCTGATTCTTCCTTGACCATCTTCTGATGTCTTGCCAGACCATGTTCTGATGTTGCATGCTGAACCTTCTGAGACAAAGCTTCTGAGCGCTGATTTGTGCATACTCTTTATATATTTCCTGAAAGGGAAATTGCAATGTATTAGAGTACCACATTATCTCACACAAAATTCATATCCTTGTTATCATCAAAACTAAGAATATTGATCAGAACAAATCTTGTTCTAACATATAATACCACTTATTTAAACCACTTAAATACTACATGACAAATGACTTCACTCTTATCTACTTCATGACTCTATTATTGCTTCCTCCTTATCCTCTTCCTTAAGGCACATGGACTTTTCTAGACACTTGGTCAGTTCCACGACATCTTTTTCTTGAAAACATCTTTCACATGCATGTTTTTCACTCTTTTTTATACTTGAACATAACTCCTTAAGTACACATGGCTTATAATTCATTGTCTCCTTATTAAATGCGTAGAATGGTAGCTCAAAAGATGTCAATAGATGGATATCTCTATCCTTTAGTGTCTTTCCACTTATCTTGCTTAGTAGTAGGAGATTATGTGCTTTGTACAATACTTTCACACATGAATTTTTTCCAATATCTTGACATTGAAAGAATATGCTTGAAAGTTGATTAGATAAAATTATATTTAAGTGATCATCATCATACATTTCTTCGTTTGAGTCATCTCTTAAAGGAAATTGATTATTACTCCAATGAAGACAAAGTGCTTGACTTGTTGATTCGTTGTAAAATCCGGATAGACTCAATAAAATTTTAAATAAATATTTCTTTCTCCAGCAATATTCCTTTTAAAATTCTGGACCGATTCTTTAAAATTATATGGCAAAAGATTAATTTCTTCCATATTTTTACTTAGATAAAGGCATTCAATAAGTCCAAATTGGAACATATTAAATGTTAGTAACTAGGATGCTCCTAGGGTAGTTATAGCTTTTACTCCAAAAAGCTTTCTATCCACCATATAGAAACAAATAGTATTTTCTTTCTCGGTCCAGTAAGTCTTTTTAAATTCCCCTTAAATTTTTCTTCAGAGAATTTAACCTGATTTTCATGCTCTTTTCGAGACATAATTGGCAAATTATCCAGAGAAGAAGGGATTCTTCCTAAGATTTTCATGGATGTTCTTTCTGGTGCATTATTCTTTGTTGTTTATGAAAAAGTTCTTGGGCCAAGATAAATCTCTTTTCTTGATTTTTCTAATTCTCTATGATCATTCATTGCTTTTTCAGCTTCTTCCTTGGTGGCATACCCTTTATAAGTAACTCCTAAGGTTTTTGTACAATGAGAAACTGCTTTATACCATTCATCATAAATTCCTGGAAATGGTCCGTTAAATACTGCATACCATTTCTTAGGTTCTTTTAATTTAATCTCTTCAAGTGGATTCTTTATTCTAAGTTGATATTTTATAATTTCTATTTCCTTATCGATTAATTCCACTTCCTTTCTAATCAGTTCTTGCTCTTTTATTTTGTGAATTCTTAGTGCTTCTTTTAACTCCAATTGTTGTTTCAAGATTTCTTCTGAGATTCGTTCCATTCTCTAGAAAGTAAATCTGCAAGTATGTTGTTTTTGCCTTTAATATGAGTAATTGAGTAATTATATTCGGCTAGTTTCATTTTCCATCTTATAAGTCTCTCTTGCTTGTAAGTTCCTTTATGATTAATATTTTTGAAACCTGTAACATAAGTAGAATCGGTTCTAACAACGACAACAACTACAGAAACAACAACTACAACAATAAGAACGAGAACAAAATCAATACACCTACCAACAACAAAATCTGTTCCAGACTCCGTCCTTTTCCAACTGCAACTATTGCCAACAAAATCTCTTCCAAACGCAGTCTCAACCTTTCCAGGAAGCTGAAAACCAACACCATTCCGCTAGCCATTATCAGACCCAATCACAACCACTTGGATTTGCAGCGTACACAGGGTCCACAAGGTTGTTCGGCCAAAACATTGAGTCGGGTTCGTCAAGCCTCCATCTAAGTCCCGACGATAGTCCACATGGTGAATCATCCCACCGTGGCACCCCTTTTGGCTATGCAACACCGTCGAACCAATTTGGATTTTATCATGGTAGTTCTAGTGCTGGGTGCTACAGACCGGAAGTCGTATCCCAACCCACTCCACCACCACCATTTAACACTTTTAAGGGCTTGGGTAACCGACTTTACGACAGTCGGTTTTCGGAAAATTATGGTGGCCTTGACGAATTCATAGACATCGACCAGCAGAACAACCCACTTCCAGGCCCAACTACACAGACACAGCAAGAAGTACGAAGGGGTAGGGGTGGTGCTAGGGTTCGCGGCGGCGTCAATGCCCGCGCTAGACGTCCGATAACATGACCTTCATGCGGAACAAATGGTTATCTTGGCGATGGAAACCATTAGACATTTTTTTATGTTTTCTTTAATCAGTTGTTGTCGATGTTGTAGCGGGGAAAATCTGATATCGAAGCCATATGATTGACTCCAATCAATACTCCGTTTGAAATCGCCACCGCGCTTTATTGTTTCCAAAGGAAAAGGGAAAAGAACGAAAAACCCAAGGTTTTGTTTTTAAAACAAGAAAGAGATCTCAGGTACGGGTGTTGATTATATGAGGGGAAGGTTTAAAGCACCCCTCATATCTGTGGTATTCCACAGGAACCTTTTTGAAAATCTGTGTTGTGTATGCTAAAAAAGAGTTTATTTTATTTTCAAAATAAGCTCGGCAAAACGTTAAGCTTTGTGCCTACATACCTCCTTGGTGCAGTGGACAAATCAGAGCTAATGTAGTTCTGCTTAAAGGGAAAATGTTTTTTTTTTAAAAGAGAATAAACACCTTATCGTCGTCGGAGAGAAATACTCAGCCATTGATCTTGGGCATGAGAACAAATGAGTTCTTTGCATCGCAAATGAAAGAAGGTCTCCAACTCGGATAAAATCAACGAGTATGCCACTAGCTCTCTCACGCGGAAAAGATCTCATTTTATCAATCAATTTCAACATCGTGGGGTATAACCACTCGTTTCGACAATTAGTCGTGTCTAAACTTTTGAAGAAAAGGCCACTAAGGGCAAAAGATATTTTAAAGAAAAAAAGGTTTTGAAAATATTGCAAACATAAGAAGGTTTTTGAAAAAGGGAGAAGATTTTGAAAATCTAAGAAATGGGAGGAGATGAAGAGGCTATCCTATTGCGTAAAATAAAAGCTAAGGAAAGAAATGGTTTAACCAAATAAGAAGCCAACACTTGACATTAAGAGTCAAGGTAGATTTCCCATCCTTTGGACTTATCAGTACCAACACATTACTACTTGGGGATCCAGATGAACTTATTATCTTTAGCACCACTTTGCATTAAGCACATTAAAAATTCTGACAAAAATCGGGCAGAGTAACGGCTGTTTTCGGGTAAAATCCTTATCTCAATGCCTTGGAATTAACCGTCAAGGGCTTTCAAGGAAATACCTGCATATACAAACAGACAACAATCCAATGCCAGACAGACAGAACAACCACAGAGTAATAACAAAATAAGGGTCCAAAGGTCCTAAGCCCATAAGTCCGAATCTCCAAAATGCTCAGGATAGTAACCAATAGTCCGAAAGAGAGCCTTATGTGTTTTTTAGATTTTTGTTAATTATTAGTGTTTTAGCATAAAAGTAAAGTATGGTCCAAGTGGACAAAAAGAAAATGGCGGAAACATAAACATAGTGTCCAAATGGACAAAGGGAAAATAGCGGAATATAAACGTCCAAATGGACAAAGGAAAAATAGCGGAATGTAGATATGATGAAATGATAAAATAAAGTGATAAAGCGAGAAATATAAAGAGCAATATAATAAAAATGCGGAAATTAAAGTCAATTGTTAGATGTTAAAGATAACCATCTTGAAACTTGTCAAGTATGTTATCAAAGTTAGTAATGAAGATCGATGGTGAGTGAAGGATGTTCTCGGATTTAAAGTCAATGGAAACTTATCAGAAGCTTGATAAATAGCGACTAGTCGATAAATTTCCATAACTCTTAAATCAACCGCATACAATTCTCTTCCATATTTGATCTTTTTTATTCGGGACACAAAATATTGCGCTATGTTAAGCAGATCGCCAAGTGATTTATGTAGAAATCACCCTACAACGAGGCCGGTCAAAACTTTATGTGCTAATGCATGCGAGAGAAGCGATATGTAGATCACTCTCCGAAAGCAATACCGCACGAAAAGAAAATAGGTAACGATCTAGTCTTTACCAAGAATCCATAAGAATTCTCAAGGTATTAAGACTTTCATCGATAAAAAGAAAAAAAGAAGGAGAAGAAGAATAAAATGCATAAAAGATAATCAACTCACACTATCATTAATATCATTCATCAAATATTATGGATTTGGTCATTTCAAACCTATCAACATCCTAGATCCAATGATATTAATGAAGTGGAGGAAGTAGGAAGCCAAAACAAGCATAAAAAAGGCAAAAAAACCATATTCTGCCAGCAGGAAATCGATTTCATGCAGGGGGAAATCGATTTCCTGAGTGCAGAGTTGAAATTTTGAAAAAAAAAAGGTGGAAATCGATTTCCTACAGAGGGAAATCGATTTCCTTCACGCAGCATTCAAAAAATCAGCATTATGAGGCATAAAACTTGACTTAAGCAAACATACAAACACCTTATGATCACACATCAATTGGAGCACGAATTTTCCATCAATTCACCATCAAATAAGACCAATATAGCATCAAAGATGCATCACACACAAGCACAAAAGAATCACATTATGATGGATGAATAAAGATGAAGAAAATTACCAAATCTTGAACAAAACTTAGATCTACTTCAAGAATCACCAACACAAATCTTGATCTCTCAACAATTGAAGAAAAAAGAGTGAAATGGATGGTGGTTTAGCTCAAAATTTGTGAGGTTCAAGATGTGACTCACAAACTTTATGAATGAAAAAGAGCTTTGGTGAATTTGGTAAGGATGAGGAGAGAAATTGCAAGTGGTTTTTTGGCTCTCAAAGCTTGAAAAATGAGAGAGTAGAGACCTCTATTTATAGGATGGGAGTAAGAGTAATGGCAATTTGGTCTTTTTGTGTTTGGTAAATAATTCGTGGTTAATTGGTAATTAAATGACATTTAAATGGTAAGAAATGGTAAAATGAGGTTTAAGTGGGTTTAATGAAGGGGTTAATTTTGATGAGGTGGAAAATTGGTAAAATGATCAAATAAAAAGGTGCCAAAATGATGTCAAGCTTCCCTCCTTATATTTTTTGAATTTCGCCTTAAGGAAATCGATTTCCCCAGGAGTGAAATCGATTTCACACTATTCTAGAAGAGAATTTGGCGCAAAATACACTAGGGAAACCGATTGACCCAGGAGGGAAATCGATTTCATGCTGTCCAAAATGTGATTTTGTTGAAGATTGCTGCAGGGAAATCGATTTACCTAGTAGGGAAATCGATTTCATCAGTCCAAAATATGAAAAATGCCTTGTTTATTGCTTGTCTTGGCTTGGTACCTACAAAACAAAATCATACAAAGAAACAAAGCAATATTTTTGGTATTTGGGTTAGTATAATATGCATACAAGATAAACAATCATTGGTGCTTGATGGTCCCTTTTATTGATGAGGTGAGTGCAACACCACAAACAAAACTTCCAAGTGAAGCTCTTGATTAATGATTGGGATATGAATGATATATGATCTTAGGGTCAAAAATTAGGGTATGACAGATGCCCCTATTTAAGTTTCTTCGATTCGTAGATACGATGATTGGAAATCTTCGTTTTGACGAAATCGAAGAGACTTAAATATATAAAACATAATTTTTGATTCTAAGATGCTATGCAATGTTTAATGAATGTATATGATGAGGATAAAACACGACAACATTGGGGAGGAAAAGGAACTCCACTGGGGAAAGCAAATGTCTTGCGGGAAGAACTCTACTGGGGGAACAAGACTTTGTTGGAAAGACGAGATTTTGCTGGGAAAAGAAACTTCACTGGGGAAAACATTTCGCACCAGAGAGGTTAAAGCATCACCTTTCACTGGGGATGAGAAAAGGGGACATCCTCTTTCACTGGGGATGGGAAAATATGCATCCTCTTTCACTGGGGAATCAGAATACCTATCTTCCGTTAACAGAAAACACACCATCGTACCATTGATGGTATGAAGAGATGTACCGTCGTACCACTGACGATACCAACGTTCCACTGAAGGTGAGCTACCAACTCAATAGTTGAAGATAGAAGAAGATTGAATTATCGCCTCAATGGTTGACGATAGGCTACCAACTCAATAGTTGAAGGTAGAAGCAAATTGAATCATCGTCTCAATAGTTGACGATAAGCTACCAACTCAATAGTTGAAGGTAGAAGAAAATTGAATTACCGCCTCAATGTTGACGATAAACTACCAACTCAATAGTTGAAGGTAGGAGAAAATTGAATTACCGCCTCAATGGTTGACGATAAGCTACCAACTCAATAGTTGAAGGTAGAAGAAAATTGAATTACCGCCTCAATAGTTGACGATAAGCTACCAACTCAATAGTTGAAGGTAGAAGAAAATATAATTACCACCTTAATGATTGACGATAAACTACCAACTCAATAGTTGAAGGTAGAAAAAGAATGAATTACCGCCTCAATGGTTGACGATAAGCTACCAACTCAATAGTTGAAGGTAGAAAAAAATTGAATTACCGCCTCAATGGTTGACGATAAGCTACCAACTCAATAGTTGAAGGTAAAGAATGATTGAATTACCGCCTCAATAGTTGACGATAAGTTGCTGAGAGTATTAAGCTGCCGCTAAGAATAGGGATCAACTTCTTCTTTAATCAAGGACATGGCTTGAAAAAGGAACTGGATGCAAAATGTCACTTACACTGAAGCGACATACCATTTGCTGAGCTTCTACCATTTGGAATCAAGAAGTTCATAAAGCCTGAGAGATTATCACTTGCTTTGAAGATAAGATTGATATGTGGAGACGTAAAAACTTGCTCAAATAAAGAGGCTTCAATTTGTTGTCAACCAAAACATGATGGGGATAACACAAGTTGCTCAAAGTCAAAACCTGCCCCTTGCTTTCAAGCACATCACTGCTGGAAAATAAGCCTTTCAATATCTGATAAGAACATCCATCACAAATGAATTTTCCATTGTTGAGGAAAGAAGAATCCTCAAGAGGTGCAAAATAAATGCCTTCTCAATCTAGATTTCCCAGCCTAGAGAGGTTCAAAATAGTATTGCAAGAGACCAAAGTTCAACTCCAAGAACAAACTGGATAGAAACGGTCAAACAAAGCTTTGCCCTTTGAGGAATAAACTCAACTGGGGATTAATTCCATCCTGACAAATGAGCTGAGGAGGAACACCGAAGCAAAATTCTTCCACGAGAAACAAACTCACTGGGGATTATCAATCTCTGCAAGGAATTTATAGATCATCTTCTTCTTATCAAAAAGATTGGATAACACATCAAGCTCTATTATGGGGAATCAGAGAAAATTTCTTTGGAGACAATCTCCATCCCGAACTTTCAGAGGAACTAAGAAGTTAACATCAAAGAAAACAAGTTAACATGCGGGGGATTTTAGTTCAAAACTCAACACGAGGTGAGAAAGAAAACCCAACAGTAAACCGTTGTCTCAAAACTCCTTGGTAGAGAGTGACATACTCTGGACTAACCACGGAAATAACCTTTGTACTTCAAGCTAATGAGGTGATCAAGGTAACTTTTTGATTCACAACTTGCCCCAGACTACATGGTCTATGAAAGGAAACTACCTCAAAAAGGTTCATAGGGATCCTTGGCGTCATGAAGACTCGGAATAATCTGCCCCAGATCAACAGATTCTTGGAGAGATTTGTCAAATCTCGACGTAGCTGCCCCAGATTGACTAAACTTGGCACATTCTTTTACTCGACAAAGTCTTCGAGCTTTGCCCCATGATGGTAATCAAACTTGCAAAAGCATTATACTGGGAAAACAACATGCCCCTGACAATGTTTTAGTTTTCTACTGATGATCAGATGTAAACTTCTTGGATGTCAAACAAATGTTTACGAGCAGAAAAATGTTTATTCTGAGAATGATAATGAAAATGCAACAATTATGTAAGTCTTGAAGTTTTATTAAAAAGATGTCGCAAAACCTTGTGAATGAATCACTAGTTAAGAGATGACATTGATTTTTGTATGCATATGATACCAACACAAGTTTTCAGCATAACCGATAGGAGTCAGGAACGCTTTCCTGTTTAAGTATGCTCTCGAAATAAACCCTGCTTCAATTAGGACTTTTGAGGGTTGTAGCGTGGCCTGGTACACGGTTTTCAGAAAAAAAGATTTTTAGGCTCAAAGTTTATTTAGCCCACCCCAACTTCGTGATGTTCTCCAGTCCTATGTTCAGTTAATTCAACATGAGTATTCATCTCTCAAAAGGATTTTGTGCCATTAAGGACCTAATGAAGCTTTGTTGGGAGTAGCAGTCACCTCTTTTTGTCTTCGTGTTTGCATTCACACGGATTTATTCATTGTTGAGGACTTTGCTTTGTAGTCCTTTCTTTTCACTTTTCACTTTTTTTTTATTGTCCCTAACTTTTTCCTGGACTGATTCTTTTGAATTGGTCATCCAGTGGGATGCTCTAACTTTTGCCTAAGTCATTTATTTTCAAGTTTCTGACTTAGCAAGCCTTTTTTCTTCTTCTTTTTTTTTTTCATTATTTTGATTTTAACAAATCGTGTGACATTGACTTTGTCTTGACTTGTTGAGAGGGTTGTGAATGCCTCATTCTTTGGTGAATGGAGGATAACCATTGTGGTTTCACATTTTCCAGCCTTTTGATGCGCGAGAAATAACCATTGTGGTTTCCCATGATCCATCCTTTGATGTGGATATGACGTATTCGACCCTTGGATGCACAATCCTTTTTGAAATCTGAACACTTGGTCAAATCAACTGAACACTACCCTGCCTCAGGTTAAAAATTAGGGTTTTTTCGAAAAGAAACTCCTACTTCAAGGCTCAAAGGGGTTAAAAAGGGATTATCTTCCTTATATCTCCGGTGTTTGGGAATTTGAAACAATGCCTGTACATCATCAGCGGGGTTTTATTCAAAAGCATACAACCAGAAATTTTGCGTTTTCAGATCATCATCCTCCCTCCAATCTTTGCATAAGCAAGAGTTTGGCAAAAGCAATTGGTATCATAATGCATAAAACAAATAAACATGAGTGAAACGAATGGATTACTTCAAGACAAACATTATCATTAACATTCAAAAACAAACAAGTTTCTACATGCAAACAATGCATTGAAAAACAAGAAATATTACAAATGGAAATCAATAAGAATACAAAAACTGAGAAGGCTTTCTCCATCTGGGTTTGTGCTGAAGGAAACATCTTTCAAACTTCAGGGCTGCCACTAATAGATCTTCATTCATGCTTTGGCAAGGGATTGTTTTGAACATTAGGGCCAATGTCTCGGAAAGATAAAATACCAGCACGAGTCAATCTTTGAACTTCAACTTTTAGAGCCCAACAATCCTCTAAACTGTGTCCGGGAACATCCTGATGAAAAGCGCAAGTAACATCAGCATTGTACCACCATGGAATCTTCTCTGGAATTGGAGGTGGTGATCTTGGTTGAACCAACTTCTTATGAATTAGAGCGGGATACAGTTCTGTATATGTCATGGGGATAGGATCAAAATTAGGCTTTCGTCTTGCTGGCTGTTGACTAGCCTGAGCCACATGAGCTGTATTTACAATGGGAGTCACTGACGCCACTTGCTGAGGTTGATGACTAGCTTTTCCCTTGGATCGACTACTCCTTCCGTGAGAAACAACATTAGCATCCAATTCATTCTTCTTCTAAAAAGATGAACCATACTTCTTCACAATGCTAGATACACTGTCATTCTGAACCAGACGTCCTTCTCTTATAGCTTCTTCAAGTCTGACACCCATTCCCACCATTTCGGTGAAGTCTACAGGAGCACTTGCAATCATCTTCTCATAATAAAATGGACCAAGAGTCTTCAGGAAAATCTTAGTCATCTCTTTTTCTTCCATCAGAGGAATCACTTGGGCGGCAACCTCACGCCATCTCTGAGCATATTCCTTGAAGGATTCCTTTTCTTTCTGCATCATAGCTCACAATTGATCTCTATCAGGAGCCATGTCCACATTATACTTGTATTGCTTCACAAACGCTTTAGCTAAGTCATTAAAGGTGCGAATATGGGTGCTATCGAGGCCCATATACCACTTTGAAGCAGCTCTAGTCAAACTATCTTGGAAATAATGGATCAACAGACGTTGATCATCAGTGTGAGTGGACATCTTCCTTACATACATCACCAAATGTGCCTGAGGACAGGAATTTCCTTTATACTTCTCAAATTCAGGTAACTTGAACTTAGCGAGTACTTTCACATTGGGAACAAGGCAAAGATCATGCACATTCTTTCCAAACAGTTCTTTCCCACGCAAGGCTTTCATCTCTTTCTACAGTTCTTCAAACTGATCTTGGAAGCCATCCATTCTGTCATGAATTTCACTTGGAGCAACATCATAAATGGGCTCTGGGACAAATGGACCAGTATGAACAATAGGAGATGTGTTGACCATAACAGGAGTCAACGGACGAGTCATCTCAGGAACAGACAAATAACCTTCAGGCATGCCCCAAGGATATTCATTAGGCATACGTTGCTGAGTAGCACCAACAGGAACAGCAGGAATTGTTATAGCAGCAATTTCAGAAATCACAGTGGTCTGACCCTGAGCTTGGGCATTGGGAGGAGGAACTTGATTCTGATTCTGATTCTGATTCTGAGCAGCCATCAATGTCTCAACTAAAGCAGTGAGACGTTCCAAACCAGATCTCAAAGTAACAACCTCTTCACGTAGCTCACGATTCTCTTGTTCAAGACCTTCCATATTCTTCTTGCAGTTGGCTCGAGTATTTTACCGGTGAGACAGCTTGATTCTTTCACTTCAATATGAAGAACACTGAATAAGACCTCGGGAATACTCTCGGAAGCAAGACCATAATGCGGAATGATGCATGAAATGCAGATGATTTATTTTTTATTATTATTTGAGTTTCAAGGAAATTAAGATATTAACTTGTAAACACTCAAACATTGGACTAAAGTTTCGATTAAGTTATCATCAAAATCAATCATCCATTTTGGTGGATTAAAGTTTTCACCCCATCAACACCCAAGATCCATTGAGTTTGATGAAACTTATGATGTTTACAAGGAAAGACCTCTAAGTTCCTTGAAAATCAAAAGAAAAAGAGTTTTCATGGATGCATGAATGCATGGTTTATGCATCAACCACAACCAAGAGCACGCAAGGTCACATAAGATCACACAAAATCACACAATCGAGGTTCAAAGGTTCGACGTCACGAGCATGGAGCCATGGGTCTACCCATCCCACAAGGCGTGATCTAGGGAATTCTGTACCTGCCAATCGGGTTCTACAAAAGGTTCCCAGAGTTTTCAATCTTCTATCGGATATTACCGGCACGCACAATTGCGAATGGGCGCTAATAATATGCCTAAAAAGACCTCGTCTGAGCGTAGTATCGCATGACAACAAGCTCAAATTGGTACTTGATCTTGTTTCTGCACTACATCCTAAAAAGGCTTAGATTGGTTAAAAAGGTTCTAGGCCATTCAGCTTCTACGGACACTCACTATTGAAAGTAATAGCGTTATCACGATGGTTCGTAACAACCTCTACTACCTTCCATGAGGCCTCCACTGATTGGGGTTCCACCATATGACGCTCATGGTAAGGATTGCTCCTGACATGCGACTATTGGTCTTACCACCTCCTATCTCAAGTTACTCACCAAAGTTCAGGTTAGAACTTTGTCTCATTACAGAGGAACCATCGAGCACCAAAAAGAAAAAAAAGAAAATAAACACACAAAGCACACAACAATATATACAGATAAAAACACAGATAAACAAAAATAGGCTTAACACACTTAAAACTGGATCCCCAGTGAAGTCGCCATTTTTCTGTAGCGGGGAAAATCTGATATCGAAGCCATAAGATTAACTCGAATCAATATTCCGTTTGAAATCGCCACCGCGCTTTATTGTTTCCAAAGGAAAAGGGAAAAGAACGAAAAACCCAAAATTTTGTTTTTAAAACAAGAAAGAGATCTCAGGTACGGGTGTTGATTATATGAGGGGAAGGTTTAAAGCACCCCTCATATCTGTGGTATTCCACAAGAACCTTTTTGAAAATCTGTGTTGTGTGTGCTAAAAAAGAGTTTGTTTTATTTTAAAAATAAGCTCGGCAAAGCGTTAAGCTTTGTGCCTACATACCTCCTTGGTGCAATGGAGAAATCAGAGCTAATGTAGTTCCGCTTAAAGGGAAAACGTTTTTTAAAAAAAAGAGAATAAACACTTTATCATCGTCGGACAGAAATACTCAGCCATTGATCTTGAGCATGAGAACAAATGAGTTCTTTGCATCGCAAATGAAAGAAGGGCTCCAACTCGGATAAAATCAACGAGTATGCCACTAGCTCTCTCACGCGGAAAAGATCTCATTTTATCAATCAATTTCAACATCGTGGGGTATAACCACTCGTTTCGACAATTAGTCGTGTCTAAACTTTTGAAGAAAAGGCCACTAAGGGAAAAAGATATTTTAAAGAAAAAAAGGTTTTGAAAAGATTGCAAACATAAGGTTTTTGAAAAAGGGAGAAGATTTTGAACTTATTATCTTTAGCACCACTTTGCATTAAGCACATTAAAAATTCTGACAAAAATCGGGCAGAGTAACAGCTGTTTTCGGGTAAAATCCTTATCTCAATGCCTTGGAATTAACCGCCTAGGGCTTTCAAGGAAATACCTGCATATACAAACAGACAACAATCCAATGCCAGACAGACAGAACAACCACAGAGTAATAACAGAATAAGGGTCCAGAGGCCCTAAGTCCATAAGTCCGAATCTCCAAAATGCTCAGGATAGTAACCAATATCCGAAAGAGAGCGTTATGTGTTTTTTAGATTTTTGTTAATTATTAGTGTTTTAGCATAAAAGTAAATTATGGTCCAAGTGGACAAAAAGAAAATGGCGGAAACATAAACATAGTGTCCAAATGGACAAAGGGAAAATAGCGGAATATAAACGTCCAAATGGACAAAGGAAAAATAGCGAAATGTAGATATGATGAAATGATAAAATAAAGTGATAAAGCGAGAAATATAAAGAGCAATATAATAAAAGTGCGGAAATTAAAGTCAATTGTTAGATGTTAAAGATAACCATCTTGAAACTTGTCAAGTATGTTATCGAAGTTAGTAATGAAGATCGATGGTGAGTGAAGGATGTTCTCGGATTTAAAGTCAATGGAAACTTATCAGAATCTTGATAAAATCATAGCGACTACTCGATAAATTTCCATAAGTCTTAAATCAACCGCATACAATTCTCTTCCATATTTGATCTTTTTTATTCGGGACACGAAATATTGCGCTATGTTAAGCAGATCGCCAAGTGATTTATGTAGAAATCACCCTACAACGAGGCCGGTCAAAACTTTATGTGCTAATGCATGCGAGAGAAGCGTTATGTAGATCACTCTCCGAAAGCAATACCGCACGAAAAGAAAATAGGTAACGATTTAGTCTTTACCAAGAATCCATAAGAATTCTCAAGGTATTAAGACTTTCATCCATCAAAAGAAAAAAGAAGGAGAAGAAGAATAAAATGCATAAAAGATAATCAACTCACACTATCATTAATATCATTCATCTATTATTATGGATTTGGTCATTTCAAACCTATCAACATCCTAGATCCAATGATATTAATGAAGTGGAGGAAGTAGGAAGCCAAAACAAGCATAAAAAGGCAAAAAACCACATTCTGCCAGCAGGAAATCGATTTCATGCAGGGGAAATCGATTTCCTGAGTGCAGAGTTGAAATTTTGAAGATAAAAAAGGTGGAAATCGATTTCCTACAGAGGGAAATCGATTTCCTTCACGCAGCATTCAAAAAATCAGCATTAGGAGGCATAAAACTTGACTTAAGCAAACATACAAACACCTTATGATCACACATCTATTGGAGCACGGATTTTCCATCAATTCACCATCAAATAAGACCAATATAGCATCAAAGATGCATCACACACAAGCACAAAAGAATCACATTATGATGGATGAATAAAGATGAAGAAAATTACCAAATCTTGAACAAAACTTAGATCTACTTCAAGAATCACCAACACAAATCTTGATCTCTCAACAATTGAAGAAAAACGAGTGAATGGATGGTGGTTTAGCTCAAAGTTTGTGAGGTTCAAGATGTGACTCACAAACTTTATGAAAGAAAAAGAGTGATTGGAAAAATAGCAAGTGTACTATTTTTACCGATGTAGTAATAATGGGTGTTACCCCAAGTATCGATCACGAGGATTGCGTAGGAAACACAAGTGATTAGAATTAGTCAGTTAAACAAAAGTTCATATGGTGTGTTGTTTCATAGAGATTAAACTACTAAGAAATAACGGAAGTGAAAGCTGAATTTAAGAATGTAATAAAATAATGCTAAGGTAGGGTGTGTGATTCTTTCTCTAATTTTCTCTGGATGTAGATTTCATTAACCGGATCATGTAGTTCAAGTATTCATTCTCAAGAATGATAATCCTAAGTCCTTAGTGAAAATCTTATTTGATTTGAACTCCGATTACTTAAGTCCTTAGAGAAAACGGATAAACCAAATCATTTATTTATCAAGAATTTCCGAATAACCAAATTATATCCCTAGTCCTAGGTGATGATCATGAGGTTCAATTGCATACAAACCCTAACAATTGTAGTCCTACGAATTGTCAACCACAGAACAATCCTCATCGGTTTGATAAAGAAAGCATTAAAAACAGTATACAATTGACATGAACAATATATAATTTCAATTAACGAAATACCAAATCCAGAGTTATTACAGATCGAATCAGGGACACCCCCTAGCATTGGGGGGTTTAGCCTCTCATAGTATTTAAAAAACGCAAATGAAAAAGTTTAGACATTGCAATCAATTGGGAGTACTAAGATCTTCAATGGTGTCCACCGTTGAATCTCTTTGATTTCCAAATTCTCTCTTCCGTCTCTTTCTTCTCTGCAACTCTCTATTATGATTTGTCAAAAAGTGCCTCTTTCTTTGCCTCAGGTTGTTTTTATATTCACTCTCATATTCAGGTTGAAGCCAAATACCAAAAGTACCCCTAATGATCACATTGGAGCAAGAAACATAAAAAATCAAAATCAGCTCGCATCTGCAACACGGGCCGTGTTGCTGCACACGGGTGCCCGTGTTGCTTGTCTGGCTCCTTTATTCAAAACTTCACTTTCCACGCAGCTTTCCACGCGGACCGTGTGCCTGAACACGGGTGCCCGTGTGAAACCTCTGTTTCAGCTCCAAAAATCACTTTTCTGGCCATATTTCAACACGGGCCGTGTTGCTCCACACGGGTACCCGTGTTGACATCTGAAATCAGGTTTTTCCAGCTTCTTTTATCCGCTCGTGCGCGCCATAAGTTTCTATCTCTCCCTTGCATCAACCTGGCCAAAAACAACCTAACAACCAGCGCATAAAACGACACTTTTGTAATACTCAAAACACAATAAGATGCAAGAATGTCACAAAGACGAAAATATGAAAACTTACTTGAAAACATATGCCAATGCCACTTAGTATTACCAAGATTACGAATTTCGGTCGGAAAAAGATGCGGAAACTTACTAGAAATGGTGACCGATCACAACCCCACACTTATCTCATTGCTTGTCCTCAAGTGATGTATCGAGGCAAACAGAGGTCAACTACGAGATTCTTTTCTCCACAACACAATCAGGTTTTTCGCAAGATTCCCACACTTAGCAATCGTGTTTCTGGTTTCCTTCTTCAAACTATCTACTGCATTATCACTTTCGAGCACGTTTTCACCTGCAAGCTTTTCACAATCTCACAAAATCTCTCAGGGTTAAAGTGTCTACACTCACAGTACCAAGGCAAGCATATTACTTTCAACTTTGAATATATTCTCTAATCACTTCACACACAGATTGCACACACTTCATGAGGTCTTAGGGTTGTATCGTGGCTTGGGTTTGGTGGGTAAACAAGAAACGAGATAACAAATGGTTTGGTGCTCGGCATTTATATTGGATTCACTTCTCTACTCATACTGATTTGAATCGTAAAAATGGGATTTGGACCTTATTTGGTCTTTCTCAAAAGTGGGCAAAGGTAAAGATTTTTCTTGCTTTGAATTTTTAAACCTCTTTTTTTTTTTTTCACAAGATCCATATTCATCTTTTCTCTCTTTTTTTTTTCTTTTGAGATATTAACTTTTCTTTTCCCCTTTTCTTTTTCAATGGTTTACAACCCCACACTTAGATTCTTTAGTGTCCTTTAAGTGATTAATATAAATGCCGAGCGATAATATGAACAATGGGAGTGCGGGTGGTAAGAAAAATAACTAACAACAATGAAAAAAACACACATTACGGCTCAAAAGGGTGACAACTGATATCATGCATACGGGTTGGCTAGAAAGGCTTGGGGTTACAAAAAAAAACTTGCCTTAGTGTGCGCTTTCGTAGTGTGCTTGTGTTATGAGAACGTATGCAAAATCAAAGTGAATAGTGCCATACCTGACTGGACTCTCATGTGGAGTTATGAATTTGGCTCTGATATCTCACCGGGTCGGTTAAGCTTGCATGCTTTAAGGTGCTCTTGGTGTCCTGCAATTTCCTTTCATCTAAAGTATACCATACTCCTCTCTTGGTTCAGTGTCGACTTCTTGCGTCCTACCTTCTTCTCTTTGATTGTGTCAGCTTCCGTAGTGCCTGCGGAGATCAAGTGTGGAATGTGTTGTTCAACCACTAACTATTAGCTCGCTCCCTTCCGACTTGTATCCTTTATCTGGTAACACCATGCTGGCACTGCACCCACAAACTTGAAAGAAACACACTTAAAGGTAAAAGTAAGAGAAATAAAACATAAACACACTAAACAAACTATTCTATGAATTCAAAACGGAAAGCAAAGCAATAAAATAACAAAAGAACCTCCCCCACACCTGAACGAAACATTGTCCTCAATGTTTCAATTCCAGTGTGACTGAGATTACCTAGCTCACTGATAAGGCGGTGGAGGAGGAGGATCCTGAGGAAACTGCAACATAAGGCGTCGCATCACCTCTTGGACATCATCCACCACAGCTCCTTGTCTGAACAACTCAACACCTTGTCGTGTTTGCTCGGTGCGGAGAGCGCCAATCTCCGTTTGTACCCACCCCCATTGATCCTGAGTCATGGAGGATGATCCAACAGTGTGCTGGAAGAACTGCTGAGGAGGCGGGACAGGGTGATCTTGGGCTGGAAGGTCATCCTCCATGTCGTCACCTGCAAAATTATGGTCATGTGGAGGGCTTTCACCCATATACTCACCTGTAGCTACATACAACCAGTTAGCACGATTTGCAATAGAAACAGTATCAGGTGCAGGTAGTGCCATAATATGCTGTCCATGGACAGTCAGTGAGAAGTACCCGGGCTTTACTACAATCATCCTCTGATTTACAAGAGTTTGCAAATCAATTTTCTTACCCGGTATTGAGGGTTCATCATTCAACAAGTGGCCATAATCCAAGTGCTCAGCCAATTGAGAGATCATTCCCCCAATTGAAATCTCTCCGAAAGAAGCATAACCAACTTGCTTCAGGTGGTTAGCAGCAAAGGCCGCGACATTCACCCGACTCACCTCAATCATGTTATGCAACAAAAATAGCTCTCTTCTCGCACAAACCCCTGTACTATCTCCCCTCCCAAACAGGGTGAAAGCCAAACCCTTCTGAGCATAACGGAAACAAGGGTTATGAATCCCCGAGGCCTTAGCCTTGCTTGGATTGTACCCAGCTGCACCTGTGATGGCTTCCCAGAATTCACAAGCAGGAAAAGTTTCGGGGGGGGCGCCCGGTCCAGAGGACGGTAATTTCAGTGCCTCCCCTACCTCTTCCACAGACAAAGAGTGCTTATGTCCAAACATATAAAACTCCAGATCACCAAAATACTCCATTTCGGAGCCATTCCATCTGTGTCTCAATTTGAATTCTACAGTGCTCAGGAATTCCAGAGTTAGGCCCTCATAAGTCGGTGCCTCAAACAACATAAAAGGCAACATTCCGATGTTGTGAAACATCCGGTAGACTTCATCTTTGAGGCCTAACTTGGTAAGTGTGTCGTCACAGATATACCTGGTCGGGAGCAATTTACGCTGAACTAAGATATCATACCTTGCTTTGTGTTCAGGCATGGCAAATGTAATGCCATGGGCATTCTCTTCTTGGTTCCCGCTACGACCGGATGCGCGACTAGGGGCGTGACGGACCCGCTGCCTCGTTTGGGAGGATTCGGCGAAATCATCCCTGACATTGCGGCGTTGGGTTGTCTTTCGAGGAGGCATGATAATAGCTCTGCAAGAAAATTTTACAAGAAACCACAAATACCACAAGGAAAAATTCGGAAAAATAAAATTGCACAAAATCAAAAAACTAAACCGATAGAAGTGAAGAGGATGGAGAGTAGAGCAACTTTTGTGAAGGCACTATAGTGTTTAAATGGATGGTTGATGGTGGTAGAGTGAGTTTAGTGAAGGTGGAGGCTAGGGTTTAATGGAGGAGGAGAAAGAAAAGTGGTAGAATGAGTGGAAAGAAGAAGAAGATTGTTATAAAGCAGATGGGGCCCACATGGGTGGTCCACAAAAATTTCAAATTTCTGCCCCGCATAGCCCACACGGTCCGTGTGGCTGCACACGGGCGGCCGTGTGAAAGTGCTTCCTATTTGCAAGGGGGCGTGCTGAGGGGCAACACGGGCCGTGTTGCTGCACACGGGCGCCCGTGTTGCTGGTGCTGAAGCTTCTCTTTCACTCTTTCTTTATTTTCCTTTTTTTCTGAGTTCTGACTTCAACACGGGCCGTGTTGCTGCACACGGGCTCCCGTGTTGATGTTCTTCTATGCATCAAAATGGAACAATCTTCGTGCCTTGTTACTCGAGTTTCGTCTACCGGTCCAAACTCTACCACCTACAATAAAAACGAAATAAAACAAAGAAAACGAATGTTAAAGGAAAAAAGCGTGGGTTGCCTCCCACGGAGCGCTTCGTTTAACGTCGCATGGCTCGACGGTCTACACCTCATCCGGTGAGACGCAAATGATCAATCACTCCCGTTCCTACTCCAGTGTAATAGGGTTTCAGCCGTTGTCCATTTACCTTGAACACATCTCCATTGTTTGGATTTTTAACTTCCACAGCACCATGAGGGAATACCTTTTGTACCACAAACGGACCAGACCACCGGGATTTTAATTTCCCAGGAAAGAGTTTAAGCCTTGAGTTGAAAAGAAGCACTAATTGGCCTTCCCAAAATACTTTCTGTTTTATTCTTTGATCATGCCATTTCCGGGTCTGCTCTTTATAAACCTTAGCATTCTCATAGGCTTGATCACGGAATTCTTCTAGCTCATGGAGTTGAAGAATCCTTAATTCACCTGCTCTTGCAAGATCATAGTTCAAGTATTTGGTGGCCCAAAATGCTTTGTGTTCAAGTTCAAGAGGGAGATGGCACGCCTTACCATAAACTAGTTGATACGGGGACATACCAATGGGAGTCTTGAATGCTGTTCTGTACGCCCATAGTGCGTCTTCAAGTTTCATAGACCAATCTTTTCTCGAAGCACTAACCGTCTTTTCGAGAATCTGCTTGATCTGCCTGTTCGAAACCTTCACCTGACCACTGGTTTGAGGATGATAAGCAGTGGCAATCTTATGTTTCACATTGTACTTTTTCAACAGATTCTCCATCAACTTGTTTAAGAAGTGGGTGCCTTCATCGCTGATTAGTGCTCTGGGAACCCCAAATCTAGAGAAGATATTGGTTTTGAGAAAGTTCACTACCACTCTTGTATCATTTGTGGGTAGAGCGACTGCTTCAACCCACTTGGAGACATAATCAACGGCTACGAGGATGTAGTTCTTTCCAAAAGATGGTGGAAAAGGTCCCATAAAATCGATTCCCCACACATCGAACAATTCGACTTCAAGTATACCCTTCTGTGGCATCTGGTTTCTTTTGGAAATGTTCCCTGTTCTTTGACACCTGTCACATTCTTTCACAATGCTTTGGGCGTCTTTGAATAGTGTAGGCCAATACAACCCAGATTGTAGGACCTTCGCAGCCGTTCTATCACCACTGAAATGTCCTCCATATTCGGAATCATGGCATGCTTTTAGCACATCCCTTTGTTCATCCTCGGGTACACATCTTCTGATCAAACCATCGAGTCCCTTTTTGTATAGGAATGGATCATCCCATAAGTAAAACCTGCAATCATGTAAAAACTTTTTCTTTCTGTTAGAGTCAAAATCTTCAGGTACAATACCACCTACCAAATAATTTGCATAATCGGCGACCCAAGGCACACCAATAACAGCGAGGATATGTTCATCAGCGAACTCGTCCTTTATTGGGTGTGTCTCTTCTGTTTCTGCAATCGGTGAAATTCGAGACAAGTGGTCAGCCACAGTGTTTTCAGATCCTTTCTTGTCACGAATCTCCACATCAAACTCCTGAAGGAGTAAGATCCATCTTAGCAACCTGGGCTTAGAGTCCTGTTTAGCAAAAAGATACTTCAAGGCAGCATGGTCAGTATAAACAATGACATTAGAACCCAACAGATATTGCCTGAACTTATCAAAGGCATATACAACAGCTAGCAACTCCTTCTCAGTAGTTGCATAGTTCATCTGTGCAGGGTTTAGCACATGACTAGCGTAGTAAATGACATGTAACAAATTTTCTCTACGCTGTCCTAGAACTGCCCCCACTGCAATATCACTGGCATCACACATGATCTCAAAAGGTAGAGACCAATCCGGGGCTACAACAATTGGTGCCGACACTAATTTTTGTTTTATAGTGTCAAATGCCATGGCACACTTTTCATCGAAAATGAAGGCTTTGTCTTTAACTAGCAGTGTAGTTAATGGTTTTGCAATTTTTGAGAAATCTCTTATGAACCTACGGTAAAAACCCGCATGTCCTAAGAAACTTCGAATACCTTTTTCGTTCATGGGGGGAGGCAGTTTGGCTATTACCTCTATCTTTGCTTGGTCCACTTCTATTCCTTTGTGAGAAATTTTGTGACCCAACACTATACCTTCGCGTACCATGAAATGGCATTTCTCCCAATTGAGGATTAAGTTGGTCTGTTGGCATCTTTCTAAAACAAGAGCAAGGTTAGTCAAACAATTATCAAAAGACTTACCAAAAACTGAGAAATCATCCATGAATACTTCCATGTGTTTCTCAAGCATATCTGCAAAGATGGATTGCATGCATCTCTGAAATGTGGCTGGGGCATTACATAACCCGAATGGCATCCTCCTGTAAGCGAAAATACCAAAAGGGCATGTAAATGCAGTCTTCTCTTGGTCTTCTGGTGCAACAGCTATCTGATTATACCCCGAATAGCCATCGAGGAAACAGTAATAGTCATGACCCGCTAACCTTTCTAACATCTGATCGATGAAAGGTAGTGGGAAGTGATCCTTTCTAGTTGCTAGATTCAATCTTCGGTAATCTATACAGACTCTCCACCCTGTAACTGTTCTTGTGGGAATCAACTCATTCTTATCATTCTTGATTACCGTAGTTCCGCCCTTTTTAGGCACCACATGCACTGGACTCACCCATGAACTGTCAGATATGGGATAGATCATCCCTGCGTCCAAAAGTTTTACCACCTCCTTTCTAACCACCTCCTTCATTGTTGGATTGAGTCGTCGTTGAGGTTGGACGATCGGTTTGTGATCATCTTCCATTAAGATTTTGTGCATGCAAAGCGTTGGACTTATCCCTTTCAAGTCTTCAATTGACCATCCAAGAGCACTTTTATGCTTTTTGAGGACTTTGACAAGCTTATCCTCTTGAAGAAATTCAAGGTGAGAACTTATAATAGCCGGGCACTTACTTCCAGTGTCTAAAAAGACGTATTTGAGGTTCTCCGGAAGTTGCTTTAGTTCAGCCCCTTTCTTTGGTACGTCTTCACTTCCTTCCACTAATGGTTGCCTTAGATCTTCCCATCGATTGTGACGAGAAGTTTTGGTAAATGACGTTTCCATCATGGCTAGGACTTCACTGTCCTTTTCATTAATGATTTCCTCCTCTTCGAAGATTGATAGACTCAAAACTCTTTCCAAAGGTAGCTTTTGTGTTGTCAAAGAATTTTCTTCATCACAAATTTGCTCAATTACCTCAATGTGTTGACTCGTGGCAACATCATCCTTGTACTTCATCGTGTTTCGCACATCAATCTTCAACTCTTCATCATAAACTTTCAAAGTCATAGTACCCTCTTCTATGTTGATCAAGCATCTTCCAGTTTCCAGAAAAGGTCTTCCCAAAATGATTGGTATCTCTTCATCTTCGGGCATCTCTAAAATAACAAAGTCTACCGGGAACACGAACTTGTCGATTTTTACCAACACATCTTCTACCACTCCGTAGGGTCTTTTAAGGGATTGGTCAGCAAACTGAAGTGTCATACGAGTGTCTTGTACTTTACCTATTCCCAATATTTTGTAGATGGATAAAGGCATAAGACTCACACTTGCCCCCAAATCGATCAAAGCTTTCTTGAAGGATCTATCACCAATTGTGCATGGAATCGTTACCGATCCTCGATCTCTTTTTTTAACTGGAATCTTCATCCCCTGCAAAATAGCACTACATGTTTCAGTTAGAATAATCGGGTCACTGTCGATTGTTCGTTTCTTTGAAATGATATCCTTCATGAATTTCGCATATGTAGGCATTTGCTCCAGTGCCTCTAAGAATGGAATATTCAGCTCAAGTTTCTTGAACATCTCTAGAAACTTCTCGAAGTTCTTCTCATGTTGTTCTTTCTTCCTATTCCTTGTGGGAAAAGGAAGTCTCACCGCTGGTTTAGGTGTAGCAACTTTTTCTTTGACTACTCCTTCTTCGCCTATGACTTCTTTCCTTACTACCTCATTTTCTTTAATCTCCACATCTACTTCAATCAACATATCTTCTTCATCAGAGTTTTTCTCATGTGTTTCCTTTGATTTATTGCTCCTTGTTGTCACAGCGTTCACATGATTGTTGTCTCTAGGATTCGTAACCGTGGTACTTGGTAAAGCTCCCTGTGGTTGAGTATTGGTCATTTGTTGTGCAATTTGACTCATTTGAATCTCCAGATTTTTGATTGAAGAACCTGTGTTCCTAAGAGTGCTCCTTGTTTCCTCTTGGAATTGAGAATTGTGAGCCACCATCTTTTCAAAAGCAATTTCCCAATCCGCTTTCTTTGGTACCTGTTGTTGACCTTGAGGTTGGAACTGTTGTGGATGGTGCTGAAACTGTGGTTGATACGGAGGTTGTTGTTGTGGATGTCTGTACTGTTGTGTCTGAGCTGGAGCTTGGAACTGGGTTGAATCTTGCTTCTGAAAGTTTCCTTGTTGATCCTTCCATGCAAAGTTAGGATGATTTTTCCAACCTGGGTTATATGTATTGGCATATGGATTGTTTTGCCTTAACATATGAATCTGCTCCACCTGTTCTTGTGTTGCCACACAATGCATAGCAAAATATGGCCCACTACATATTTCACAAACAACGGAGGTAGTTGGCTCAACTTGAGCCACCTTCTGTTCACCGATATTCATCTTCTTCATTCTTTTCTTTACCTCAGCCGCAATTTGGTCTTCCATTTTGACTACCTGATCAGCAAGCTTCAAATCAATTTTTCCTTCTGGTTGGCTCATAGCGCGGTCATATAACTCAATGTGCTCATTGACGGCAATCGCTTCTATGATTCTCTTGATACCAGTGGCTGTTGAAAAGTTGGTTGAGCCACCGGCGGCTGTGTCGATAAGCTATTTTGTCTTCAGTCGAAGACCGTTCACAAACGTCTGCATTTGCTCGGTCGGGTCCATGTTATGAGTAGGACACGCAACCAAACATCTCTTGAACCTTTTGTATGCATCTCCCAATGATTCCCCTTCTTTTTGCTTGAAATTCACAATATCATATCTTTTTCGAATAAAAACTGATGCAGGGAAATATTCATTAAGGAAAGCCGTTTCCATTTGTTGCCATGTTTTGATGCTTCCAGCTGGAAGTGAGTAAAACCATTCTTCCGCGTCTTCGGATAAAGTGAATGGGAACATCACAAGTCTCTTGGCTTCTTCAGAATGGCCTTCAATCTTCAATGATGTGGTTGTGGTGAGGAATCTTTGTAGATGCTTATTTGCATCTTCATTGATTCTTCCCGCAAACGGCTTGCTCTCCAACTGTCGGATAGTTGAAGGATGGAGTTGGAAGTGTGCCACATTGACCGGTTGGTTTACGATGGTCATTCTTCCAAGCGGGGCATTATCCCTTCCATAGTCTCCTGAAAGCCTCTCTGGAGGAGGTGGATCAGCTGCCATAGTTTCTGGCTCAGATTCTGACTGTTCGGATGAACTAGATATTCTTTCTTCGTCTTCTGATTCGGAAACTATAGGAGATTCTCTTGTTGAAGCCAGTCTTTTCTGTTTAAGTTCTCGGAGTCGTGCTCGCAATAGCCTTTCTGGTTCTGCGTCAAAAAGAAGTTCAGCTGAGGCCTTACCTCGCATACAAGATTAGAAGTTGATTAGTTTGAAGTAAACAAGAATAAAACTAAACAAATACAAGTTCAGCAAAAATAAAATTTTAATTGCAGAGCAATAAAATTTTAACTGACTAATTAGCACTTATATTTTGGCAATCCCCGGCAACGGCGCCAAAAATTTGATCAGAAAAATAGCAAGTGTACTATTTTTACCGATGTAGTAATAATGGGTGTTACCCCAAGTATCGATCACGAGGATTGCGTAGGAAACACAAGTGATTAGAATTAGTCAGTTAAACAAAAGTTCATATGGTGTGTTGTTTCACAGAGATTAAACTACTAAGAAATAATGGAAGTGAAAGCTGAATTTAAGAATGTAATAAAATAATGCTAAGGTAGGGTGTGTGATTATTTCTCTAATTTTCTCTGGATGTAGATTTCATTAACCGGATCATGTAGTTCAAGTATTCATTCTCAAGAATGATAATCCTAAGTCCTTAGTGAAAATCTTATTTGATTTGAACTCCGATTACTTAAGTCCTTAGAGAAAACGGATAAACCAAATCATTTATTTATCAAGAATTTCCGAATAACCAAATTATATCCCTAGTCCTAGGTGATGATCATGAGGTTCAATTGCATACAAACCCTAACAATTGTAGTCCTACGAATTGTCAACCACAGAACAATCCTCATCGGTTTGATAAAGAAAGCATTAAAAACAGTATACAATTGACATGAACAATATATAATTTCAATTAACGAAATACCAAATCCAGAGTTATTACAGATCGAATCAGGGACACCCCCTAGCATTGGGGGGTTTAGCCTCTCATAGTATTTAAAAAACGTAAATGAAAAAGTTTAGACATTACAATCAATTGGGAGTACTAAGATCTTCAATGGTGTCCACCGTTGAATCTCTTTGACTTCCAAATTCTCGCTTCCGTCTCTTTCTTCTCTGCAATTCTCTATTATGATCTGTCAAAAAGTGCCTCTTTCTTTGCCTCAGGTTGTTTTTATATTCATTCTCTTATTCAGGTTGAAGCCAAATACCAAAAGTACCCCTAATGATCACATTGGAGCAAGAAACATAAAAAATCAAAATCAGCTCGCATCTGCAACACAGGCCGTGTTGCTGCACACGGGTGCCCGTGTTGCTCGTCTGGCTCCTTTATTCAAAACTTCACTTTCCACGCAGCTTTCCACACGGACCGTGTGCCTGAACACGGGTGCCCGTGTGAAACCTCTGTTTCAGCTCCAAAAATCACTTTTCTGGCCATATTTCAACACGGGCCGTGTTGCTCCACACGGGTACCCGTGTTGACCTCTGAAATCAGCTTTTTCCAGCTTCTTTTATCCGCTCGTGCGCGCCATAAGTTTCTATCTCTCCCTTGCATCACCCTGGCCAAAAACAACCTAACAACCAGCGCATAAAACGACACTTTTGTAATACTCAAAACACAATAAGATGCAAGAACGTCACAAAGACGAAAATATGAAAACTTACTTAAAAACATATGCCAATGCCACTTAGTATTACCAAGATTACGAATTTCGGTCGAAAAAAGATGCGGAAACTTACTAGAAATGGTGACCGATCAAAGAGCTTTGGTGAATTTGGTAAGGATGAGGAGAGAAAGTGCAAGGGGTTTTTTGGCTCTCAAAGCTTGAAAAACGAGAGAGTAGAGACCTCTATTTATAGGATGGGAGTAAGAGTAGTGGCAATTTGGTCTTTTTGTGTTTGGTAATTAATTCGTGGTTAATTGGTAATTAAATGACATTTAAATGGTAAGAAATGGTAAAATGAGGTTTAAGTGGGTTTAATGAAGGGGTTAATTTTGATGAGGTGGAAAATTGGTAAAATGATCAAATAAAAAAGGTGCCAAAATGATGTCAAGCTTCCCTCCTTATATTTTTTGAATTTCTCCTTAAGGAAATCGATTTCCCCAGGAGTGAAATCGATTTCACAGTGTTCTAGAAGAGAATTTGGCGCAAAATACACTAGGGAAACCGATTTACCCAGGAGGGAAATCGATTTCATGATGTCCAGAATGTGATTTTGTTGAAGATTGCTGCAGGGAAATCGATTTACCCAGTAAGGAAATCGATTTCATCAGTCCAAAATATGAAAAATGCCTTGTTTATTGCATGTCTTGGCTTGGTACCTACAAAACAAAAGCATACAAAGAAACTAAGCAATATTTTTGGTATTTGGGTTAGTATAATATGCATACAAGATAAACACTCATTGGTGCTTAATGGTCCCTCTTATTGAAGAGGTGAGTGCAACACCACAAACAAAACTTCCAAGTGAAGCTCTTGATTAATGATTGGGATATGAATGATATATGATCTTAGGGTCAAAAATTGGGGTATGACAGATGCCCCTATTTAAGTTTCTTCGATTCGTAGATACGATGATTGGAAATCTTCGTTTTGACGAAATCGAAGAGACTTAAATATATAAAACACAATTTTTGAACCTAAGATGCTATGCAATGTTTAATTAATGTATATGATGAGGATAAAACACGACAACACTGGGGAGGAAAAGGAACTCCACTGGGGAAAGCAAATGTCTTGCGGGAAGAACTCCACTGGGGGAACAAGACTTTGTTGGAAAGACAAAATTTTGCTGGGAAAAGAAACTTCACTGGGGAAAACATTTCGCACCAGAGAGGTTAAAGCATCACCTTTCACTGGGGATGAGAAAAGGGGACATCCTCTTTCACTGGGGATGGGAAAATATGCATCCTCTTTCACTGGGGAATCAGAATACCTATCTTCCGTTAACAGAAAACACACCATCGTACCATTGATGATATGAAGAGATGTACCGTCGTACCACTGACGACACCAACGTTCCACTGAAGGTGAGCTACCAGCTCAATAGTTGAAGATAGAAGAAGATTGAATTATCGCCTCAATGGTTGACGATAGGCTACCAACTCAATAGTTGAAGGTAGAAGCAAATTGAATCATCGTCTCAATAGTTGACGATAAGCTACCAACTCAATAGTTGAAGGTAGAAGAAAATTGAATTACCGCCTCAATGGTTGACGATAAACTACCAACTCAATAGTTGAAGGTAGGAGAAAATTGAATTACCGCCTAAATGGTTGACGATAAGCTACCAACTCAATAGTTGAAGGTAGAAGAAAATTGAATTACCGCCTCAATAGTTGACGATAAGCTACCAACTCAATAGTTTAAGGTAGAAGAAAATTGAATTACCACCTTAATGATTGATGATAAACTACCAACTCAATAGTTGAAGGTAGAAAAAGAATGAATTACCGCCTCAATGGTTGACGATAAGCTACCAACTCAATAGTTGAAGGTAGAAAAAAATTGAATTACCGCCTCAATGGTTGACGATAAGCTACCAACTCAATAGTTGAAGGTAAAGAATGATTGAATTACCGCCTCAATAGTTGACGATAAGTTGCTGAGAGTATTAAGCTGCCGCTAAGAATAGGGATCAACTTCTTCTTTAATCAAGGACATGGCTTGAAAAAGGAACTGGATGCAAAATGTCACTTACACTGAAGCGACATACCATTTGCTGAGCTTCTACCATTTGGAATCAAGAAGTTCATAAAGCCTGAGAGATTATCACTTGCTTTGAAGATAAGATTGATATGTGGAGACGTAAAAACTTGCTCAAATAAAGAGGCTTCAATTTGTTGTCAACCAAAACATGATGGGGATAACACAAGTTGCTCAAAGTCAAAACCTGCCCCTTGCTTTCAAGCACATCACTGCTGGAAAATAAGCCTTTCAATATCTGATAAGAACATCCATCACAAATGAATTTTCCATTGTTGAGGAAAGAAGAATCCTCAAGAGGTGCAAAATAAATGCCTTCTCAATCTAGATTTCCCAGCCTAGAGAGGTTCAAAATAGTATTGCAAGAGACCAAAGTTCAACTCCAAGAACAAACTGGATAGAAACGGTCAAACAAAGCTTTGCCCTTTGAGGAATAAACTCAACTGGGGATTAATTCCATCCTGACAAATGAGCTGAGGAGGAACACCGAAGCAAAATTCTTCCACGAGAAACAAACTCAGTGGGGATTATCAATCTCTGCAAGGAATTTATAGATCATCTTCTTCTTATCAAAAAGATTGGATAACACATCAAGCTCTATTATGGGGAATCAGAGAAAATTTCTTTGGAGACAATCTCCATCCCGAACTTTCAGAGGAACTAAGAAGTTAACATCAAAGAAAACAAGTTAACATGCGGGGGATTTTAGTTCAAAACTCAACACGAGGTGAGAAAGAAAACCCAACAGTAAACCGTTGTCTCAAAACTCCTTGGTAGAGAGTGACATACTCTGGACTAACCACGGAAATAACCTTTGTACTTCAAGCTAATGAGGTGATCAAGGTAACTTTTTGATTCACAACTTGCCCCAGACTACATGGTCTATGAAAGGAAACTACCTCAAAAAGGTTCATAGGGATCCTTGGCGTCATGAAGACTCGGAATAATCTGCCCCAGATCAACAGATTCTTGGAGAGATTTGTCAAATCTCGACGTAGCTGCCCCAGATTGACTAAACTTGGCACATTCTTTTACTCGACAAAGTCTTCGAGCTTTGCCCCATGATGGTAATCAAACTTGCAAAAGCATTATACTGGGAAAACAACATGCCCCTGGCAATGTTTTAGTTTTCTACTGATGATCAGATGTAAACTTCTTGGATGTCAAACAAATGTTTACGAGCAGAAAAATGTTTATTCTGAGAATGATAATGAAAATGCAACAATTATGTAAGTCTTGAAGTTTTATTAAAAAGATGTCGCAAAACCTTGTGAATGAATCACTAGTTAAGAGATGACATTGATTTTTGTATGCATATGATACCAACACAAGTTTTCAGCATAACCGATAGGAGTCAGGAACGCTTTCCTGTTTAAGTATGCTCTCGAAATAAACCCTGCTTCAATTAGGACTTTTGAGGGTTGTAACGTGGCCTGGTACACGGTTTTCAGAAAAAAAAGATTTTTAGGCTCAAAGTTTATTTAGCCCACCCCAACTTCGTGATGTTCTCCAGTCCTATGTTCAGTTGATTCAACATGAGTATTCATCTCTCAAAAGGATTTTGTGCCATTAAGGACCTAATGAAGCTTTCTTGGGAGTAGCAGTCACCTCTTTTTGTCTTCGTGTTTGCATTCACACGGATTTATTCATTGTTGAGGACTTTTGCTTTGTAGTCCTTTCTTTTCACTTTTCACTTTTTTTTATTTTTCCTAACTTTTGCCTGGACTGATTCTTTTGAATTGGTCGTCCAGCGGGATGCTCTAACTTTTGCCTAAGTCATTTATTTTCAAGTTTCTGACTTAGCGAGCCTTTTTTCTTCTTCTTTTTTTTCATTATTTTGATTTTAACAAATCGTGTGACATTGACTTTGTCTTGACTTGTTGAGAGGGTTATGAATGCCTCATTCTTTGGCGAATGGAGGATAACCATTGTGGTTTCACATTTTCCAGCCTTTTGATGCGCGGGAAATAACCATTATGGTTTCCCATGATCCATCCTTTGATGTGGATATGACGTATTCGACCCTTGGATGCACAATCCTTTTTGAAATTTGAACACTTGGTCAAATCAACTGAACACTACCCTGCCCCAGGTTAAAAATTAGGGTTTTTTCGAAAAGAAACTCCTACTTCAAGGCTCAAAGGGGTTAACAAGGGATTATCTTCCTTATATCTCCGGTGTTTGGGAATTTGAAATAATGCATGTACATCATCAGCAGGGTTTTATTCAAAAGCATACAACCAGAAATTTTGCGTTTTCAGATCATCATCCTCCCTCCAATCTTTGCATAAGCAAGAGTTTGGCAAAAGCAATTGGTATCATAATGCATAAAACAAATAAACATGAGTGAAACGAATGGATTACTTCAAGACAAAAATTATCATTGCATTATCATTAACATTCAAAAACAAACAAGTTTCTACATGCAAACAATGCATTGAAAAACAAGAAATATTACAAATGGAAATCAATAAGAATACAAAAACTGAGAAGGCTTTCTCCATCTGGGTTTGTGCTGAAGGAAACATCTTTCAAACTTTCAGGGCTGCCACTAATAGATCTTCATTCATGCTTTGGCAAGGGATTGTTTTGAACATTAGGGCCAATGTCTCGGAAAGACAAAATACCAGCACGAGTCAATCTTTGAACTTCAACTTTTAGAGCCCAACAATCCTCTAAACTGTGTCCGGGAGCATCCTGATGAAAAGCGCAAGTAACATCAGCATTGTACCACCATGGAATCTTCTCTGGAATTGGAGGTGGTGATCTTGGTTGAACCAACTTCTTATGAATTAGAGCGGGATACAGTTCTGTATATGTCATGGGGATAGGATCAAAATTAGGCTTTCGTCTTGCTGGCTGTTGACTAGCCTGAGCCACATGAGCTGTATTCACAATGGGAGTCACTGACGCCACTTGCTGAGGTTGATGACTAGCTTTTCCCTTGGATCGACTACTCCTTCCGTGAGAAACAACATTAGCATCCAATTCATTCTTCTTCTGAAAAGATGAACCATACTTCTTCACAATGCTAGATACACTGTCATTCTAAACCAGACGTCCTTCTCTTACAGCTTCTTCGAGTCTGACACCCATTCCCACCATTTCGGTGAAGTCTACAGGAGCACTTGCAATCATCTTCTCATAATAAAATGGACCAAGAGTCTTCAGGAAAATCTTAGTCATCTCTTTTTCTTCCATCAGGGGAATCACTTGGGCGGCAACCTCACGCAATCTCTGAGCATATTCCTTGAAGGATTCCTTTTCTTTCTGCATCATAGCTCGCAATTGATCTCTATCAGGAGCCATGTCCATATTATACTTGTATTGCTTCACAAACGCTTTAGCTAAGTCATTAAAGGTGCGAATATGGGTGCTATCGAGGCCCATATACCACTTTGAAGTAGCTCCAGTCAAACTATCTTGGAAATAATGGATCAACAGACGTTGATCATCAGTGTGAGTGGACATCTTCCTTACATACATCACCAAATGTGCCTGAGTACAGGAATTTCCTTTATACTTCTCAAATTCAGGTAACTTGAACTTAGCGGGTACTTTCACATTGGGAACAAGGCAAATATCATGCACATTCTTTCCAAACAGTTCTTTCCCACGCAAGGCTTTCATCTCTTTCTGCAGTTCTTCAAACTGATATTGGAAGCCATCCATTCTGTCATGAATTTCACTTGGAGCAGCATCATAAATGGGCTCTGGGACAAAAGGACCAGTATGAACAATAGGAGATGTGTTGACCATAACAGGAGTCAACGGACGAGTCATCTCAGGAACAGACAAATAACCTTCAGGCATGCCCCAGGGATATTCATTAGGCATACGTTGCTGAGTAGCACCAACAGGAACAGCAAGAATTGTTGAAGCATCAATTTCTGAAATCACAGTGGTCTGACCCTGAGCTTGGGCATTGGGAGGAGGAACTTGATTCTGATTCTGATTCTGAGCAGCCATCAACGTCTCAACTAAAGCAGTGAGACGTTCCACACCAGATCTCAAAGTAACAACCTCTTCACGTAGCTCACGATTCTCTTGTTCAAGACCTTCCATCTTCTTCTTGCAGTTGGCTCGAGTATTATACCGGTGAGGCAGCTTGATTCTTTCACTTCAATATGAAGAACACTGAATAAGACCTTGGGAATACTCTCGGAAGCAAGACCATAATGCGGAATGATGCATGAAATGCAGATGATTTGTTTTTTATTATTATTTGAGTTTCAAGGAAATTAAGATATTAACTTGTAAACACTCAAACATTGGACTAAAGTTTCGATTAAGTTATCATCAAAATCAATCATCCATTTTGATGGATTAGAGTTTTCACCCCATCAACACCCAAGATCCATTGAGTTTGATGAAACTTATGATGTTTACAAGGAAAGACCTCTAGGTTCCTTGAAAATCAAAAGAAAAAGAGTTTTCATGGATGCATGAATGCATGGTTTATGCATCAACCACAACCAAGAGCACGCAAGGTCACATAAGATCACACAAAATCACACAATCGAGGTTCAAAAATTCGACGTCACGAGCATGGAGCCATGGTTCTACCCATCCCACAAGGCGTGATCTAGGGAATTTTGTACCAGCCAATCGGGTTCTTCAAAAGGTTCCCAGAGTTTTCAATCTTCTATCGGATATTACCGGCACGCACAATTGCTCATAGGCGCCAATAATATGCCTAAAAAGACCTCGTCTGAGCGTAGTATCGCATGACAACAAGCTCAAATTGGTACTTGATCTTGTTTCTGCACTACATCCTAAAAAGGCTTAGATTGGTTAAAAAGGTTCTAGGCCATTCAGCTTCTACGGACACTCACTATTGAAAATAATAGCGTTATCACGATGGTTCGTAACAACCTCTACTACCTTCCATGAGGCCTCCACTGATTGGGGTTCCACCATATGACGCTCATGGTAAGGATTGCTCCTGACATGCGACTATTGGTCTTACCACCTCCTATCTCAAGTTACTCACCAAAGTTCGGGTTAGAACTTTGTCTCATCACAGAGGAACCATCGAGCACCAAAAAGAAAAAAAGAAAATAAACACACAAAGCACACAACAATATATACAGATAAAAACACAGATAAACAAAAATAGGCTTAACACACTTAAAACTGGATCCCCAGTGAAGTCGCCATTTTTCTGTTGCGGGGAAAATCTGATATCGAAGCCTTAGGATTGACTCGAATCAATATTCCGTTTGAAATTTCCACCGCACTTCATTGTTTCCAAAGGAAAAGGGAAAAGAACGAAAAACCCAAAGTTTTGTTTTTTAAACAAGAGATCTCAGGTACGGGTGTTGATTATATGAGGGGAAGGTTTAAAGCACCCCTCATATCTGTGGTATTCCACAGGAACCTTTTTGAAAATCTGTGTTGTGTGTGCTAAAAAAGAGTTTGTTTTATTTTCAAAATAAGCTCGGCAAAGCGTTAAGCTTTGTGCCTACATACCTCCTTGGTGCAATGGAGAAATCAGAGCTAATGTAGTTCCGCTTAAAGGGAAAACGTTTTTATAAAAAAAAAAAAGAGAATAAACACTTTATCGTCGTCGGAGAGAAATACTCAGCCATTGATCTTGAGCATGAGAACAAATGAGTTCTTTGCATCGCAAATGAAAGAAGGGCTCCAACTCGGATAAAATCAACGAGTATGCCACTAGCTCTCTCACGCAGAAAAGATCTCATTTTATCAATCAATTTCAACATCATGGGGTATAACCACTCGTTTCGACAATTAGTCGTGTCTAAACTTTTGAAGAAAAGGCCACTAAGGGCAAAAGATATTTTAAATAAAAAAAGGTTTTGAAAAGATTGCAAACATAAGAAGGTTTTTGAAAAAGGGAGAAGATTTTGAAAATCTAAGAAATGGGAGGAGATGAAGAGGCTATCCTATTGCGTAAAATAAAAGCTAAGGAAAGAAATGGTTTAACCAAATAAGAAGCCAACACTTGACATTAAGAGTCAAGGTAGATTTCCCATCCTTTGGACTTATCAGTACCAACACATTACTACTTGGGGATCCAGATGAACTTATTATCTTTAGCACCAGTTTGCATTAAGCACATTAAAAATTCTGACAAAAATCGGGTAGAGTAACGACTATTTTCGGGTAAAATCCTTATCTCAATGCCTTGGAACTAACCGTCAAGAGCTTTCAAGGAAATACCTGCATATACAAACAGACAACAATCCAATGCCAGACAGACAGAACAACCACAGAGTAATAACAGAATAAGGGTCCAAAGGTCCTAAGTCCATAAGTCCGAATCTCCAAAATGCTTAGGATAGTAACCGATAGTCCGAAAGAGAGCCTTATGTGTTTTTTAGATTTTTGTTAATTATTAGTGTTTTAGCATAAAAGTAAAGTATGGTCCAAGTGGACAAAAAGAAAATGGCGGAAACATAAACATAGTGTCCAAATGGACAAAGGGAAAATAGCGGAATATAAACGTCCAAATGGACAAAGGAAAAATAGCGGAATGTAGATATGATGAAATGATAAAATAAAGCGATAAAGCGAGAAATATAAAGAGCAATATAATAAAAGTGCGGAAATTAAAGTCAATTGTTAGATGTTAAAGATAACCATCTTGAAACTTGTCATGTATGTTATCAAAGTTAGTAATGAAGATCGATGGTGAGTGAAGGATGTTCTCGGATTTAAAGTCAATGGAAACTTATCAGAAGCTTGATAAAATCATAGCGACTACTCGATAAATTTCCATAAGTCTTAAATCAACCGCATACAATTCTCTTCCATATTTGATCTTTTTTATTCGGAACACGAAATATTGCGCTATGTTAAGCAGATCGCCAAGTGATTTATGTAGAAATCACCCTACAACGAGGCCGGTCAAAACTTTATGTGCTAATGCATGCGAGAGAAGCGATATGTAGATCACTCTCCGAAAGCAATACCGCACGAAAAGAAAATAGGTAACGATCTAGTCTTTACCAAGAATCCATAAGAATTCTCAAGGTATTAAGACTTTCATCGATCAAAAGAAAAAAAGAAGGAGAAGAAGAATAAAATGCATAAAAGATAATCAACTCACACTATCATTAATATCATTCATCTAATATTATGGATTTGGTCATTTCAAACCTATCAACATCCTAGATCCAATGATATTAATGAAGTGGAGGAAGTAGGAAGCCAAAACAAGCATAAAAAAGGCAAAAAAACCACATTCTGACAGCAGAAAATCGATTTCATGCAGGGGGAAATCGATTTCGTGAGTGCAGAGTTGAAATTTTGAAAAAAAATAAGGTGGAAATCGATTTCCTGTTGTTGCACCCCAAAATTTGCCCTCTTTATTTGAGCTATAAGTTAATAATGACATTTATTTCGTCATTCAAAAATGGAAGAAAAATAATAAAGAGTTTTCGTGGGTTTAAGAGGGTAAAGTGTGGAAAAATGGTTTAAACGGTGAAAGTACGAGAAAATTCACAAATACTATTTGGAAGGTGATATGAGCTAAGTTCCCGCTCTGTCCCCATTGTTTCGACGATATCTACAACTTTCGTGTTCGGCTCGGGAGCCAATTCTTTGAGAAAGGTCGTCAAATTTGCAAGTTATTTGAGGTTTCGCAGTGAAAAATAGTGCTGAATGTAGGGTTTTGTGCCTCGGAAAATTCATATCTCCTAATCCGCTTGTCGGATTCGTTTGAAAATTTAACTGGAGCTCCGTGGAATCATTACCAAGATTTCATATGTTCGGACCGAGGGCCAAATATGCATAGAAAATTCCCAGAATTTTAAGGATCGTCGCGTTGTTTCGGGAAAAAGTGTGTTTTCGAGTATGTCACGCCGAGTTCGAAAATTCATAACTTCTTCGATTTTTATCGTATGAAGTCCATTCCGGCGGAATTCTCTCAAAAATTTCGTTATCTTCGATTCTTCGTCACACATGCCTATTCAGATTCTGAGCCGAAGATAGGGTTTTATCAGTTTCTTTGAGCGATACTCACAAATTTCACATAGTCGCACCAGATGAATCGACGTTTCTCGTCATTCAAACAGGCGTATTTTCTTTATCGCTTATCGGATTAAGGTGATTCTCGCGGCGACGGATCACAGATTTGGACATCTTCACAGTGGCATTGGTTTCGTTCCGGAATTCAGAGCCGAACCGAGTTTCCTTAAAAACGAGCCAAAATAAGACGCACCGAGGGCAATTTGGACATTTCGCGTTGACAATATATAAACATTTTGCTCTTCACAAATCAAGGGGGACTCTCATAATTTCAATTCACCGATTCTTCACAAACATCTTCTCTCAATTCTCTCTCAATTCTCACAGATCAAAACCACAAATCACATAAAAAATTCATCAATCTTCATCAAGATCAAGAACATGGATTGAAGATTCAAAGATCGAAGTTCGAATTTCTCCTCCTCTCTCCACCTAGATTGGCGCGCCCCCCTCTCTCTCTCCCTTCGGATTTCGTTTCGTGTTGCGTCGCGTTCGTGTCGTGTTCGCGTTCGTATCGTGTTCGTGTTCGCGCTTCGGTTAGATCTTCATTCGGTAAGCTTTCGGATCTTGAATTAAGTGCTTAATTGTTGATTATTATGTGAATTCGGATCTAGATCTACCTTTTGTTCTTGATTAATTGATGATTGATGATGATTGATCGGTGACTTTGCTCATCTTTTGCTCGAATTAGTCGTGTTCATGTGAATTGTGATTGGATTTAATGTTGATTGCATATAATTGTTGCTCATTGATGATGAATTGTGATATCCGTGTTCGAATCCGTGATTATTGGATGATTTTGTGTGCTTAATTGATGATGCTCATGTATGTTACTTGTGTCGCACTCAAAGTGTTTGTACAAATGCATGTGGTACACTTTTGCTTGATATTTGCTTGGCTCGACGCGTCGTACTTGGCATAATAAGAATAATTTTACTTGTGGACTCGTGCTTAATTCATGATTCGATGTTTGCTCGTGATAATTGCTTATGGAACGATTTTGGATTGAGTGCGAACGGCTCAGAGGTCTTAAAAATGCTTAAAAATTGGTTTTGCTACGCCAGGAACCGGGTTGTCCCAGGCGGGAACCGGTTCCCACTCAATCCAAAATTGTTGATTCTCTGGTTTTTAGTACCAGGAACCGGGTTGTCCCTAGGTGGGAACCGGTTCCTGCGTTGTTTTTGCCCTCTGGTTTGTGTGCCAGGAACCGGGTTGTCCCTAGGTGGGAACCGGTTCCTAGGAACTTGAAACGTGCTTGCCTCTGTGTTTTTGTACCAGGAACCGGGTTGTCCCTAGGTGGGAACCGGTTCCCAGTTTCTGCCTCTGTTTTTTTGTATGGGGAACCGGGTTGTCCTATACAGGAACCGGTTCCTGTGTGTAATTTTTGTGTTTTCTTTTCTAACTTCTATCTTGCATAACTTTTCACCCGTAGCTCCGATTTGCACGTTCTTTATATCGTCGAAAAGCTTATGAGATGTACTATCTTGCTAGATGCTTGGTTTTCATTAATTTGTAGATCATTCATGTTTGTTTTCTCTTTGATTTTTCATTGTCCATTTCATGTTTACCTTACTTGTCGATTTCCTTTCGTTTTATGGTAATAACGCAATTCCGATTGCGATGTTTGTTATCTCTAACTTGTGTGCTAGTGTGCAAGGCTCTTGGATGGTTACCGATCGGAATTTGTTACTTGTGTGTTCCGTTTCGCTTGCGGGACACAATCCTATTCACTCGTATCGTGTTCTCATCTCGGAGACACGATCCCTATTACTTTATATCTGCTTGTTTGGTTTGCTTGTTCCTCTTGCAGGTGTATTGTGGTTGTGTTCGACGCGCGTGTCGACCTTTGTGTGCTTTCATGGCTAATCGGTGTGCTGACCATTTGCTTTTGCTTTGCTAGCTCGCTCGCGGGATTCTAGTTTCTTCGCTTTGCTTCGCTTTAGTTTACGGATCATCATCCGTTTGGTATTGATCCCGTTTCATTTTATTTCTCTCGCACTTTATCGCTTTCTCGCATCATCCTTTAACATGAGAAGTAGGACTTAGACATGCATCTGGCCAAGACCTCGAAAGAGGCTCTGTTTTTGTTGGTGTGTTTACATTTGTGCTTTGCGGCAGGGAGTCACGGTGTAATAAGTCCTATATGGCACTCCGTTAAGTCCTCATGGAAGGCACGCAGAAAGGGTTAGCAATCAACCCCCGCCTAGTCTCATAGAGTTTGTTCAGTATGCGCACGCTACGCGTTGCTTGCTTCTGAACCTGCACAAGATCTTGTTATCGAGTATGTCAGGAAAAGGGTTCATGTAGCCGGACCCCCGCCTTTCCTATAGCTCGCGTCGCTCGACGTTGATTCTCGGTGTACGCATGCACCGTTTTCCTTTACGATCCGTGACGGCTTGGTTGGTGAGAGGGATCCGCCCTCTTGTCTATGGCCCGATCATTTTCACGAGGTCTAATGCTTGGTTGACTTGGGTTGAGTTGCTCCCCTTGGCTATGGCGGGACCGCTTTTCTACCACTCGGTCAGTACCGTTGGTTTGTTTGCTTTACGAGCGGATGCTCGTTTGTATGCTCATTGCGTGCTTTTTCCTTTTCCCCCGTAGGTTGCTAGTTTAGTTTAGACTTGTACCCTTTGTATGATAACATTAGGTAGCAAGCTTTCCCCCTTAGCTTAGGTTTTCCTCATGCATTCTTTAAAACACAAACCACACTCTTTGATTTTCTTTTCCTAAGAGCTTGTTATTTCCGCTCCATTCCCAAGCGTAAGTCTCCAAAGGTCGAGCAGCGGAGTGTGAATGTAACTCGTTCACCTAAAAAACACAAAACAAACAGAAATTAGTTAGCCGAGCTACGGTAGCTCTGATTCTGCAAAACAGATACGTAGGCAGCGGGGTAGGGCCCGTGCGAGCATAACACTTTCTTTTCCCTACATTTTGCATTCATTTTAGTCCAGATTAGCGCAGTTTGCTTACACACCCATAGTTTTAGACACAGGCGTGGATACCATTGAGTACGATGGGCGCGAGGGGTGCAAACACCTTCCCCTCGCGTAACCGACTCCCTTACCCTTTTTCTCTGGTCGTGAGACCGTTGTTTTGTTTTGTGGTTTGCTGGCATTCCCTTCCTTTTCAGGATAAATATGTTAGTGGCGACTCTGTTAATTTTCGCGGTAGCGACAGCTGGCGACTCTGCTGGGGACGTCTTGACCTGTTGCTGGTCCGGACCTAGCGAGTCAATCCTAGCGCTTGTGTGTTTATCTTTGGGTGTTTTTACTGCTTTGCATATTTACCTGTTTACATTGCATTCTATGTGCGCTTTTACTTTTCTGCATCATATTCTGGACTGTCTGGATTTCTGTCTGTGGGTGGGTGTTTCAAGAGGTAAAAGGCCCAATACCCAGGCTATGAGTGATACCATAGGAACTAGGACTAGAGTGGCCGTGACGGACAGAAGGCGTATGCCTGATTGATCTGATCACATATCCACGGGCAGAGCTTGGTGGAATGAGGCAATATTGTATGATAACGCCTACATTCGATCCTCTGTTGGCTTTTTGACTTACCTTGGCCTAGATTTTACCCGTGAGTGGGGCGGGAATCAATCATTGCTTAACAGTTACATTGTTGGTGATCGTTGTTCTTGTTCGTGGGTTACTGCTGTTCTTGTTCGAGTGTACTATTGTTCCTGTTCGTGGGGTACTATGGTTCTTGTTCGAGTGGTGATCTGTGTTCTATTCCAGTGTATTAGTGACTATGGCCTTTGGTTCCGTGAATTGACATTCCATGTTCCGCATGGTATACCATCTGGGGGCCGAACCTTTGGCTCTGTATTATGTGTGTTACCGGCAGTCCAGAATGCCTGGTGGGCGGCAACAAGTCCCACCACTTTGCATCATAGCATATTTATTTCCAAAAGAAACGCTAAAAAAAATGTATATAATAATAAGCATTTGCATGTCATATTTTTCAGGGAAATTCAGGAGTTCACCCAAGTTGAAGATGGACATTCCTACTAATACTGTCAAAGAACACACGAGGCATACCAGAGCTTACAAGATTTCGGGTATTGATGTTTCGGGGTTGATTGGTTTGAGTTCTCGGTTGGAAGGGGAGGTTCTCCGTGACTTCAATCATGATTATGGCAATTTGCTCTCCATCCTCAATACATCTTTCGATCCAATGGCTTTGATCACCTTATTTCAGTTCTATGATCCGCACTTGAGATGTTTTACATTTCAAGACTATCAATTGGTGCCAACACTCGAGGAGTTTTCTTACATACTCAACATCCGGATCACTGATAATGTACCTTTTGTTCGGGTTCCCGAAGTTGTGAGATTTGAAAAAGTAGCTGAAGCTCTTCACATGGGTATAAAGGAGGTGGAAAGAAATTGGAAGTCATTGGGCGGTGTTTCTGGTTTCTATCTTTGCTTTTTGATTAGTAAGGCTGAGGATGCGGCTAAGAAGGAGCAGTGGGTTGATTTTAGTCGTTTGCTTGCTATCATGATCTATGGTATTGTCTTATTCCCATCAAGAGAGAACTTTGTGAGTTTGGCGGCGATTTGTGTCTTTATGAACAAAAACCCCGTTCCAACGTTGCTTGCAGATGCTTATTTTTCGATCCATTCGAGAAGTAAGAAGGGAGGATATGTTGTTGGTTCTTGTCTTTCGTTGTTGTATCGGTGGTTCATGTTGCATTTGCCGGTGAGAGGACCTTTTGTGCTCAAGAAGAGTTCCCTTAAATGGTCAGATAGGATTGTTAACCTCACATCTTATGACATCAGGTGGAATTTTTGTGTGGGGAAAATTTGGAACATCATCACTAGTTGCGGTCAATATCCCAACGTTCCTCTCATGGGAACCAGAGGTTGCATTAGTTACAATCCCACACTCGCCTATCGTCAATTGGGATATGCAATGGAAAGGGCTCAGAATGATGTAGAAGCGTTTGAATCAGTGTACTTTGCTGATGGTAAAGATCCTCTGGAGCTAGAAAAGATAGCATATGCTTGGACTAAAGTTCACAAAAGAGATCAAAATACTTTGAGTAAGAAAGTTCCTATTGCCATGGGTCCTTACCGAAAGTGGGTTGAAGCAAGAGTGGTAAATCTATTGTTGCCATTTGCGAGGTCACGTCCATTGTATGAGCAATCTCCCACGGTTTTATCGGATACAGTTGCGGCTGAACTCTATATTCAAACCGAAGCGGACAACATCAAGTTGAAATCGAAGGACCGAGAGGTTGGCTTGGAGAGATATTTTCAAGATCGCGAAAAGGCGGAGTTGGCTCGTAAGCTCAAGCATGCGCAAGGTGAAGGTTCAAACATGACACATGCTCAAAGGCGATCTCATGACTTGATGGAAGAAAGCTTGTACCGAAAACAACAGGAATGTGCGAAATTGTGAAGGTCCGAAAACAATAGTAAGAGAAGGATGCAGGATTCAGAAAAACAATTGATGGAAGAAAAAGCGAAGTCAGCTCGACTTGAAGAAGAGCTCGCAAGCCTCCGAGCCCAACGGAGAGGAGATGCGGGAGCTCATTCTATTACCAGGCGATCCTATTGTTGCCATGGAGTTGATTTGCAGTTTATTCTTGATGTTTGGCACCCATGTCCAGGATTGTTGGATGGGGTCGCATTTTGTTATGTTGGATTTCTTTTGTATGCTTTATGAGCACTTTGTGACACGGTTATGTGCCATGTTGTATAAACTCAAATTCTCAATTATGTTGGAATGAAGTATGCTCAGTTTGATGAATTATTCTCATGTGTGGATTGGTGTTCAAATACATTCTGTATCAAGGTTGCTATGTCCTATCTGAAAGTGGGATGAACTCTTGGATACCTGAAAATTGACAAACATTTCATGCATATCATTCATATATCATACATGTCATATGTTCGCAGGTTTTGCAGGTCTTATATCTTATGTCTCGCTATTTTAATGCCAGAAGGAGTTCTAAGACGGCTAATCACTCGTATCCGACTAGGAGCAATCAAAGAAGACAGATGGAACAAATTCAGGAACAAATGGCTAAGATGAGAGCTCAATTGATAGAGCAGATGAATGCGCAGATGGCGCAGTTTATGGAAGCATTGACTAATGTGACCAAGGGGCAGGATGACTTGCGAGTTCTCGTCGAGAACCTAGAAGGGTCGAGAATGGAGGACATTCGAGGCTGTTTGACGATGTTTCTGGCAGGATTGACGATCATCATGATCCGAATGAGTTTGATCGCTTGGGAGGGCACTATAATCCTTTCAATCAGCATCATGGGTTTCCACCTCCACCTCCGTCTCGTCTGTTGGGAAGGAGAGATAATCAGAACCGTGATAATTTGGATTTCAATGTTGAAAACTTTGATCAGGTATCGAGGCATAGTGCTGATGGTGCACCTGAGGAAGCCGAGAGGTATCGTCTGATTGAGGAACGTCTTAGGGATGTTGAAGGCAAAGGGGTGTTAGGCATGGATATCAATGACTTGGGGTTGGTTCCGGGTGTGAGGATTCCACCGAAATTCAAAGTTCCATCTTTTGACAAATACAATGGGGCGACTTGTCCCATGACTCATGTCAAAGCATACTATCGCAAGATGTCAGTTTATTCAGAGGATGAGGGTTTTCTAATGCATTTCTTCCAGGATAGCTTGGCTGGAGCTTCCTTGGAGTGGTATGTTCAACTCGAACGCACTCATATTCATTCTTGGAGAGATCTTGTGGAGGCTTTCATTAAGCACTATCAATACAATGTTGACATGATGCCCAATAGGACTCAGTTGCAGAGTTTGGTTCAAGGATCTAAAGAATCTTTCAAGGAGTACGCTCAGAAATGGCGTGAGATAGCTGCAAGAGTTCAACCACCTATGACTGAACGTGAGATGATTGACATGTTCACCAATACTTTGTCTGGACACTATTACTTGGCCTGTAGTGCTTCAGCCAACTTTTCTGAAATGGTGAGGTATGGCGAGCGTGTTGAGATGGGTCTAAAGATGGGGAAAATTCAGTTGGGAGCTGTCGCACGCTCGCGAAAAATGAACAGAGTCGCCACCAATATATTTATCCCATAAGGGAAAGGAATATCAGAAAACCTAACAAAGGAAGGAACAGGTTCTTGCGACCAGAGAATCAAGGTACGGGAGTCGGTTACGCGAGGGGAAGGTATTAGCACCCCTCGCGCCCATCGTACTCGATGGTATCCACCTATGTTTGTTTCTATCTAAAGGGTGTGTACTATGTCTATGTCTATATGAGAATGAATGCAAAAAGAAATACGGGGAAAAGAAGGAATTATTTACAAATGTGCTCGTTCAAGCCCCGCAACTTGATGCCTACGTATCCTTTTCAGGAATCAGAGCGCCGTAGTTCGGCTCCATAGTTTCTGTTTGTTTTTGTGTTTTTTAGTTGGGCGGCGTTAACGTTCGCGCTCTTGCACAAGGGGACAGCCTAGGATGCAATGGAGCGGAAATAACGGTGCCCCTTAAGAAAGCGAGAGAAGAGAGAGAGAGTTTGAGTGTTTCGAGGAAATCCCTTAAGCAAGGGAAACTCGAGTTACTCTTCGGTTTGTGTTTTTTATGAGTTTGGGAATTTACGCCTGAATGGAACCCTTAAGCAAGGGAGCTCCAAGCACTCGAACATCCCTTAAGCAAGGGAAGTTACAAGCTATCATTCCCTTTTTATTAGTCAAAGTATTTATTAGTCATTTTTTATGAGTTTTCTTGGTGTTTTTTATGGGAAATTTATTCAAGTATTTTTAGAGTGTTTTATGGTTGAAAAGGAAAAGAAACTAGCCTAAGTATGAAGGGAATTTCTACCTAATGTTATCATGGTTTCTACCTATGGTTAGGAATAAAAGAAACATGGAAAATAAAGCGCTAAGTAGAATATTGTAAATAGCATGAAAAATAACAAGTCAAAATATAGCACAAAAGTGAATTAGAAGTACTATTATTTTTATGTGATTTTTATGAAAGAGAACTCAAAGGATTAATGTCAAAATTAACCTAAAATCTACTTGTTTTTATGAGTTTTTATTGTGAAAAATATCAATTAAAGTGACCAAGATTAATTCCTAAAAATGATCTAAAAGTCTAACAAGTTTTATCGATTATTTTCTATGTCAAAAATTAGCACTAAGGTCTAAAGTTAAAAGGAAGAAAATTAACATTTTTGTTACCTAAAAGAAAATGGTAAAAAATCTAATAGAACCTAAAAATTTAATTGAAAACAAAAGTAAACAGGGGGTGCAAAGTGAAGTTGATGGTGCAGTTGGAAACTGGGCGTAGGGCCCAGGAGAAATGGCCCAAAGGTGATTATTGTACAATTTTTCAGAAAAAGAATGATGGGCCCGGTGGGGATGTGAAGAGCAATTCGTGGCCCAGGTGTAGTTTTCATTTTGATCCATGTTCAGATTATTATTCATATTTTCTATCATACAGATTTATTCATTTCAAAATAATAAAACAAACAGATTAAAATAAATAAAAAGAAAGTTAAATGAAATTAGGAATTTAGGGTTTTTTGTGAGTGACCTTTGGAGTTATCGCGAGTCTTCTTCTCTACCTCTTCACTCAAAACGGCGAACGATGGCTCTCCCTCTCATCTTGTTGATGCGGCGGCGGACCTGCTTCGGTGACTTTGCCACTTCGCCATCACCGTTAAACGCAAATACCTCATCTCCGAGATTTCTCTTTTCTTTGATCAACCTGGACTTGCGAACAGAGGTTGAAGATTGAGAATGCCGAAGGGGAGCTTCTGATGAGCGATTGGCGAAATAAACGCGGTGGACCTTGATTTGAAGCCGATGCGAAGATGACTACGATTCCCTACGGTATGTGTGTTCTGAGCTCTTTCTTGTTATTGATTCTTCTTCTCCTTCTATTTTGGTTTTTTTTCTGTGATTCTTTCGTGTTGTGTTGTTCTTGAGAGTAATTGAGATGACGGTGACGATTCAGCAAGAACGTGTGAGTTGAGAGCTTAGGGATTGATGGAGGTTGAGCTCAGGTTGGTTCAGAGCTCAAAGCAAGCTCTGAACAACCTTGGTGATGAGCTTTTCGTGAAGGTGAAGTGGAGAGAGTTGATGGAGGAGAAAGAGGGATTGAAGAAGATGAAAGTGAGAGAGTGATGAAGATTGTGGTGAAGATGCAGAGAGATTGAGAGTGATGGATGATGAAGAGTGATGGTGAAGATAGGAGGTGGTGAATGGTGGAGTGAAGAATGAGCGTGTGAAGGTTGAAAAATGGAGGGAATGGCCTGAGGGAGTGTGAGGGAGTGATGGTGATTCTGTTATGTAGAGCACAGGTTCGGGAGACTTTTGGTTTGGAGTTAGGATCGGAGTTTGTTAAGTGTGGTTGAGAGTTAGTTGGCTTTAGGCTTGGAGATGCTGACTAGGATCGGAGATAGGTCTTTAGTTATGAAGGTTGTTAGTTTCTGTTATAGAGGTTTAGAGTGGTGAGAAATCAGTTAGAGATTGAGAGTGATTGAGGGCCCTTGGATTGAAATCGGTTAGAGAATTGGAGGGTGGGGATTAAGACTGATTTTTGGTTAGTTGCAATTCTGTTTTTCTGTTAGGAGTTAGTTTGAATTGGTTAGAGGGCGGTTGTTACAAACTGTTATTTCCGTTCTGAAACTGTTATATGTTGGTTGGTTAGTTAGGAAAAGAACTTCTGTTAGCAGGTGGTAGGTTCGTGTAACTGTTTTGCTTATGGCTAACTTAGTTTGGAAAGGCTGCAAGTAACTGTTTTTCTTTCTTTTGCGAATTGTTTCTGAACTGGTTTAGTTATGCAGGTTTTGGATTATGATGTTAGTTGATAGGTGGTTTTGAAGTTAGTTAGGGGATGGAAATTCTGTTTTGGGAGTTTGAGTCAATTTGTTAGTTTATGAAAGTTAGTTATGTTGTGAAACTGAATTAGTTGATGTTAGTATGCTATTGCTGGCCCTTGAACTGTCCCGATTTTCTGATGCTGTCTTGAACCTGTTGAAACTTGGCCTTCATGTGTGCAGGTTATGTACGCGACGTTTATTGTTATAATCTGTAGAATGTGACTGTCTGACAGCCGTTCTATTGACAACAACTCCTCGGGAAATCTAAGAACATAACACAACTTCTGAAGAATAATCCACAGTACTAGAGAACCTGCTTAACGACGGTTTCTTCGACTTCACAATCTTGCTGTTGGTACCTTATTTCCTTTCGCTTACTGAGCCAAACTTGGTGCCATCATCTTCGTCGTCGACTTCAGGTGCAGTGTTTTCATCAGCTTCATGTGTTGTGTTTGGCTTATGTAAGAATGGCACTGAGTCAATTAGGAATCGAATGTATGTCTGCCTCTGTTTCTTTTTTTTGCGCCACTGAATAGTTTAATAGAATCATGTATTGTATTGATGTATGGATTGGTATGAATTGCAGGATAGTGACTGGAATGAATGTTGAATGACCGTCTTTTGCGATGCAGGTCTGTTTTGGTATTGTGGATGTGAGTTTGGAATTGAGAAGTGTGAAACTGTTCTTGATTTTCCTTAGTGACAGAATGACTCTTTTAATTGTAGGTCAAATATGGATGAAGTCTTGATATGTGGTAAAGATGATGAAGGTCGATTGAACGGATTACCGGCGAGCTACAGTAGGAAGCATGTTGCAGCAGCTTTATGGAGTGTTTCATGGGATTATGTTGGTGGGTTAGCAGTAGGTTTGTTTTTGTTGTTTGGAACTGTTTTGAATGTGTGTAATGTATGTATGTGATTGGTGAGTTAGTAAACTGTCAAAATGAATTTATCTGAACTGTTATGTTTGAAATGTATGTGGTGGCTGCAAGTTATAAGCTGGAAACAAATTGGGTGAGTAATTGTGTTTAACAGAGGCTGTTAGTTTTGATATGATAATGTATGGTATGCTTGGACTAAAACAAATGCACTGGCTGTTTTATCGATGCAGGGAGGTTGAGTTTTTGTTTTTGGTAGTTATGGGAAGTTTGTTATATGCTTCCATTATGCGATAGAAAGTTAGTGACAGTTAGGATGCTGACAGTTAGGAATATTAGTGAATGTATGCATTGTGAGTTTTATTCTCTGGATGCAGGGCTGATGATTTAATGGTTAGCATTTCTTTTTTGAACTGATGCATGACTGAGCAGGATTTAGGGATTTTGGCAGGTCATAGCTGGAATGTCGCGAGGGCACAAATCTGTTCATGGCAGCAGTAGCAATTTCGGTGTAGCAAGGATTAAGTTCGATTTGGCAACCGTAGCATGGATTGAATTCAAGCTTGAAGTGTGATGGATGATCATAGCCATTAACAAGAAGATAACATTTGGAAGCATGGTGGAGTTGTAGATTTAGAACTTGGGAGGAACTGACTGCATCCTTGTATTTTAGCTTTTGTAATGGACTTTTTGTAATATTTGTAATGAATATTTTCTTGTATTGAATAGAGACATGGGATTTTGAATGGAAATGTGAATTTTGATATGAACAACCTCTTTTGTTGGGCTCTAACTTTATTCTAATCAATCCTCATGAGTAGTTCTTTCAGTAAAGTGTGTTTAAAACTTAGACACCATCAGTGAATCTTTGGCATTTTGAATCATCAAATGATCTCTTGAATGAATACCTTTTCCACTCAATGAAATCTCACTTGCATTCTTAAGGAAGACTCCAACTTTAATTCCCAAAGCACAAGTAACTTGCGCTTCAAGCAACCTAGCAATTTGAAAGACTCATGATGCTTTGATTGTAATCAATCTTCAAGTAAAATATCATGCCTTGACAAAATGTCATCTTCAATAAATGGCTTTTAACATGATGCCTTGGGGAATCCTTTGATGAAGACAAAGACCTAATCTCACACCTCACTGCTTGTAGAATCAGAAGTACCGTATCTTATTAGCTGTGTACGCATCAATCTCATTATGAAACCTTACGCTTCCAAAATCCTTGATCCCATGCTTTTTATATGTTTTATTTAATGAATGAATGCGAAGCTGTGCAAATGCCCTAACGGAGGTATGTAGATGAAATGGAAAGTTTAAGCCAGACAAAAGTAAAGGGGTAGGACAAATTTGGGGTATGACAGGAGCTTCTTCTAATACTCCTAGTGGTAAGAAACAAGCTGAGGGTTATGCCCGAAAGAAGGAAGGAAATGCGGATGCCATATATGGAAGAAGGGGTTCAGGGAGAAACAATTCACAGGTCAATGTTGCCATGATCCCAGTACCGCAACAACAACAACAGCAAGGACATCATTCCAATACTGATCGCTATCCTCCCAGGACCAGGCCTCACAGAAAGATTGATCTGATTCCTATGACCTATGCTCAAGTGCTGCAACATTTGCTCAAGATTGAGAAGATTACTCTGAGAGATGCTCTGAATGCTCCGGACACACAATCTCCGAATTACAATGCAAACGCACGATGTGCTTTCCATTCAGGTGCCGCTGGCCATGATACAGAGAGGTGAATTGCATTGAAGAACAAAGTCCAGGACTTGTTGGATCAAAAGATAATCCAGTTCACTCCTACACCCAATATCGTCAATAATCCGATGCCTGCTCACGGAGGTTCGGGTGTGAATGCCATTGGGAGTGAAGAGATAAGGGTTGTATCTGAAGTGAGTTGTTTAACCTTCCCTCTTGTGTCTGTAAAGCAACATCTGGTCAATAGTGGCATCTTCCCGGGTTGTGGTGTTGACTGTGAGAATTGCAAAAGTCAACCTGAAGGTTGTGCTGATTTGAAAAGTATGGTACAAAAGCTGATTGACGAGGGTCCTCTTCAGTTCTATCGAAGGTTGAGAAGTGCGAAGAGCAATAATGGTGAAGTGTCTGTGATCTCAATTCCTTATGAGCCGGTTGCTCCAATATGTATTCAAGTGCCTATTCAGATACCTGTCAGTATCCCGTATGAGGAACAACCAACGGCGTTGATGATTACCGTGCCTGGGCCTATTCCATATGAGAGTGAGAAGGCCGTCCCTTGGCATTACGGTTCAGACGTGTACTACTATGATACGAAGGAGGAGGGTGTGTCATCTAAACAGAGTTTTGTGGAAGCCTCAGTTGCAAACACTGATAATTTTGTCGGTACTGGTAGAATTACTCGCAGTGGTAGGGTGTTCTCCCCTCAGTTTGTTCAGAACAATGCAGATGCTTTGGCTAAGGACAAAGGAAAACAAGTAGTGACTGATGTCCAAAATTCGCCGACTCAGAGTGGGGCACCTGATAGTGTTGTGTCCTCCAAGGATGTGGAGGAATTGTTGAGAATCATCAGGAAGTCTGATTATAAAGTGGTTGAGCAGTTGGGTCAGACCTAGTCAAAGATCTCCATCTTGCAACTACTGATGTGTTCATAAGGTCATAGAGATGCTCTCTTGAGAATTCTGAATGGTGCTTATGTCCCGCATGAAATATCTGTGAATCAGCTAGAGGCGGTAGCCAATAATATCTCCGCTGGGAACGGTTTGGGATTTACGGATCATGATCTTCCTCCAGAAGGGAGAAACCATAATAAGGCTTTGCATATTTCGATTGAGTGTAAGGGGACGACCTTGTCCCGTGTTTTGGTTGATATTGGGTCTTCTTTGAATGTGCTTCCCAAATCAGCTCTCATGCGAATTGACTATGCCGGTGTTGAGTTAAGGCCAAGTGAGTTGGTAGTTCGCGCCTTTGACGGTTCAAGGAGGTCTGTGTTCGGGGAGGTAGATCTACCCATCCAAGTGGGCCCTCAGATCTTTACTATAACCTTTTATGTGATGGATATTCAACCCGCTTACTGTTGTTTGTTGGGACGACCGTGGATTCACAAGGCTGGCACTGTGACATCCACTCTTCATCAGAAGTTGAAGTATCCGGTTGAAGGTAAAGTGGTGACGGTTTGTGGTGAAGAAGATTATATCGTGAGTCACTTGTCCTCTTTCCGATATGTGGAGATCGAAGGTGAAATACATGAGACTCCGTTTCAAGCGTTTGAGGTTGTGAATGCTGTGAGAACTCCTCCTTATGAGATAACGAAGCCAGAAACGATTATGTCCTCTTTGAAAGACGCTCAGGTTGTTGTTGAGACTGGAAGAGTGGAAGGTGTCGCGGGGAAAAATCGTTGTCTTTTTTCTGGATGAGACACCTGATGCCTTCTTTGGGCTCGAGTGCTCAAAAAAAATGATTTTTCTTTTGTACGGACCAAACTTTTTATTATTTCCAAAGGAGGAAAAGGAAAAAAGTTGCAATAACCTAAAAAACAGGTGCAAAGCCCAAAACTAAAAGCAATGCACAAGTGGGGGAGAGATTCCGGGTAAGAGGGTTGGTTATACGAAGGGAAGGTATTAGCACCCAACGTATCTATAGTACTCTATAGGTTTCTTTGTTTTGTTCATTCCATTCTTGTTATGGTGGAGGCTCTTGTGAAATAGGAGGGACCTAAGGTGTTTGTTTGATTATGCTCGCAAAGATCATCGCGATCCTCTGCATACATATCCCTTAGAGGGAATCAGAGCATCTGTAGCTCGAGGTCTACGGGTGCTAAGGTTTGAATGGTTTTTTTTTTGTTTTGTTTTGCTCGCCAAGGATCGACCTTGTGCCTACGTATTCTCAAAGGGATGTTGAGAAAGTCAGAGCAATCGTAGTTCCCACTTATGCTAGTGGAAGCAAAGGAAAATAGACAAATGTCGTCTAAATGCTAGATGTATCTAATCTATATCATCACATACATCTGTTTGATTTTTGTTTGTTTAACCAGCCTTGTGGCAAAAACTTTCAATGAAGTCAGCCTTGTGACAAAAAGTTTTGATTAATCAGCCAGCCTCGTGGCAAAAGTTTCAATGAAGTCAGCCTTGTGACAAAAACTTTGATTAATCATCCAGTACGGTGGTAAAACAGTTTGATTGATTAGCCAGCCTTGTGGCAAAAAAGTTTGATTGATTAGCCAGCCTTGTGGCAAAAAAAGTTTGATTTTGATTGATTGATTGTTTGTGATGATATAAAAGAGATACTCCTAACATAGAGATGAAAAATGTCTAATCTCCTAGGGTATTTGATTTGGATATTTGGGATGCTTATAAGAAGCCCGTGGGTCCTTGTACGAAGCCCAAGAGGAGGCTATCCGAGGGTCCTTGCATTGTAAGCCCAAGAGGAGGCTATGGGAGGGACAATCCAGGGTCCTTGCATTGTAAGCCCAAGAGGAGGTTATGGGAGGGTCACTCGTTTGTACAAAGCCCAAGGGGAGGCATGGTATAGTTGGTTTGAGCTCTTAGAGCGATTTCACCGGGAAACCATACTCTATGTCCTAACCTAAACTAGGGAGATTCTTTGCACGAAGCCCAATAGGAGGCTATGGGGAACCTAGTGTTGTACTAAGTTGAACAAGCATATATAACACAATCACAAGTATGAACAAGTACGAACAAACATGAACAAGTACATGAACAAATATGAACAGTTATACATATATGACAAAGTGTGTGTATATAATGGAGTTTATGAAGGAAATATACCTGTAAGCATGATCCATTTGTATACACAGGGGCTCGGGACTTATACTCGAGGAGAGGTCCACTTGAGTTTATTCAAAGCTATGTAAACAGGTATTTACAAGGGGCTTGGGACTTATACTCGAGGAGAGGTCCACTTGAGTTTATTCAAAGCTATGTAAACAGGTATTTACAAGGGGCTTGGGACTTATACCTACATGGAGGCCCATGGTATTTTTGGGAAGATTTAAAGAAAACCTTCATTTTTGATTAGTTATTCAAGGTTAAAAACAAACTGATCGAAGTATGTACAAAAAAGATGTACAATGAAATACCTAATTTCATGTACAGGAATGGGACTTATACCTATGTGGAGGCCCGTGTTTTATTTTATAAAACATGGTTGATCGTTTTATTTACAGACGCGTCGTTTGAAAAACAGTTTGAAAGTTTGTTTTGAAAGAGTTTTCTGTACAAAGAAAAACTGTAAAAGAAAGAGGAAAGGGACTTATACTCTCTAATATTCGAGAGGCCCCACATCGTTTTAAAAATCAATTGATCAATTAAAAGATTTAATCAAAAGTTTCAAAAAGAAATGGTTTATCGTTTTTTTTGAAAAGAATCGCGATCGCTCGTCTTAAAATGATTTGAATTTGACAAAAGTCAACTTAATTAAGTTAAAATCAAATTTTAATACTTAATTAAGACCTAAGTGATTAGGGTTTGATCACAAAAATATTGACAAGTGATTAGGTTTGAAAATTAAATGAAAAACAATATTTAAAGTATTTAAAAACACTTAAAAATGTGTCATTTTAAACCTAATTAAAAACATATTAAATAAATCTTTTTTTTGTGATTTTTTTGTATATTGTCAAAATGTGTATATTAAATAAGAAGTGTACAAAAAATGAAGTAAAAATGATTAATTTTGATTGGTTAATTAATTAGATGAAGTTGTGTGAAAAATCAAGAAAAACAAGTGATAAAAAAGAGGTTTTGGCCCCTAAGGGTGTTGAACCCACGACCTGGAGGTTGTTTCTCAAAACAAAAGCCAACTGAGCCACGCTTGTGGCTTGTAACATACACGCGTCCATTTAGTTATATTAAAAAACAAGAATTTGAATTTTCTGAACAAAAAAACGCGCCAAGAACACCATCCCCATTTGATTTTGAAAATCTTTGAAACTGGATTGTTTTGATCAAGTAGATAGTCTATCTCACTCGGTTTTTCATAAGGAACATGATGGTGATCTTTAATTTCATTTATTTTCACTCTAAGGCTATCAATTTTCTGATGAACACGAAGAACTCTAGAACTGAAATTCAATGTGAAATCGTGTATGATCATGTTATGATGCAATTGATTGAGGGTTAATGATCCTCATAGGTGCAGAAACAAGATGGTATGCTCATATTTCATTTATGATGCGTGCAAGTATGAGTTTGAAGTTCAAGTGCACTTACCTCAAAAACGGCCAAACTGAGAATTGGATTTTGATCTGGAGATGTTACAGATGCTTTGTATCAATCTGAATAGCTTCAATGATGATTATGGAAGGTGTCTGGATGCTTGGAACCATATGAATTCATCTGTGCTAAGCTGTGGTACCCGATCTGCATAACCTTGGAGTGTGAATCGAATCTGAAGATTATGAGGTTACAGATCATATGTGAGTGTTTGGATAGTTCATATGTGATATATGTGAGGTGTTGGAAGTGTTATTTTGGACAGAAATGATCTTGAATGGATTTTGGCATGATAAGGCTTAGATTATGCATATTTGAGAAGTGAGGTAGTGATTTTGAGTTTGAGATGTTTTTGGAGTGTGTGAGTGGATCAAACACATCCCATATGATGTTTGTGGTTTGTGGGAAGCATCACTTTGGTCAGAAATTCAAAGGTTTAGAGGTTGAGCATTTTACCTCTTTGAAACTTAAGAAACTTGCATTCTAAGAAAGAAAGAGAAAGCCTATAATTTGTGTGACTTTGGTGTGATTTTGAATGGAGTTTGGACCTCTATTTATAGGCCAAAGAGTCTGCACTCAGAGCTTTGCAACTTGCTTCAAAGTTTGATGATTTGGCTTAAGGGATAGAAAGGAATCTTTTACATTTAATGCATGTGGTTAAAAGTTACTAAACCATGGTTAAATCCCAAGCTTCTTATCCTCTTCCATTCTGATCTCATATCAGAAAATATCTCTCAATTATTGCTTCTATGAATCATTACTTGGATCATTTGGCAAAATGGTTCATAACTTTGGCAAAATGACTTGAAATTTCAAGTGAAAAGTTCACTAATGTCAAAATTCAAAACCATGGCTACACTCCATATTTTTTCATGCTCTTTGACATTTTGGAAAGCTCATGTTACATACTTCAAAAGCCTAGTTGAAAGCTTCCTCAAGTCTCTTAAGGAAATGGGTGAAAAAGTTCCATGAACTTTGAAGAAAGTGAGATTTTAAGTGAAGTTTTCAAAAAGTACCAACTTTGAAGCTCCATATCTCTTAAATGGTTGATCTTATGGAAAAAAATTATATGTGTCAAAGTTGTTCATTGGATCAAAATCTACAACTTTCATGTTGGAAGTTTTTTTCAGTTTGTAGGTGAAATTTTGAGAAATTCCCTTCCAAAGTTTGGAAAAAACCATGAAAAACACTTAGAAATTTTTCTAAGTATGAAAAGTCAAACTTTTGACTTTTTGATTCTTGATTGATTTTCTTGATTTTTCTTGATCAAATGACTTCATATATCATATATTTATGATTCAAAACTTCAAAAGTCATGTTTGACCAAAATTCTCCAAAAGTCAATGGTGATCTTGTACAGTTGACTTTTTCAGACGAATCGCGTTTCTGGAGATTTCAAATGAAACAGGCTATCCTCACCAAATGAATGTTATGAATGGATAACATTGAAGCATTAGAGGATATTGAGCCATGGTTTGAGTTATGGCACCATGTCCTGATTAAAAAGTCAGTTGTTCAGTGAATTAGGTCAAAAAACCCTAATTGTCGACCTGATGAAATTGATGACTGTGGACCTTGAATTGAGATGCAATTTCCATGGGATATTGTCATAGGGATTATTTGAGGATGATTGAAACCTTTGATTGACTTCCTGGGGATTTTTAGGGTTTCCCAAATGTAATCCCTGATTTCAGTCCCTGATAGTTCCAAAACCCTAATCTGATGTTCTGAAATTTCTCTGTTGATCAATCCTTGTGTAGGAGATGTTATGAGCCAATGGATTAGGTCAAAATGATGTACTTGGGGTTTTGAGGTCATGTCCCAAGTTATTATGTCAAATTCTGAGCAAAAGTCAGGAGTATGCTAACTTCAGTCAAAACCCTAATCTGGTTGATTCAGAGTCTTTGAGCTTGTTAAAATGAATCTCTGAGGACCAAATGTTGATTGTTGATGAAGATGATTCATTTGAAATGAAAGGAGAACAAAACCCTAATTGATTTGTACTTGTACTGATGAGTGATTTCTTGATCAAATCCTGCTGAGTCACAAGTAGCAAACACAAGCTATGCAATTTGTTAGAGATGCAAATGATGTATATGCAATGATATGAGGTGGTATCTTAGGTCAAAAATTGGGGTATGACAGATGCCCCTATTTAAGTTTCTTCAACCTGAGACATGAAGATTGAAAATCTTCGTTTTGATAGGGTGGAAGAGACTTAAATATCAGAAGACGCGAATTTTGGACCTAAGATACCAAAATTGCGAATGATGCAAGGATATCTTTACCGAGGGGATGTCAAGAACTGACTCCACTGGGGACAAGAGATCGGGAAGGATATCTCAATCCGCTTTAGGAAGAGAATCCGTTTTTTTTTCGGGAAAGCAAGTGTATGCTTCACCGGGGAATGATAGCTTTGTAAGAAAAGCTTACCTATCGACATTACCGACTATCAGCACAGGGATAGACTTGTTAATAATGAGAAGGTGAAAGGTATGAAACTATATTACCGACTATCAGCATGGTGATAGACTTGACAAGGTAAAAAGAGTTTCAATGGTTTGGTTAATATTACCGACTATCAGCCTTGTGATAGACATGTTAAATAATATAACCAGAACAAAAGGTTACCGACTACCAGCCTCGTGATAGTGGTTTTGAAGACATGATCAATTATCAGCCGAGTGATAAAATGATCCTGGAGACTTTGCTAGGGAAGTTACTGGTTATTCAGCCTTGTGAACAGTAATAAGGCCCTGATTGTCAAATGGTCTTCATGATTGATTTCCTAGAGAGGAAAAATCTTTTGAAAGAGACATAAGTTGCTCAGATGATGAGGCTATTGCTTATTGTCTGTTTTTCACGACTCTATTTAAGGAATCGGAATTTGAATCTCTGGTAAAGACAAAGTTCTATCCATGAATGAATTGGAAAGAAATAGGCAAACAAGACTTTGTACCCATGAGGAATGAACTCAAATGGGGATTTTCTCCTTCGTTTTGAGAGGAGAAACTAAAGCAACCTTCTTCCACGAGGAATGATCTCAGTGGGGAACTGGAGAAAGAAAAGATATTCTTTCTGCTTATGGGTGACAACTTACTGGAGAGATGACACGCCCATACCTATTTCTTTTTTCTTTTTCTTTTTTTCTTTTTCTTCTTTTTTTTTGGGATAGATATATCCTGAGCAAGTGATTTCGAAGCAAACATTGAAAAATGCAAGAATGCATAAATGATGCCAATATGTATGAATGATGAATGTCATAAATGTAGCATGCATACTGACGATACTGACAGACAAAGAAGTATATACTGGAGAAGGACCGACGTCGCAATACAACCAGATACTTGGCAAATGTTCTTCAACACGGTGTAGATAACACGGGTGATGAATGGTGTTGCGTGCTTTCAACTTCTCTGGGGAAGATAAGCATCTTTTCTTATTGAGATGGAAGAACCTCTTCACTGGGGATGGAAAATCTTCGTCACTGGGGATAAAAGACCTTTTTCACTAGGGATGGAAGAGCTTTTCCTATCATAATCCTTGATTCGTCCTATGGAGATAGCTGTTGATGTTCCTTCTGTTGTTCACAACTCAAAGGAAAATTTCGCTTTTATTTTTGAAAAAGAAAAGTAAATTCATTTAAAACTTATTTTTTTTTCTTTTTTTTCAAAAGTGAATAACACAGTTAAAGCGTCATTTTGCAAGCTAAAAGAAATTAGAGATTGCAAACAAGTGGGCACAAGGCTCAAATTTATTTAATAGGATGGAAATCAGCTAAAGGCGTGATTCCATGGAGTATTTACAAAAGTTGGAAATGGTAATTATGCGGAAAAGGCTACATTGAAAGCAATAACCACTATTCCCCCCAACAACTTTGAGTTCCAACTGTGCTTGTTGCTTCAGATTGGCAATGATTTGTTTGAAGATCCTTTGATGAAAGACTCCTCAGGTGACGAAGTATGGACTGATGCAGTTACTTTGTCATAAATCCTTAATTTTTGCCTAGATTGCCCTTTCAGGTTTTCAATCTACCAGGATGAAATTTTTTCTGTTTATTGTCTCTAATTTTTGCCTGGACCGCCCTTTCGGGTTTTCAGTCCACCGAGACGCTCATTTTTGCCTAAGTCGCCCTTTGCGGGTTTTCGACTTACCGAGCTGTTCTTTTGTAATTTTTTTAGACAAAGTATTTCTTGACTGCATCAGCATTCACAGGATGTGGGAGTTCATCACCATCCATGGTTGCGAGAGTCATGGCGCCGCCAGAAAATGTTCTTTTGACAACATACGGGCCTTCGTAATTAGGAGACCATTTGCCCCTAGAATCTGGTTGAAAAGACAAGATCTTTTTAAGCACGAGGTCGCCTTCTTGAAATTCACGAGGTCGAACCTTTTTGTTGAAGGCTTGTTTCATCCTTGCTTGGTATAACTATCCATGGCATAGAGCAGTCATACGTTTTTCTTCGATTAAGTTCAACTGATCGTATCTGCTTTGACACCATTCAGCCTCTGATAACTTAGTCTCCATGAGGACTCTCATTGATGGGATTTCAACTTCTACGGGGAGCACAGCTTCCATGCCGTATACTAGAGAAAAGGGAGTTGCCCCTGTTGAAGTACGCACTGAAGTACGGTACCCATGTAAAGCAAATGGCAGCATTTCATGCCAGTCTTTGTAAGTGACGACCATTTTCTGGACGATCTTCTTAATGTTCTTGTTAGCAGCTTCAACGGCGCCATTCATTTTTGGTCTGTAAGGAGAAGAATTATGATGCTCAATCTTGAATTCCTCACACAATTCTTTCATCATTTTGTTGTTCAAGTTTGAACCATTGTCAGTAATGATCTTGCTGGGAATACCATATCGACAAATGATGTTATTCTTGATAAACCTCACAACCACTTGTCTTGTAACATTGGCGTAAGATGCTGCTTCGACCCATTTGGTGAAGTAATCAATTGCTACCAAGATGAAACGATGACCGTTTGAAGCTTTCGGTTCGATCATTCCAATCATGTCGATACCCCACATGGAGAAAGGCCATGGAGATGAGAGAACATTGAGTAGAGTCGGTGGCACATGGATCTTATCTGCGTAGATCTGGCACTTGTGACATCTCTTCACGTGTTTATAACAGTCAGATTCCATTGTCAACCAATAGTATCCTGCTCTTAAGATCTTCTTGGACATTGCATGCCCATTTGAATGAGTTCCAAAGGATCCTTCATGCACTTCATGCATTAACATGTCTGCTTCGTGTCTATCCACGCATCTGAGCAAAACCATGTCGAAGTTTCTTTTGTATAGCACATCTTCATTCAGGAAGAAACTGCCAGAAAGCCTCCTTAGAGTTTTCTTATCTTTGTTTGATGCCCCAAGCGGGTACTCTTGAGTTTGAAGGAAGCGTTTGATGTCGTGAAACCACGGTTTATCATCGATGACTGCTTCAGTTGCAAATACATAGGCGGGCCTTTCAAGGCGCATAATTCTGACTTTAGGCATATCATTCCAATGATTAACTTTGAACATGGAAGATAGAGTAGCCAAGGCGTCTGCCATTCGATTCTGATCTCGAGGTATATGATGCAATTCAACCTTGTTGAAGAAAGTCAACAGACGTCTTGCATAATCTCTGTAAGGAATCAAGCCAGGGTGGTAAGTTTCCCACTTGTCTTTGATTTGGTTGATCACGAGAGCTGAATCTCCATATATGTCTAGGATCTTGATCCTTAAGTCAATGGCTTCTTCGAGACCCATGATACAAGCTTCATATTCTGCGATGTTGTTGGTACAATCAAATAGTAATCTGGCGGAGAACGGGATATGAGTACCCTTGGGAGTGATGATGATTGCCCCAATTCCATTGCCAAAAGCGTTTACTGCTCCATCAAAAATTAGGCCCCATCTTGATCCAGGATCAGGACCTTCTTCAGGTAATGGTTCGTCACAATCTTTCATTTTCAAGTACAAGACATCTTCATCAGAAAAGTCAAACTTGAGAGACTGATATTCATTAATTGGTTGATGCGCCAAATGATCAGCGAGAATGCTTCCTTTAACCGCTTTTTGAGCACGGTATTCAATGTCATATTCAGATAACAGCATTTGCCATCGGGCAATCCTTCCTGTTAGGGCGGGCTTTTCAAAGACATACTTGATCGGATCCATTTTGGAGATTAACCAAGTAGTATTGTTGATCATGTATTGGCGGAGACGTTTTGAAGCCCAAGCCAAAGCACAACATGTTTTTTCGAGCATGGAGTAACGAGACTCACAGTCTGTGAATTTCTTACTCAAGTAATAGATGGCATGCTCCTTCTTACCGGTTTCATCTTGCTGTCCAAGCATACAACCCATGGATTCTTCCAACACAGTAAGGTACATGATTAGTGGTCTTCCTTCAACTGGAGGAATCAATATTGGTGGTTCTAACAGGTATTCCTTGATACTGTCAAACGCTTTCTGGCAATCTTCAGTCCATACAACCCCCTGATCTTTGCGGAGAAGCTTGAAAATTGGCCCACAAGTAGCAGTCATTTGAGAGATAAATCTGGAGATATAGTTCAATCGTCCGAGAAATCCTCTTACTTGCTTTTCAGTTTTTGGTGCAGGCATCTCTTGAATAGCTCTGACTTTGTCGGGATCTACTTCAATACCTCTTTGGCTGACAATGAAACCCAAGAGTTTTCCAGATCTAACCCCAAAAGTACATTTGTTAGGATTCAAGCGAAGCTGATATTTTCTTAGTCGTTGAAACAACTTCAAAAGGTATTCAATATGTTCTTCTTCTGTGCTGGACTTGGCTATCATATCGTCCACATAAACTTCAATTTCTTTATGCATCATGTCATGAAAGAGAGTAGTCATCGCTCTTTGGTAAGTTGCGCCTGCATTCTTTAATCCAAACGGCATTACTTTGTAACAAAAGGTACCCCATGGGGTGATGAAAGATGTTTTCTCCATGTCTTCGGGAGCCATCTTGATCTGATTATAACCGGAGAACCCGTCCATGAAGGAAAAGACGTTGAACTTAGCGGTGTTATCGACCAGCATGTCAATATGTGGTAATGGAAAGTCATCTTTGGGACTGGCTTTGTTCAAGTCACGGTAGTCAACACACATTCTGACTTTGCCATCTTTCTTTGGAACTGGCACTATGTTGGCCAACCATTGAGGATACTCTGAGGTGACTAGAAAACCTGCGTCGAGCTGTTTTTGAACTTCCACTTTGATCTTGTTAGCCATATCAGGGTGAGTCCTTCGCAATTTCTGCTTAACTGGCGGACATTCTGGCTTCAATGGCAAGTAATGCTGAACAATATTGGTATCCAACCCAGGCATGTCTTGGTAGGACCAAGCAAACACGTCAACATATTCTTTGAGAAGGTCTGTCAACTTACTCTTGACATCAGCATCAAGCAGCGATCCAATAGTCACTTCTTTTTTGTCTTCTTCAGAACCCAAGTTGATCTTTTCTAAAGGCTCTTTGTGAGGCAGAATGGCTCTTTCCTCGTGCTTAAGTAATCGAGAGATCTCGTCCGGGATCTCCTCTTCTTCCTCTTCTTCGGCTTCGAACACAGGAAACTCAAAGTTGGGAGAGGGCATAGGGTTATTGCATTCAATGGGTTTATCAATAGTAAATCTGCACATGTGATTTATATCTATTTCAGAAAATTTATGAATGCAGGAGTGTATGCAGATTTTTTTTGAAAAAGTTTTTTTTTTTTTATTTTTTATTTTGGTTTTTTAGGATTACCATTTCCAGAAAAAAGCGAAAAATAAAACATATAGTGTAGGGAATTCAAAATGACGCTTTATTTATGATTCATTTTTGAAACAAAGCCCTAAACACAAACTCATTTGTCTTGGGCAGGACAAAGAGGGAAACTTTTAAAACAAAGCCCTATACACAAAGTTATTTGGGCGGAACATTTAAAAGCAAAGCCCTATAAAACATCTCTCTGCTTTGGGCAAGGCAGGAGGTCAAAATAACAGCGAAGTGATTACTTTGAGCGGCGAACAACATTCGGAACGTCGACAGCTTTCCAGTAGCAACGAACTCCTCTGTGTATTATGTATTCAGGAAAATTCTCCCTAGAGTTGTCTTCAGTATTGACATTGACCGCTGGTCGAGCAGGATTTGAAGGTCCTGGTTTGTCAACCTTGTTCTTTGTAGAGTTGAAACGGTCTTCTTCTACTTCTTGAAGAGCATATGATGAGTCACAATCTTCAGAATTTTCAGGATGTATTTCCCAGTCTTCAGGATGAAGAGACTCATTGTCAGCGACACTTTCCGAGTCAGTTGCGGGACCATCTTCCCCTTTATCTTCAAAAATGGCATTTATGTGATAATAACCATCTTCAGGATTATAAACCTTGGCGGATGCATTGAAGCCGAAATCTTCAGTAATTTCAAGCTGCTGAGAAAATTGACAGGACTGATAAGCCTCTTCTGGTTGACTATGATATTCAAAGGAATCTCCCCATCCAGTTGGTTGAATATCTTCCATGGAAATCTTTGAACTTTCAGGTGCAGTGTACTTCACCATATAATCAAATTTGCCACTTGGTTGTCCCAAGGTATCCCAGACCTCTGCAGGAACAGGCTCAATTTCTTTGCCTTTGGATTTCTCTGAAGGAGGATATGGTTCTTCCTGAGATATGTATCCCGAGTCATTGAGATAACATTTCCATTCTTCTTCAGGATCAGGTAGACCTTCTTCGATACATTCTTCGATAAGGACATTAACCTCTTGAGGAATCGGGTTAAGGAATCCTCCACTAATGAATGTTTCTTTGATCGGACGAAGGGTTTCATCCTTCTTGGTGCAGTTTGAGAATGTTGGTGAACATCCGAGACCTGCTCTAGTTTCATTCTTGGTAGGGATCACAACTTGCCCCCAGCCAGTGGTAGTTCCATCTTTTACTACTTTCACTGCCTCTTTGTAAGAAGAGATTGATGCTTTCTTTTTGGAAGATTCGTCTTCTAAAGAGAGACCTTGGAACTGAGTTCCTTCCACATCATCAGCACCGATAAAAGAGAAATTGGACAAATGGCTCACCATTAAGGCTTGTTCCCCACTTATTGTTACCAATTTTCCATTTGTTACAAATTTTAACTTTTGATGGAGCGTAGAAGTTACTGCCCCTGCTTCATGGATCCATGGTCGTCCTAACAGACAGCTATAAGCAGCTTGAATGTCCATGACCTGGAAGGTGATTTGAAATGTATGTGGACCAATTGTCATGGGAAGGTTGACTTCACCGATGACAGATTTTCGCGATCCATCAAATGCTTTGACTACTACACCACTGAACTTCATAGGCATTCCTTGGTAAGACAAGCAAGCAAGAGTCGTCTTTGGCATCACATTCAAGGAAGATCCGGTGTCTACCAACACATTAGACAAAGAATCTGACTGACAATTCATAGAAATGTGCAGAGCAAGGTTGTGATTTTTACCCTCCTCGGGGAGTTCTTCATCACAGAAGCTTAAATTGTTACAAGCTGTTATGTTGGCTATTATCCCATCAAAGTGATCAACAGTCACATCATGATCTACAAAAGCTTGATCCAAGACCTTCATCAGGGCTTCCCTGTGGGCTTCTGAGTTTAAAAGCAATGAAAGTATTGAGATCTTTGAAGGAGTCTGCATAAGCTGATCCACAATCTTGTATTCACTTCTTTTGATAAGTTTCAAAATTTCATCAAAATCAGGATTGACATTGGTTCCACTGGATTGACGAACATCAATGTTTGTATTACTGACAGGAGTTTCCTCAGGATTCCCCACTGGCGTATTGACAGGATTTTGCCTGGTTGCAGGAGTAACAGGCTGCTTTGGAGGTAGTGGAGTATACACACGTCCACTTCTTGTTACACGACTTACATCAACAATATTTACGACAGATGAAAGAGTTGGTAAAGGAACTTCTTGTCCATCCTTAATCATTGTTGCATTGTAGTTGTATGGAACTGCCTTGTCAGAGTCATAAGGAACAAGTCCAGGTAAACAAATGATCAAAGGAGCAATTGGAACCTTCGGCTTGTTGTAAGTAACTTCCATGCGCTCAGGCATGTTGAAATGAGGAACGATGACGTTAACTTTAGGCATTTCCGAGTTGATATCTGAGACTAAAAGCTCATGCGGATAACATCCTATCATGTTAACTTCATTTTCATCCCTATTTCTGTAGATCTAAAGAGTACCATTATCCAACAGAACTTGGAGATCTCTTCTCACAATCGAACATCCGTGAGGATCTACACAACATATGCTACAGGAACCGTAGTGATGCTGGCGAAAATTCGGCCCTCGACAGAGAGTGGCGTGCATTTGTACCAAATTGGCTCTTGAGAAATTGATATTATAGACTCGGTATTGGCCAGGACATCCATATACCATGTTTACAACATGCCCTCCATGATTGGGCAGCGGATTTGCTTGCACATTTGGATTCAAATTTCTGAAAGAGAGAAGATTAGATCTAACCAACCTCTGAACTTCATATTTCAAAGCTATGCAATGCTCAAGATCATGGCCAGGTGCTCCTTGATGATAAGGGCATGATACCTCAGCTTTGTACCACCATGGGAGTCTCTCAGGTACTGGTGGTGGTGCTCTAGTTTGAACGAGACCTTTTTCAATCAAAGCAGGGTACAACTCTGTGTAGGTCATTGGAATCGGATCAAACTGTGGAGCTCTTTGTACACGATTCTGATTATTGTTGAACTGCTGAGCCTGTTGTCGAGGCTGTTGTTGTTGAAATTGCGGGGTAAATCCAGGATTCGGTGCTGTATTAACGACTGGCGCGACAGCAGCAATCTGTTGTTGACGATTGATGTTTCCTCTTGACTTTCCTTGGGACACCATGTCAACACTTTGCTCTTTCTTCTTTTGGAAACCACTTCCGAACTTTTTGGTTCCGCTTGAAGATCCACTTTCTTTAGTCAGACGTCCGGTTCGGACCCCTTCTTCTAGACGCATCCCCATGTTTACCATTTCGGTGAAATCACTTGGAGCACTAGCAATCATGCGTTCATAATAAAACGGGCCAAGAGTATTCAAGAAGATCTTTGTCATCTCTTTCTCTTTTAACGGTGGATTAATCTGAGCAGCAGTTTCTCTCCATCGTTGGGCATATTCTTTGAAAGCTTCATGATCTTTCTGAGCCATGGATCGGAGCTGATCTCTGTCTGGAGCCATATCCGAGTTGTATTTGTATTGTCGGACAAAGGCCTCGCCTAGATCGTTGAAAGTCCGAATATTGGTGCTATCCAATCCTGTGTACCACTTCAGTGCGGCACCAGTCAAACTGTCTTGAAAGTAATGGATAAGCAACTGATGATTATCTGCATAAGTAGACATCTTTCTGGCATACATCACAAGATGGCTTTGTGGACAAGAACTACCTTTGTACTTCTCAAAGTCTGGGACCTTGAATTTAGCAGGTATTTGTACACTGGGAACCAAACATAGCTCCTGGGCATTCTTTCCAAACAAATCTTTGCCACGAATAGCTTTGACTTCCAATTGAATCTTGTTGAACTGTTCTTGGAGATCTTCCACAAGATTACGCTGATTTGTGCTATCACCTTGATCATGATAAATCTCATTGCCATCATAAGGAACAGTGTGAACCGTAGGGGTCGGAACTGTCATAGTGGGTTGAGAAAGTGCCATAGTAATCTGGGAAAAAGTTACCCCTGAATGTGGAATAAACGCCGAACCCTGTGCAGCAGGCGCTTCAGTTGTAGCTGTTTGAACCCCAGAGAAATTATGGCGGAATCCTGTACCAAAGCGGAAAGGCGGGCCCCAACCTTCTGGCATGGAGAAAGATGGAATGTTGAATGCAACTGTAGAAACTGGAGTAGTGACTTCAGATGTTACTGTTGCTTGACTGTTGGGTGGCGGCGGCTGATTCTGTGCGGCCATTAAAGAGTCAACCAAAGTAGTGAGACTTTCCAACTTTTCCTGAAGGGTGGTCACTGTACCACGGAGCTCAATATTCTCTTGTTCAGAGTGTTCCATTACTCTTCTTCTGCTTGAACGAGTATTGTATCTGTGATCTGATTGCGAGCGCGGTCGAGAAACTTTGAGACGCGACAGCTTGACGATCTATTGGAGAAAGATCCAAAAGATAAGACTCTATACAACAGACTCGATATGCAGAATGATGTATGCAAAAAGAAATTTATGATTTTTCCAAACATTTTAAAGATTATTTCCTTGCAAACATTTGAACACAAACAATTCTTTTATTGAAATAATGGGCAATGTTACAACATTGGAGCGTAGCTCCTTACAGAATCAAATGATACATGAAAATCTAAACAAATCCTAAACATCTTCATCAGACGAAGAACCAAATGCGTTGTGCAGCTTGAGCTTCATGATTTCTTTCCCATAGTGAGCTTTCAACTCGGCCTTTTCAGTCCTCAGCTTGTCAACAATATTCTTCCAATCATCAGGAGTCGGAGCGTTGCTTGTCGAGGCTTCAAGATTTTTCTTGCTTTCTTTGATGTATCTTCTGATTGCGGCATCTTTCCGACGAATCTTCTCATCTTTGTTCATGAGCCATCCATCCTGATAATAGAGAATTTCTTCGTGATCTTTCACCCTTTTCTTCAACTTTCTATTTTCCTCATCAGTTTTACGAAACTTTTCTTCCCAAGAGTCTTTTTCTAACCTTATCTTGGCTAAAATCTCCTGGTACTCTTCCACAGTGTTAATGGGAACATTGGGTAGTTGAGATACCACAGGGAACATAGGTTTTTCATAATCATAAGGCATTTGAAACTCCTTTGCTCTTTTCTTTACCCAGCTGGTGTAGGCGTTTGTAGCAATGCAGTTCCTTATCTCACCTTTTCCTTTCCATCGGACGTCGTACCAAGCTCTCACCATTCTTGTTTTCAACCCTTGAGGATCCTCCCCTTCTTGGTAGAAGTAACTTTCCACTACGAGACCGATTGGTTTAACTGAATTTGCATACCCGAGTTGTCGTCGGGCTAGGACCGGATTGTAGTTAATTCCTCCTTGTGTACCAATGAGGGGTACGTTGGCGAATTCTCCACAACTATCAATGATTTCTGTACCGCAACGAGCCAGAGCATACCAATGGATATCATTATTAGTAAGGGACATAAGTCTTCGAGGCCAATGCAAACCTTCTCGGTTTTCCATGAAAATAGGAGACTTAGGTAAGTGTGAAACAATCCATTTGTACAAAAGAGGTGCACAACATACAATGATTCCACCACCTTGGCGATTTTTGTGATGAATAGAGAAATACATGTCACCAAGCAAAGTCGGAACAGGATTTCCATTCAAAAAGATCTTTATGGCGTTGATATCAACAAAGTCGTTGATGTTGGGAAACAGAACCAACCCATAGATGAGCAAGGCTAATACAGCTTCAAAAGCTATCATGCTACCAGTTTCAATGAAATCAAAGGCTTTCTTTATTAGAAACTGTGAAGTCAAACCCGGCAGGTTTCCTTTGGTAGTCCAATTACTTTCTACTTCAGATTTCTTCAAGTGGGTACCTGCTGCAATGGCTGGTGACTTAGGAATGGCTTCCAAACCATTGAAAGGTATTTTGTCAGACACAGGAATACCCAAAAGATTGGCATATTCTTCCAAGGTTGGTACCAACTGATAGTCTGGAAAGGTGAAACACCGGTAGACGGGATCATAGAACTGGACCAGAGTTTTGAGAAGTCCTTCATCAACATGAGTGTTCAAGATAGGCAAAAGCTTTCCATGGCTTTTCCTAAAATCGGAAGGATCTTGTACAAAAGATGCTAACTCTTTCAGTCTTTCCACATTAGGAGCTTTGAAACCGTACTTCTTGGTATGCCTTTTTACCCACTCCATAATCTAATCCTATTGCAAGGAAAATTTCTCTAAAATTTTTTTGGAAAAATCATGTTTTTATGGAAAAAGATGGGTTTTTTAATGAATGTATGAATGTATGGATGCATGGATGCCACATATTCAAACATGGTAAAGCAAACATGGTAGTTCAAACATGGTAACGCAAACATGGTACTACAAACATGGTAACACAAACATGGTACACATAGGTTCAAAGGTCCAGCGTCACGAGCATGAGGTCAGAGAACCAAACATGGGATAGTACTAGGGTTTATCACCTGCAAAACATGTTCTACTGATACGTCAGAGTCCACATTTTTCTTTCGGATATTACCGGCTTGCACAACTGAACTTGTGAGCCAGCAATATTCTCAAGAAAAACTCGTCTGAGTGTGGTTCTCCGCATGACAACTAATCCAAGTCTACACCTGAATAGTTTATGCACCACAACCTAATAAGGCCAGGATGGGTTGGGGTTCTACAGCCAACTCAGCTTCTACAGTTCAATGAAAGCAATAATGTCTTCGCAACTGAACTTGCTAAACATATACTACCAACAAGGAACCTCCACTGAGCGGAAGGATTCTCATGCTGACTTTTTAAGGACTGAACTCCTTGTATGCCATACATGACTATACCCTCCACCTAATTCTTATGTGTACTTAATCCGGGTTAGGATTTGTCCATAATGTATCACTTGTAACAGAACCACACAAGTAACAGAACCAAAGAACCACACATGTAACAAGAATAAAATAAAAACAAAACAAATAGAAATAACCCTTTCTTTGGAAACAATAAAAAGTTTTGTCCCCAGTGAAGTCGCCATTTTTCTGTCGCGGGGAAAAATCGTTGTCTTTTTTCTGGATGAGACACCTGATGCCTTCTTTGGGCTCGAGTGCTCAAAAAAATGATTTTTCTTTTGTACGGACCAAACTTTTTATTATTTCCAAAGGAGGAAAAGGAAAAAAGTTGCAATAACCTAAAAAACAGGTGCAAAGCCCAAAACTAAAAGCAATGCACAAGTGGGGGAGAGATTCCGGGTAAGAGGGTTGGTTATACGAAGGGAAGGTATTAGCACCCAACGTATCTATAGTACTCTATAGGTTTCTTTGTTTTGTTCATTCCATTCTTGTTATGGTGGAGGCTCTTGTGAAATAGGAGGGACCTAAGGTGTTTGTTTGATTATGCTCGCAAAGATCATCGCGATCCTCTGCATACATATCCCTTAGAGGGAATCAGAGCATCTGTAGCTCGAGGTCTACGGGTGCTAAGGTTTGAATGGTTTTTTTTTGTTTTGTTTTGCTCGCCAAGGATCGACCTTGTGCCTACGTATTCTCAAAGGGATGTTGAGAAAGTCAGAGCAATCGTAGTTCCCACTTATGCTAGTGGAAGCAAAGGAAAATAGACAAATGTCGTCTAAATGCTAGATGTATCTAATCTATATCATCACATACATCTGTTTGATTTTTGTTTGTTTAACCAGCCTTGTGGCAAAAACTTTCAATGAAGTCAGCCTTGTGACAAAAAGTTTTGATTAATTAGCCAGCCTCGTGGCAAAAGTTTCAATGAAGTCAGCCTTGTGACAAAAACTTTGATTAATCATCCAGTACGGTGGTAAAACAGTTTGATTGATTAGCCAGCCTTGTGGCAAAAAAGTTTGATTGATTAGCCAGCCTTGTGGCAAAAAAAGTTTGATTTTGATTGATTGATTGTTTGTGATGATATAAAAGAGATACTCCTAACATAGAGATGAAAAATGTCTAATCTCCTAGGGTATTTGATTTGGATATTTGGGATGCTTATAAGAAGCCCGTGGGTCCTTGTACGAAGCCCAAGAGGAGGCTATCCGAGGGTCCTTGCATTGTAAGCCCAAGAGGAGGCTATGGGAGGGACAATCCAGGGTCCTTGCATTGTAAGCCCAAGAGGAGGCTATGGGAGGGTCACTCGTTTGTACAAAGCCCAAGGGGAGGCATGGTATAGTTGGTTTGAGCTCTTAGAGCGATTTCACCGGGAAACCATACTCTATGTCCTAACCTAAACTAGGGAGATTCTTTGCACGAAGCCCAATAGGAGGCTATGGGGAACCTAGTGTTGTACTAAGTTGAACAAGCATATATAACACAATCACAAGTATGAACAAGTACGAACAAACATGAACAAGTACATGAACAAATATGAACAGTTATACATATATGACAAAGTGTGTGTATATAATGGAGTTTATGAAGGAAATATACCTGTAAGCATGATCCATTTGTATACACAGGGGCTCGGGACTTATACTCGAGGAGAGGTCCACTTGAGTTTATTCAAAGCTATGTAAACAGGTATTTACAAGGGGCTTGGGACTTATACTCGAGGAGAGGTCCACTTGAGTTTATTCAAAGCTATGTAAACAGGTGATAAGTGCCAAAATGTACTTATTTTGTGTATGTAAATAGTGGCACTTATCAATACTTTTGTTAATACCGTTTGAATAATTCCCCGTTTTATGTATAAATACGTATACTTTGTGAATAGTTGTATTTTCATATACTTTTATACCATTTGATATTTTTTCCTTTGTTTTTATAGGTATTCATGCTTATTGGAGCCTTGAGGAATAAAGTGTCAAAGGCACGGCTTCGATTTCGCAGTTTTGGTGCAAGCCCGCTTAGCCATCGTCAAGCGGACTTCCAAAGACTCAAAATAAGGATGACCAAAATCATCATTTTGGGTTCCATTCATTCATTATTGGATAGAGCATTGAATAAGCTTTCCAACGCTTCGAACCGGGCGCAATTCGGAGTTACGGTTCTCGAGTTATGGCGAAAACAAAATCTGGTTTTTAGCAGACTCCGCTAAGCGGACTCTGTTCCGCTCAGCGGACCTGCGGATTTTCAGACTTGTTAAAAAGGGGAAAAATCACATTTTTAGGTTATGGGTTGGGTATTTTTGAGTCCCAACACCATCAACTTCATTCTTAGAGTAGATTAGCTTAGAAAACAACTTCGGAGGTTGCATACGGATGATCGGGGGTGGATTGAGCGTCGAACGGAGCTGACAAACCGGGAGATTTTCGGTTCATTTCTCTTCTTCTTTGTGTATTTCTCTTTGGTTGGGTTTTGTTTGTATAGTTACTCGAATCTTATGTATATTTACCGATTATAATGTTATGTTTAACTTGCTTTACAAATCTGTGTTGATGTTGTTCTGGATTTTTGCTCTATGCTGGGGATTTGGGGTGCTTTAGAGATAAACTTCTTGAATCCTTATCTAGGATGATAATCTGTTGGTTCTGAACTCTAGATATAGATTTAGAGCTAGCATTCACTGTGGGTATCTGTACGTAATGCTTTCGTGTTTGAGCGGCGCGCGAGAGATCGCCGACGCGAGAACACGGATATTCTCGTGACTTCGCGTTAGAGATAACCTTAGTTGTGAGATAATCTCGTTTGTGCTCCAGAGATGGACGCTTATGTGAGAGATACGTGATGACATAGATGAGTATCGTAGGTTGAGTATAACGGGTTGGTAAGTGTATGTTTGTGAAGAGTGGATATATTTACATTCCTGATAAGTTCTTTCTCTTCTAAGAATGTGTTTATTCTTACCTGTCTATATCTTTGTTTACTTTTTGCTCATTCAATCCCGAGCTCGAAACCGTAGAAACTGTTGAATGGCATCTCTCCATCTCTGAGGACGATAATTCCCGGATCAATATTTCCAAATCTTTTTTGTTGCTTGCCCTATACTGCATTCAACAAAATGGCGCCGTTGCCGGGGATGGTTGTGATTGCATCGCAATAGTTTCCGTGGTCTTGAGTTTTGTATATATCGTATATATTGTATAGTTTCACTTGTATATTTTCACTTGTATATGTTTACTTGTTTACATTCACAAATTTTTCTCTTTTTATATGATAATAGTATTTTGTGTTTCATACTTGTATATATGTGTTTGTTTGTGTACATAATTGTATATTTGCGTTTTCTTATGTTCGTATAATTGTTGTATATATTTGTACCCGTAACGTTTGTTGAGTGGTTGGTTAGGACACTTTCTTTAGGCTTGTGCGGTGAGACGTCACGATGGCATGACAAGAGGAGGCTACTTTCCAAACACCGAAACAATAAAGGCGTCGAGCTAACGACGTAAAACAAGCGCTTGTTGGGAGGCACCCCAACGGTTGTAAATATTGTTTATATTTCTGTTTAAGAGGAATTTAGGTGAAGTGGTGTGTGATTGGAACAGCTGGTGCAATTCTGATTTTTCTGAGTTCTGATGTGCCCGCTAAGCGAGCTCAGCTACGCTAAGCGAGCATAGCAGAATTTTGTTTTTCTGCTCTGTACCAGTGGGGTTCCTATTCCACTTAGTTCCCTTCTTTTTTCCCACTTTCACCAAGGCTAATTACTAGTAGATAATAATTTTGTTTTTCTAATTCTTTTATTGGTTGTTTGGATTCAAATTTTGTTCGGTGAATCAAAGATTTTTGAGGTGATTCTCCGAAGCTTGAGTGTTTCAACTTTCGGATGTATGGTAGGATATTGTTTTTGAAGTTGTATCATTCAAGGTACTCATTTATCGCTTTCTATAGCATAACATGTTTAGGAAACTTTTCATTTGTACAATTACCATGCCATTCATTCTTTTGCATTACTTGCTTATTGATTGAATCACTTTAGTTCCCAAACCATAAATGTGAGGAAGCTTTCCATTGTTTACATATGCTGGAGGCCACAATCTTTGTTTTAACTGGATTTTATTATGCTTAATCTTTTATTTATGTTGATTTTATGAAAGCATGAAAAGGATCAAGGCATTTTGTTTCATTTTGAGCACAACCACCATAACCAAATAGTCAATTCACCTTGTGAGTGTGTGATCATTTGTTAACCCTTTTGAGCTTTTTGTCAATGTCCATGTTGTTTTTGCTAAATACTTATCTTTGAGTGTTTAGTTCTCATTTTTGCATGGATGATTGATTCTTTGTTTTCTTGAACCCTCAACCATGATTTTTGGTATGAATTTTTACCTTGCCTTAGAAAGTAGGGAGTATTCATATGATGGTGTGGTTGAATTCAAGTTGGGGAGAGAAATGGTTGCTACTTATGTGGTTGTTGCTATGAGGTTGAAAAGAAAGAAAAAAAAAAGAAAAAAATGTGAAAAGCAAAGAAAGAAAAAAAGAGAAAAAGTTTTGAAAAACAAAAAGAAAAGAGAAGTGAATAATTGTGCTAATAAGTATTGTGATTGGTTTGAGAAACTTGTGGTTAAGGAAGAAGTTTAATCGAGATTTTGTTGCTTAGAACTTTGTGGATTGATCACTCCCTTAGGTTTAGGCAAGTTTTTGTTTCGATTAGCCTTAGGACATATCCCTTGTTTGTTAACCAAGCCACATTACAACCTTGAAAAGTCCTTGTGATTCTTGCTTTTGTATCTTCAATGTGATTTTTGGATGAATGCATAATTTAATCTTTTGTTTGCAAGATTGTTGGATGAGTGTTAAAAGTCCTTCACCTTTGTGTGTTCTTCATCCATTGATGAATTTTTTCTAGGTGTGATTCATGATGTGAGCATGTATTGTGTTAGAATGTTTTGTATGCTTTTTGTGCTTAGGATTCGTTTCGTTTACATGTTGTCGTTGTAGTATAGTGGTAAGTATTTACTTTGTCTATACATTTTTGTGTGAGCCATACATTTGTTTTTGGTTTTCAAAACTTGTTGATTCACAATTCTTTGGTTTATTACTTTTGATTCTTTGATTTATTTGACATTGTTTGAGGACAAACAAAGTTTCAAGTTGGGGAGAGTTTGATAAGTGCCAAAATGTACTTATTTTGTGTATGTAAATAGTGGCACTTATCAATACTTTTGTTAATACCGTTTGAATAATTCCCCGTTTTATGTATAAATACGTATACTTTGTGAATAGTTGTATTTTCATATACTTTTATACCATTTGATATTTTTTCCTTTGTTTTTATAGGTATTCATGCTTATTGGAGCCTTGAGGAATAAAGTGTCAAAGGCACGGCTTCGATTTCGCAGTTTTGGTGCAAGCCCGCTTAGCCATCGTCAAGCGGACTTCCAAAGACTCAAAATAAGGATGACCAAAATCATCATTTTGGGTTCCATTCATTCATTATTGGATAGAGCATTGAATAAGCTTTCCAACGCTTCGAACCGGGCGCAATTCGGAGTTACGGTTCTCGAGTTATGGCGAAAACAAAATCTGGTTTTTAGCAGACTCCGCTAAGCGGACTCTGTTCCGCTCAGCGGACCTGCGGATTTTCAGACTTGTTAAAAAGGGGAAAAATCACATTTTTAGGTTATGGGTTGGGTATTTTTGAGTCCCAACACCATCAACTTCATTCTTAGAGTAGATTAGCTTAGAAAACAACTTCGGAGGTTGCATACGGATGATCGGGGGTGGATTGAGCGTCGAACGGAGCTGACAAACCGGGAGATTTTCGGTTCATTTCTCTTCTTCTTTGTGTATTTCTCTTTGGTTGGGTTTTGTTTGTATAGTTACTCGAATCTTATGTATATTTACCGATTATAATGTTATGTTTAACTTGCTTTACAAATCTGTGTTGATGTTGTTCTGGATTTTTGCTCTATGCTGGGGATTTGGGGTGCTTTAGAGATAAACTTCTTGAATCCTTATCTAGGATGATAATCTGTTGGTTCTGAACTCTAGATATAGATTTAGAGCTAGCATTCACTGTGGGTATCTGTACGTAATGCTTTCGTGTTTGAGCGGCGCGCGAGAGATCGCCGACGCGAGAACACGGATATTCTCGTGACTTCGCGTTAGAGATAACCTTAGTTGTGAGATAATCTCGTTTGTGCTCCAGAGATGGACGCTTATGTGAGAGATACGTGATGACATAGATGAGTATCGTAGGTTGAGTATAACGGGTTGGTAAGTGTATGTTTGTGAAGAGTGGATATATTTACATTCCTGATAAGTTCTTTCTCTTCTAAGAATGTGTTTATTCTTACCTGTCTATATCTTTGTTTACTTTTTGCTCATTCAATCCCGAGCTCGAAACCGTAGAAACTGTTGAATGGCATCTCTCCATCTCTGAGGACGATAATTCCCGGATCAATATTTCCAAATCTTTTTTGTTGCTTGCCCTATACTGCATTCAACAACAGGTATTTACAAGGGGCTTGGGACTTATACCTACATGGAGGCCCATGGTATTTTTGGGAAGATTTAAAGAAAACCTTCATTTTTGATTAGTTATTCAAGGTTAAAAACAAACTGATCGAAGTATGTACAAAAAAGATGTACAATGAAATACCTAATTTCATGTACAGGAATGGGACTTATACCTATGTGGAGGCCCGTGTTTTATTTTATAAAACATGGTTGATCGTTTTATTTACAGACGCGTCGTTTGAAAAACAGTTTGAAAGTTTGTTTTGAAAGAGTTTTCTGTACAAAGAAAAACTGTAAAAGAAAGAGGAAAGGGACTTATACTCTCTAATATTCGAGAGGCCCCACATCGTTTTGAAAATCAATTGATCAATTAAAAGATTTAATCAAAAGTTTCAAAAAGAAATGGTTTATCGTTTTTTTTGAAAAGAATCGCGATCGCTCGTCTTAAAATGATTTGAATTTGACAAAAGTCAACTTAATTAAGTTAAAATCAAATTTTAATACTTAATTAAGACCTAAGTGATTAGGGTTTGATCACAAAAATATTGACAAGTGATTAGGTTTGAAAATTAAATGAAAAACAATATTTAAAGTATTTAAAAACACTTAAAAATGTGTCATTTTAAACCTAATTAAAAACATATTAAATAAATCTTTTTTTTGTGATTTTTTTGTATATTGTCAAAATGTGTATATTAAATAAGAAGTGTACAAAAAATGAAGTAAAAATGATTAATTTTGATTGGTTAATTAATTAGATGAAGTTGTGTGAAAAATCAAGAAAAACAAGTGATAAAAAAGAGGTTTTGGCCCCTAAGGGTGTTGAACCCACGACCTGGAGGTTGTTTCTCAAAACAAAAGCCAACTGAGCCACGCTTGTGGCTTGTAACATACACGCGTCCATTTAGTTATATTAAAAAACAAGAATTTGAATTTTCTGAACAAAAAAACGCGCCAAGAACACCATCCCCATTTGATTTTGAAAATCTTTGAAACTGGATTGTTTTGATCAAGTAGATAGTCTATCTCACTCGGTTTTTCATAAGGAACATGATGGTGATCTTTAATTTCATTTATTTTCACTCTAAGGCTATCAATTTTCTGATGAACACGAAGAACCCTAGAACTGAAATTCAATGTGAAATCGTGTATGATCATGTTATGATGCAATTGATTGAGGGTTAATGATCCTCATAGGTGCAGAAACAAGATGGTATGCTCATATTTCATTTATGATGCGTGCAAGTATGAGTTTGAAGTTCAAGTGCACTTACCTCAAAAACGGCCAAACTGAGAATTGGATTTTGATCTGGAGATGTTACAGATGCTTTGTATCAATCTGAATAGCTTCAATGATGATTATGGAAGGTGTCTGGATGCTTGGAACCATATGAATTCATCTGTGCTAAGCTGTGGTACCCGATCTGCATAACCTTGGAGTGTGAATCGAATCTGAAGATTATGAGGTTACAGATCATATGTGAGTGTTTGGATAGTTCATATGTGATATATGTGAGGTGTTGGAAGTGTTATTTTGGACAGAAATGATCTTGAATGGATTTTGGCATGATAAGGCTTAGATTATGCATATTTGAGAAGTGAGGTAGTGATTTTGAGTTTGAGATGTTTTTGGAGTGTGTGAGTGGATCAAACACATCCCATATGATGTTTGTGGTTTGTGGGAAGCATCACTTTGGTCAGAAATTCAAAGGTTTAGAGGTTGAGCATTTTACCTCTTTGAAACTTAAGAAACTTGCATTCTAAGAAAGAAAGAGAAAGCCTATAATTTGTGTGACTTTGGTGTGATTTTGAATGGAGTTTGGACCTCTATTTATAGGCCAAAGAGTCTGCACTCAGAGCTTTGCAACTTGCTTCAAAGTTTGATGATTTGACTTAAGGGATAGAAAGGAATCTTTTACATTTAATGCATGTGGTTAAAAGTTACTAAACCATGGTTAAATCCCAAGCTTCTTATCCTCTTCCATTCTGATCTCATATCAGAAAATATCTCTCAATTATTGCTTCTATGAATCATTACTTGGATCATTTGGCAAAATGGTTCATAACTTTGGCAAAATGACTTGAAATTTCAAGTGAAAAGTTCACTAATGTCAAAATTCAAAACCATGGCTACACTCCATATTTTTTCATGCTCTTTGACATTTTGGAAAGCTCATGTTACATACTTCAAAAGCCTAGTTGAAATCTTCCTCAAGTCTCTTAAGGAAATGGGTGAAAAAGTTCCATGAACTTTGAAGAAAGTGAGATTTTAAGTGAAGTTTTCAAAAAGTACCAACTTTGAAGCTCCATATCTCTTAAATGGTTGATCTTATGGAAAAAAATTATATGTGTCAAAGTTGTTCATTGGATCAAAATCTACAACTTTCATGTTGGAAGTTTTTTTCAGTTTGTAGGTGAAATCTTGAGAAATTCCCTTCCAAAGTTTGGAAAAAACCATGAAAAACACTTAGAAATTTTTCTAAGTATGAAAAGTCAAACTTTTGACTTTTTGATTCTTGATTGATTTTCTTGATTTTTCTTGATCAAATGACTTCATATATCATATATTTATGATTCAAAACTTCAAAAGTCATGTTTGACCAAAATTCTCCAAAAGTCAATGGTGATCTTGTACAGTTGACTTTTTCAGACGAATCGCGTTTCTGGAGATTTCAAATGAAACAGGCTATCCTCACCAAATGAATGGTATGAATGGATAACATTGAAGCATTAGAGGATATTGAGCCATGGTTTGAGTTATGGCACCATGTCCTGATTAAAAAGTCAGTTGTTTAGTGAATTAGGTCAAAAAACCCTAATTGTCGACCTGATGAAATTGATGACTGTGGACCTTGAATTGAGATGCAATTTCCATGGGATATTGTCATAGGGATTATTTGAGGATGATTGAAACCTTTGATTGACTTCCTGGGGATTTTTAGGGTTTCCCAAATGTAATCCCTGATTTCAGTCCCTGATAGTTCCAAAACCCTAATCTGATGTTCTGAAATTTCTCTGTTGATCAATCCTTGTGTAGGAGATGTTATGAGCCAATGGATTAGGTCAAAATGATGTACTTGGGGTTTTGAGGTCATGTCCCAAGTTATTATGTCAAATTCTGAGCAAAAGTCAGGAGTATGCTAACTTCAGTCAAAACCCTAATCTGGTTGATTCAGAGTCTTTGAGCTTGTTAAAATGAATCTCTGAGGACCAAATGTTGATTGTTGATGAAGATGATTCATTTGAAATGAAAGGAGAACAAAACCCTAATTGATTTGTACTTGTACTGATGAGTGATTTCTTGATCAAATCCTGCTGAGTCACAAGTAGCAAACACAAGCTATGCAATTTGTTAGAGATGCAAATGATGTATATGCAATGATATGAGGTGGTATCTTAGGTCAAAAATTGGGGTATGACAGAAGGCTGGGGGCAAGTAATTGACGTGCGTCCCAAATTTGACAAGAATGGTCTCGGTTTCAATCCTGGAAAGCAGAATGCATCGCCCAAGTCTGGTGTCCTCAGCCCGATCAAGTTTGTGAGTGGGGGTGTCATTCAAGATGGTCAGGTGAATGCCATTGTCGATGGCGAGGAAGTGGATAGTGACTGTGATTTTGATAGCTGGATTCGTCCAAGTATTTCTGGGGAGATACCTCGCAATTGGACAATTGAAGATGTCATCCAAGTTACACAAGCTCAGGAGTAAATTCTTTGTTTTCACTTTTCTTATCATGCCATAATTCTTACGCTCTGCCCAAGGCGTAGTGAATCATTTGTAGGGCCATGCAGTTTGCATTTTCAAAGTTAATCATAAAATAAAAGGACGTTTTTGCATTCAAATGTTTTGCTCTTTGTCTTTCTTTTTAACTTTTTTCTTTAAATGGCAATGTTTTTGCACACACTTGCACATAGCTTAACAAAAATAAAACTAAAATAAAAACATCAATCATGCAGATGTTCCACCACCACAAATTCCATTGGTAACAGTTCCGCTATTGCTTATTATGATTTTGACGATCCGATCTACCAAGTCGAGGAGGAAGCTTATGAAGATTGTGATCTCCCCGATGAGTTGGCCAGATTATTGAAACAAGAAAAGAAAGCGATTCAGCCGCATCAGGAGGCAATTGAGATGATAAATGTTGGCACTAAAGAGCAAGTTCGAGAAGTCAAGATAGGGGCTGCGCTTGAGAACTGTGTGAAGCAGAGGCTTATTGCTATGTTGAAAGAGTATGCGGATATCTTTGCTTGGTCCTATGAGGATATGCCAGGTCTCAATACAGATATTGTGGTACACCGTCTACCTCTTAAGGAAGATAGTCCTCCTGTCAAGCAGAAGCTTCGAAGGACTCGCCCAGATATGTCTGAAAAGATTAAGAAAGAGGTTGAGAAGCAGTTCGATGCTGGCTTTCTACAAGTTGTGAATTACCCTCCGTGGGTTGCTAATATTGTTCCGGTGCGTAAGAAGGATGGAAAGGTCAGGATGTGTGTTGATTACAAAGATTTGAATAGGGCGAGTCCGAAAGATGATTTTCCTCTCCCTCACATTGACGTGTTGGTGGATAATACTGCTCCTTTCAAAGTGTTTTCCTTCATGGATGGCTTCTCTGGGTACAATCAGATCAAGATGGCACCAGAAGACATGGAGAAAACAACGTTTATCACACCGTGGGGAACTTTCTGCTATAAAGTTATGCCTTTTGGGTTGAAAAACGCAGGGGCAACGTATCAGCGCGCCATGGTGACTCTTTTTCACGACATGATTCACAAAGAGATTGAAGTGTATGTTGACGACATGATTGCAAAATCTCATACTGAAGAAGAGCACTTGGTTTACTTGCAGAAGTTGTTTGAAAGACTTCGGGAATTCAGACTGAGGTTGAATCCAAACAAATGCACTTTCGGAGTGCGATTCGGAAAGTTGTTGGGCTTTGTTGTCAGTGGAAAAGGTATTGAGGTCGATCCTGCAAAAATAAAAGCTATACAAGAGATGCCTGAGCCGAGAACAGAGAAAGAGGTTCGTGGTTTCTTAGGGAGGTTGAACTACATTGCTAGATTCATCTCTCATCTTACAGCCACTTGTGAACCAATATTCAAGTTGCTAAGAAAAGATCAGATGGCCAGGTGGAATAACGATTGTCAAAAAGCATTTGAAAAAGTGAAAGAGTATCTGCAAGAACCTCCGATACTAATGCCTCCAGTTCCAGGAAGGCCTTTGATTATGTACCTCACAGTTCTTGAAAATTCAATGGGATGTGTGCTGGGTCAACATGACGAGTCTGGCCGAAAAGAGCATGCAATATACTACCTTAGCAAAAAGTTTACCGACTGTGAATCCCGATACTCACTGCTCGAGAAAACTTGTTGTGCTTTGGTGTGGGTTGCTCGCCGGCTGAGGCAGTATATGTTGGTTCACACCACCTTGTTGATTTCCAAGATGGATCCTATCAAATATGTTTTTGAGAAGCCCGCTCTTTCCGGAAGAGTAGCCAGGTGGCAGATGATCTTGACTGAATATGATATCCAATATACTACCCAGAAAGCCATCAAAGGTAGTGTGTTGGCAGATTATCTTGCGCATCAGCCTGTTGAAGATTATGAACCGATGAAGTTTGAATTCCCCGATGAAGATGTCTTGTACATCAGAGATTGTATTATTCCTGGACCAGAGGAAGGATCCGAACCAGGATCGCGATGGACGCTCGTGTTCGATGGTGCCTCTAATGCACTCGAGAATGGTGTTGGAGCTGTAATTACTTCTCCATCAGGTTTTCATATTCCGTTCACGGCCAGAATCTGTTTTGATTGCACTAATAACATGGCTGAGTATGAAGCTTGCATCTATGGTATCGAAGCTGCGATCGATTTGCGAATCAAGTACTTGAAAGTTTATGGGGATTCCAATCTTGTCATTAGCCAGATCAATGGAGATTGGGAAACTCGCCACCAGAATCTGATTCCATACAGGGAGCATGTTATGAGACTCATTCCGTACTTTGATGAGATCACATTCGAACATATTTCTAGAGAAGAGAAAAATCTTGTTGATGCTCTCGCTACTTTGGCTTCCATGTTCAAAGTGAAATGGGCCAATGAGGCGCCTAACATCACCATCAACAGGTTGGACGAACCAGCATTTTGCTTTGAAGTTGATGTTGAATTGGATGGTAATCCCTGGTATCATGATATCAAAAAGTTCCTCGAAACTCAAGAGTATCCTCCCGAAGCGTCGGTGACTGATAAGAAGTTTTTGAGAAGGTTTGCAGCTAAGTTTTACCTTAACGGTGGGGTTTTGTACAAAAGGCATCATGACAGTGTGTTGCTTCGATGTGTTGTTAAGGAAGAAGCTTCGAAAATCATAGAGGAAATGCACGAAGGCGAGTTTGGTACCCATTCTAGTGGGCATACAATGGCTAAGAAGATCTCGAGGGCTGGTTACTATTGGTCCACTATGGAAACTGATTGTCATAACCATGTCAGAATTTGTCACAAGTGCCAGATCTATGCTGATAAAGTGCACGTGCCGCCTGTGCCTTTGAATGTCTTGACTTCTCCGTGGCCTTTTGCAATGTGGGGCATTGACATGATTGGAGAGATTAAGCCTACCGCTTCTAATGGACATCGCTTCATTTTGGTTGCCATCGATTATTTCACCAAGTGGGTTGAAGCCGCATCTTATGCGAATGTTACCAAACAAGTGATTACTCGCTTTATCAAACATAACATAATTTGTCGTTATGGGATTCCTGAGAAGATCATTACTGATAATGGATCGAATCTCAATAACAAGATGATGAAGGAGCTTTGTGAGTTCTTCAAGATCAAGCATCACAATTCTTCCCTGTATCGTCCAAAGATGAATGGTACTGTTGAAGCGGCCAACAAGAACATTAAGAAGATTGTACAGAAGATGGTAGTGTCCTACCGAGATTGGCATGAGATGCTCCCTTTTGCCTTGCATGGCTATCGCACCTCTGTGCGTACATCGACTGGGGAAACTCCTTTCTCACTTGTTTATGGTATGGAAGCGGTATTGCCTGTTGAAGTTGAGATTCCTTCCTTAAGGATTATGAAAGACGTCGAGCTTGACGAGTCAGAATGGGTACAGAATCGATTGGATCAGTTGAACCTCATTGATGAGAAGCGTTTGGCAGCCATTGGTCATGGTCAGGTGTACCAAAAGAAGATGAAGAAAGCCTTTGACAAACGGGTGCAACCCTAAAGATACAAACCAGGCGACCTGGTACTCAAAAGAATCATTCTCCCTCAAGGCGATCCACGAGGCAAGTGGACTCCGACGTATGAAGGCCCCTTTGTTGTGCAGAAAGTATTATCTGGCGGTGCCATGATGCTTGCAACAATGGATGGCGAGAACTTTCCGCACCCTGTGAACGCAGATGTAGTCAAAAAATACTTCGCATAGACCTGATAAAAAAAAAGAGAAAGCAAAAAAGAAAAAAAGAAAAAAAGAAAAGAAAATGAATCAGGCAAAAGAATGAAAAAGAAACAAATACACCCGCTAAGTTGAAAACCCGAAAGGGCGGCTTAGGCAAAAAAGGGACTAAAGCGAACGACTACATCTCGCATGCCACATTGGCAATCACTCTTCATACATGCTTAGGGCTCCCGACCGAGGGATAAGCAAGACTCCGTGTTCTTGAGTTTGCACCGGGCAGCTCAAATCCCTAAAGCATGCGCAACATCCACTCACTTTGTTTAGGGCTCCCGATCGAGGGATAAGCAAGACTCCGTGTTCTTGAGCTTGCACCTGGCAACTCAAATCCCTAAAGGCACTCACAAACCCCGTCGGGTCCACAAGTTTGGTGATGTCATGTCAATCAGTTGGTAAATCGGGCAGTGATCAATCCTAATGAGTATGGTCTTCCAAAGCAAGGAGATGAGAACGTCAGAGTTATAAAAGTGATAGCGGGATCGAAACCAATGGATATCCGTTTCACATTGCCATTTCTCTTGTACTCAATAAATGTGTGGTTACCTCTTACTAGGAACTACTTCTGAAATGTATTCGCCCTCTTTCGGGCATGTTTTTAACAAACTTCTTTTCATCTCAAAAGCTGTTTTCTTTTACTGTTTTGTTTGCATGAAACGTCCTGAGTTTGTGTTAAACTTTGCATATGAAAACTGCATTGTTTTTACAATACATGATTAGAAATGAAACCTTTGAATCTACTTCGAAGTTTTGTGTAACCAGGATGGCAGGCTAAGATACCATGCTATATCTTGGGGCATTTGCATTTGTTTGTCTCACAGGTACATGCTTGCTAACGCTTTGTATCAACATATTGGCGGACCAAATCATGAGATATTCTCACTCCCGAGCCGAGTGCTTCCTAATGAAAGATTCTCACTCCCCAGCTGAGTACTTTCAAATGAGACTTTCTTTGTTCCAGGATTCTCACATCCTCATTAAAGCACATATTAATGCATTCTCTATGCTTCAGAAGCCTTATTCCCGACGGAATGCTTTCTCCCCAGTTGAATCATGATGGAATGGTGTTTGATTCCCCAGCAGGCTCTTAATGAGGTTCCTTACCTGAATGCCTCATTTCCCCAGTAGAGGGCTTTCTCTCCCCAACAGATTGACCTGTTTTCCCCAGGAGACTCATCTCATTCCCCAGTGGAGTTGTCTTAACCAAAGGTTCTTATGTCAAGTTCCTTATCCCCAGCGGATCTCTCATATCCCCAGCAGCTCGCTTTGCAGAAGTATTCATCTTCCCCATTGAGTTTCTTTCCTCAGCAAAGATTCACATGCATCCTCAGCAGGAACTGTTCTCATCTAGGACTTCCCCAACAGGGTGCGTCCTACAAGCAAGTTGGTTACTCCTCACTAGAGTTATCTTCACGACTTGCTCTTATCTCCACATCTCCAGTATGTCGAGAATTTGCTTCTCCACTGAAGTTGCATGGGTATTCCCCAAGCAGTCAATCGGGATGTTCATATCTTCAAGCAAGATTTATCCCCCAATCAGAGCTCACGTCTAGATTTGATCATCTCCAGCAGATTTCTGATTCATCTCTGTCAGCTCGCAGTTTGTGACCCTTGGTCACTCATCTTGTCCTCCCCGTAGAGTTCCATAATCTCTCCAGGACTTCTTCAGCAATTCAGTGCTCCTCCGTTGTCTCCCCAAGCAACGTTTGAATCATGCATCATTTGCATTGCATTCTCAAAAGCGTCTAGCGTCTTCCTCCTCGGAAACGTTATTCCATACACATTCATACATGCATCATACATAAATCATATCATATCTGTTTCTTTCTGCAGGAAAGTTATCCAGATTCAAATGCTCCATAGAGAGCAATATTCGCCTAGTCATTACAGGCGCTTATCCTGATATTTCGAATCAGAAGAGGATTGTTCTACTTATTTTCTGACGTAGCTCAGATCAGTTCAAAGACATTCCTATTCCCGATGCCCCCAGATCGGTGGAAGATATTTGTTCCCATTCCTGATAAATCAGACTTTCAGTTGAAGGAACCGCCTCCGGATCTCCCAAGATCTTCCGAAGGAGCAAGCCCTCTGATACATCAGATCAGTTGGAAATATCTACTCCCTGACGATTTAGTTCGTTCAGAAGAAGAAACTCGTTTGCCCAGTCCTGATACCTAACTATCAGTTGAGGACGTTTTCTTTCCCCGGCGTACATAGTTCGGAAGAAACATCCGTTCCTATCCTAATATCCAGTTTCAGATTAGTTGAAGGAACCGCCTCCGGATCTCCCAAGGTCTTACGAAGGAGCAAGCCACTGATATCATCAGATCAGATGGAGATGTTTGCCTGATCGACTTTGTCTTTCAGATGAAGATTGTCCTACTTATTTTCTAGCATCATGTCTAGATCAGTTTAAAGGCATTCTTTCCCCGGCGTACACAGTTCGGAAGAGATATTGTTCCTATCCTGATTTCCAGTTCAGTTGAAGGAACCGCCTCCGGATCCCCGTGGTCTTATGAAGGAGCTAGCCGCTAATTCCCAGATTAGTTGGAATATCTACCTGACGATTTAATTGCATCAGAAGAGATGTCTGCCCAGATTCCCAGATCAGAGATACCTATTACCCGTTGATGTCCAGATCAACCGACGTATCTCCTTCGATTCCCAGATCGACTTAAGACATCTATCCCGATGCAAGTTCGGAGACATCTGCTACGTCTGATATTCAGATCAGTCGAGATGTTCCTTCTCTTGATGCCCAGATCATTTGAAGTTTTTTCCCCTGCCTGTGGGTGCCCGTTCCTCCTTTTTCACAAGTTGGAGCATATTTATTATCCAGATCAGTTGAAGTTTTTTCCCCCTGCTGGCGGGGTGGTACATTCCTTCTTATTGCAAGATGGAATCTTCTATTGATAAAGAGCGCAAATTTTCGAGTTCATTCTGGTATTCAATCCCCTTCCACCTCAACGGTTCGAAACTTTCGTTTCTCACTCGTCAGGTTCAAGAAGTTTGAATAGGGGCAGCTGTTGCACCCCAAAATTTGCCCTCTTTATTTGAGCTATAAGTTAATAATGACGTTTATTTCGTCATTCAAAAATGGAAGAAAAATAATAAAGAGTTTTAGTGGGTTTAAGAGGGTAAAGTGTGGAAAAATGGTTTAAACGGTGAAAGTACGAGAAAACTCACAAATACTATTTGGAAGGTGATATGAGGTAAGTTCCCGCGTTGTCCCCATTGTTTCGACGATATCTACAACTTTCGTGTTCGGCTCGGGAGCCAATTCTTTGAGAAAGGTCGTCAAATTTGCAAGTTATTTGAGGTTACGCAGGTCGGATTCGTTTGAAAATTTAACTGGAGCTCCGTGGCATCATTACCAAGATTTCATATGTTCGGACCGAGGGCCAAATATGCATGGAAAATTCCCAGAATTTTAAGGATCGTCGCGTTGTTTCAGGAAAAAGTGTGTTTTCGAGTATGTCACGCCGAGTTCGAAAAATCATAACTTCTTCGATTTTTATCGTATGAAGTCCATTCCGGCGGCATTCTCTCATAAATTTTGTTATCTTCGATTCTTCGTCACACATGCCTGTTCAGATTCTGAGCCGAAGATAGGGTTTTATCAGTTTCTTTGAGCGATACTCACAAATTTCACATAGTCGCACCAGACGAATCGACGTTTCTCGTCATTCAAACAGGCGTATTTTCTTCATCGCTTATCGGATTGAGGTGATTCTCGCGGTGACGGATCACAGATTTGGACATCTTCACAGTGGCATTGGTTTCGTTCCGGAATTCAGAGCCGAACCGAGTTTCCTTAAAAACGAGCCAAAATAAGACGCACCGAGGACAATTTGGACATTTCGCGTTGACAATATATAAACATTTTGCTCTTCACAAATCAAGGGGGACTCTCATAATTTCAATTCACCAATTCTTCACAAACATCTTCTCTCAATTCTCTCTCAATTCTCACAGATCAAAACCACAAATCACATAAAAAATTCATCAATCTTCATCAAGATCAAGAACATGGATTGAAGATTCAAAGATCGAAGTTCGAATTTCTCCTCCTCTCTCCACCTAGATTGGCGCGCCCCCCTCTCTCTCTCCCTTCGGATTTCGTTTCGTGTTCGCGTCGCGTTCGTGTCGTGTTCGCGTTCGTATCGTGTTCGTGTTCGCGCTTCGGTTAGATCTTCATTCGGCAAGCTTTCGAATCTTGAATTAAGTGCTTAATTGTTGATTATTATGTGAATTCGGATCTAGATATACCTTTTGTTCTTGATTAATTGATGATTGATGATGATTGATCGGTGACTTTGCTCATCTTTTGCTCGAATTAGTCGTGTTCATGTGAATTGTGATTGGATTTAATGTTGATTGCATATAATTGTTGCTCATTGATGATGAATTGTGATATCCGTGTTCGAATCCGTGATTATTGGATGATTTTGTGTGCTTAATTGTTGATGCTCATGTATGTTACTTGTGTCGCACTCAAAGTGTTTGTACAAATGCATGTGGTACACTTTTGCTTGATATTTGCTTGGCTCGACGCGTCGTACTTGGCATAATAAGAATAATTTTACTTGTGGACTCGTGCTTAATTCATGATTCGATGTTTGCTCGTGATAATTGCTTATGGAACGATTTTGGATTGAGTGTGAATGGCTCCGAGGTCTTAAAAATGCTTAAAAATTGGTTTTGCTACGCCAGGAACCGGGTTATCCCAGGCGGGAACCGGTTCCCACTCAATCCAAAATTGTTGATTCTCTGGTTTTTAGTACCAGGAACCGGGTTGTCCCTAGGTGGGAACCGGTTCCTGTGTTGTTTTTGCCCTCTGGTTTGTGTGCCAGGAACCGGGTTGTCCCTAGGTGGGAACCGGTTCCTAGGAACTTGAAACGTGCTTGCCTCTGTGTTTTTGTACCAGGAACCGGGTTGTCCCTAGGTGGGAACCGGTTCCCAGTTTCTGCCTCTGTTTTTTTGTATGGGGAACCGGGTTGTCCTATACAGGAACCGGTTCCTGTGTGTAATTTTTGTGTTTTCTTTTCTAACTTCTATCTTGCATAACTTTTCACCCGTAGCTCCGATTTGCACGTTCTTTATATCGTCGGAAAGCTTATGAGATGTACTATCTTGCTAGATGCTTGGTTTTCATTAATTTGTAGATCATTCATGTCTGTTTTCTCTTTGATTTTTCATTGTCCATTTTGTCATACCCCAAAATTTACCTGATATAACTTGCATCCGCCAACTTAATAAGGGCGTTTAAAATTAGGAGCCATAGGGTTTAATATATCTATTATTAAATTCGCTCTCTTATAAAACTCCCTTATAAATTGGTTGAAGTAAAATGGAGGTGTGAACAGCAAAAATTTGAGATCCAATTTGTTTTGGGCCCATTTGTTTCATGTAATCATTTTATCAAATATTATTGTTACTAACTCTAAGATTATTAGCATTATTAATTTTAACTATTAATTAAGTTTAGTCTTAGGATCATTAGTTTTAAATAAATATTATTTTGTTAGTTTAGAATTATTAGTTATATTAGTATTAGGTTTAAATATTCAGTTGAGTTTTAAAGTAATTAGTTTTTTAATCTTAAGATTATTATTATTTACGTTAATATTAGGAATTATTATTAGGACTGTTATAGATTAGGATTAATATTATTATCGGCCTTAAAATTAGTGTTAAGTACTATTAGTGTTAGTAGTTAGGAATGTTATCAGTAATAATCAATTAAGTAATAGATTGATGGGCCAGGATGCACTAGCAGGATCGGGCCCTAAATGAAATGCGTGGGTCACCAAGGGAGTGGACCGGGTCAAACCGACCCGGCCACTATTCATCATCTCCTTCAGCGTCGCGGACATCAAGCAAACCCAGCCAAACCCTAACGGCGGCCACCATCTCCAACAACAGCCAAACCCTAATCTCCATCTAAACCCAAGCCCAGCGGAATTGAAAAGAGGATTGAATCTCAAGCAACAACAAAATCAAATCGAATAACAAAAACGCAAATAAAATCAAGACTTAATGATAAACAGAATCAAATCTAATTTCATTAAAATTAAAAATCAATTACATTGAATCCAAATTGACAATCGAATCTCTAACTTAATCTCTAATTTCCTAACATAAGCTAACCCTAAATCTATAAAAGAAAAGAGAAGAGAGAGAAGAAGGGGTCGGTGGTTTCTGGAAAGAGAGCCCTTTGCGCCGCCGCAAAACGTTCTTCCTCTTTGTTACCTGCGAAACACACACACACACGGAAGAAGAAGGGATTAGAGGGGGGAGCTTACACGTTCAAAAAAGCAAGAACAAAAGGTAAATGCCAAACACTTAGCTTAGGGTTTTGATTCGCTTCTGATTTGCATGCGTGTTTATGTTGTTCGATCTGAGTTCTGGGAGTTTTTTCTTTTAGTTTTTGTTATTGAAATCTGGGTTTGTATGAACGTGGGAGTGTAGGGGATGAAGATCTTCATAGATCTGGGCAAGTATTAGGTTCGGGTATGAATGTTTGGGGTGGGGATGATGAAGATTCATCGGAATCTTCATCAGAAGCCTAGGTGGTTGAAGGCGGAATACGGTGAGGTTAGGGTGGTTTCTGGGTATTCGTTTGAGAGGAGCAAAGAGAGAGTTTAGAGAGAGAGACGAAGAGAGAGAAAGGAAAGGGGAAAAAGAAGTGGGCGTTGGGGAAGGCCCCTTCATATATTCGTTCATGGTCTCCAGGATGATGACAAGCCGCCCTTCGTGAGGAGGTGGATCAACTGAAGGTTAGTGTGGAAGAGGTTAAAGGAGGTATGACTCAGATGCTAGGACTCATGAAGGCCCTCCTAGATCAACAAGAAAGGGCAAAAGAGGTTCAGTCTGGAGACACCCTGGTTCAGGATGAGATCCCCAACGACGAAAACCCGCTGCTAGGATTTGTTTCAGGCTTTGGCCCGGCTAAGGACAGACCTCAGGTCCGATCTGTCAGGAGAGCTATCCAATTCCAAGAAAAAGGAGAGGCCTCTCAAGAGGGATTTGTCCCCACTCCACAGACTAAAGGGACAACCCGCACAGTTCGCATTCCTGCTTACAATGTCCCTAGGGATGAAGATTACCTGGGTTTACAATACAGAGTACAAGAGGTGGACAACACAGACCAAGCACCTCAGACGCAGCAGTCTAATCCTAACTCTAGGGAAGAATTCAAGGACAGTGAACAGATCAAAGCGCTAGAGGAGAGACTAAAGGTGGTAGAAGGATACGATGCTTTCGATGTGGATGCCTTCGAAATGAGTTTGGTCTCAGACTTGACTATCCCACACAAATTCAAGATTCCTGACTTCGAGAAATACAAAGGACTCACATGTCCGAGGAACCACTTGCGCATATATGTGCAAAAAATGGCTGCCTATGCTCACGATCAAAAGCTAATGATACACTTCTTCCAAGATAGCTTAAGCGGGGCATCTGTTGACTGGTACATGCAATTGGAGAAATCCTATATCCGAAGCTGGAATGATCTTGCTAACACGTTCTTGAAGCAATACAAGTACAACCTGAACATGGCACCCAACCGGATGCAATTACAAAACATGTCACAGAAGAAGGATGAATCATTCAAGGAGTATGCCCAAAGGTGGAGGGAAATGGCTTCTCGAGTCCAACCTCCATTGATGGAAAAAGAATTGGTGGACATATTTATGAGTACTTTGCAAGGACCATACTATGATAAGATGGTCGGAAGCATATCTTCAGGGTTCTCGGACTTGGTAGTCATTGGTGAAAGGATTGAAAATGGGATAAAAAATGGGAAGATACAAGGGGCACCTTCAGGTTCCTATCAAGCAAAGAAATCATATGATGGAAAAAAGGAACCCAACACTGTGGGGGCAATCCTGGTTAATCAGACCCCGACATTACAACAGAAGGATCAGCAAAAGCAATAGGGTGACCAACGCCCCTGGAGGTCCAAGCCAAAACGATCATTTACTCCATTGCACATGCCACTGTCTCAAGCTTTACAATACCTGCTCGGTCAGAATTTGATAACTCTGCTACCTCCGTACTCGGCTCCAGCTAACCCCGCTCCTGGGTACAAGCATCATGCTAGGTGCGCTTATCATTCAGATAGTCCTGGTCATGATATAGAGGATTGTGGGCCGTTGAAGTACAAGATCCAAGATCTAATTGAAGAAGGGCTCATTGAGTTCGAAGAGCCTCGCAAGTCTAATGCTATAAGTGGCTAGAAGGAGGGTTTCTTAGATCATTAGTTTTGTTTTCACTTGCAATTTCCTTTCAGTTTGTTTAAACATTGGTTTGCAATATACGCTATGTACTTTACAATGATCATTAATGCATTGCTTACGTTTGTCTTATTCCTAGTGTTTTCACTATATTCAAAACTGTGTTTTTACTTGGTTTCATTATTTGTGATATTCAACTTTTGTTCAAAGATGTGTACCTTTAGAGGGAGAATGACGAAAACGATACCCCAATCTACAGTACGCTTTCGAACAGACCGTGTTGACGATGTACAGGCATTGTTTCAATCCCAATACAGTGGAGATATAAGGATGTTAATCCCTCGTCAACCCCTTTGAACCTAAGAAGTAGGAGTTTTCCTTCACGTACAAAATAAAAACCCTCAAAATATAACCTGGGATAGGGTAGCTGTTCAGTTAACTTGATTATCTCAAATTGTTCCTTTGAACATAATCACTGATGGTTCTCCGTCATAATTAAGCCTGGCAGTCAATGTTCGCAAAGAAAAAAGAAAAACAACGCAAGGCCTGCCAAGTCGAAACCTATTAAGGAAGACTTAGGCAAAATTGGGGCATCCCGCTGACTGTAATTTTAAATAAACAGTTCAGGCAAAAAAAAAATTAGGGAAAAAAAAAAGGGTCACTACATACCCTCGACAAAAGGAAGATATTACAAAAAGGAGAATGACTGCCTTTGCAGATAAACCTTCGGTTTTGAACCATCATGAATGTCAGTATTACAATGTCCAAAGTCTTTTGGAGCTTAAATGCATAGTTAACTGAGCATAGGACTGGAGAACATCACGAAGAAAGGGGTGGGTTAAATAAATTTTGAGCCTTATATCCGTTTTTTCTTAAAACCCTGAACCAAGGCCACGTTACAACCCTTAAAAGTCCTAACTGAAGCATGGTTAGTTCGAAAGCATACCGTTACAAAAAGGTATCCCGACTCCTTAAGGTCTACTATAACTCTTGAGTTGATATCACTTTCTTACAAAAAAAAAAAGCTTTATTTTACTCAAAAAAATGTTTTTAAGCTTTCAAGACAGACATATGCATTCGCATCTTATGAGTTTCATCGTAAAGCACACTGGTCTATATAGATTCCAATGTTTTAACATCAGGGAGAAGTTGCGTGGGGCATGGCTAATGGCTAAAAACCTACTGACAGGCGAGATAACTTTAAAAGCATATCAAACAAGAAATATCTCTTACGCCTGACTCGGATGGCTATTGTATACACAGGGCATAACCCGTTGTTGTCCTATCAATCTGGGGCAATCTAATCAAGATCCATGGGATCTCTCAAGGACTCTGAATAGCCCATGGGGCAAGTCCATTATTAGGGGGCACGTTGCAAAAGGTCACTCAGTATCAAATGTTGTCAATACCACTCCCACGTCCTTTCCAGGAACTTCTATAGAACATCTCTCAATTTGTCCAGGTGGTTTTCTTTAAGACATGTTCAAATATCTATTACCCTTTCTAGGAGCCCTTTTCAAATAGTCTTCTTTAAGACACATTCTACAAACCTTTCCAGGTGTCTCTCGTCATTTTTCAAAAATCTTTTCAGATAGTCTTCTCTAAGACGTATTCCTTTCTAAAAAACTTTTCTAGGTAGTCTTCTGTAAGACGTCTCCTAACTCTTTCAGTCTTCTTTAAGATATTCCTTTTCAGGTAATATTCTCTAAAAAAAAAAGTCCCTTTCCCTTTCCAGGAACCTTTCTAGGTAATCTTCTCAAAGACACCCGTCAATCTTTTCAGACATGTTCAAATTTCTCCTATAAACCGTGTCAAACTTTGTTTAAGGTACAGTCTTTTTTAGGACGGTCTCCTATCTTTTCTAGGGTAATCTTTCTCAAAATAGTCTTTATCCTCTCCGGGATTCTTTGACCCTATTTGCAAACGTGCCTCCCCGAGCTTTGTTTAAAGCACAATCTTGTTCAAGACAATCTCATATCCTTTCCAGGAACCTCTTCAGGTAATCTCATAAAAGACATCATCTCATTCTGAGTATTCAGCGAACTTTGGTCCATCAGACACGACCAATACGCATGACTAAGTCTGAAAAGCATCTGCTTCATATTCGAATCAATACCTAGCATCAGGGAGATTGGGTTAATCAAAAGCGATCATTGCTAATAAAGATCCCTGAACCGGGGGAACCACACCTAGGGGGTTCTCCTAAACAGGGGCAAAATAGCGAGGATTATAGGGGCATACAAACAAGGATCCTATTGACTAGGGCATATCTGTCAAGAATTCAAATACTAGGGCAGTGCATATCAGGTTTATGGCATGACATGGTAATATTCGAGTTCCCTCCAAGGATAATTTCCTTCAAGTCAAATGGTGCGTCTCTCAAAATTTCTGATATTAAGGAAATCACGCTAGTATCGCACAAGGAGCATTGCTGCGTAATCGGCCTTCCTACGCCTGTATTATTTACGACCTACAGTGGGGGTCGTCGTACATACATAATTCTCATTTATTTTGAGAATCTCATTACATGACACATGCATCATAACATTGCATAAATTCAGCATTCGCCTTTTCAGGTCACTTCATAATCAAGAGGATGTTATCATCACATTACAAGCGCAAATACGATCGTATCAACGATTCAATCTCAACATATACATTCCAAGTCTTTCTTCAAAGACAACCCAGAAGCAACCAAAGAATTTCTTACCTCTCCAGGTAGTCTTGTCCAAGACAAATATCCTAATCTTTCCAAGCAGTTTTGTTTAAGACATATCCTAACCTTTCTAGGTAGTTTTGTTTAAAATCTTTCATAGCCTTTATAGGAACCTTTCTAGGTAGTTTTGTTTAAAACGTCTTATGTCCTTCATAAGAACCTTTCTAGGTAGTTTTGTTTAAAACGTCGTATGTCCTTTATAGGAACCTTTATAGGTAGTTTTGTTTAAAACATGCCATATCCTTTATAGGAACCTTTATAGGTAGTTTTGTTTAAAACGTATCGTCCCCTTTATAGGAATCTTTCTAGACAGTTTTGTTTAAAACGTATCGCGTCCTTTGTAGGAACCTTTCTAGGTAGTTTTGTTTAAAACATATCGCGTCCTTTATAGGAACATGTCTAGGTAGTTTTGTTTAAAACGCTTCATATCCTTTATAGGAACCTCTCTAGGTTAGTCTTGTTTAAGACATATCACCTCTCGTCTAAGAGCCTTTCCAGGTCAATCTTGTTTAAGATGTTTAGAAGCCTTTCTAGGTAATCTTGTTTAAGAAATCTCATATCCTTTCTAGGTAGTCTTGTTTAAGACGTTTCATATCTTTTTAGAAACCTCTCTAGGTTAATCTTGTTTAAGACATATCATCTCCCGTCTAAGAGCCTTTCCAGGTCAATCTTGTTTAAGATGTTTCATATCTTTTTAGAAGCCTTTATAGGAAAATCTTGTTTAAGACACTTCGTATCTTTTTAGAAGCCTTTATAGGAAAATCTTGTTTAAGACATTCCATATCTTTTTAGAAGCCTTTCTAGGTAATCTTGTTTAAGACGTTCCATAGCTTTTAGAAGCCTTTCTAGGTAATCTTGTTTAAGACGTTTCATATATTTTCAGAAGCCTCCCTAGGTAATCTTGTTTAAGACGTTTCATATCTTTTTAGAAGCCTCTCCAGGTAATCTTGTTTAAGAAATTTCATATCTTTTTAGAAGCCTCTCTAGGTAATCTTGTTTAAGACGTTTCAAATCTTTTTAGAAACATCTCTAGGTAATCTTGTTTAAGACGTTTCACACCCTCTTTAGGAGCCTTTCTGGATAATCTTGTCTAAGACATATCTCAACCTCTTTAGGTAATACTCTTCAAAAATTTATCCAATCTTTTTCCAAAGACACATCTTGCTCTTTCAAAGAGTTTCCTCAGTGAGTCTTCTCTAAGACAATTCTTCCCGAGTTTTATTTGATGCCTAATCTTCGTCACATCAGTCATTGATATACCGTGTTCAGGAAACCTCTTCAGGTAGTCTTATGTAAGACATTACTTCATCTCTCCTCAAATACAATCCGAAGTAGGATTCGCGAAACATCTCAAAAGGGTTAAACAAATTCAATGGGTGATAAGAAGATAAAACATTGGAGTTATCATACATACATACTCAGGTGCATACGCGCAACATTTTCATGCATAAGCATTCACACATGTACATTGTACAAACAACAGGATCATATGCATACACATGATACATATGCATTCACAAAAACAATCTTTTACACAACTGACTGCGAGTCCTCGCTATGTAAGTTTGAGGCTTTAGCAAGACGCTTCTTTCCTCACACACTCGAGCACAGGGTAAATTTAGGGGTCTTCCATTATTTAATAACTCTTCGATTCGAAAAGCGTGAGACCTGCGTATTCTCACGCCATTCAATCCAAGGTAATTAAATAGGGGCAGCTGTCATACCCCAAAATTTACCTGATATAACTTGCATCCGCCAACTTAATAAGGGAGTTTAAAATTAGGAGCCATAGGGTTTAATATATCTATTATTAAATTCGCTCTCTTATAAAACTCCCTTATAAATTGGTTGAAGTAAAATGGAGGTGTGAACAGCAAAAATTTGAGATCCAATTTGTTTTGGGCCCATTTGTTTCATGTAATCATTTTATCAAATATTATTGTTACTAACTCTAAGATTATTAGCATTATTAATTTTAACTATTAATTAAGTTTAGTATTAGGATCATTAGTATTAAATAAATATTATTTTGTTAGTTTAGAATTATTAGTTATATTAGTATTAGGTTTAAATATTCAGTTGAGTTTTAAAGTAATTAGTTTTTTAATCTTAAGATTATTATTATTTACGTTAATATTAGGAATTATTATTAGGACTGTTATAGATTAGGATTAATATTATTATCGGCCTTAAAATTAGTGTTAAGTACTATTAGTGTTAGTAGTTAGGAATGTTATCAGTAATAATCAATTAAGTAATAGATTGATGGGCCAGGATGCACTAGCAGGATCGGGCCCTAAATGAAACGCGTGGGTCACCAAGGGAGTGGACCGGGTCAAACCGACCCGGCCACTATTCATCATCTCCTTCAGCGCCGCGGACATCAAGCAAACCCAGCCAAACCCTAACGGCGGCCACCATCTCCAACAACAGCCAAACCCTAATCTCCATCTAAACCCAAGCCCAGCGGAATTGAAAAGAGGATTGAATCTCAAGCAATAACAAAATCAAATCGAATAACAAAAACGAAAATAAAATCAAGACTTAATTATAAACAGAATCAAATCTAATTTCATTAAAATTACAAATCAATTACATTGAATCCAAATTGACAATCGAATCTCTAACTTAATCTCTAATTTCCTAACATAAGCTAACCCTAAATCTATAAAAGAAAAGAGAAGAGAGAGAAGAAGGGGTCGGTGGTTTCTGGAAAGAGAGCCCTTTGCGCCGCCGCGAAACGTTCTTCCTCTTCGTTACATGCGAAACACACACACACGGAAGAAGAAGGGATCAGAGGGGGGAGCTTACACGTTCAGAAAAGCAAGAACAAAAGGTAAATGCCAAACACTTAGCTTAGGGTTTTGATTTGCTTCCGATTTGCATGCGTGTTTATGTTGTTCGATCTGAGTTCTGGGAGTTTTTTCTTTTAGTTTTTGTTATTGAAATCTAGGTTTGTATGAACGTGGGAGTGTAGGGGATGAAGATCTTCATAGATTTGGGCAATTATTAGGTTCGGGTATGAATGTTTGGAGTGGGGATGATGAAGATTCATCGGAATCTTCATCAGAAGCCTGGGTGGTTGAAGGCGGAATACGGTGAGGTTAGGGTGGTTTCTGGGTATTCGTTTGAGAGGAGCAAAGAGAGATTTTAGAGAGAGAGAGAGAGAGACGAAGAGAGAGAAAGGAAAGGGGAAAAAGAAGTGGGCGTTGGGGAAGGCCCCTTCATATATTCGTTCATGGTCTCCAGGATGATGACAAGTGGCCCATCCATGGACACTTGTCTGCGCCACTGAACATGATTCAGTACGCCATCCTTATCATGCATCCTCAATTTAAGCTTACACAGGCCCTTAGATGATCACGTATGAGATCCAGCGTCTCTGATCATGAGCACACACCATAAACCATACACCTGCGCTACACCTGATCCAACGGATTTTAAAACACTTTGGGCCTAATTCACTTGCTAACTACACACCCCAAATCACTTCCCAAACACAAAATGCACCCCCTTGCGCAAAAATAAAAATAAAAATAATTAATTTTTTATTGATAATTTTAATAATTTTTTTAATTGTTTTTTTTTTATTATTCAATTTAATTTTCTCCTCAAACCGACTAAATCTATTAGTCGTAGTAGACGAGAAATAATCCGTTGATTATTTAATAATTTAATTAATTCTCATTAATTCTCTCCTCGACCCGACCGAAGCTATCAGTCGCTTTAGACGAGAGATAAAAAATACATAAATTCAAAATACATTTTAATTTGCTGCCCGCGACGATCAATCTATCGATCTGAGCAATCAGCAATGCCCTTAACCCGTTAGCTATACTGACCAAACCTATTGGTCACTGCATCTAACGGTACCATATCAAATCAGGGTTGTACGCCCAACAAACATAAAACACATCAAACCACAAACCACAGATTTTCATCTGTTCAAAACTGCAAAACGGTAATTCAAAATACCGACAACACATTCCTATCAAATTAAAAGGCGTACAACCTTGTGCCCGAACTACGTTGACTCTGATTCTCCATAAGGAGATACGTAGGCACTTGGTAACAAGGCGAGTCCCCACCCTAAAATCTCAATTTTTCCCCTATTCAATTCCTTAGCTATTTAACCTTAACCTTTAGCCATAAAACTGTTACCCTAGATTCAAAGCCAATAGGAAAGGGTTGAGGGTGCCTAACACCTTCCCTCAACCTGATTATAATAACTTACCCAGATTTCTATACTGCGTAGGGTTTCCTATTCGCCCTTCAGAATAGGTGGCGACTCTAAAAGTCTAAATTTTTAGGGTAGGTTGCTACACATTTCATGTTTACCTTACTTGTCGATTTCCTTTCGTTTTATGGTAATAACGCAATTCCGATTGCGATGTTTGTTATCTCTAACTTGTGTTCTAGTGTGCAAGGCTCTTGGATGGTTACCGATCGACATTTGTTACTTGTGTGTCCCGTTTCGCTCGCGGGACACAATCCTATTCACTCGTATCGTGTTCTCATCTCGGAGGCACGATCCCTATTACTTTATATCTGCTTGTTTGGTTTGCTTGTTCCTCTTGCAGGTGTATTGTGGTTGTGCTCGACGCGCGTGTCGACCTTTGTGTGCTTTCATGGCTAATCGGTGTGCTGACCATTTGCTTTTGCTTTGCTAGCTCGCTCACGGGATTCTAGTTTCTTCGCTTTGCTTCGCTTTAGTTTACGGATCATCATCCGTTTGGTATTGATCCTGTTTCATTTTATTTCTCTCGCACTTTATCGCTTTCTCGCATCTTCCTTTAACATGAGAAGTAGGACTTAGACATGCATCTGGCCAAGACCTCGAAAGAGGCTCTGTTTTTGTTGGTGTGTTTACATTTGTGCTTTGCGGCAGGGAGTCACGGTGTAATAAGTCCTTTATGGCACTCTGTTAAGTCCTCATGGAAGGCACGCGGAAAGGGTTAGCAATCAACCCCCGCCTAGTCTCATAGAGTTTGTTCAGTATGCGCACGCTACGCGTTGCTTGCTTCTGAACCTGCACAAGATCTTGTTATCGAGTATGTCAGGAAAAGGGTTCATGTAGCCGGACCCCCGCCTTTCCTATAGCTCGCGTCGCTCGACGTTGATGCTCGGTGTACGCACGCACCGTTTTCCTTTACGATTCGTGACGGCTTGGTTGCTGAGAGGGATCCGCCCTCTTGTCTATGGTCCGATCATTTTCACGAGGTCTAATGCTTGGTTGACTTGGGTTGAGCTGCTCCCCTTGGCTATGGCGGGACCGCTTTTCTACCACTCGGTCAGTACCGTTGGTTTGTTTGCTTTACGAGCGGATGCTCGTTTGTGTGCTCATTGCGTGCTTTTGCCTTTTCCCCCGTAGGTTGCTAGTTTAGTTTAGACTTGTACCCTTTGTATGATAACATTAGGTAGCAAGCTTTCCCCCTTAGCTTAGGTTTTCCTCATGCATTCTTTAAAACACAAACCACACTCTTTGATTTTCTTTTCCTAAGAGCTTGTTATTTCCGCTCCATTCTCAAGCGTAAGTCTCCAAAGGTCGAGCAGCGGAGTGTGAATGTAACTCGTTCACCTAAAAAACACAAAACAAACAGAAATTAGTTAGCCGAGCTACGGTAGCTCTGATTCTGCAAAACAGATACGTAGGCAGCGGGGTAGGGCCCGTGCGAGCATAACACTTTCTTTTCCCTACATTTTGCATTCATTTTAGTCCAGATTAGCGCAGTTTGCTTACACACCCATAGTTTTAGACACAGGCGTGGATACCATCGAGTACGATGGGCGCGAGGGGTGCTAACACCTTCCCCTCGCGTAACCGACTCCCTTACCCTTTTTCTCTGGTCGTGAGACCGTTGTTTTGTTTTGTGGTTTGCTGGCATTCCCTTCCTTTTCAGGATAAATATGTTAGTGGCGACTCTGTTAATTTTCGCGGTAGCGACACCTACAGAGGGAAATTGATTTCCTTCACGCAGCATTCAAAAAATCAGCATTAGGAGGCATAAAACTTGACTTAAGCAAACATACAAACACCTTATGATCACACATCAATTGGAGCACGAATTTTCCATCAATTCACCATCAAATAGGACCAATATAGCATCAAATATGCATCACACACAAGCACAAAAGAATCACATTATGATGGATGAATAAAGATGAAGAAAATTACCAAATCTTGAACAAAACTTAGATCTACTTCAAGAATCACCAACACAAATCTTGATCTCTCAACAATTGAAAAAAAAAGAGTGAAATGGATGGTGGTTTAGCTCAAAGTTTGTGAGGTTCAAGATGTGACTCACAAACTTTATGAAAGAAAAAGAGCTTTGGTGAATTTGGTAAGGATGAGGAGAGAAATTGCAAGGGGTTTTTTGGCTCTCAAAGCTTGAAAAATGAGAGAGTAGAGACCTCTATTTATAGGATGGGAGTAAGAGTAGTGGCAATTTGGTCTTTTTGTGTTTGGTAATTAATTCGTGGTTAATTGGTAATTAAATGGCATTTAAATGGTAAGAAATGGTAAAATGAAGTTTAAGTGGGTTTAATGAAGGGGTTAATTTTGATGAGGTGGAAAATTGGTAAAATGATCAAATAAAAAAGGTGCCAAAATGATGTCAAGCTTCCCTCCTTATATTTTTTGAATTTCGCCTTAAGGAAATCGATTTCCCCAGGAGTGAAATCAATTTCACACTGTTCTAGAAGAGAATTTGGAGCAAAATACACTAGGGAAACCGATTTACCCAGGAGGGAAATCGATTTCATGTTGTCCAGAATGTGATTTTGTTGAAGATTGTTGCAGGGAAATCGATTTACCCAGTAGGGAAATCGATTTCATCAGTCCAAAATATGAAAAATGCCTTGTTTATTGCATGTCTTGGCTTGGTACCTACAAAACAAAAGCATACAAAGAAACAAAACAATATTTTTGGTATTTGGGTTAGTATAATATGCATACAAGATAAACAATCATTGGTGCTTGACGGTCCCTCTTATTGATGAGGTGAGTGCAACACCACAAACAAAACTTCCAAGTGAAGCTCTTGATTAATGATTGGGATATGAATGATATATGATCTTAGGGTCAAAAATTGGGGTATGACAGATGTATCGTTTCCCTAAAATAATTGAAATATGTTATTTCCGATTTTTTATATAGACCCGTTGTTCCCTAATAGGTGTTTCTAAATGATAATTTTAAAAACTAAAAAAATTAAAAAAACCCCTTTAACTTAGGCGCCAAATGGTTTGGCTTAGAGGGAAAAAATTACCCTAATGAGTCATTCCAAATGGCGCATACATATATATAATTAGGGCTAGCCAATTGATTTGTCGCATACACCCCAGATTCACACTTATGCGCCATTTCAATTGGCGCAAACACCTTTCTGGTATCCCAAACCTAGACATATTGGTAAATAATCTGAAAACATGGTTTTTTTTTGTAATTTTTTTACTAAACATGATTATTTAATTTTTTTTACCAAAAGATGAAATAAACCTATAAAAACCATTATTAATTATACTTTTTACACGAAAAAAAAATATGTTAACACCATAAAAATGTCAGACACTATATATTCATACAACTGTCAAGGTAATTTATTGTTAGACACTACATATTCATACAGCTGTCAAGGTAAAATAATAAATTTTTTCTTTTCATTAATTAATTCATTAACACTTGTTTCATATGTATTATATATAGGGTGTTAGAATTTGGGAGTTTAAATGGCACTCCTCTAGGTATAAAGTTTTATATTTTTAAAAATGAGAGTGAAGAACTCATTTTGCTTCCTTGTAAAAACTACAAATTTTAAATTAATGTCTCGCAAAAAAAATATTTGATTTAATTTTTTATAAAATTTGATCACGTCATATTAATTCCTTCCCTAAGTTAGTGTGTTTTTGAATTTCGTCCCTATATTCTATTTTTTTTTTTTCCTATAAGGGAGTAGGATTCGAACCTTCCCCCTCTTGCAATACTGAAATGAGCCTTTCCACTAGACAACATAAGCTTTTTATTTAACTACAACAATGCAAATGTATATATTACAAAATGTAATAATTTGGTTTAAAATAAATTTTGTTTTGTTTTGAGTATTAATTAACTAGAATATCATGATGAAATAATTTGAAATATAAATGATTAATATACTAATTTAATATTTAACAATATAAATATTTAACAAATTAAATATTTTTTACTATTCAATCTTTCAATTATTAATATTTAAATATTTTAACATTGAAATTTTTAAATTATTAACATTTAAATATTTTAAGACCTACCATGATTATTTAACATTTTTAATAAAATATAACAATAATATATAAAATATTTATTATATACATTAACTATATTTGACATTTTAAACAAAACTTATAATTAATATATAAAAGACAACTTGTTATTACTAAAGTAAAATATTTACCGGTAACATCCGTTAAATATCAATGCATTGTAACTAAGAATCAAATAATAAATGTGGCTCAGTGGTAAAAGAAGAATCTAATGGGCTAGATGAAAAGGGTTCAAAACCCGTTCTAAAAATTATATGAAATTCAGTAGTTATATTTAATAACATTGACATAATTGATAATTATAGAACTATTCTAAAT